>NC_135901.1:42898183-43545683 GCF_964194155.1 Cetorhinus maximus | reverse complement strand
GGGAAGCAGCACAATCTACTGCGAGGTTCGACGGAGCGACTCGGTCTGGGTGAAGGAAATGCCAGGTTCGTGTTGTGGGATGCACAGGGCGGCAGGGCCGGGGCTGGGTGAAGGGTAAACGTGGTCAGCAAATGAGTTATGTTCAAATTCTGCATCACATGGGTTAGAATTGAGTGAGAGTATTGTGTATAGTTTAGGTGCCCATATCACACTTAGTGTATTGTGGATACCTGTATTCTCCACATCACACTTAGTGTATTGTGGATACCTGTATTCTCCGCATCACAGTTATTGTACTGTGGACAGTTTTGTTCTCCACATCACAACGTAGTGTACTGTGTATAATTAAGGTCTCCACATCACAATAGGTGTACTGTGTGCAGTTATCCCCTCCATATCACACCGAGTATACTGTATGTAGTTCTGGTTTCCACGTGAGGAGAATGCTACAGGGACGTCACAATAGGAGCTAAACTACTTACAAGGACAATACCAGAGCTGATAGATTACATCTGTCAAGTAACAGCGAATAGGCTGGTGGTCTATTCTCGACAAAATAAAAATCTGTGGTGGGACCGAATAAAGGTCCTCAGACTTCTGAAATAATTTGACAGATTACACAAGAATTAGAGTCATGTTTACAACAGAATGTTAACAAAAAAACAATTGGCGACTCTGAATCTTCTTTACACCAAGGATGAGCAGAATGTGGGACTTCTTCTAGGTGAGACGTTACTGAGACCCTGTTCAGGGGAATCTTAATAGATACATGAGGGAGATTGTAAAGAAGGTGGTTTTTATACTGCAAGATGAAGTAGAGTGAGAGGAAGTTCTTGTGGATCCTAAAGTCCAGCATTGAACTATGGGGCCGGCTGGCCTGGTTCTGTCCTGTGGATTTTATGTAAATAGTTTTACAGTTTTTAATTGTTTGATTTGAAGCAAAATTATTTCCAAATAATATGAATTTTCTTGCAGATATTGTGGTGCATCATCCAACTGTTCTCCTCACCGTGAGTCCCAGTGAAGAAATCACAAGCAGCAGATTTGCAACCATCGTCTGTTCAATCGTTGATTTCCGTCCAAATTCAATCAACGTGAAGTGGATGAAGAATGGACAGGCCATGGTCTCGGGCTTCGTCACCTCTCCCGGCTTTGAAGTGAACGGGAACTTCTCAGCGACCAGTCAGCTGACAGTCCCCGCTGGGGACTGGTTCAGTCACACGCTCTATACCTGCCTGGTCACTCATAAAGGGGTCACTCAAAGCCGAAACATCACCAAACCTGATGGTAAGAGACACAACCCAAGAAATTTCAAGGCCATTCTTGGTGCCAATCTCTGTCCAAGCCAAGAATTATTTTGGAATGATTAAAATTCAGAGAATGTCTCCCATTTGCCAATTTGCCCGCTTGCGTTTCCTTCCAAAGGAAACACAAACACACTGAAGTAATCCTATCATTTACACAGCGTCTTTATCAGCATCAGATTGTCCTAAAACACTTAACAGCCAATGAATGACCGTGAAAATGTGCTCATTGTCGTAAAGTAGAATATTCAGCAGCGATTTGCTGTACAACAGTTTCCTATAAACTGGGACATGATGCTGACTGGATTTATTTATTTATTAATTGATTTCATTCTGTATGTTGAGGGACGCATGTTGTCCAGCAAACAGACACACTTTAGCTAATCATTTAGATTTTTTTTTCCAGATTTCCAGCAATATTTGGATTTTAGAACTAAATAACATTTTTGGTTTTGCTGCTGGGGATGGTTCAAAGTAACTCAGGAGGGGCGTAGGAACAAGGAGTGAATGTCAGAGAGTAATACCAGGGTGCATGGAATTCTGGGAGAGGGAGCTAACACTCAAAGAGGGTATAGTCAGTTAATAGATGGAGTCAGGAGAAGGAAGCATGCAATGAAGCCTAAATCAGTGTTGCACTGCATGTATGTGAATGCACGGAGTATAGTTAATAAAATTTGGGAGTTACTGTCGTAGATTGTCTTGTGGGATTATGATGTTAAGGCGATAACGGAGATAACGGTAAGCTTAAGGAAGGGCAAAATTGGGTGTTAAATATTCCTGGTTACAAGATGTTCAGAAAAGACAGGAGAGGGCATAGAAACGGGGTGGGGTGGTCGTGGCGTTTTTGGTTAAGGAGAATATTGCAATACTGGAGAAAAAAATGTGTCAGGCGATTCAAGGACAGTGCCAATTTGGCTGGTGCAAAGGAATAAGAAAAGTGCAATTACATTGCTGGGTGTAATGTGTACACCGGAATAGGCAGTGGGAAGATAGAGAGGAGCATGGAAATAACAGAGAGGTTTAAACATCATCGAGTAGTTATAATGGAGGGGGGAGGGGTTCATTACCCGAATATATACTGGGATAGTGGTACCGTAAGGGGCAGTGAGGGAGCAGAATTCCTAGATTATACTCTGGAGAATTTCCTACAGCAGTGTCCAGTGCAAGAAGAAAGGAGGCACTGCCTGACATCGTTCTTGGGAATGAGGTGGGCCAAGTAAATAAATTGACAGGAGGGGAGCATTTAGGGGACAGTGATCATTGTATCATAAGGTTAAGGATGACGGTGGAAAATCACATTGATCAATCCAGGGTAAGAATAGTCAACTTGCAGACAGCGGACTTCAATGGGGCAAGAATGGGGCTGGGCCTGATAGACTGGAACCAAAGGTTGGTGGGAAAAACAGTAGCTGAACAATCGGCTAACTTCAAAGGTGAGATGGTTTCGGCACAGTCAAAGTATGTTCTCTCAAAGGGGAAGGGCAGGAGAAGCCAATCCAGAGCTCACTGGATGGCAATGGGGATAGAAATTAAGTTAAGGAAGAAAAAATGTGCTTACAGCAGGTGCCGGGTAGCAAATACATTTGAGAACCAAGCTGAATGCAGAAGGTTCAGAAGGGATGTGTAAAAGAAAATACGAGAAGCAAAGAGGGATAATGAAAAAAGACTGACAGCTAACATAAAAGGAAATCCCAAAGTATTCCATAAGCATATGAATGGTAAAAGGGTTGTAAGAGGAGGAATAGGCCGATTAGGGATCAAAAAGGAGATTTACACATAGAGGCAAGAGGCATGGCTGAGGTGTTAAATGAATACTTTGCAGCTGTCTTTACCTACGAGGTAGATGTTGCCCAGGCCATGGTGACAGAGGAGGAAACTCAGTCACTAGAAGGGTTTAAAATTGATAAGGAGGAGGAATTGCATCAGCTGTTGGCACTTAAAGTTGATAAGGCACCGGGACCGGGTGAGATGCGTCCAATAGAACTGAGGGAAGTGGGAGTGGAAATTGCAGAGACACTGACAATAATTTTTCAGCGTTCCCTGCATTTGGGGGAGGTGCTGGAGGACTGGAGAATTGCAAATATTACGCTCTTGTTCAACAAAGTTTATAAAAGTCTGCCCTGCAATTACAGACGAGTCAGTTTAACATCGGTGGTGTGGAAACTTCTGGAAACAATTATTCCGGATGGAATTAATATCATATGGGATAATGTAGATTGATTAGGAAGATTCATCATGGATTTATTAAAGGAAAATCCTGTATAGCTAACTTTCTGGAGTTTTTTCAAGAGTTAACAAAGATGGTTAATGAGGGCAAGGCCGTTGATGTGGTCTATATGGACTTCCAAAAGGCTTTCGATACAACACACAACAGACCTGTGAGGAAAGTTATAGATCATGGAATTAAAGGGACAATAGCTAAGTGGGTAAATATTTATATATATAAATGATCTAGATCTTGGTTTACAGGGGACAGTTTAAATGTTTGTGGACGACGCAAAACTTGGGAGAATTTGGGGAAATGTGATGTCACACTGACAAAGCAGGCAGTCCCGGGCCCTAACAGTTGATGTTGAAGTCGGTACCTCTCACAATACAGTACTCGATCAGTACTACATTTCTGGTATCAGCTACACTTGTGTTCAAACATCTGGAGTGGGGATTGAACCCATGTTCTTTCTGAATCAGAATCCCCCGATGATCAGGATTCCATCAACTCACAAAACACGGTGACATTTTGTTCAAAAGTTGGACAGTGAGTGAGGAGTCATTGGTTTTAATTTTATCCGAAATTGATTGATCACATTGTGAGTAGGATCGATGTCTGCAGGCCTTTACTGGTAATTGCCCACGACTTCAATTCCGACAAAGATGTGCACTTTATTTCTGCTGCTGTTTTCAGATTGAGCAGCGCTGATAGCAGTTTGCATAGTCTCGGCTGCAATCCTTTGAGTACAAAAGTCTAATGAGTGATCGAATTGCGGTGTTTCGGTTAATTAATGAAATTGGAAAAGGGGAGAAATGTTTAGTCCTCCAAATTAGGGATAGGAAAATCCTGAGGAAGGCGATTTTGACAACATTTTCCTCACACTGTGAAATATTATCACTTTCCTTTTCCCCAAGATTTTCTGAGGCTGGGAATCAATTGACATTTCAAAAAAAGAGATTAACATTGTGTTTTTGAAAATGTTATCGCACGTGACAGAACGGGGAGGATAAATGGGGTTAAGGCGCACATTATCCTTACAGAGAGACATAGAGGGCTGAATGGTCTCTTCCTGTGCTGTGAGCATTCTATCATTCACTGATTCCTTGATTTCGGGACGTGTGATAATCTGTCTATAAAACAATTGTACCTGAATTTATTCACATTGTTGCACCGGCATTTGGTTTATCCAGTCCCAGTGGTTCTGGCTGGAAATACACATGGAATGTTATGGAGTCTCCCGGAATTATTGCAAGTCACTGACCTTCAAATAATGATGGCCTTTACATGGCAGGGAGAGGTCAAATAAATATTCCCGTCGTGAGAGTGAAAGCTGAATACTGGGTTTCTGATTCTGAAGATGATGTTTTGGTTGACATTCATTTCTGCTTCACAGTTTCCGACTGCACCGATCCCGTAATTACTCTACAGCCGCCGCCAATAGAACAGGTCTTACTGGAGGCGACAGTGACCTTAACCTGCATTGTGAGTAACGCCCCTTATGGAGTCCTCGTGAATTGGACACAAGAGCAGAAGCCTTTGAAATCAGAGATTGCTGTCCAGCCGGGAAAGGATCCTAACAGCGTGGTCAGCCACCTGAATATCTCAACACAAGCCTGGCTGAGTGGGGCTGAGTTCTACTGCGTGGTGAGCCATCAGGATCTGCCGACTCCTTTAAGAAATTCCATCCACAAGGAAGAACGTAAGTGGTGAGAATGAATCAATAAGTGAGCTAGTGTGCAAATTCCCAGTGTAAGTTTAAGAACCAATAATTAGTGTACAGTGCATTAATGAGCTAGTCTGATTGGTAATTCCACTAACTAAAATCCCTAGGCCCGTACATGAAGCATTCCAGCAGTAAATTCATAAGTAGGTGAATGAACAAGAAACTGTACTGCAGGGTTTGATGATATAAGGTGGGAGGAGCTTGGTGTACAGTTTAGACACCAGCACAGAACCGTTCCGCCGAATGGCCTGTTACTGATGAAACTTTCCAATCCAATCCCGCATATTCTCAGTGTAAATGATTGCATCCACATCTGCTCCGAGCTAGAAAGCCGGTCAGACCCTAAAGTGGAAAATGGAGATCTTGAAAAGTCAAAACAAAACACATTTCTCTCACAATCTAACCACCGGTGTCATTTTCTCTGGAATTCTCCAGTTTTTTTTTTGACATTTATTGTAAATTTTTTGCAGCTAAATATCCGCGGGAACCATCCGTCTCTGTCATCCTGCCCCCGGCTGAAGATGTCTCCGCTCAGAGATTCATCTCCCTCAGCTGCTTAGTGAGAGGTTTCTCCCCCCGAGAGATCTTCGTCAAGTGGACCATCAATGACAAGCCGGTGAATCCGGGGAACTACAAGAACACCGAGGTGATGGCGGAGAACGGCAATAACTCCTTCTTCATGTACAGCCTGTTATCCATTGCAGCGGAGGAGTGGGCCAGCGGCGCTTCTTACTCCTGTGTGGTGGGACATGAAGCGATTCCCTTGAAGATCATCAACAGAACGGTTGATAAATCCAGCGGTAAACCGAGTTTTGTGAATATTTCCCTTGCACTGATGGACACCGTTAATTCATGTCAATGAGAATCTATCGCTTACATTTCGTACTTTAGTAGAAATAATAATGTATTTTCCTCCAATTGTGAATTAAATACACAGCTACTTAATTAATTGTGTTTTCTAGTTTTGCTAATGTTAGGCCTGTTTAGTTGATGTCGGGAATTTACAGGTCTCAGACCCGAGTCTTGTACAATCAGTGCACCCAGCTCAGATACACCCTGGGTTAGAGACAGAATAATTCTCATCCATTACAGAATTCTGCAAAGTTACTTCACCAACTTGCCCCTCGCTGAGGTGAATTCTGACAATGTCCCATTTCTCACCAGCACACACAGCAGCAGCATTTAGATCCCGTTGTTCCTGTTTAATGTCCATCCATTCAAAGTTCTACCAGCTGGAAGTTGCCGCATCGCACCCACTGGGAACTGAAGTGAGGGTCACACGGGAACGCTAAATGTTACTCCACTTAACCAACATAGAAAGAGGGGACGGCATTAGTTAACGCAATGTACCAGCACCTCCCCAACAGAGACAACCGGAGGGGAAATTGTTTAGCCAACGAGAGGGAGTGGAGAGGGGAACATTAACTCACTAAACTCCCAGTCGCAGAGCAGAGGGTTTAGAAGTCAAAAGCTGTCTATGATATGGGTTCAGGTACAAGGCGGCTTCTAGATTCCTGCGCTCATATTGTAATCTTCAATCATGGCAATCATGGTGCAACATGATATCTTTGAAACGCTTTTCAATCTCCTGTTCTTGTGAATCATAAGATGCCAATGATTTCTCATAATCCAAAACTGAACTGCTGATTCAATCCTTCCCATTTTTCCAGTTATGTTCCTAATGTTTCTGGGTACTTCTGTTTAATTCTTGCATTCTATCGCTTGATGTCTCATTGAACCCCACAGAAAACACATTCATTCACAGAATACAGAATAGTGTTCTCCATCGATCATACCTTCACGGTCAGGCCACGTTTTTCATGTTCAGTGATATGTGGAACAATAATAAAAAAAGCACACACACTGACACAAGCTCATAAACACACACGCACACAAACACACACACACACGGACTCACAAACAAACACACACACGAACACACACACAACAAAGGCACACATGCATTCTGACTCAAGATCTCTCTCTCTCCCAGACAAACACATACAGAGGCACACAGGCACAAACACACGCACACACAAACACTGACAGGAAAAAAATGCACACAAACACTAGTACATAAAAATACACTCACACATACAGGCTCACACACACACACACACACACACACGCACACAAATACACACACACAGACAAAGACAGACTCACACACACCCTGGCACATGATAACACACACACACACACAACAAAGGCACACACGCATTTAAACACAAGATTTATCTCTCTCTCTCTCTCACAGACAAACACACACACAGGCACAAACACGTGCACACACAAACACTGACAGAAAAAATGCACACACACTGGTACGTAAAAATACACACACACACACACGCAGACTCTCTCACACACGCGCACACACAATCTCTCAAAGACACACTCACACACACCCTGGCAGAAGGTCACACACACACACAACAAAGACACTCATGCATTCTGAAACAAGATGTCTCTCTCCATCTCAGAGACAAACACACACAGAGAGACACAGACACAAACACACGCACATGCAGACACTGACAGAAATAATGCACACACTGGTACATAAAGGTACACACACACACAAACAAACACAGACACACGCAGCCACATGCTGACGCAAGCTTATAAGCACACACAAACGCAAAGAAGCACACACACAATCTGACTCAAGTTCTCTCTCACGCACACACAAATATGCACACATACAGACACAAGCACAAACAAGCGCATACGCGGACACAAACAAAATTGCATACACACACGTACACAAAGGTAGGCACACACACACGCACACACACACACACACACAAACGCACACCCGCTAGATCATGCACACATGCCTGAACACATAAACACAGACTGACATACACACAGACAGACAAAAGCAAACAGACAGGCACAGAGGCGCACACACACACACACACAAACATACATAAACAAACACACACATACACACACACACACACAAACATACATAAACAAGCACACACATCCACACACAAACGCAAACACACACAAACATACATAAACAAGCACACACACACACACCACTAGATCATGCACACATGCCCGAACACATAAACACAGACTGACATACACACAGACAGACAAAAGCACACAGACAGACAGAGAGGCACACACACACACACAAACATACATAAACAAGCACACACATTCACATACACACACACACACACACACAGACATTGACACAGATATGCGTACACACACGCACTTACAGACACTCAAACACATGCATAAACGAGCACACATACAGGCACACACAGGCATCCACATGCAGGCAGACAGACACACACACAAACACACATATATACATAGAGACAAAGACACACTCGCACACACACAAGCACACACAATCACACAAGCATATACACACACCCACGCACAAGCACACACACCTGCGCACAAGCGCACACACACACACACACACACACACATACATATACAAAAAAGTCACACAATCAAAAGACACGTGTAAACACACACCTCCACACGCTGATAAATATACACCCACAAACACACACACAGGCAGAAGATCACACACACACACACAAACATACACAGGCACACAGAAACACACACACACACACAGACGCACACACGCATATACTTACACACATTTCCACACACACACAGGTTCATACACACACAAGGAAAAAGAGACACACATACACAAACACACACACGCATACACACACACACACACACACACACAGACACACACACACATACACATACGTACACAAGCACCAGCATACATACACACAGATGCTTATGCACAGAGCCACACACACAAGCACACACAAATGCACATGCAAACACTGACCCACACACTAATAAACATACACAGGCAAACACACAGGCATACACACAAACAAACCCACACACACACTCACAAGAGCACATATATACACAGAAAACATGCAGTCATGCACACTCACAGTAAAACACCACAAACATGCACATATGCAAACACATACTCACAAATATACACACACACTCAGCAAACAGTCAAACACACATACATACACAGGTGCACACACAAACACCACACACACACACATGCACACAGACACGCACACACACACACACACACACGCACACACCTAAAAACGCAGATACTCTCTCACACACATGCCCTCACAGTCACACACTTACAAACATGTGTACGCACACAAACACATATGCATATATACACACACAACAGACACAAATACAGATGTACACAACCCCGTTTGCAGACTCATACAGGACATGTAAACATACACATGAACATGTTCATTACTATGCTTCAATGAACACAACAATATAGATCTAAAGACACACTATCACACACAATAATACACTTACATAGGCATTTCTACAAACACATTAAAACATTGACACACGGGCACACAGACACACAGATGATCAGACCTAACATTTTCAGAAACACAGAACAAGAAACAACTGAATATATTCACGCACTCATAAAAAAACAAAAACATAAACACACGCTTTAGTACACATGGACACGTAAACATACATAAACACATCGTTATAAATATCCATCAACGCATACATAAACGCACACCTTAACATACTCACACGCTCATGGGGTCACCATTATTAACATAGCCAACATAGAATATAAAAAGGCACAATATAAGATATATTAACAGGCATGGAAATAAACAAACTCTTTAACACAGACATTAATAAGTGAACATAAAGATTAACGCATAAAGTCACATTAACACACTGATACACACACATTTACAAATGAACAAACATACACACACAGGAGCGCCACACATAAATAAGCATATCAACACTCATGCCACATGAACACACACATCAACCCTCATATAACATGGCACATAAACACAGTTAAAGGCAGAGCAGGAGATACTCCTGCACACATATGCAAATATTAAAAAACAAAGGCAAATGCCAAGCTACAGACGAAAGAATAATACAAATATATTTTGTTAACGGACACATCTTCCAAAAATTTCTGGGAGCACATAAAGACCCAGGAAACACACTGAAGCAATGTTCTTAATTGTAAATTGATTTAAGTTAATTATATGCCAAACATTCCCATCACAAATAAACAAATAAGATGAAAATTCACAAAAGATATCTTACAGAGTTCAGAGTCTCGGAATTAGTAGCTATCAGTACCTATCATTAAAATAATTGTTATCAATTGGTAAACCTCCTGCAATTTCCATCATAATATAATCAAAAGATAGGTCAGTACGAAATTTGTTCCAAAATAAACTGGTGTCGAAGGGGAAAAGAACACGTTTTCCAATAGGGAAAGGATGAGGAATGTAAAGTGAGAACAGCTGTGGAGTTAGTAACACACAGAGATTGCTGAGAGTCACTAATTCATTAATAGATATGTATTGAAAATTGAATTAGAGAACAAACCAATTGCTTGAGGAAGATACAATACAATTAATATATATATAAAAAAACAGCAAGACACCCTCGATTAATAAGAATGTAATTAAAATTTCTCGGTTCTATCCCTGCAGATTCCACAGACCGCATGTGGATTGAAGAAAATGAGGACGATAACGGGAACATCTGGACAACCGCTTCCACATTCATTGTCTTGTTCTTCCTGAGCATTTTCTATAGCACTGCCGTCACTCTGGTGAAGGTGAGAAGATTCAATCCACTAACACTACAATCTGACAGAAGCGGTTTGAAAACTTTCTAAATGTTTCAACAACTAAAAACTATAACATAAATGCACCAGATCATAAACATCTGCTTCATTATTTTCTCCTTCTTTTACAGATCAAGTGATCGGTTGAATTTCGGACCCAGTAGCTTTTCCTCAGCTGTTCATTAAGATCTCTGTATTCCAATTTAAAATATGTTCTCTTGGTGATCCCGAATCTGTAACCGAACCTGTAACAGTATTTCCGTTTCCCTGTATGAAATGTGCGAGATGATAATGGTTGTAATGTAATTGTAGCATCTAATTTCCCTGGAGTTAGGATTTCAATTGTAATTAAGTAACTTTTCTCATTCCTTATTCACTATTGTTCCCTTCCCTTTCCGTTAAGCCGCTGTTTTCTCTTTCTGATCTATGTTCCAGTGGTACATACAGTTTACCAACTTAGAGCGCATGTGTTCTGTTCTCAATGTGACCTCAGGCGTTATACTCACTTCTGTTAACTTTAAAATAAACTTTCCTGTAAAATATCCTCTGACATTGCGAATAAATCTGGAATGAAAAGTGAACTAACTGTGACTTTGCTGAATTCCTTTCTCCAAGACCCATCGACACTGTTCCATTTTCCCTATTACACGTTTCTCCCAGTTTTACTGGTCCTGTCTGGGATCTATTTGCCCACAAGTCTCCACTAGGCCGCCCATCGGTGTATCGAGGCCTTTACCTCTGCCTGTTTCTGGCAATTGCCAGAGGTAGAATGATTGAACTGGGAGGGTCACCTCAGTGATTTCACTCATACTCTGGGTGGCCACAGTCATATGTCAGGCAATTCTAAAGAGCAGGAATCGGCTTCATCAGAGGCTGATACACGACAGGATATTTAAGCAGAAAACTTCCTTAACAGTGCCCCATTCAACACTCCCACGGTTGGTGCAGCCAGGGTCATAAACAGGGTAAAGATCCCTCTGCATTATCCGATTAAACATTTTGAAGGCGGGGATCCACGGGCTAAATAAATAACACAGGCAGAACAGGGAGCACAAACCAAGGAGAGTCTCCAGAGACTGGGAAGTGCCTGGCACTGATATATGATCGAGTGCAAATCCTGTAAATTATTACAGAGCTTTAGGTCTCTTGGACATTCCGGGGGGACAGAACCGCGAAAATGCCAAAGACGGGGTTCCACGTTATGCAGCAAGTAAACATAAACATGAGGCTTGTTCCCAGATCCTGGAGCCGATCGGATACTGAGACACTGGCTTCGCATTTTCTCTTAAATACACAAACAGTGATTTCCCGCACCCAACCCAAACCCACCCCTTTCTGTTAAACCGATACACGGTCCACGTCCAGGTAAACACATTGGCCGTGCACTTCCACCTTTTCTGTTAAGTCCATTAGCCCTGTCATTCTCCCTTCAGCTTTGATAATGAACTGTCTCCCTGATCAGCTCATTCCCTCTGATACCATCTCCCTGAACTGACTGAACATCACCCCAGGGATCCTCTCCCCCTGCTCCACTCCCTCTGATAACATCTCCCTGAACATCACCCCAGGGATCCTCTCTCCATGCTCCATTCCCTCTGACACAATCTCCCTGAGCTAACTGAACATCACTCCAGGGATTCACTCTCCCTGTGAGATAGAGACTGTCTGAGATAGTGTGTGTGTGAGGGAGAGTGTGTGTGGGGGAGAGTGTTTGTGAGGGAGAGTATGTGTGTGAGAGAGAGCGTGTTTTTGAGGGAGAGTGTGTGTGAGAGAGAGTGTGTTTGTGTGACAGAGAGTGTGTGTTTGAGGGAGAGTGCGTGTTTGAGGGAGAGTGCGTGTGTGAGAGAGAGTGTGTGTTTGAGGGAGAGCGTGTGAGGGAGTTTGTGTGCGAAGGAGAGTGTGTGTGAAAGAGGGTGTGTGTGTGTGAGAGAGAATGAGTGTGAGGGAGAGCGTGTGTTTGAGGGGGAGTGCGTGTGTGAGAGAGAGTGTTTGTGAGAGAGAGAGTGTGTGTTTGAGGGAGAGTGTGTGAGAGAGAGAATTTGTTTAAGATAGTGTGTGTGTGAGGGAGAGTGTATGTGTGAGGGAGATTGTGTATGAGGGAGAGAGTGTGTGTGTGAGCGAGAGAATGTGTGTGTTTGAGGCAGAGGGTGTGTGTGTGTGAGGCAGAGAATGTGCGAGTGAGGGAGAGTGTGTGTGAGGGAGAGTGGGATTGTGTGAGGGAGAGTGTGTGTGTGAAAGAGAATGTGTGTGTGAGGGAGAGTGTGTGTGTGAGCGAGATTGTGTGTGAGGGAGAGAGCATGTGTGTAAAGGAGAGAGTGTGTGTGTGAGGCAGGGATTGTGTGTGTGATGCGGAGAGTGTGCGAGTGAGGGAGAGTGTGTGAGGGAGAGTGGGTTTATGTGAGGGAGAGTGTGTGTGTGAAAGAGAGTGTGTGTTTGAGGGACAGTGAGTGTGAGGGACAATGTGTGTGTGGGAGAGAGTGTGTGTTTGAGAGTGAGTGTGTGGAGGGAGAACCCTTCTCCATCTTTCAAATGGAGAAAAATCCCTCCTCTGTCTTTAAAAAGGAGGGAGATCCCTTCTCCGTCTTTAAAAAGGTGTGAGATCCCTTCCCCATATTTAAAATGGAGGGAAAATGGAGGGAGAAACGTGCGCTGAAAAGCTGTGTCTCTGTCACATTTAAATTACTAATGAGTGAGGAGTCAACTCTGTCATAAATGTCCCAGTGCTGAGCGAACATAACTTGGCCACCGTGAACAAACCTAAAATGTCTGACAGATGTTTTTGGATTTTTGACAGACTCTCACAGAGAGAGATAGATGGGGATAGAGAGGGGGAGAGAGAGAAACTGAGAGAGAGCGAGAGGGGGAGAGAGAGAGTGAGCCGGCAAGAGAAAGATAGAGTGTGACAGAGAGAGAGGGGGCGACAGAAATACGGGCTGAGAGGGAGAGAGACAGAGCAGGGATGAGGGATGGGGACGGGGCGAGAGGGAGGGAGAGGGAGCAGGGGTGAGGGATGGGGTGAGAGGGAGGGAGAGAGGGAGAATGTTGAGCCAGCGAAATGTTGCCCCTGTGCGATGACAGTTACCTAACTAGATTTTATAACATTGCAGCATTAAGGTACCGTGTGTACTGAGTGTAACAGTGTTTGCTGCTTCCTATCATATCATAGATTTTGCTGTGTGTGTTGTATGAATCCACAGGTGAAATATCCAGAGGAGGGACACTGAAGGCTGAGTAGGGAATGATCGACCAGGTTCGAGGGGTCTCTATGTGAGAGGTCCTGAGATCAGCCCCTGGGGGAGAGCATTCTACACCTCCATCTAAACTGTAGAAAACCCTTAACCAATACATTGCGTTCTGTCTCCCTCTACACTGTCCCCATCAAACACTCCCAGTACAGGTACAGCACAGAGTTAGATACAGAGTAAAGCTCCCTCTACACTGTCCCCATCAAACACTCCCAGTACAGGTACAACACAGAGTTAGAAACTCAGTGGACTCACTCTAAACCGACACATCAAACAATCCCAGGACAGGTACAACATAGGGTTCGATATGGAATAAAGCTCTTTCTACACTGTCCCCATCAAACACTCCCAGTACAGGAACTGCAAGCGATTTTATGTAGAATAAATCTCTCCCTAGAAAGTCCCCATCAAGCACTTCCAGGCCAGGGACAGCACAGGGTTACATCCAGAATAAAGTTTCCTTTCCAACCTCCTCTCAAACACTTGCAGCACAGGTTGGAGCTACATCTGCACTGTCCTATCAAACACTCCCAGTACTGTTACAACACAGGGTTAAATGCGGAGTGAAACTCTGTCTGCCTGAACTGTCCTCGGAAAGCTCCCAGGGCAAGTATAGCACAAGGTTGGAAATAGAGTAAAGTTCGATCTGCACTGTCCCATCAAACACTCCCAGGACAGGGACATCACGGAGTTAGATACAGAGTAAAGCTCCCTTTACACTGCCCCCATCAAACACTCCCAGGGAAGGTACGGCACGGGGTTAGACACAGAGTAAAGCTCCCTCTACACTGCCCCCATCAAACACTCCCAGGGCAGGTACAGCACGGGGTTAAATACAGAGTAAATCTCCCTCTACATTGCCCCCATCAATCACTCCCAGGGCAGGTACTCTATGGGGTTAGGTACAGAGTAAATCTCCCTCCACACTGTCCCCATCAAACACTCCCAGGGCAGGTGCAGGTCAGGATTAGATACAGAGTAAATCTCCCTCTACACTGTCACCATCAAACACTCCCAAGACAGGTACAGCAATGGGTTAAATACAGAGTAAATCTCCCTCTACGTTGCCCCCATCAAAGACTCCCTGGGAAGGTACAGCACGGGGTTAGACAAAGGGTAAAGATCCTTCTACAATGTCCCCATTAAACACTCCCAGGGCAGGCACAGGTCAAGGTTAGAGACAAAGTAAATCTCCCTCTACACTGTCCCCATCAAACGCACCCACACAGGTACAGCACAATGTTAGATACAGAGTAAATACCCCTCTACTCTGTCCTCATCAAACGTACCCACACAGGTACAGCACGGTGTTAGATACAGAGGAAAGATCCTTCTACATTGCCCCAATCAAACACTCACAGGACAGGTACCACACAGGTTTAGAGAATGAGTAAAGCTCCTTCTACACTGTCCCTATGAAACACACGCAATACAGGTACAGCACGGGGTTAGATACAGATTAAAGCTCCCTCCAAACTGTCCCCATCAAACACTCTCAGGACAAGTACTGCATGGGTTAGGTACAGAGTAACGTGTCGTCTACACTGTCCCCTTCAATCACTCCCAGGACAGGACAGAACGGGTTAGATACAGGATATATCTCCCTCTACACTGCTCCCATCAAGCACTCCTAGTATTGAATGAGCACCGGCTTATATGCATAGGAAAGCTCTGTTTGTCTGAACTACTGTCCCCAGAAACACTCCTAAGGCAGGTAGAGCATGGGAGCTAGATACAGATCCAAGTTCCCCCTGCACTGTCCCCATCAAACACTCCCAAGACAGGTACAGCACGGGGTTAGAAACAGAATAAAGCTCCCTCTGCACTGTCCTCATCAGCACTCCCAGGGCAGGTACGGCACGGGGCTATTTTTAAAAATTTATTCATGGGGTGTCACTGGCTAGGCCAACATGTATTGCCCATTCCTAATTGCCCTTGAGAAGGTGGTGGTGAGCTGCATCCTTGAACCTCTGCAGTCCACGTGGTGTAGGTACAACCACAGTGCTCTTAGGAAGGTTTTCCAGGGTTTTGACCCAGCGACAGTGAAGGAACGGTGATATATTTCCAAGTCAGGATGGTGAGTGACTTGGAGGGGAACTTCCAGGTAGTGGTGTTCTCATGTGTCTGCTGTTCTTGTCCTTCTAGATGGTAATGATCGTGGGTATGGAAGGTGCTGTCTAAGGAGGCTTGGTGAATTCCTGCAGTGCATCTTGCAGATGCTACACACTGCTGCTACTGTGCGTCGGTGGTGGAGGGAGTGAATGTTTGTGGATGGGGTGTCAAACAATTGTAGTGCTTTGTCCTGGATGGTGTCAAGCTTCGTGAGTATTGTGGGAGCTGCACTCATCCAGGCAAGTGGGGAGTAAGCTCTCTGTACACAGCCCCATCAAACGCTTCCAGGACAGGCACAGCACAGGGTTAGAGACAGAGTAAACCTCCTTCTACACTGTCCCCATCAAACACATCCAGGACAGGTACAGCACAGGGTTAGATATAGAGTAAATCTCCCTCTACACTGTCTCCATTGAACACTCACAGGATAGGTACAGCACGGGATTAGATACAGAGCAATGCTTCCTCTACACTTTCCCCATCAATCACACACAGGGGAGGTATAACACGGGGTGAGATAGATAGTGAAGCTCACTCTGCAGTGTCCACATTAAACTCTCCCAGGGCAGGCATAGCACGGGGTTAGATATGGAATAAAGCTCTCTCTACACTCTATCCTCAAACACTCGGGCTGATATAGCTTGGGGTTAGATACAGGTTAAAGCTCCCCATACAGAGTCACCATTAATCAACCCCTGGAGAGCTACAGCACAGGTTTATGTACAGAGTAAATCTCCATCTACACTGCCCCCATGAAACACTGCCAGGGCAGGTGCAGCATGGGGTTAGACACAGAGTTACCTCTCTCTACACTCTCCCCATCAATCCCTTACAAAGCAGAAACCGCAAGGGACTTGATGTCGAATAAATCACTCTCTGGACAGTCCCCATCAAGCACATCCAGACCAGGTACAGCACAGGGTTAGATACAGAGTAAATTTTCCTTTACAATCGCTTCTCAAACACTTCCAGGACAGGGACTGTACAGAGTGAAGCTCCCTCGGCAATCTCCCTTTCAAACATGCCCAGGACAGGTACAGCAGAGGTAAGAAACAGAATAAACCTTCCTCTTCATTGTTCCATCAGACGCTTGCAGCACAGGGATAACACAGGGTTATAGAAGGTCTGGAATGCGCTGTCTGGAAGGGTGGTGGAGGCGGGTTGCCTTGCGTCCTTTAAAAAGTATCTGGATGAGTACTTGGCACGTCAAAACATTCAAGGCTATGGGCCAAGTGCTGGTAAATGGGATTATGTAGGTAGGTCTGGTGTTTCTCACGTGTCGGTGCTGACTCGATGGGCCGGAGGACCTCTTCTGCACTGTGTGATTCTGTGATTCGGTGATTGTGTGATAGAGAGGGTCAAGCTCCCCCTACAAAGTCCCTTCAATTGGTGTACAAAATTAAGGAAGACTTGCTGTGATGAAACAGAACTTTGGTGTGCAAATAACCACAATGAACCATATTAAAATGGCCAAATGATGTATGTGAAGACTTACAGGCTGTCAGAGAGAGCAACAGGGACAAACACACAGAGACACACACACGCACACACAGAGAGACACCGACACACACACACACACACACACACACACACACTGAGCAAGGGACAGAGAGGAACAGTGGCAAATTTGGATTTTCGAAAGGAATCAGATCATGTCTATCGTAGATTTGTGAATTAAAATTTGACTCACTATCCATTACAATTTGCGAAGACAGTTCTAAACTTCTACGACCCTTTTCGTGTGGAAGTGTTTCCTTCCACTCTGTTGCATCAAACACCCCACGACACGTACAACATGGGGTTAGATACAGTGTAAAGCTTCCTCTACACTGTCCCCATTACACGCTCCCAGAACAGGTACAGCACGGGGTTGGATACAGAGTAAAGCTTCCTCCACACTTTCCCCATCAAACACTCCCAGGGTATGCAGAGAAAGGGGTAGCTGCAGAGCAAATCCCTCTAAAATTGCCCTCATCAAACATTTCCTTGCTCATGTGCTCCAACTCTTAGGCAATAAAGACACTCAGTCCATTTGCCTTCCTAATGATTGGCTGCACCATCATGTGAGAGTGTATGTGTATGTGTGAGTGTGTTGTTTTGTGCCTGTGCTTGCCTGTGTGTGTGAGCTTTCAGTGTCTGATATAAGCTTCCCTATTTTGCCTTCTCCTGTCCTGTCCGCTCCTTGACATCAAACGTGCTCTGGATTTGGGAGGTCCCCCCCCCCCACCCCCCACCCCACCCCCCCCCGCCCCATCACCTCAATGTCCCTCATAAAGCTTCCATTTAAAACCTTTAATTGTTAAATCTGGAAAATCACTGGGAGACGGAATTCTATTCCCCTCCCTGTCAGTGCAAAACTAATAACACTGGGAGAGAATTCACAGCTGGATTTAGACAATACAATCACCAAGGAATAATATATTTTGGAATGATTTATTCCACTCAGTACTCAGGGAACATTAATGTTACCAGAAGGTGTTATAATATATATTCTTATAATAGGGGCAAAAATTTCACTGGGTCAAGATTCCCAACCAATACAAAAGTATTCCACGAAGCAAGGCTGACAAATTCAAGGTGAGTTCCCCTGCTTACAGTACAGAGGTACTGCACGGGTTAGGAACAGAGTAAAGCTCCGTCTACACTGCTCCCAACAAACTCCCATTACTGACTGAGCATCGCGTTAGACACAGATGAAAGCTCAAACTGTCTGAACTATCCCCAGATACACTTCCAGGACAGGGACAGCATCGGGTTAGAAATGAAGTAAAGCTCCCTCTACACTTTCCTGGTCGAACACTCCCAGTTCTGGTACAGCATAGGGCTAGACACAGAGGAAAACTCACTCTACGCTGTCCCCATCAAATACTCCAAGGACAGCTTTGGCACAAGGTATAATTGTGCACAGAATATTGGTCCCAATGCACAGTTCCAACGAAACACTTCCAGGCCTCGTACATCACGGGTTTAGGTGCAGAGTTAAGTTCCAGCTAAACAGCCTCCATCAAACACTCCAAGGACAGGTACAGCACGGATTAATATACAGAGTAAAACACCCTCTACACTGTCCCCATCAAGCACTCCCAGGACAGGTATAACGCTGAAGTAGATACGGAGTAAAACTGTCGCATCCAACACTTTGATAACAGGAACAACTTAGGGTTATACAGAGGGTCAAGCTCCCTCTACGCTGTCTCATAAATTGGTGTACAATATTAAGGAAGTCTTGCTGTGATGAAACTGGAATTTTGTGTAAAAATGGCCAACATGAACCAAATTAAAATGGTGAAATGATGTTGGTGGATGCTTAGGTACGGAGAGAGCAAAATACACACACAGAGACACACACACAGAAATCACAGTCACCCACACGCACACATGAACACACACACAGAAACAGGCATACACATGCACACACATAAACGGACACACACACATGCGCACACAGAAACAGGCACAAACAAATAGATTCGCAAACACACACACACAGGTACAAATGCATACACATATGCACAAATAGATGCACAAATACACACACACACACACACAATCGAACAGACATACACACGGACACACACAGTCAGCAAGTAACAGAGATGTACCGAAAAATACCTGGATTTCTGAAAGCATCAGATCAGGTCATTCTTATATTTAAAAACTAAAAATTGACTCAGTATCCACTGCAATTTCCAGAAGACAGTTCCAAATTTCTACGGCCCTTTACATGGGGAAGTGTTTCCAACTTCACTTCTGAAAGCTTTAATTTTTACACTATGACCCCATTGTCCAAGATTCCTAACCCTGTGGAAATAGTTTCTCCTCATCTAACCCATAAGGTCCTTTTAATATTTTGACAACTTGTATCAAATCACCCTGATCCTATTAAATTCTAACCCTTGGAATCCAGGTATCAACCCGGTAAAGCTACGCTGCACTCAAACCGATGGACCCTCAAGGCTCTTTGGACCTGTTTCAGGCTTTGCGACATTTAAGGAAGTAATCTTTCAATCCTTTCTCAGTTCAAATTGGGTGAACTCACATTTGCCTTCATTGAATTCCATCTTAACACAGGTTTTCCCTTTCAATTAAGGTTTTAGTATCCCTTTGCAGTCTAATGCTACACTGCTTGCAATGCTGCCTATGTGGCATTCTATCATGTTATCTTAAAGCATTAGTAACTACAGTGAATTTTTGGACACACAGACACAGGCACACAGAGACACAGACACACACACACACACACAATGGCATGGGTTTTGTGGAAGCAGAAGTGAGTGAATCATTCCATCCAGGAGATATTTTAAAATTTCAGATTCATTTTTTTATTCTTAGAGAAAAGAGTATTTTAATTCGCAGCAGCCCAGTGTGGCTTTTGATAAATTCCTGCTTTCAGGATCAGCCCAGGTTTCCAGGTTTAAAAATATGTGACACATTCTGAACAAGACTCACACCTTCAATTCAATGGTTAGCTGCAAGCTCACCTTTTGTATTTTACAATTTCTTTGCTTCCTTCATGTTTCTGAAGAATTGACAGTTCGCCAGGCAGTGTGAAATCTTTTAATTGTCTCGGGGTACTTGCTGTAACCAGCGTATTTCAAAGGGACATCACTGAATTTGCAGTTTAATGAACCAAAAACCGGAATGTCCATTCAAACCCCCGCATATCCTCTTTCTACAAAGATAATTCACATTTCCACAATGCATGAATTCCTGAAGGAAAAATGCTTTTGACAAATTTCCCTACAGCAATTGTTAACAGCTTTCAGGATGAAATTTTCAGGGCTAAAGCCCAAAATTGAATCTTAAAGAGATAGAATGCAAGACAGAAATGAAACTGCAGCTTTCTCTGTTCAATGCACCCACTGTAACATTGGAAAATTTCATTCATATTGCCCCTCCTCAGTCTAACATTCAAAATGGATCACGACACATATCACAAAATTGAAGTTATCCTGCTATGAGTCTGTCCATTTCACCAGGCTCACTATATCCTCTTGAAGTCTGCTACTATTCTCTTTCATGTTCATATAAATGCTGCCACTGCCTCTTTAATCACATCAGATAGGCGTGCACTATAGGCCCTCTAATAGTGGAAGGGAGTTAGAAGAGCAGATATGTAGACAGATTTCTGAGTGCAAAAACAATAGGGCAGTAATCGTTGGGGGTTTCAACTAATTTCAGTTGAGGTACAATTGTGGCATCCAGTCTGTCCATCCCTGTCAGAATGTTACACATTCCAATGAGATCTCCTCTCATTCTCCTAAACTTCAATGAATACAGGCCTTGTTGGCCCAATCCTGCCATCCCAGGAATCAGACTGGTGAACCTTCGCTGCACTCCCTCTGTGACAAGTATATACTTTCTGAGGTAAGGAAACCAAAATTACACACAAATCCTCCAGATGTGGTCTCACCAAGGCCCTGTACAGCAGCAGCAAGGCATCCTTGCTCCTGTACTCAAGTCCTCTCGCAATGAATGCCAAAATATCATTTGCCTTCTTCACTGCTTGCTACACCTGCTTGCTTATTTTCAGTGATTGGTGTACAAGGACACGCAGGTCCCTTTGAACATCAACATTTCCCAATCTATCACCATTTAAATAATACTTTGCCATTCTGTTTTTTCTACCGAAGTGGATACCTTCACACTTATCCACGTTATACTGCACCTGCCATGTATTTGTCCATTCACTCAACGTGTCTAAATCACCTTGAAGCCTCTTAACACCCTCATCATCGCTCGCATTCCCAAGGTTCGTGTCGTCAGCAAACTTGGAAATATTACATTTGGTTCCCTCATCCAAATCATTGATATATATTGTGAATAGCTGGGGTCCAAGCACTGATCCCTGTGGTAACTCACAAATCACCGCTTGGCACTCCAAAAAAGACCCACTTATTCCTACTCTCTCTTTCCTGTCTGCTAACCAATTCTCAATCCATGTCAATATATTACCCCCAATCCCATGTGCTTTAATTTTACACACTAGCCTCTTGTTTGGGACTTTATCAAAAGCTTCCTCAAAATCCAAATACACCACATCCACTGATTCTCCCGTATCTATCCTGCTAGTTACATCCTCAAAGAACTCCAAGTACATTTGTCAAACATGATTTCCCTTTAATAAATCCATGTTGACTTTGTCTAACCCCGTTGATATTTTCCAAGTGTCCTATTATCACATCTTTTATAACATACTCTAGCACTTTCCCTACTACCAAGGTCAGGCTAACCAATCTGTAATTCCATGTTTTCTCCCTCTCTTCTTTGTTAAATAGTGGGGTTACATTTGCCACCCTCCAATCTGCTGGGACTCAACCAGAATGTACAGAATTTTGGAAGAAGACAATCAACGCATCCACTATTTCCATGGTCACCTCCTTTAGTCCTCTGGGATGGAGATTATGGTGCCCTGGGGATTTATCAGCTTTCAGTTCCATTAATTTCTCCAGCACGATTGTTTTAGTAATGCTAATTTCCTTCAAATCCTCCTTCTCACTGGACCCTTGGGTCCCTTGTATTTCTGGGAAGTTATTTGTGTCTTCCTCTGTGAAGACAGAACTAAAGTAGTTGTTTAATTGCTATGCCATTTCCTTGTTTTCTATTATAAATTCTCCTTTTTCGGACAGTAAGTGGCCTACATTTGTCTTTACTAATTTTTTTATGAAGTTTATGAAGCCTCCCAGCCCACCCATCAGCCCCATTTTTCTTTACGCGTTTATTTTCGGCTCTGAATCCGCACTCAGTCTTTGTAAAACCTGCATTTTAAATCGGCTCGTTCAAGCGCTCTTACCTTCTGTCTCCACAGTATGCGCATGCTCCAGTTCTTAATGATTGACGACAGCTACGGACCAATAGGGGAGGGGGCGGGGGCTGGAGGACCGTGCGCGCGCGGCTGTTCTTCCAGCCAATTGGAGTAAATTAGGGGCGGGGCCAGGCTGGAAGGAAGCATGCGCAGTACGGGTGCGGGACCGGGATGAAGGCGGTCGAATTTAAAGTTCTGTTTGAAGTTAAACAACTTCAAATTATGAACTCTATCCTCCATCCTCACCCCCCTCTTCGAACCCCTTTTTTCACATAAATATTATATATATTTTTAAATATTTTTCTTTCCCCACTTATTTCAATTATTATTTAAAGAATTTATTTCCATCCATTGTTTTATTCCCGCCTTTCAGCCAATTTCGATCCCTTCCCCCCACCCCACCCTCACTCGGGCTATCTGTCACTTGCTCATTCTGCATCACCCCCTACACCTCAACCCCCTCCCATGGCACCTTCCCATGCAACCGCAGAAGGTGCAACACCTGCCCTTTTACTTCTCCCCTCCTCACCGTCCAAGGGCCCAAACATTCCTTTCAATTGAAGCAGCATTTCACTTGCACTTCCCTCAATTTAGTCTACTGTATTTGCTGCTCCCAATGCGGTTTCCTCTACATTGGAGAGACCAAAAGCAGATTGGGTGACCGCTTTGCGGAACACCTTCGGTCTGTCCGCAAGCATGACCCAGACCTCCAGACCTCCCTGTCGCGTACTATTTCCACACACCACTCTGCTCTCATGCCCACATGTCCATCCTTGGCCTGCTGTAATGTTCCAGTGAAGCTCAACGCAAACTGGAGAAACAGAACCTCATCTTCCGACTAGGTACTTTACAGCCTTCCGGACTGAATATTAAGTTCAACAACTTTAGATCATGAACTCTCTCCTCCATCCCCATCTCCTTTCCGATCCCCCCCTTTTCCAATAATTTATATATATTTTTCTTTTTCTTTTCCCACCTATTTCCATTATTTTTAAATGTATTTCCATCCACTTTTTTATCTCTACCTTTTAGCCTTTTTGATTTCCTCCCCACCCCATCCCCACTATCTGTCCCTTGCTCATCCTGCTTTCTACCCTTAATGTCCCCATTAGCACATTTCTTAGCTCGTATCACCACCGTCAACATCTCTTTGTCCTTTTGTCTATGACATATTTTGGCAATCTCCACCTATCACTGGCCCTCTATCCAGCTCTACCTGTGTCCACCCACCCCCTCTTCCCCCCTTAAACCAGCTTATATTTCACGTCTTTTCTATTATTCCCTAGTTCTGATGAAGAACCATTTGGACTCAAAACGTTAACTGTATCCCTCTCTGCAGATGCTGTCAGACCTGCTGAGTTTTTCCAGGTATTTTTGTTTTTGTTCAAGTAAATCGCAGTTTGGTTCCATCTTTCGAAACCTTGAGAACAGGCAGAAGAAAGGTACTTAATTTGAAGAGTAAATTTTAAAAAGGAAAGTAATCTGATTGCCAGAATATATAACTCTACTGCAGTTACAGGGATTGTTACCATCAGCAGAAACAAACCCCCACTGTCAGGATAAACATGGTTCAGTCCTGGATGTGATTAAGAGCAGCAATAACAGCAGAATCGAACCCCTGCTGTCACTTGTGAACTCGCTGATTTCTCAACAGTTGATCAGTTAAATCCCTTCTCACACACGGAGCAGGTGAATGGCCTCTCCCCACTGTGAACTCTCTAGTATGTTTCCTGGAGATGATGGTTTTCCCACGCACCCACTGCCCTTGTATTCTGGCTGGTGTGGGCTTTGAGCTGGGACGATTCTGTCAACATTCTTGTTGAGTTATAGATGCGCATAGTCCATTTCCCATTCTCCATCTTTCTCTCCTTCCACATGGACCAGAGTCCTGTGTAGGCACAGACCGGGTGGCAGGTTCCCTTCCCTGAAGGACATTAATAAACCAGTGTTTTTATGACAATCCAGCAGCTTTAATGGCCACTTTTCCCCTGTGCCAGCTCCACAAATTACTGATTCATTCAGCTCAATTTCAGAACCTGCCTTTGTGTTTTTGTGGGTTCTCTCTCACTCCTTTTTTCTGTTTTAACTCAATTTCACAGGGTATTAGAAGGAGAGGATTTGCAGTCGATAAACTGAAACCAAACATTGCACCAGGTTCTGTTGGAGTCACCCAAATAATCGTAAACTGAATATCATCATATTTTGAACATGGAAGGAAAAAGCACCGTTCACAGTGGGGAGAAACCGTACACATTTTCTGTGTGTGGATGAGGCTTCATCCGATCATCTGACCTGTTTAACCATATGCGCCATCACACCGGGGAGCAACTGTGGTAATGTGGGGATGGTAGGAAGGGATTTAGTTACATTTCTAGGCTGGAAACTCATTGGCGCACTCACGCTGGGGAGAGGCCATTCCCCTGTTCCGAGTGTGGGAAGGAGTTCATTCAAATATCCACCCTGATGACACACCAGTGAGTTCACACTGACGAGAGACCATTCAAGTGCTCTCACTGCGGGACTGGGTTCAGGCAATCATCTAACCTCACTGTGCACCAGCGCATTCACAATGGAGAGAGAGCATTCCCCTGATCTGAATGTGGGAAGTGACTCACTCAGTCATCGAGCCCCCTGAAACACCAGCGAGCTCATGAGTAAGGACAGGGAATGGATTTTGCTGTTAATCACATCCAGGACTGAACCATGTTCATGGTGGTCTGTTTCTGCTGATGTTTCGAGTCTAAATGACCCTTCTTCAGCTTGTTCTTTTTCTGCCAACATGGACATGATGGATTGAATGGCCACCTTCTGGGTCGTAAATATTTCTATATTTTGGTATTTCAATGTTTAAAAATGATGAGACTTTTCTTGTATGATTGCGTGTGTTTGCTCAATAAAACCTCTGGTGGAGAAGGATTAAGAGTTTTCAGTGTGGGATAGAAGGCATATGGGTCAACAGCAAAGCAACACATTTCAAATCAGATCAGAAATAGACAACAGGTACAGAATGACTCTCCTACCTTTTGTTTATTTACTCATCCATTACCATAGTTTTTGTCTTGTACCATCATCCCTTTTGTTATTTCATCTCTCCTGAATTCATCCAATCACAAACCTTCTCTTTTGTTCTCCTCCCTCCCCTCATTTCCCCGTCTGTGTATTTTCCTAAAATCGGTTGAATCACTAATTTATTTTCCAGCTCTGTTTGAAGTTCAGTGACCTGAACTATTAACTGTTTTTCTTTCCACAGCCTCGGCATGACCACTGAGTACTTTCAGCATTTTCTGGTTGGGAATCAGGATCACAGCTGTTGGAATTTAAATTCAACGAATCAATCAAAGTGTGTAATTGACAGCCAGTGTCAGTAAAGGTGATGATCATTGTCATAAAAACCCATTTGATTCATTATTGCCCTTTATCTATATTAACAATCCATCTTTAAAATTTCAAAGCATTTCACTCATAATCAGCACATTCATAATGGCAAGACGTAGTTGAAATGTCCCCTGTCTGGGGGGAAAAAAATCAAATGTTCACCCGATCTGCTGAGGTTCCAGTGAGTTCACATCTAACTGCTGGTAATTACATTCAGGACAGAACTATGGTGCAGGCCGTGTGCAGTTCGGTTTGTCAATCAAGGGATTTAATCATTTTATGTCTTGCCCGTATGGTTCCATCGCAATCAAATCACAAAACATAATTATTTATTCAACACTCTCTTTTCCATGGCGGGACTATTACCCAGCATTCGGAGCGACACAGAATGTGCCCTATCCTCATTGCAGGGGCAGCTACGCCATCGGATTATCAAAATTTATTGTTTATGCAATAACGTCCTCCCACCCAGCATTCAATGCGGGACAGAATGTGCCCTATCCAGAGCGCCAGGGTCTTACGCATGCGCATGGCGGAGTGTGTTTGGCACCTGCGCATTGCGGGCTCTGGGCTGTCCTGTGACTGGAGCCGCAGAGAGTGGGTTAGAAAATGGCGACTGGAGCAGAATAATAGAGTTAGTGGGTGGGCGGGAGGAATGGAGCCAGCGGAGTAGGCAGGGAGGCTTAATAAACACTTGGTTCAGGCCGCAGAGTCTTAATAAGAAACTAACAGTCCCGCGTTTGCAGCGAACAGACCGGAAATGGCTGAATCTCCATCTCCTCGGCCCGGGGGTGCGGCTGTGCAGCAGGGCGCATGCGCGGTCATCCTGGTCCAGGTAGCAGGAGGAGAAAATGTTGCGCATTTCTATCCTGGACTGACAGGGATGGATTTTGGAAACGCCTTTTTCAGGGGTTTAGAAGGGGAGGATTTACACACAGCAATCTCAAACCAATAGAAATGTTTGTCTCTTCTCAATTTCTATCCTGGACAGACAGTGATGGCTGTTGTAAATTTCTATTACAGGACATAGGAAAGGGAGGATTAACAGACGGGAAACTCAATTCAAGAATCACATCAAGAACTGAAAGATTCACTCCGTTCATCGGGATGTGACTATCATCAGCATTGAATGTGGAAGGAATAAGGTTTGTCTGTTCTGTCTGTGGGAAAAGATTTCAATCATCCCAGGGACTGGAAAAAACAGAGGGAGAAACAGTTGAGGGATTTGAAAACAAGGATGAGAATTTTAAAATTGAGGTGTTGCTTCACTGGGAGCCTCAATGAGCAGAGTGGTGATGTGGGAGTGAGACTTACTTATGATTTTGAATACATCTTCAAATCTGAGGGGTCTGGACAGAGTGGAGAGGGAGAAACTGTTCCAATTGGTAGAAGGATCGAGAACAAGAGAGCACAGATTTAAGAAAAAAAGAATCAATGTAGACATGAGGAGAAACTTTTTCACACAGCGAGTGGTTAAGATATGCTTTCTGAGAGTGTGGTGAAGGCAGCTTCAATTTAGGTATTCAAGAGGAAATTGGATGATACCTGAAAATGAAGAATGTGCAGGGTTACAGGGAGAAAGTGAGGGATTGGCACTAAGTGAATTGCTCATTTGGAGAGCTGGCACCGACAGGAAGGGCCGAATGGTCTTCACTGCTCAAACAACTCTGTGATACAGAGAGTGAAGTTTTGGATGATCTCAGGTTTATGGAGTTTGTATGTGGGAGGCTGGATAGGAAAGTGTCAGCATCGTCATGTCTAGAGGGAATAAAGGAATGGATGAGAGTTTCAGAAATGGTTGAGCTGAGGCAGAGGCAAAGCCGGGCGATGTTACTGAGGTGGATCCACCCAATCACAGACCTTCCCTTTTGTTCTTTCCTCACAATCCCCCTTTCATTGACTCAAAACCTATTACATTTCTATCTTTCCCCAGTTCTGAGCAAGGTTCATCAGAACCTGAAACATTAACTCTCGTTCTCTTCACAGATGCTGCCTGACCTGCTGAGTATTTCCAACATTTTCTGTTTTTATTGCTGAGGTGGAAATAGACGGTCTTGGTGATGATGTGGATATGTGGCTGGAAGCTCATCTTGGGGTGAAATATTTCACCATGGTTGTGAACTGTCTGGTTGGCAGGGAGAGGGATGGAATCGTTGGCTCGGGATTGAGCTTGTAGTGGGGGCTGAAGACAATGGCTTCAGTCTTCCCAATACTTAAATGGATGAAATTTCTGCTCATCCAGTACTGGATGTCAGACAAGTCAGGACGGTGTTTGACTTGGAGGGGAACTTGGAGGTGATAGTGTTCACATACACCTGCTACCCTCGTACTTCCAGGTCGGGGTGAGGATCCTTTTTCTTATCACGGGCCATTCACACATAGACAAAATCAGTTGCGGGCCACACACACATAAAAATGAACATTGTGGCTGGAGCTTTAGTACATAGAACTACATTGTCAACTTGTCATCTGCCGATTTGGAGCTCTTCCCACAGAACAGCAACCACAGCCAAACATAATGTTTCTCAGCGTTCCAGGTGCCATTCTTTTTGTCGAAATTGGACGGCGAGTTTCCTAACCCAGAAGTCTAACACTGTCTGAAAGTTCACCCGGGACTTCATTGTTTTCCCGCAGCATCGTGGTCAGTTACAGAGACAAACGAGCAGCCGTGCTGTCATGATGAGTTTGTACAGAGCTCACTAAAAATAGAGACTGAGACAACCTGAAAACAAAGTCATTTTGGCAATAGAGAGATCTGGTGCTGTGTTCAGACTCTACACAGAACATCGGAGCTAATTTTAATTTTAGAACTCATTCTGTGGGCCGGATAAAATTGAGCAACGGGCCAGATCCAGCCCACGGGCCGTGGATTCCCCACCCCTGCTATAGGTGGAGGTTTCGTCAAAGCTCTGGTTGGGTTTTAGGCAAATAACATCCCTCTCATTTCCTGCCTGCTGCTCCGATCTCTCTCTCGCTCTCTCTCTCGCTCTCTCTCGCTCGCTCTCTCGCTCTCTCTCTCGCTCTCTCTCGCTCGCTCTCTCGCTCTCTCTCTTGCGCTCTCTCTCGCGCTCTCTCTCGCTCTCTCTCTCGCTTGCTCTCTCGCTCGCTCTCTCTCTCTTCCTCTCTCCCCCTCCCCCCCTCCCATAGAGACCAGAGTCTTGTGTAGGCCCAGACTGGGTGGCAGGTTCCCTTCCCTGAAGGACATTAGTGAACCAGTTGGGTTTTTATGACAATCCAGCAGTTTTCATGGTCACTTTTTCCTCGTGCCGGCCCCACAAATTCCCAGATTCATTCAACTCAATTTCACAACCTGCCTATGTGTTTTCATGGGTTCTCTCTCTCTCCTTTCATTCTGTTTTAAATGAATTTCACAAGGTACTAGAAGGGAAGAACTTGCAGTCAAGGAACTCAAACCAAACATCCCATCAGGATCTGACGGAATCGCCCAATTTATCGGAATCTGAATATCTTCGGATTTTGAACATGGAAGGAAAAAGCACTGTTCACAGTGGGGACAAAACGTGGAAATGTGGGGACTGTGAGAAGGGATTCACTTGGTTATCCCACCTGCTGATACACCAGCGAGTTCACACTGACGAGAGACCTTTTAAATGCCCAGAGTGTGGGAAATGCAATAAAAGTTCCTTGAACCTGATGTCCCATCAACGTGTTCACATTGACGAGGGACCATTCAGGTGCTCTCACTGTGCGACTGGGTTCAGGGAATTATATCAACTCTCTGTACACCAGCGAATTCACACTGGAGAGAGACTGTTTACCTGCTCTGAGTGGGGGAAGAGATTCACTCAATTGTCCCATGTTCTGAGATATGAGAGAGTTCACACTGGGGAGAGACCTTATAAATGCCCAGATTGTGGGATGTGCTCTAAAAGTTCTGGGGAACTGATGTCCCATCAACATGTTCACACTGACAAGAGACCATTCAGATGCTCTCACTGTGGGGCTGGGTTCATGCTATCAGCAGAATTCACTGCACACCAGCGAGTTCACACTGGTGAATGGCCGTTCACCTGCTTTGAGTGTGGGAAGGGATTCATTTGGTCATCCCACCTGCTGACACACCAGCGAGTTCACACTGGGGAATGGCCGTTCACCTGCTTTGAGTGTGGGAAGGGATTCACTCGGTCATCCCACCTGCAGAATCACCAGCGGGTTCACACTGGAGAGAGGCCATTCACCTGTTCCGAGTGTGAGAAGAGATTCACTCGGTCATCCCACCTGCATAATCACCAGCGTGTTCATGTGGGGAGAAGCAGTTCACCTGCTCTGAGTGTGGGAACAGATTCACTACCTCATCCCAGCTGCTGAGCCATCAGTGAGTTCACAAGTAACTACAATGATTGGATTTTGCTGTTAATCTCATCCAGGATTGAACACTGTTCAGGGTGGTCTGTTTCTGCTGTTGTTAGTTAACTCCAGCCCTGTAATTTGGGTTAACATTCTGGATAAAAATCAAATAAATCAGTTTTGTGTTAAACACACAGTGCATTGAGTCTTTTCAATATCTCAAACACAAGTTGTTTCCTTTGAAGGGCTCCCCCTCTCCTTCAAACCTGCCATCATCACTCACTCCTCAATAAAAACAACTTTTCACCCCAATGCCCTTGCAAACTATCTCCCCATCTCTCTCCACCTTTTCCTCTCCAAAATCCTTGTCACCTCCCAAATCCATCCCCACCTTTCCTGGAACTCCATGTTTCATTCTGTGCAATAAGATTTCAGTCCCAGCCACAGTATCGAAACAGCTCTTATCAAAGTCAAAGATTACACTCTCTGTGAATGTGACAAAGGTAACCTCCCCCTCATTGTCCTTCTCGGCCTGTCTGTGGTCTTTGACACCATTGACCAAACCATCCTCCTCCAATGCCTCTCCACTGGTGTCCAGCTGGGTGGGACTACATGCTCCTGATTCCTTTCTTATCAATCTCATTGTAGCCAGAGAATTACCTGCAGGAGCTGTGATTATTTCAGTTACATTTTCACAGACTCACTCACTCGGTGAGTCATCAGGTGTCACTGAACTTTGACACACATGTTTCATTATCACTCTCACAGTGACTGTATCTTACGGACCAAGTCCTTTTTATAGCAGCCCTTCTGGATAAGATCAACAGAGAAGAGTGAAGACATTATCGCCACTACACAAGCTCATACAGTAAAAATGTCTGCTAATTTCCATTAAAATATAAAGCACAGCAGAACAACTGTGTGTTAGTCTGTGGCAAACTTATCGAAACAGATTCAATAAAGCCTTGGCCAATATATCCATTATTGTAGGATGCTGATGGTAGGAGATCGACCTTGTCTCTCTTATTTTGCAATGCCAATGCGAGCAGAAACTCACCCTCACTTATAGGACTCATTCAGTAAGCAATCAGGAATCATTGAACTATGACACAATCATATTCCATTGACTCTCACACAGACTGTTTCTTGCTGACCATGTCATTCTACATACATCAGATCCTTTCCACATGATTGACAGAGAAGACTTACTGTTATTGCCCACACCACAAGATCACAGCGCTACAAACACCTGGAACTTCCTGTTAGAATGTAAAACTGGGAGAACAATGGTGTGTTGGCCTGTTACAGACATATTGATAGAGATTGACTGTCAGAATTAACCAACAATTTGACCACATTATAGATTTGGTTTGGTGCTGAAGGAGACTATTTGACCCATCGTGTCTGCACTGGCTCTCTGAATGAGCAACTCACCCAGTTCTATTCTCCCGCCTTTTCCCTGTGACCCTGTACATTCTTCCTTTTCAGACAACAGCCTAACTCCCTCCAGAATGCTTCAGCTGGACTTGCCTCCACCACACTCCCACACAAAGCATTTCAGACCATAACCAGATACTGCGTGAAAGGTTTTTCTTCATATAATTGTTGATTCTTTTACTGATCACTTTAAAACTGCCCTCCTGTTCTCAATCCTTTGATGAGTGGGAACAGTTTCTCCTTATCTACTCTGTCTGGCCCTCACTTGATTTTGAATACCTCTATCAAATCTCCTCTAACCTTCTTTTCTCTAATGAAAACAGTCCTAATTTCTCCAATTTATCTTCCTAAACGCTGTTCTTCCTACCAGGAGCCAGGCTTGTGAATCTTAGGCAAAAACAGAATTACCTGGAAAAACTCAGCAGGTCTGGCAGCATCGGTGGAGAAAAAAAGAGTTGACGTTTCGAGTCCTCATGACCCTTCGGCAGAACTGACGTATCGTTAGGAGAGAGGTGAAATATAAGCTGGTCTAAGGTGGGGGGCGGGGGGAGAGAGAAGTTGAGGGTGGGGTGGTTGTGGGGACAAGCAAGCAGTGATAGGAGCAGATATTCAAAAGATGTCACAGACAAAAGGATCAAAGAGGTGTTGAAGGAGGTGATATTATCTAAGAAAAGTGCTAATTAAGAATGGAAGACAGGATACTCAAGGTACAGCTCTAGTGGGGGTGGGGTGGAAAGACTAACAAGGTATTAGTTGTAGATTTAAAAATAATGGAAATAGGTGGGAAAAGAAGAATCTATATAAATTATTGAAAAAAAAGGGAAGGGGAAGAAACGGGATGGGGATGGTGGGAGGGGGAGTTTAAGATCTAAAGTTGTTGAATTCAATATTCAGCCCGGAAGGCTGTAAAGTGCCTAGTCGGAAGATGAGGTGCTGTTCCTCCAGTTTGCGTTGGGCTTCACTGGATCAATGCAGCAAGCCAAGGACAGACATGTGGGCAAGAGAACAGGGTGGAGTGTTAAAATGGCAAGCAGCATCCGCAGTAGCTTTTAGCTTTTTGTGAATCTTTGCGGCTGGATTACCCAGTGGGAGTGGCTGGAGCGGCTGTTCCTCCAGCCAATCAGAGTGAATGAGGGGCGGGGCTGAGCCCAGTTCTCCCTCATTGGCTGAAACTCTGCATCATTCTGAAAGCTGATTTGTCACAAACTCCAGGAGAAAACTGGACATTTCTGTTTGTGGCTTTAAACAGATGAAACCCTGTGGGTGTGGAGCAGACATTTCAATATTTGTTAGTGAAACATGGGAACATATTAAAACGATGTACAGACAATTCAAGGAATGACGAGGCAGACAGGGAAAGTCACCATTAGAACAAGGTTGTGAAGAAGTCATACGATCTCGAAATGTTATCTCTGTCTTTCTCTCCACAGATGCTATCAGACCTGCTGAGTTTTTCCAACATTTTTTGTTTTTGTTTCAGATTTCCAAAACTGCAGTATTTTGCCGTTACCTTAGAACAAGGAGGGTCCCTGGTTTCAATAAATGAACTGGAAGGTGGGTTAGGACAGGGAGAAGGTTAGTACTGTCATCATTCAGAACATCACACGGAAGCCAAGGCCTGGGGGGATGGGTCCCACTGCAGACATAGGAACATAGGAACAAGGAAAGGCCATTCAGCCCGTCCAGCCTGCTCCACCATTCAATACGATCATGGCCAATCAAACACTTCAATACCTTTTACCCACACTATCTCCATAACCCTTTACATTATTGTTAATTAGAAATCTCAATCTCTACCTTAAACACACTCAATGACTGAGCTTCCACGGCCCTCTGGGGTAGAGTATTCCAAAGATTCACAACCGCCTGAGTAAAGAAATTTCTCCTCACCTCGGCCCTAAGTAGCTTCCCCCTTATTTTGAAATTTTGTCCCCTGGTTCTCAACTCCCCAACCAGGGGAAACATCTGACCTGCATCAACCCTGTCTATTTCTTTAAGTATTCTGTAGGTTTCAATGAGATCGCCTTTCATGCTTCGAAACTCTGGAGAATACAGGCTCAGTTTGCCCAATCTCTCTTCATAAGACAGCCCCGCCATCCCTGGAACAAGCCTGGTGAACCTTCGTTGCATTCCCTCTAATAATATCCTTCTGAGGTAAGGGGACCAAAACTGCACACAGTACTCCAGGTGTGATCTAAACAAGCTTCTATACAATTGAAGCAACACTTCACTACTCTTGTACTCAAATCCTCTTGTGATAAAGGCTATCATTCCATTCGCCTTCCTAACAACTTGCTGCACCTGCATGCTAGCCTTCAGTGACTTATGGGCAAGGACACCAAGGTCCCTTTGTACATCTAGACTTTCTAATCTATTAGCATTCAGGAAATACTCTGCACACCTGTTCCTTCTACCAAAGTGGATAACCTCACATATTTCCACATTATATTCCATGTGTCATGTTCTTACCCACTCACTACGTCTGTCCAAATCCTCCTGTAGCTGCTTTACATCTTCCTCCCAACACACATTCCAGCCTAGCTTTGTATCGTCCATGAACTTGGAAGTATTACATTTGGTCCCCACATCCAAATCATTGATATATACTGTGACCATCTGGGACCTAAGTACTGATCCTTGCGGTACTCCACTAGTCACAGCCTACCAATGTGAGAATTACCCCTTTATTCATACTCTGCTTTCTGCCTGTTCGCCAATCCTTAATTCATGCCAGTACATTGCCTCCTATCGCATGTGCGTTTATATTGTTAATCAACCTCCTGTCGGTGATCTTAACAAAAGCCTTCTGAAAATCAAGTATATTACGTCCATCGACTCTCCTTTATCAATTTTGTTAGTAGCTTCCTCAAAAATCTCCAACAAGTTCGTCAAACATTATTTCCCATTCGCAAATCCATGCTGACCATGCCCAATCAGATCATGATTATCCCAGTATCCATTTATCACATCCTTTATAATAGATTCTAGCATTTTCCCTACTGCTGGTGTAAGGCTAACAGGTCTGTAGTTCTTTTTTCTCTCTCTCTCCTTTCTTTAATAATGAGGCGACATTTGCTACCTTCTAATCTTGAGGAACAATTCCAGAATCTATAGGATTTCACCAATGCATCCACTATCTCTATAGCCACCTCTTTCAACACTCCAGGATGGAGAATATCAGGTCCCGGTGACTTATCAACTTTCAATCCCATACTTACATATACTAATGTCCTTCAACTCCTTATTCTCCCTAGTCCCTTGGATCTCGAAATTTGGGAGATTTCCTGTATCTTCCTCAGTGAAGACAGACACAAATTTATCATTTGGTTTCTCTGCTATTTCTCTATTCTCCATCATGAATTCTCCTGACTCTGCATGCAATGGACCCACATTTGCCTAATCCATACATATAGAAGCTTTTAGAGTCTGTTTTCATCTTTTTCTAGATTGCATACATTTGCTACTCTCCCTTTCTTTACCAATTGCCTTTGCTGTATTCTTAAAAAACCTCCCAATCCTCAGGTTTACAACTACTTCTTGCAACTTTATAAGCCTTTTCTTTAAATCTCATACAATCCTTAACTTCCTTTGTCAGCCATGGTTGAGTGACCTTTTGGGGGTTTTGCACCTTGAAGAAGCGTGTATGTGCTGTAAACTATTTAATTATTCTTTTACGACTATATATTGCCTATGTACCTTTTAATGTATTTTCCCATTCTATGTCAGCCAATTTGTCACTCATGCCTTCATGATTTCCTTCACTCATCTTGAGCACCCTTGCTTCAGAGTGAACGACCACATTTTCAAACATAATATAAAATACTGCAAAGTTGTATTCATTCATCCTGAAAGGTTCTTTAAGAACAAGATTATTAATTAGTCCTATTTCCTTACATAATGTGAGATCTAAAAGAGCCTATCCTCTAGTTGGCTCCTCAACATATTGCTCTTGAAAACCATCCCCAGCACATTCCAGAAACTCGTCTTCCACCGCATTAGTGCTCAATTGGTTTACCCAGTCTATATGCAGATTGAAGTCACCCATGATTTCTGTATTGCCTATGCTACATGCTTCTCTCATCTCCTGATTAATACATTGCCATTACTATTTGGTGACCTATAAACAACTCCAACCAATGTCTGTGCTGCCCTTTGCTGTTTCTTAGCTCCACCCAAACAGATTCCACACATTGTTCTTCTGAACTGAGATCCTCCCTTACTACTGCACTGATCTCATCCCTTATTAGCACAATTCCACCTCCTTTCCCTTCTTGCCTGTCCTTCTGAATGTCGAATATCCTTGAATATTCAGTTCCTAGTCTTGGTCACCATGCAGCCATGTTTCCATAATGGCAATAATACCATACCCATTTACCTCTCTATGTGCATTTAGATCATCTACCTTATTGCAAGTGCTGCACGCATTCAGGTAGAGAGCCCTTAACTTTGTCTTTTTGACATAATTCCGTATTCGAAGCATACTCAATGCTCTGCTTTGTTTCTCCTGCCTTCTCGTCTCATTACTACTTCCTGTTGCCAATTTTATTTCCTTCTAATTTATTAGACTTAGAGTAAGTAGAATAAATTACTAGAAACGTAATGTTACTACACTTCCGCTAACTTCATCTTGCTTTGGTTTACTTAAGTACACAATTTCACTTTGACTTGATTTAAATTTAATTCCCTATTGCTACTGTTCCTTACTGAAATCCAAGTAACTACTTCTTTATAAATGAAACGTTTTTCTAGTTCTAAGCTATTTAAACACACTCCCTAATAGCAGCTTCTCATCAACCAATGAACTTACAGTTTCCCTCTGATGTCACTCTTGGATTGTTTTCAAACTCAGCCCACTGCCCGAGTAGAGGTGTCCCTCGCATGTCTGCCTGTCTCCGCTCCCAGAAGGTGAGACAGGTTGCGAAGGACCAGAAGGGAAGGATTACCTTTGTCACAGCTGCAAATGATGTCATTTGTGGCTTTGATAGGAATTGTTTTGGAACTGTGGTGGGGCAGAAACCTGATTGGAGGGATTCAAATCTGGAGTTCTGTGAAAGATGGACACGGATTTGGGAGATATCAAAACGTTTAAGGTTCGTTGAAAGGAAAGTGAGGCTGAAGATGGGGCGACAGCATGCAAAGATGGAGGAGTGAAGAGTTTGTTTTTATTTAAGGACAGTTGTAATAGTGGAAGATTTAAAGGAGAGAGGGACAGTACCTGAAAAGAGAACCATTGACAATGTCAGCAAGCATGGGGAAGTTCAGTGGTATGTAGTTTTGTAGGAATAGAGTCGAGGGAGCAGGTGGTGCACACAGAGAGCTTTGAGAGAATATGAGAGGAGATGGGGAGAAACATGTGAGTTCAGGGCTCTGACAAGGGGGAATCTTTAGAGACAATTTGCCCGTTGGGCTAGTGGAGGTGAGGGAAGCAGCAGATGCAGCTGATCGGGTTGTCTGAATCTTAGTGACAAACAAGCACCATGAGCTCCTCACACATGTTTGAGGTGAGGATAGAGGAGACAGAGAAGAGGCAGAGACCTTTAAAAGGAAGAAACTTGTGGTAGAGATCTTAAAAAGACTCAACACACTGTGTTTAACATAAAGCTGATTTATTTGAATTTTATACAGAATCTGTAACTGGACTGGAGTTTATTAACATCAGAAGAAACACACTCCACTGACTATGCTTCAGACAAGAAGATCATTAGGAACTAAATCCAAGCCAAGCAGTTACTTGTGAACTCGCTGGTGTCTCAGCAGGTGGGATGATCGAATGAATCCCTTCCCACACTCGCAGCAGGTAAATGGCCTCTCTCCAGTGTGAACTCGCTGGTGTCTCAGCAGGGTGGATGACTGAGTGAATCCCTTCCCACACTCGGAGCAGGTAAACGGCCTCTCCCCAGTGTGAACACGCTGGTGTCTCAGTAGATGGGATGACTGAGTGAATCCCTTCCCACACTCGGAGCAGATGAACGGCCTCTCCCCAGTGTGATTTCGCTGGTGTGACAGCAGATGGGATGACTGAGTGAATCCCTTCCCACAGTCGGAGCAGGTAAATGGCCTCTCTCCAGTGTGAACTCTCTGGTGACCCAGTAGGGTAGTTGAATCAGAAAAACCCTTTCCACACGTGGAGCAGATGAATGGCCTCTCCCCAGTGTGAACCCGCTGGTGTCTCAGCCGATGGGATGACTGAGTGAATTCCTTCCCACACTCGGAGCAGGTGAATGGCCTCTCCCCAGTGTGAAATCGCTTATGTTTAAGTAGAGTAGATGAATCAGCAAATCCCTTTTTACACACAGTGCAGGTAAATGGCCTCTCCCCTGTGTGAACTCGCTGGTGAGTCAGCAGGGTGGACAACTGAGCGAATCCCTTCCCACACTCAGAGCAGGTGAATGGCTTCTCCCCAGTGTGAACTCGCAGGTGTCTCTGTAGGGTGGATGAATCAGAAAATCCCTTCTCACACACTGAACATGTGAAAGGCCTCTCTCCAGTGTGAGAACGCCAATGAATTTCCAGCTGGGATGGATAATTGAACCTCTTTCCACAGTCCCCACATTTCCATGGATTATCTCCAGTGTGACTGCGCTTGTGTTTCGACAGGTCAGATGATCGGCTGAAGCCTCGTCCACAAAAAGAGCATGTGTACAGTTTCTCTCCACCGTGAATGGTGCTTTTAACTTCCATATTTAAAATCTGATGATATTTGGGTTACGATAAATTGGGCGACACCCTCAAATCCTGATGTGATGTTGGGTTTGGGATTCCGGACTGCAAACCCTGTGAAAATAGTTTAAAACAAACAAAGGTGAGTGAGAGAGAACCCACAAAAACACAAAGGCAGGTTGTGAAGCTGATCTGAATGAATCCGGTAATTTGTGGGGCCAGCACTAGGAACAAGTGCCCATGAAAGCTGCTGATTGCTGTAAAAACACAATTGTCTACTAATGTCCTTCAGGGAAGGAAACTTGCCAAGTGGCCAGGACCTATATAAAACTCCAGAATCTGTGGGAGGAAAGAGGGAGGGAGGTGGGAGAATGGGGGGCAGAAGGAGAGCGATTGAATATATCTAAACCTCTAACAGCTCTTTGACAAAATCTCAAAACCCTCATCCTCTATCACATCGAAGGCCCAGGGTAGCATGTGTATGTGAACACCATCACCTCCAAGTCACACACCGTCCTGACTTGTCTGACATCCAGTACTGGATGAACAGAAATTTCCCCCATTCAAATATTGGGAAGAGTGAAGCCATTGTCTTCAGTCCCCGCCAAAAACTCCACTCCCTAGCCATCAATGCCATCTCTTTGAGGCTGAACTAGACTGTTCACAATCTTGGTGTCACACTTCACCCCAAGCTTCTGACCACATATCACTAAGATTGTCTCTTTCCACTTCAGTAACTTTGCCTAAATGCACTCCTGCCTCAGCTCATCTGCTGCTGAAACTCATCCATTTCTTTGTTCCCTCTAAACTGAACTATTTTGATTTGCCCACGTAAAGATGGAGTCATTCAAAACTCTGCATACCAAGTCTTTACTTGCACCAGATCTCGTTCATGCAACAACCCTGTGCTCACTGAGTTAAATAGGTTGCTGGTTAAGCAGAACCCCAATGTTCAAATTCTCAACCTTGTTCTGAAATCCTTCAGTGTCACGACCCTCACTATCTCTATAATATCCTCCAACCTACATCCCTCCCAGATATTTGGGCTAATCTAGTTCTGGCCTATTGAGCATCCCTGATTTAATTGACCCACCATTGATGACCGTGCCTTCAGATGTCCAAGCCATAAGCTCTGGAATTCCGTCCTTTCACCTTTCTGACTCTCTCTCATCCTTTAAGACTCTTCTTATAACTTACCTTATGACCAAGCTTTTGATAATCTGCCCTGATGTCTCCTTATGTGCCTCAATACTAAATATTGCACAATAATATTCCTATGAACTACATTGGAAGGTTTTATTTTACCCAGGGTGCTAAATAAATACAAGTTGTCGTTAATTTGGACATATATCATTACTGAGTGAAAATCCTTTAACACCTTACCAAACAGCATCGTGGGAGCACCTCACCACAATGACTGCAGCGGTTCAGGAATAAGGTCCACCAACACCTGATCAACACACAACTGGGATAAAGGCAAAATACTGTGGATGCTGGAAATCTGAAACAAAAACAAAAAACGCTGGAAAAACTCAGCAGGTCTGGCTGCATCTGTGAAGAGAAAGACTGAGTTAATGTTTCGAGTCCGTATGACTCTTCAGAGTTGTTGGGGGATGGAGGTGTAGAGGGATTGGATGGTCTGAGGGCTCTCCGCTTCTTCCTTGAACAGAGGCCCGAACAACCCCCATCCACCACTACTCTCCTCCGTCTGGCTGAACTAGTTCTCTCACTGAACAATTTCTCCTTAAACTTGGCTCACTTCCTCCAAATAAAAGGTATGGCTACGGGTACCCGCATGGGCCCCAGTTATGCCTGTCCCTTTGGGGTATGTGCAACATTCCTTGTTCCAGTATTACTCAGGCCCCCTCCTACAACTCTTTTTTTGGTACATCGATGACAGTTTTGGTGCTGCTTCATGCTCTTGTCCGGACCTGGAAATTTTTTTTTTATCAATTTTGCTTCCAATTTCCACCCCTCCATCACTTGCACGTGGTCCATCACTGACACTTCCCTTCCTTTCCTTGACTTCTCTGTCTCAATTTCTGGTGATAGACTGTTCACCAATATCCATTACAAGCGCACCGACTCCCACAGCTACCTTAATTACAGCTCCTCACACCCTGCTTCCTGTAAGGACTCCATCCCATTCTCTCAGTTCCTTTGCCTCCATCATATCTGATCCAATGATGCCATTTTGCAAAACCATTCCTCTGACATGTCTTCCTTCCATAACCGGGTTTTCCCACCCAGGGCGGTTGACAGGACCCTCAACTGTATCTGACCCATTTCCCATGCCTCTGCCCTCATGCCTTCCTCTCCCTCTCAGAACCATGATAGGGTCCTCCTTGACCTCACTTTTCACCCTACCAGCCTCCGCATTCAAAGGAACACTCTCCGCCAACTCCAGCATGATGCTACCACCAAACACCTTCCCTTCACCCCCCTGTCAGCATTGCATAGGGACTGTTCCCTCCGGGAGACCCTGGTCCACACCGCCATCACCCCCTACACCTCAACGCCCCCTCCCACGGCACCTTCCCATGCAACCACAGAAGGTGCAACACCTGCCCCTTTACTTCCCCCCTCCTCACTGTCCAAGGGCCCAAACACTCCTTTCAAGTGAAGCAACACTTCACTTGCACTTCCCTCAATTTAGTCTACTGCATTCCTTGCTCCCAATGCGGTTTCCTCTAGATTGGAGAGACCAAACGCAGACGGGTGACCTCTTTGCGGAACACCTTCAGTCTGTCCGCAAGCAAGACCCAGACCTCCCTGTCGCTTGCCATTTCAACACTCCACCTTGCTCTCATGCCCACATCTCCGTCCTTGGCCTGCTGCAATGTTCCAGTGAAGCTCAACATAAACTGGAGGAACAGCAGCTCACCTTCCGATTATGCACTTTACAGCCTTCCAGACTTAATATTGAGTTCAATAACTTCAGATCATGAACTCACTCCTCCCTCCCCACCCATTTTTGATCCACCTTTTTTCTATATTCATTTTTATTTTTCAATTTAATTTTTTCCCCACTTATTTACATTATTATTATTTTTTAAATTTACTTCAATTTTTATTCATTGTTTTATCCCTAGCTTTCAGACTATATTCGATTTTTTTCCACACTACCATCCCCTCCCCCCCCACCACCCCACCCCCACTCGGACCATCTTTCACTTTGCAGAGTGCTTACCCTAGTCCAGCCATTATCATATTCTACATTCCACTCTTAATGTCACCATTAGCACCTCCTTTAGCCAGTGCCACCACTGTTAACAACTCTTTGACCTTTTGCTTATGACATCTTTGCAATCTCTCCCTTACCTCCACCTATCACTGGCCTTCTATCTGTTTCACCTGTTCCACCCACCACCCCTCCCCTTAAACAGTACATATTTAACCACATTTCTACTTCCCTTTAGCTCTGAAGACTCATACGGAAACGTTAACTCTGCCTTTCTCTCCACAGATGCTATCAGACCTGCTGAGTTTTTCAAGCACTTTTTGCATTTGTAACAGACAACTGGGGGTTAACAATATCTGCTGGTCTTGTTAGTGACACCCAAATACCAAGAATGGAGTTAACAAAAAATCTTCGATACAAATTCACGACAGAAATACTTGTTACTAAAACAATACTCTTAAGTTGAATGGATAGTGTCCGTTTAGCAAACTGATCTCACCCAGAATCTACCTCCCTTGCCTGTCTCACACTAGAAATTGCTGAGCCCGACTGGGTTCCAAAGTCCTCGGGCTCAGCAATTTCCCAGCAGTCTTTTGATTTTATCTGTGTTTCAAGACTCGGTTCTATAAAACAGTAAAACGAAAGCAAAACTGCAATGTTGGATCTGAAATTAAAATGTAAAATGCTTTAAATATCCAGCAGGTCAGGCAGAAAAAAACGATTAAGAAACCGAGCAAGGGGCTCAGGTCACTGACCTGCCTTCAGACTGAACGAAAACTCTCAGTGAAAGCCGTTGACAAATGGCGGTCAATGTTCCCACAATGTTCTGTGCTCCAGAAACCGCTCGATTGTCTATTTTTCTAATCCAAGGTCGCTCGTCGTAATCTGCAGGTGGCAACAATGGCGCAGTGAGAGCCAGGGAGGTGTAGAACTGCAGTAAAATATAGGAAGACAAACAGATTTGCAGACTACACAGATAAACAGAAAACGGATAAAAAGAACTGTCTCGCATCCAGAATCACTGGTACCTGCAGTCTGGAACTGGGAGTGGGAGAAGCGGGAAGAATGAGGAGAAACAATATAATCTAACACTCACAACAACCTCCAAACCACCTCCATTCCCGGGATAGTGCGACAGAGTTTAGAAACACTTACCAAAACGATTCCAGTCAAACATCCGCGAGGAAAAGGGGGAAGCAGTGACTGTGTCTGCTCTGATATAGCCCCAGACCTGTCACTCAAACCCCCAACTCCGCCCAGTTCACAGCTCAACCTACCAGCTTGCAGCTTCCTGCACCTTGACCCCGCCCTGTCCAGGTATGGACAGTCCAAGGTGAGTCCTTTGTGTCACCAGGAGAGTGGGGGAGGGGTGGCCTCCCGCCCTGTGCTGTGTCCCAAATGGTTCCATCCTCCCCTCCCCCAGGGCCCACTAAACACTGCATGCAGACGGCTGATGGCCGTTCGGGAACCTCAATGACCTGCGTGGGTACATTGTGCTGCATCCTCCCTCGATTCACTGCGTGAACCAGTTGATTTTCTTTTTTTTTGCGACCGCTTCGCGTAAACATCATCTTTCATACAAATCTTGCTTCAGACTTGTTTAATCTTGGTTAATTACGGGGCTATGGGGCAAAGGCAGGGCCGTGGCATGAGGTAAATTGTCCCTTCAGTGGGCCAACACAGTCAGGACGGGCCGAATGGCCTCCTTCTGTGCTGCGATAATTCTATAAATCTCTGATGTGTCTTTATCCTGCTGCTCCATTCCCAGTGATTTCGATCTTCTGGGGCACTTTACAGCCTTAAGGAATCAAAATTGAGTTCAACAATTTTCTATCATTATCTCTGCCCTCATTTTGTTTCTTGTTTCTTTGTGTCTTTGTTCCCTTTCTCATTCAGCTTTTTATTTTCTTTACATTCAGACGGTTGCGAAAGTGCCATCCACACCTCGTTTAGGCACATCTTTCGTGTTTTTACTTGTCCCATTCCCACTCCCTTTGACCTTGCGTCATGAAACTTTTTGTCAGTTAATCTCTCCCGCCCTGCAGCCTTTTAGAGACCTATCCTTCTGTTCTTCCCTCGCACTTTCTCCCTCTTCTCCCCCTTCCCCCGCTCTTCCCCCCATTTCCCCACCCTTCCCCCCCCTCATTTCCCCACCCTTCGCCCCCCACCCCTTTTCCTCCCTCTTCCCGTTCCTCTTCCCTCCCTCTCCCCTCCCAAAGTTGATTTATTTGACCCATATCACAGCGTGAAATTCCCACCATTATGTGGGCGGCCTTTTTATTTCCTATCACTCAGTCAACTTCGTACCCATGCTGCCTCCGCCCCGTGGGCTTTAACTTTGCTGACAAGCCTGTGACATGGCACCTTATCAAACCCCTTTTAGAAGTTCATGTGCACATCTACCGTATTACTCACATCATGCTTCTCTGTTAACTCATCAAAGAACTCAAGCCAGTCCATTCAATCCGATTTGCTTTAAGAAATCCGTGCTGGCCTTTCTTAATTCCTCCACATTTGTCCAAAAGTCTGTTAATTTTGCCCTGAATCACCACTTATAAATCCTTTCCCACACCGTTAAACGGACTCATCTGTCGGTGTTGGACTGATCTTTCCATTTAAGATTAATAAGGATTTAATATTCGTGCCAGGGAGTATGAGGAAAACCAGTGAAGTGATGAAACTGTAACTACATTTAAAGGCACTGATGACCGATAAATAGCTCAATAATTAATCACAGATCAAGAAATAAATTACAAATAAGAAATGAATGTATGAATTACTTTGTTAATCAGCGTAATCAGTCACTGTGTCGGCTTTGCACAAAATGGAAATATTGTGGAGACTTAAAATCTGAGATAAAAATCAGTAAAAGCTGGAAACTCTCAGCAGGTCTGGAAGAATCTTTGGAGAGAGAAACAGAATTAACGTTTCAGGTCTGTGAGCAAGTGAAAGGTGGGAGGTGGGAAGAAGAACACTGTGAAAGGCTACAGGGCTGGAGAGATCAACTGACAGAAGTTCTCATGATGCGAGATCAAAGGGAGTGGTAATGGGACAAGTAAAATACAAAAGATGTGTCTCTACGAGGTGTGAATGGCACGTTAGCAATCATCTGAATGTAAAGTAAACAAAATAAAGAGCGGAATGAGAGAGTAAAACAGAGAAACAAAATGGGGCCAGAGATTAGGACATAAAATTGTTGAACTTCAGGAGTAAATAATCCCCTTTTCACTTTGTAATAAACGATTAAATTTCCAACTAACCCCATTCGGGTCTGATGTGCATAAATAGAAGAATCTGGAGAAGTGGTGAAATCTGGAGAACAGTAGCTGCATTTTGAGTTCTGGCTTTTAACACAATAATCGTTCCTTGTGTGTGGGGCAAAGAGTTTCAGATTTATGACAGTCAGTTAAGGCGAGGTTGAAGCTAAATCCTGAAATTCTTTAGATTTAACTAAAGCCAGAAAAACAGAAAGCTGCTGATGGTTCAATGGGACGGGGCGGTGATGGGGGGAGCTGTTCGGAGGAATTCTGACACACACACTGCACAGGGTGTGCATGTGAAAGACGGGGAATTACTTGGTTATACAGGGAGCCATAGACAATAGCAGAAGGCGGGAATCACGGGCAATGGAGCAGCGGGATAAAGACACCTCAGAAGATAATAGAATGGTTACAGCATAGGAGAAGGCCGCTCGGCCCGTCGTGTCTATATTATCCCCAAAAAGGAAATATTTACCGAGTGCCACCTCCCTGCCTTTGTTCATTTACCCTGCAAATAAACAAGTTTTAAACAAGACTTGTATGATAGAAGATGTTTACTTGAGGGTGTGCCAGAATAATAGAACAACAGCTGTTCACAGAGTGAATCGTGAGTTGGGTGCAGGTCAGTGAAGATCCCCAAGGTCCACCAGCCGTCTGCATGCAGTGCTTAGAATGCCCTGGGGGAGGAGAGGAAGAATGCATTTGAGACACAGCACAAGGCGGGAGGTCACCCCTCCCCCACTCCCCTGGTTACACAAATGACTCACCTTGGATTGTCCCACACCCTGGGCAGGGCGGAGTCAAGGTGCAGGAAGCTGCAAGCTGGTAGGTTGAGCTGTGAACGGGGCGGAGTTTGGGGTTTGAGTGACAGGTCTGGGGCTATATCAGAGCAGGTACAGTCACTGCTCCCCCTTTCCTCGTGGATGCTTTACTGGAATCGCGTTGGTGAGTGTTTCTAAACTCTGTCTCACTATCCCGGGAATTAAGGTGTTTTGGAGGTTGCTATGAGTGTTAGATGACAATGTTTCTCCTCATTCTTCCTGCTTCTCCCACACCCAGTTTCAGGCAGCAGGTTCCGGTGATTCTGGATGGCTTGAAGTTTCGGTCCTGGAGTGGGTGCGCAAGCGCAGAAGCGCGGCTTATTGTTCTGTAATAATGGCGGGGAATCCTACCCAGGATGCTCCGGGAGGTCGAATACGGTCTATCTCCATCAGCAGGGACACAACCCGCCCTCATCCCACTATTTCGAATCTAGTTTTCAATTTATCCGTGTCGTCTGCAAACCTGTCATGTCTTCCTATATTTTTCTGCAGTTCTTCACCTCCTTAACTCTCTGCGCCATTGTTGCCACCTGCACATTGCGACAACCGATCTTCAATGGGAAAATGAACAACTTTCCTATCGAGCTGTTTCTGGGGCGCATGGCATTGTTCACCGCCATTACTTTGCTGCTGTCGCTAAGAGTTTTCATGCAATCTGAAGGCCGTTCTTCATCTGTTTCTTAATCGAGTGATGCCGCCTGACCTGCTAGATATTTAAAGTATTTTATCCCTTAATTTCAGACCCAGCTTTGGTGAGTTTTCCTTTCGTTTTATTGCTTTTTTTGGAACCGAGTCTAGAAACACAGACAGACCAATTCGGAGCCGGTTTGAATTTGGGTGGGTGTTGGATGGGGGTCTTTATTTCTTGCATCAGTTTGAGCTGGAGTGTATTTCAACCCGAGGATTTTGGAACACAGTCGGGCCCAGCAATTTCCAAAGTGAGACTGTCAAGGGAGGTAGATTCTGGGGGAGATCAGGTTCTAAACGGACACTATCCATTCATTTAAGAACATTGTTTTAGTAAATATTTCTACGGTGCCTTTTCATCTGAGATTTTTTTTTGCCAGCTCCATTCTTGGTATTTGGGTGTCACTAAGAAGACCAGCAGATATTGTCAATCCCCAGTTGTGTGTTGGTCAGGTGTTGGTGGGCCTTCTTCCTGAACCGCTGCAGCCACTGTGGTTAAGGTGCTGTTGGGTAAGGAGTTACAGGATTTTCATTCAGTGATGATATGTGTCCAAATCAAGAACAAGTTGTATTTATATAGCACGCTGGATATAATAAATATTCCAAAGTATTTCACAGGAATATTACATTCCTATAATTGACACTGAGGCACATAAGGAGATGTCAGGGCAGATGATCAGAAGCTTGGTCAAAGAGGTAGGTCAAATCAAGAGTCTTAAAGGATGAGAGAGAGGCAGAGACGTCTAAGGAGTGAATTCCAGAGCTTATGGTCTGGGCAGCTGAAGGCACGGCCGCCAATGGTGGGTCAATTAAAATCAGGGATGCTCAATAGGCCTGAACTGGATGACCGCCAGATATCTTGGAGGGATGGAGGGTATTACTGAGATAGTGAGGGGCTAGGTCATTGATGGAATTTGAACACTTAAGTTGATGCTTAACCAGGAGCTGATGTAGCGCAGTGAGAACAGGGGTGTTGGATGAACGAGACTTAGTGTGAGTAAGGACACGGGAAGCAGAGTTTAAAATGACCCCATCTTTATGTGGGCAGCTAGGAACAGTCCGGTTTAGAGGGAACAAAGGAATGGATGAGTTTCAGTAGAAGATGAGCGAAGGAGTGAAGTTAGGCAAAGCTACTGAGGTGGACAGAGACGGTCTTCCTGATCTGTAGTCAGAATCTCAGCTTGGGGTGAAATATGACACCAAGATTGTGAACAGTCTGGTTCAGCCTCAAAGTTGCAAAAGAGATGGATGGTATTGATGGTTAGGGAGTGCAGTTTGTAGTGGGGATTTGTGATGATCCCAGCTGAGGTTACCCCTGGACAAGCCTGATCCCAGACTGGAAACCAGCTTGATGGATCCTGACTTTTATTTGTTTGTATAGATACGTGGAGTGTAGCTACTGAACAGAGGCATAGGGGTCAGCTGATGAACTTTTAGCAGCAGCATAAAACATTTATTCAACAAGAAAAGATGAACTATATTACAATACTTCTTCACTCACACCTATACCTTTACAGATATATACAGATTTGTAAGGATAACTCAAGTCACAAAAGCTATCTTATACTTTAATATACACAGTAAATACCTAGTACATATAAACCTATAGCACCGTGTAGTCAGACACACCACACTCTGACCTCAAGTGACAGATGTCACCTCAACCAGATGCTATGGATCTCTCCTCAACTCCCCACAGATGCTTGTCTCACCGTGAGCCAACCAGTCTCACTGAATTCCGTTCTTCACACGAGAGTTTCCAATCTCCACTTTCCAAAACCTCGTCTTGGAATCTTCTCCCAAGCTGACCTTTTCTCTCAGACGCCTTCCACAAGGGTTCACCTCCAGGGTTTCGAACTCTCCTTCTGATGTTCCTCTTGCCTGGGTAACCACATGCATTCAAGCTGTCTTCCATGCACTCTCTCTCACCAACTCAGCCGTCAACAGTACACCACTGCTTCACATGCCCATAGCAAAGATACAGACCTTCAGTTGGCTCTTTAAACCTTCTTGCAAACTTTCCTCACTTAAAAACTGAAGCTTGGAGCCTTTCTCTCTGCCCCTCACTCTTAACTTCACTTAACAGGATGTTTTCCCAGGTTCCTGTCCTTCCTTTGCCTGCAATATCTTCTTTGGGCTTCCTCCTCTTCCACTCTCCTGGATTTTTAGGGGTTTTCTTTAGTTTGGAACTTCTATCTGTCCCCTTTGCTCCAGTCTCTCTGGCAGCAACTTCAAAACCAGCTGAACTCCAACAGGTTCCAAATAAAACTGCTGCCTTTCTTCTGTGTGTGTGTCTGTGGGAGGAACCTGCCTATCTGTACACCCACCTCCCTCCCCCCACCCCAGGTGCTAGGCAACAGCACTGTTGTTTCTACTCTTGCGTATTAACTTTTACTTTATATGGATTGTAACCATCTCATTAGAAATGCAACAGCCTTTTAATATGAAACTAAAACATTTGGCCTTTCTTAACACGCAGATACAGAAAAACAAAACAAACCTAAACTTTAAAGCTAAGACTCATTCCTAATGCCCACAAAAACAAAGATAACATAATTAAACATATTTCCTAACAGGACTGAAGACAATGACTCAAGTCTTCCCAATATTTAAATGGAGGAAATTTGTGTTCATCCAGGACCAGGTGTCAGACAGTCATGTCTATGTGTGACTTGGAGGGGAACTTGGAGGTGATGGTGTTCACATACACCTGCTACCCTGTCCCTTCTAGCTGGTGGAGTTTGAGGGATTGGGAGATTCTGTCAAAGTTCTGGTCGAGTAGTAGACATATAAAATCCCTCTCCTTCACCCTTTTCCTCTCTCATCTCCCTCTCTCTTTCATCTCATAGATGCTGGAGTTTTGTATTGATTCTGACCAGTTGGCAGGTTCCCTGTCCTGATGGGCATTAGTGAACGAGCTGGGTCCAGCAGCTTTGATGGTCAATTTTCCAAGTGCCGGCCCCACAGGTTATCATATTCATTCAGTTCAATTTCACAACGTGCCTTTGTGTTTTTGTGGGTTCTCTCTCACTCCCTTTTTTCTGTTTTAAATCAATTTCACAGGGGATTAGAGGGAAAGGATCTGCAGTCGGGAAACTGAAACCAAACATCACACCAAGATCTCACAGAGTTGCCCAATTTATCGTAACCTGAATAACATCGGATTTTGAACATGGAAGGAAAAAGCACCGTTCACAGTGGGGAGAAACCGCACATCTGTTCTGTGTGTGGACGAGGCTTCAGCCGATTATCTGGTCTGTTGAGACACAAGCGCAGTCACAATGGGGAGATATCGTGTAAATGTGGGGATTGTGGGAAAGAATGCAATTTCCTGTCTAAGCTGGAAACTCATCAGCGCAGCCACACTGGAGAGAAACCATTCACCTGCTCTGAGTGTGGAAAGGGATTCACTAGGTCATCCAACTTACAAAGACACCACAGAAGTCACACTGGGGAAAGGCCATTCACCTGCTCTGAGTGTGGAAAGGGATTCACTCAGTCATCGAACCTGTGGACACATCAGCGAGTTCATTCTGACGAGAGACCTTTTAAATGTCCAGACTGTGGGAAGTGCTATAAAAGTTCCGGGGAGCTGATTCGTCATCAACGGGTTCACACTGATGAGAGGCCATTCAGGTGCTCTAAGTGTGGGGCTGGGTTCAGGAGGCCAGTGCACCTCACTGAACACCAGCGCACTCACACTGGGGAGAGGCCGTTCACCTGCTCAAAGTGTGGGAAACGATTCATTACCTCATCCCATTGGCTGAGACACCAGCGAGTTCACACAGGTGAGAGGCCGTTCACCTGCACAAACTGTGGGAAAGGATTCGCTACCTCAACCCACCTGCAGTCACACCAGCGAGTTCACACTGACAAGAGACCTTTTAAATGCCCAGACTGCAGGAAGTGCTATAAATGTTCTGGGGACCTGATGTCCCATCAACGTGTTCACACTGACGAGAGACCATTCAGGTGTTCTCACTGTGGGACTGGGTTCAGGTGGCCATCTCAACTCATTGTACACCAGCGAGTTCACACCGGGGAGAGGCCGTTCACCTGCTCCAAGTGTGGGAAGGGATTCATGAACTCATCTAACCTGCTGAGACACCAGCGAGTTCACAAGTGACTACAGTGATTGGATTTTGCTGTTAATCACATCCAGGACTGAAGTTCATTGGGGTCTGTTTGTGCTGATGTTAATAAACCCCAGCCCAGTTACAAGTATTCTGGACGACAGTCAAATAAATCAGGTTGTGTTAAACAGATCGAGTTGAGTCTTTTAATATCTCTAACACAAGGCAGTTCCTCTCCATTACCCACATCTTCAGCCGCATTGGCACCAGTTTTGTGTTCACCAGTTTCTTAACCTGATGCCCCCATTTATTTACATTTGAAACTTTAATTCCTGAAACTAAAAGTTATATTCCAAAACATATGAATTATATTCACTACAATGTATTAAAATCACATAAATCAGCTTTGTGTTATACACATTGTGGCAAGTCTTTTTTTTTATCTCAAAGACAAGTTAATTTCTTTTGAAGGGCTCTCCCTCTCCCTTGTTTCCTCCATCCTCACCCCCAACAACAAGTGTGAGAAACTCATGGAGCTTCTTATTCACTAAGATTGAGACAATCTGATGAGCTGCCTCTGCTGCTTCCCTCCCTTCCACTAGCCCACAGGGTCAAACTTCCCCTTTGTCTCAGTCCTAACTCACAGCTATGTCCATGCAGTCTCCACACACGCGCGCAAACACACATATGAGTTAGTTCATGCTGAAGAGAGAAAGGGTTCAAATGCTTAGATTGTACCAAGAACTTTAAAAGCCCGCATTCACTGATGTTTCACCAGTGCATTCTCTCCGGTTCCACTCCATTCATCTGCTCTCACTGCGGGAAGAGGTTCAGGTGATTGTCCATCCTGCTGGAACACCAGAGAGTTCACACAGGGAAGAGGTCATTCACATGCTCTATGTGTGGGGAGGGATTCACTGATTCATTTAACCTGTTGGCACATCACTGATTTCACACCAATGGAAGATATTTTAAATGCCTGGATCGCAGGAAGTGTTATAAAAGTTCCGTGGAGCTGATGTGCCATCAACAGTGACAAAAGACCGCTCGTGATTTCTCGCTGTGAGACTGGGTTCAGGCGATCATGTGAACTTAGGGTCCACCAGTGCACTGACACCAGGGAGAGACCATACACCTGCTGCGTATATGTGCGAAGAGTTATCCCACCTCAATACACGTCAACTTCTTCACACTGATAAGAAATCTTTTCAAACTTCTGGCCATGAGCAGAGATTTCAAAGCAAAATGTATCTGCTGACACACAAACACATTCACACTGGGGAGAGGCTGTTCACCTGCTCTGTGTGTGGGAAGAGATTCACTCAGTCGTCTCAGCTGCTGGCACATGAGGGACTGCTGAGGTTGGATTCTACTGTTGTTGCTGCTGTTACATCCAGGACTGAATTCTGCTGATGTTATTAACCCCTGTGACTGGCCTGGAGTTTGATATTCTGGAAATATGTCAAATAAATCAGCTTTCGTTTAACACATTGTTGTAGATTTCTGTCTTTCCCACCTGGGTGTTTAACATCACCTGGTTGAAGCTCAGGAAGGACAATCTGGGTCGTGGATCATAAAGCAGGAACAGAACTTCAGCCTGGACACAGTCCTTTGGGGTCACACTGAGAGGGACAAACAGCACTTTGGTCTTTCTCATCTCTCTTCACTGACAGCAAAGTCCCATGTGGCTTAATCCTGAGGTGTGTAAGAAATGTGTCCCAGTCACTCTCTTCCATGATTCAGAGCTCCTAGACACGGATCAGAAGGCTCCTTTCCAACTGTGTTTAGGGTCAGGAAGAACAACGGTGAATGCTGGAAACGAGCTGTCAAGTCAGAAATTCGTGTAAAATTGTGATCTGTTCCTGACTGAAAGTGAAACAGCAGGTTTAAGTTGAAAAGATAAATTGGTAACCAAGGTTTCCCAAAGACTCACTTGACAGGTCAACTCAGGTTCAACCCTCATGCCCTGAGATTTGTTACAGAACTCGCTGCTCTCTTGGTCCTCTGACCTCTGAGCTCTCTTCCTTTTGGTTTCCGGAACCATCAACAATCACTCACCAACATTACATTGTGAGATAGAGCTCAGGAGATGGGAGGAAGAAACAAATTGAGGCCATGAATCTGAGTTCGGAAATAAAATTAGATAAACATGATTACATGTTCACAGAATCACAGTGCAGAAGAGGCCCTTCGGCCCATCGAGTCTGCACCAACACGTGAGAAACACCTGAACTACCTACCTAATACCATTTATCAGCACATGGCCCATAGCCTTGAATGTTATGACATGCCAAGTGCTCATCCAGATACTTTTTAAAGGATGTGAGGCAACCCGCCTCCACCACGCTACCAGGCAGTGCATTCCAGACTGTCACCACCCTCTGGGTAAAAAAGTTTTTCCTCCCATCCCCCCTAAACCACCTGCCCCTCACCTTGAAATTATGTCCCCTTGAGAATTACCTTTCAAGTAAGGGGAACAGCTGCTCCCTATCCACCCTGTCCATGCCCCTCATAATCTTGTACCCCGTGATCAGGTCACCCCTCAGTCTTCTCTGCTCCACCGAAAACAACCCAAGTCTATCCAACCTCTCTTCATAATTGAAATGTTTCATCCCAGGCAACATCCTGGTGAATCTCCTCTGCAGCCCCTCCAGTGCAATCACATCCTTCCTGTAATGTGGTGACCAGAACTGCACACAGTACTCCAGCTGTGGTCTCGCTAAGGTTTTATACAACTCCAACATGACCTCCCTACTTTTAGAATCTATGCTTCGTTTGATAAAGGCAAGTGTTCCATATGCCTTTCTCACCACCCCACTAACATGCCCCTCTGCCTTCAGAGATCTATGGACACATACACCAAGGTCTCTTTGTTCCTCAGAACTACCTAGTTTTATGCCGTTCATTGAATACTTCTTTGTCAAATTACTCCTTCCAAAGTGTAACACCTCACGCTTTTCAGGGTTAAATTCCATCTGCCCCTTATCTGCCCATTCCGTCTATAGCTTCCTGTAGCACAAGACACTCAACCTCACTGTTAACCACCCGGCCAATCTTTGTGACATCCGCAAATTTACTAATCCTACCCCTCATATAGTCATCTATGTCATTTATATAAATGACGAATAATAGGGGACTAAGTACAGATCCCTGTGGTACACCACTGGACACTGGCTTCCAGTCACTGAAGCATCCTTCTGTCATCACCCTCTGAGTCCTACAGCTAAGCCAATTTTGAATCCACATTATCAAATTACCCTGTATCCCATGTGCATTTGCCTTCTTTATCAGTCTCCCATGTGGGACCTTGTCAAAGGCTTTGCTGAAATCCATATAAACTACATCAACTACACTACCCTCATCTACACACCTGGTCACCTCCTCAAAAAATTCAATCAAATTTGTTAGGCATGACCTCCCTCTGACAAAGCCATGCTGACTATCTCTGATCAAACCTTGCCTTTCCAAGTGGAGATAGATTCTCTCCTTCAGAATTTTCTCCAATAGTTTCCCTACCATCATGTGAGACTCACTGGCCTGTAGTTCTCTGGCTTATCTCTACAACCCTTCTTAAATAGCAAAACCACATTAGCTGTTCTCCAGTCCTCTGGCACCTTCCCCGTGGCCAAAGAGGAATTAAAAATTTGGGTCAGAGCCCCTGCGATCTCCTCCCTTGCCTCCCTCAGCAGTCTGGGACACAAATCATCTGGACCTGGACATTTGTCCACTTTTAAGCCTGCCAACATCTCCAATACCTTGTCACTCCCTATACCAATTTGCTCAAGAACCTTACATTCTCTCTCCCCGAGTTCGATACCTTCATCCTCATTCTCTTGCGTGAAGACGGATGTGAAGTATTTGTTCAACACTCTACCAATGTTCTCTGCCTCCACCCAAAGATTGCCCCCTTGGTCCCTAATGGGCCCTACTCTTTCCCTGGTTATCCTCTTCCCATTGATATACTTATAGAAAATCTTGGGATTTTCCCTACTTTTACCAGCCAGAGCTTTCTCATACCCCCTCTTTGCTCTCCTAATTGCTTTATTAAGCTCCACCCTGTACTTTCTGTCCACTAATGCCTCCACTGATTTGCTTCTCTTGTACCTGCTAACAGCCTCTCTTTTCCTTCTCATCGTATCCTGAATATCTCTGTTCATCCATGGTTCTCTGGGCTTGTTACTCCTTCCTATCACCCGAGAGGGAACATGTTGAGCCTGTATCCTCCCTATTTCCGTTTTGAATGGCCCCCACTGCTCTTCTGCTGATTTCCCCACAAGTAGCTGCTCCCAGTCAACCTTGGCCAGATCCTGCCTTACTTTACTAAAATCCACTCTCCCCCAATCTAAAACATTTTTTTTTGCAACTTGTCTATTTCTTTGTCCATAACAAGCTTAAACTGTACCATGTTGTGGTCGCTATCACTAAAATGCTCCCCCACCACCACCTCAGCCACCTGTCCAGCTTCATTCCCCAGAATTAGGTCCAGCAATGCACCCTCCCTTGTTGGACCCTCTACATATTGACCTAAAAAGTTCTTCTGTACACATTTCAAGAAATACACTCCATCCAAGCCCTTAACACTATGTCTATCCCAATTGATGTTGGGAAAGTTGAAATCACCTAATATAATTCCCCTGTTGTTATTGTTTTTACACACCTCCGCAAATTGTGCACCTATTTGCTCCTCAATTTCCCGCGGACTATCTGGGGGTCTATAATAAACAACTAACAATGCGGCTGCCCCTTTTTTATTCCTAAACTCTACCCACAAAGCTCCATTCGATGCCCCCTCCCAGATATCCCAGGTAAAAGCCCCAGAGCTGCAGACGCGCGAGCTCCAGGTTTCCACTGGGGGTTTGCGGCCTCCACCGGGTGTAAATGAACTTTCTCCCCCCGCCGCCGCCGCCTCTGACCGGCTACCGAGCGACAAACAAGCGTCTCCCCATCGTCATCCCTCACTCTGCGCATGCTCGGAACACAGTCCCCCGTTATGAAGATAGGGGACATTCTCCACCGCGGGGAATGCTGGGTAAAATCCCGGCCATTGGAAGAAATCCCCAGACGTTGATAAATATTTATTCGCTGTTACTGAGGCTGTGTTCGTCCCTGCCCAACTTTCTGCAGCCCCACCGCGCATGCTCCGCGCTAGGAGGACGGCAATGGGGGCGGAGCCTTCCGGCGCATGTGCTGTTCTGCCCTTCTGATGTTTCTCCATCACCCGCGCTGAACTTTCTGAGTAGAAGGAATCGCCATTTATGCAATCAAGAGAGGAAAGATCACTTGTCACAATAATTGATAAATAAAAGGGCACAAAGTAGTGAATATTATTTATTCCCACTCCTTACTATCATGCGCAAAATGAATATATTAATTGCAGTAATTACTTTTATTATTTTAAAATGGTAATTTTATTTCCCAACTCAGATTCATGCCCTCATTTTTTTTCCTTTCTCCCAGCCCCTGAACTCCATCTGACAGTGTAATGTTGAAGAGTGGTGATTGATTGTTGTGGAAACCAACAGAAAGGTAACTTCGAGGCTGAAGGACCAAGACAGCAGCGAGTTTCTGAAACAAATCGTGCAGCTGGATGGCTGGATCCTGCGTTGAGTCATTGTGAAACCCTGGTTACCAACTTATCTATTCAAATTAAACCTGCAGTTTCATTTTCAACCAGAGACAGATGACAGTTTTACACCAATCTCTGGTTCGACAGCACGTTTTCAGCATTCACTGCTGTTCTTCTGGACTCCAAGCACATTTGTATAGGATGCTTCTGTTCCATGTCTCAGATCTCTGAACCATGGAAAAGAGTGGCTGGGACACATTTCTTACCCATTTCTTACACACGTCAGATTTAACCCTCATGGGGACTTTGCTGTCAGTTAAAAAAGATGAGAAAGAACAAAGTGTTGCTTGTCCCTTACAGTGTGACCATGAAAGACTGTGTCCAAGCTGAATTTCTGTCCCTGCTGTATGATCCTACCCCCAGATTGTCCTTTCTGAGCACCAGCCAAGTGATGTTCAACACCCAAGTGGGAAAGATAAAAATCTGCAACAATGTGCTTGAAATGTAAGCGATTTCTTTCACATTTATCCGGAATATTAAACACCAGCCCAGTTACAGTGATTATTAACATCAGCAGAAGCATACCTCACCTGTCAGAATGAACATGGTTCAGTCCTGGATGTGATTGACAGCAGCAATAACAGCAGAATCCAACCCAGGAGTCACTTGTGAACTCGCTCATGTCTCAGTAAATGAGATGACTGAGTGAATCTCTTCCCACACACACAGCAGGTGAACAGCCTCTCCCCAGCATGAATGTTTTGTGTTTCAGCAGATCCAATTCGCTTTCAAATCTCTGCTCATAGTGAGAACTTTAGAAAGGTTTCTTATCAGTGTAAACAAGTCGATTTGTAGTGAAGTGAGATGACTAAGTGAATCTCTTCGCACACAAGGAACCGGTCTCTCCCCCGTGTGAATGAGCTAGTGGACACTGAGTTCACATGATCAACTGAACCCAGACCCACAGTGAGAGCATCTGAATTGTCTGTCGTCGATTTGAATACACTGATGGCACATCAACTCCACAGAACATTTATAACACTTCTTGCAATTCGGACATTCAAAAGATCTTCCGTCAGTGTGAACTTACTTGTGTGTCAACAAGTTGGATGAATTAGTGAATCCCTCCCCACACATGGAAAAGGTGAATTACTTGTCCCCAGTGTGAACTCACTGGTGTTGCAGCAGGATGGACAATCACCTGAACCTCTTCCCGCAGTGAGGGCAGATGAATGGAGTGGACCTCGAGAGAATGCACTGGTGTACCAGCAGTGAATGTGGGTTTTTAAAGCACTTGTCACAGCCTAAGCATTTAAACCCTCTCTGTCCAGTCTGAACTCAATGGTGTGTGGGGAGGCTGGATGGAGAAAGATGGGAATTCAGAGATTGGTTGATGTGGAGGTGAATAATTACCTACCCCCATGTACAGGAACACTGTCTCCCTTGCTTAATGGTACAGCAGAGCTTAGACTGATCTCATGGGAACAAGAAGCAGAGATTGAGGAGCTTCTATTGCAGAACGGGTTAACTGAGAGTAGCCAGGCGATGTCCTCAGAGGTCCCGGGTGTTGTAGGCAGAGCAGTGGACCTCTTCTTTGGTATCACTGATGAATGTCAAATCTGTTCAGGTGAGAAAAAGAAGCTTAGTAATAGCATTAGTTTGGAAATTTATTTCATTCCTCTTGTCAGTATACAAACGTGCAAAATAGGAGCAGAGGTAGGCCATTCAGCCCCTCAAGCCTGCTCTGCCATTGAATATGATCATGGCTAACCTGCTTGTGTTTCGAATTCTACATTCCCTTCTACCTCCAATAACTTTTGATTCCTTTGCTGAAGAAGAATCTATCTACCTCTGCCTTAAAATATTCAATGACTCCAATTCCACTGCCTTTAGAGACAGAGAGTCCAAAGTCACACAACCCTCTGCGAGAACAAAATTCTGTTTATCTGTCTAAAAAGGGCCACCTTAATTTTAAAACAGTGCCCCCTAGTTCTGGACTCACCCACAAGAGGAAACATCATTTCTGCATCCACCGAGTCAAGGCTGTTCAGGATCTTACCTACTTCAATCAAGTCACCCTCACTCTTCTAAACTCCAGTGGAAACAACCCCACTCTGTCCAACCTTTCTTCATAAAACAACCCGCTAATTCCAGGAATCAATCTAATAAGCCCCCTCTGAACCGCCTCCAGTGCATTTACATCCTTCCTTAAATAAGGAGACGAAAACTACACACAGTATTCGAGATGTGGTCTCACCAATGTCCTCTATAAGTGAACAATAATATCCTTACTTTTATGTTCAACTCTTCTCGTAATGAAGGATAGCATTCCATTTGCCTTCTTAATTACTTGCTGTCCCTGAATACTAACTTTTTGTGACTCATGCAGGACAGCTAGCTCCCTCTGCACCTCGGAATTCTGCAGACATTGTCCAGTTAAGTGATATTCTGCTTTTTATTTCTCTTCCTGTCAAAGTGAACAACTTCACATTTCCCACATTATACTCCATCTGTTGGATTTTTGCCCACTCACTCAACCCATCTACATCTGTCTGCAACCTCATTATATCCTCTTCACAACATATTTTCCTATCTTTCCCACATATTTCTTCACCATTTGTGACCATTCTTTCATTAGCCTAGGACTTAAGCTCTGGAATTTCCTCCTCAAACCTCTCCACCTCTCTTTCCTGCTTTAAGAAACTCCTTAAAACCTACCTCTTTGGCCGAGCTTTTGGTCACCTGCCCTAAGATATCTTTATTGGCTCAGTGTCAAATATTAGTTTGTAATATTTCTGTGAAATGCCTTGGAAAGTTTTATTATGTTAAAGGCACAATATAAATACAAATTATTGTCACTGACTTTGATATGTATCGTTGTTCTGCCTCATCAATAAGACATTGCAACTCAAAGCGTGAAACAGTTTGATGGACAAGTTGTTCCCATTCTGGCACTAATGAAAATTTTTTAGAAATATTGTGCCCTACAAAAATGGCAGCCGCGCACGTGCACATTGCCCCCCAGTAAAGATGGTGGCCGATAACCCGGTCTGTAACTGGGAGAAAACTGCGGCCTTGCTCGGTGCAATCAGAGTCAAGCTGCCTGGTTTAAAATTTCAACCAATGCCTGGTAGTTAACTGCCAATCACCATTAACTGGTGCATTCTCCATGACAATGCCTGTACCAATCAGAGTCCACCTGCCAACCAATCAGCACTCTTCGCATACAGTATAAAACTGTTGCTTCCCCTGACATTGATATTCTTGTGATTGTCCTGTAGAGTGCAAGGCGAAAAGCTTTGACAAAATGTCTATTTTCAGCAATATACTTAACCGAAGTGTTGAAAAAAGTATGGAAGGAAAGGGGGTCCTGGGGGTTAATGCGCACAGATGTTTGTAGGTGGCAGGACATATTGAGAGAGCAGTTAGCAAAATATATGGGTTCTTAAGCTTCATAAACAGAATCAATGTGTATAAAAGTGGGGAAAATAAGATGAACATTTATCGAGCTCTTGTTAGGTCACAACAAGAATATTGCATCCAGTTCTGGTCTCCACACTTGAGGAAAAATGTGAGGGTCCTTGAGAGGATTCAGAGCAGATTTACCAGAATGGTTCGAGGCAAGAGGGAATTCAGTTACAATGTTAAGTGGAGAAGCTGGAGTTGTTCCCCTTAAAGCAAAGGAATTGATGGGAGATTTGATAGGGGTGTACAAGATTTTGACAGGTTTAGATAAGGTGAATAAAGAAAAATTTGTTCCATTTGATGATGGTACGAGGTTTAACGGGACACAGGTTTATGGTTATGGACAATACATACAGGGAATAGCTTTTTACACATCAAGTGGTAATAACTAGAACTCTCTGCCTGCGAGGGGGCTGGAAGCGGACATGATCAATAATTTAAAAAAGGAAATTGGATTGGCACTGAAGGGAAATAAACTTGCAGGGCTTTAGGGAAAGAGCCGGAGAATGAAACCGACTGGATTGCTCTGCAAAGAGCTGGCATGGACTCGAAGGGCTGAATGGCCTCTTTCTGCACTGTGATTAGTGGGTCAGGTGCTGTTTAACTGGGATTTTGAATATCTCGGTGCTTTTCCAGTCACTCTGATACATGGAATCTTTTCCCACAAACAGAACAAACAAAACTTTTTCCTTCCAAAGTCGAAGTCTAATGATATTCAGGTCCTGATGAATCGAGTGACTCTGTCAGATCTTGATGTGATGTTTGGTTTGAGTTGCCCTGTCAGCAAACACTTCCCATTAAATATCCTGCAAAAAGATTATTAAAAAATCCATCCCTGTCAGTCCAGGATAGAAATTGAGAAGAGACAAACATTTCTCTTGATAAAAACAAAAAGCTAAAAGCTACTGCGGACGCTGGAAATCCAAAACAAAAACAGAATTACCTGGAAAAACTCAGCAGGTCTGGCAGCATCGGTGGAGAAGAAAACAGTTGACGTTTCGAGTCCTCATGACCCTTCGGCAGAACTGAAGTATAGTTAGGAGAGGGGTGAAATATAAGCTGGTCTAAGGTGGGGGGGGGGGGGGGGTGCGGGTGGAGAGAGAAGTTGAGGGTGGGGTGGTTGTAGGGAGAAGCAAGCAGTGATAGGAGCAGATAATCAAAAGATGTCACAGACAAAAGGATCAAAGAGGTGTTGAAGGTGGTGATATTATCTAAGAAAAGTGCTAATTAAGAATGGATGGCAGGATACTCAAATCCCCCTCCCTCCATCCCCACCCCGTTTCTTCCCCCTCCCCTTTTTTTTCAATAATTTATATAGATTCTTCTTTTCCCACCTATTTCCATGATTTTTCAATCTACAACTAATACTTTGTTAGTCTTTCCACCCCACCCCCACTAGAGCTGTACCTTGAGTATCCTGCCATCCATTCTTATTTAGCACTTTTCTTAGATAATATCACCACCTTCAACACCTCTTTGATCCTTTTGTCTGTGACATCTTTTGATTATCTGCTCCTATCACTGCTTGCTTGTCCCTACAACCACCCCACCCTCAACTTCTCTCTCCCCCCGCCCCCCACCTTAGACCAGCTTATATTTCACCCCTCTCCTAACTATACTTCAGTTCTGCCGAAGGGTCATGAGGACTCGAAACGTCAACTGTTTTCTTCTCCGCCGATGCTGCCAGACCTGCTGAGTTTTTCCAGGTAATTCTGTTTTTGTGTTAAACATTTCTCTGGGTTGGAGTTTGCTGTGTGTAAATCCTCCCCTTCTAACCCCCTGTAAAAGGAGTTTCCAAACACTCGGTGTAAACTGGGCTCCGGGAGTTTGTAATCCGGGTTTGGAGTCCTACACCGGGTGTTTGTGAATCCTCCCAGTCCACCCTCCGGCTCCATTCCTCTCCTGCACTCGGCCCTTTCTCACCCGCTGGACTTTTAGCTCGACCGCTTTAACTCGCACCCCAGGCCCGGCCACCTCCCCTCATTCACTCCAATTGGCTGGAGGACCAACCGCATCCGCTGGGTCTTCCAACCCCGCCCCCTCCTGCTATTGGTCCGCAGCTGCAGTCAATCATTAAGATGGAGCATGCGCAGTCCATGTAGACAAACGGAAAGAGAGCTCGAGCGAGCTGATTTAAATTGCAGGTTTTACAAAGACCGATTGCGGATTCAGAGCCGAAAATAAACTCGTGAACATGGATAGGGCCGGCGGGTGGGTTTGGAAGGCCTCATAAACTGTGTCCGTCCCAAACCCTCAGGAAGGAACCCTCTGTCCCGCGTTTCACAAAGCGGGTCATCGGCTGAGGCCCTTTTCCGGAAGTAGGCCCGGATTAATGGCCGCCATCTTTATAGGGGGAAATGAGGACCAAAGCGCATGTGCGATCGTCATCTTTGTCCGTGGCAATGTCCAACAGGGAGCATGCGTGGCCGCCATCTTTACAGAGGCTGCCGGCCCGGATGAATTACACGCAGGAGGGACAATAAATCAGAGATAGAGTTTGGTGTGAAATCAATGGGTTGTTGTAAAACAGGAGATCAGGGGAACAGTCACAAACAACAACAACTTCTTTTAACATCATACATCATCCCAGTGAGCTTCACAGGATAATTATAAAACAAAGTGTGACACACAAGGAAATATTGGCGCAGTTGACCAAAAGCTTGGGCCAAAAGTTTTCAGGAGAGTTTTAAAGAGTCACTTGGTTGTACAGAACTTGAGCATTACTGAGAAAAGAGACAAGCTGTCAAAGCTTTTTGACTTGCACTCATCAGGGTAGACACAAGAATCCCAAATTTCAAAGGGAACAACAAGTTATACAGAGGAAAGTTTTGGACACAAGATTAACATCTATTCTTTATGGTGGGTTAGCGGATTTCAGATTAATTTTTCGTCACGGGTAATGACTGAAGTGAATGATCAAACATATTGTTTTCTCCAGTTGTACAAATTTGTTAAAAAGATACAGAAAGAATTGTCCGAAACTCTGGATTTCAGCACAGGGAGGAGGGAGAATGTGTGTAATGGGGATTTGGGGGAACAAGAGAGGTAAAAATGTCTCATAGGAACTTACATTGTCTGCTCTGAATTTCTATCCTGTTCTTACAGTAATGACTTTTGTTAACTCCTTTTACAGAGAATTAGAAGGGAAGGATTTACAGACAGGAAACTTAAACCAAACATCACATCATCATGATCTGAATATCATTGTCTTTGAATGTGGAAGGAGAAATGTTTGTGGGAAAAGATTTCAGACATCAGTGTGACTGGAAAAGCACTGAGACACACACACACCTGAGTGAGAATGTTCCAGTGAACTGACTGTGGAAAGAGCTTTAGCCAGTTATGCAGCCTGAAAAATATCGCACGTTTCACAGCGGGGAGTAACTGTACACATCTTCTCTGTGTGGACGAGGCTTCAACGGATCATCAAACCTGGAGAGACACAGGGACACCCACACCATGGAAATGTGAGGACTGTGGGAAAGGATTCAATTACCCATCCCTGCTGGAAATCCATCGACGCAGTCACACCAAGGAGCGGCCGTTCACCTGCTGTGAGTGTGGGAAGGGATTCACTCAGTTATCCAGCCTGCTGAGACACAAGCGAGTTCACACTGAGGAGAGACCATTCAACTGCTCCGAGTGTGGGAAGGGATTTACCCAGTCATCCCACCTGCTGACACACCAGCGAGTTCACACTGGAGAGAGACCATTCACGTGCTCCGAGTGTGGGAAGGGATTCACTCAGTTATCCACACTGCTGACACACCAGCGAGTTCACACTGGAGAGAGGCCGTTCACCTGCACGGTGTGTGGGTAAGGATTCACTGGGTCCTCTATTCTGCTGAAGCACCAGCGAATTCACACTGAGGAGAGGCCGTTCAGCTGTACTTCCTGTAGAAAGTAATTCAGGTCTTCATTCAACCTCAAAATACACCAGCGAGTTCACACTGGGGAGAGGAAGCTCACCTATTCCAAGTGTGGGAAGGGATTCACTCAGTCATCTGACCTGTTGACACACCAGCGAATTCAGAAGTGACTGCAGGAGTTGGATTCTGCTGTTATTGCTGCTGTTAATCACATCCAGGACTGAACCATGTTCACTCTGACAGTTGGGGTTTGTTCTGCTGGTGTTAATAATCGCTGTAACTGGGCTGGAGTTTAATATTCCGGTTCTATCGCTGATTGTGTTCCCAGGGCTGCAGTGTCCCTTTAAGAGCTGCTGTCTCTGATCTTTCTGCATAATTCAGGAACTCTCATCAGAGATTAGTTTACAACTTATAATTCAATTCTAAATTGATCTTTGGTATAAACTCTACAATTCAGCATCTGAGAGGTTCCACTGATGAACATCTCCAATTAGAATGTGTTGATTGAAGCAGGTAAATATATCAGGAAAGGATTGATTAACTTGGTCTCTTTTCTCTTGATAAAATAAGGCTGAGGCCTCTCGAGGTCTTTTAGACGATGAAAGGTTTTGTTCGAGTGAATACAGAAAGAATGTCTCCTCTTGTGGGAAAGAGCATAACTAGAGACCATCAATATCAGATAGTCACGAAGAAATCCAATAGGGAATTCAGAAGAAACCTCTTCACCCAAAGAGTGGAGAGGAAGTGGAACTCTCTACCACTGGGAGTGGTTAAAGTGAATAATTTAGCTTTTGTTTAGTTGGAAAAGCTGCAATGCGTAGATATTTTTTTTATAAATGATACGGCCCTGTGTCTGAATATATGTAGCTTATAGCACATGTAAGTGAGGCAAACTGTGAGTCTGACTGATCACAGAATCACACAGTGCAGAAGTGGCCCTTTAGCCCATCGCGTCTGCACCGACATGTGAGAAACACCTGACCTACCTACCTAATCCCATTTACCAGCATTTGGCCCATAGCCTTGAATGTTATGATGTGCCAAGTGCTCATCCAGGTACTTTTTAAAGGACGTGAGGCAACCCACCTCCACCACCCTCCCAGGCAGTGCATTCCAGGGCATCACCACTCTCTGGGTAAAAAAGTTTTTCCTCACATCCCCCCTAAACCTCCTGCCCCTCACCTTGAACTTATGTCCCCTCGTGACTGACCCTTCAACTAAGGGGAACAACTGCTCCCTATCCACCCTGTCCATGCCCCTCATAATCTTGTACACCTCAATCAGGTCACCCCTCAGTCTTCTCTGCTCCAACGAAATCAACCCAAGTCTATCCAACTTCTCTTCATAACTTAAATGTTTCATCCCAGGCAACACCCTGGTGAATCTCCTCTGCACCCCCTCCACTGCAATCACATCCTTCCTATAATGTGGCGACCAGAACTGCAAACAGTACTCCAGCTGTGGCCTCACCAAGGTTTTATACAACTCCAACATGACCTCCCTACTGATAATCTTAAATTGGTTGTTAGTGTAATTCTTAGTACAATCAGAATCATTTAGTAAGTGCTGTCCAATCATGGAATCACATATTATTTAAGGGGCAGCTAGACAAGCAAAATAGGGAGAAGGGACTAGATGGTTACGATGATAGGATAAGTGAGAGGAGGTTTTAATGGAGCCTAAACACCAGCATGGACTGTTTGGGCTGAATGGCCTGTTCTTGTGTCCTGTTTCCTGTGTAATTACCCTCTTGCAGGGTCTGGTTCTAAATTTTAGACTATACCACCTATACCTTGACTGCCTGACCAGCGGGAATAATTTCTATTTACCCTCTGTTCCCTTTAATATGCTCACTTCTGCTGTTTCTGTCACTGTTAATCACATCCAGAAATGAACCATGTTGTTCTGACAGTTGGGGTTTATTTCTACTGATGTTAATAATCCCTGTAAGTGGGCTGGAGTTTAATATCTTGATGTCTGTTAAATAAATCAATTTTGTTTCAAACACACAGTATGTTGAGTCCTTGATTTCTCCAGGGTAAGAGCAGACTAATTGATATCCCGTTCCTGACTGCTCCATTTTTGGATCCTTTCTCCTTTCTAACCCTAGATTCTATCAGTTCCCATGCCTGTGGTTTCTCTCATGGACAAGTCTCCACACCCAATACCTCCTAGAATGTCTCTCATAGTCTTGGGATCTAGGGATGGTATCGGTATTAAAAACAGAATATGCTAGAAATAATAACCCATACTTTTCTGAGTGCCAATGGAATTTGTCCTGGATTATTGGCTCCAACCTTTCCCCACCACTGATGTGAAGCTGATTGTCCTGGAATTGCTGTGTTTTTGAACAGGGGTGTAACATTTACAATCTGTCAGTCCTTTGTCACCACTACTATATAAGGAGGATTGGAAGATTGTGACCAGAGCCTCCACAAGTTCCATGTGAAGGATGCTGTCTCTGACAGTGCAGCAGTCCCTCAGTGTCACCCTGGAGTGTCAGCCTAGATAATGTGCTCAGGTTTATTAATATTTCCTCTAGTTATTGATGTGGATCATTAAGAAACAATGGACACTTATGATGTCATCCAGTCCCAGTGCGATGATGTCATGAAGACTATTAAATACCAGTGGAGCCTTAGTGGTGAAAACAGTTTTGTTCGAAAGTGAGGCAGCTGATGAACATCAGGAATATTGTTGTGAATTATGAGGATGAACAACGTGTACAGTATACATGCCCCGTCTCCCGACACGCGGCCCCCATCTCCTGACATATTGTCCCCCATCTCCTGACATATTGCCCCGTTTCTAAATTTTTCCAGTTTGGATAAAAGGTTAGTGACCTGAAACATTCACTGTTTCCCTCTCCACAGAAGCTGTTTGACCTGCTGAGAGTTTCCAACATTTTCTGTTTTGAGGTCGGATTTCCATTATCTGCAATATCTTGTTTGCGGGTCACAGTGGATCAGTTTTCCCTGACTTATCGTTCCCTGTTTAGAGGTGAAGAAGGAGCTTTTACAGAATGAGACAATAACTGTCCCCCTGTTCGACATGAAACTAAACTCACTGTTAATTCCTCCTCAGTAACAATTGTAAACACAAAGCTTCCAGCCGGGATTGAACCGGGGACTTTCTCATGTAAAGTAAAGGTGATAATCAGTGCACTAGGGAAATGAGTGTGAATCCCCCCCGGACAGAGGGGAACTGACCATCCATCTCTAGCTCTAATTCCCAAACAGAAAATACTGCCAAGAATCAGCAAGTCAGGCTGAGTCTGTGGCCGCTCTCACCATCTGAAACCGTCACAATGCCCGGCTGATTGACGGCAGCTCCGGACCAATAGGAAGAGGGGACGGGACTGGAGAACCGAGCGTGAGCAGCTGGTCCTCCAACCAATCGGAGTGAAGGAGGGGCGGGGATCGACAGCTGTGGCTCCGCGCAGGCGCAGTGTCATTGTACCTGAAGCCCGGGGAGTGCGGGAGCTGGAGGCGGGAAAGGGTGAGTGACAGCCGAGTGCAGGAGAGAAATGAAGTCAGTGTGGACCCGGTCCCTGTTTACATCAAACCGACAGCAGCTGCGGCCTCTTCCGATCTCAGAGCCGGGGTAAGGGCCGCCCTCTGACAGTAATGCCTCTTGTTCACTTTCTGCAGGATATTACACCGGGATTCTCAGACAGGAAACTCAAACCAAACATCACATCAAAACCTCACTGAATCACTCCATCCATCAGGACCAGGACATTATCGGCCTCTGAGTTTAAGTGTTGAGTTCCAGGTCATTACCACTCACTGTGTAAATTTCTTCCTCACATCCTCCCTGTGGGTCTTGCACCAAATCTTAAATCTGTGTCTTGTAATCATTTTACTATCAGCTCTTGTGAATTGCTTTTCTTTATCCACCTTATCTAAACCTACCATTAACTTGCACACCTCGATCAAATCTCCCTTCAACTTACTTGGCACCCTCAGTTTCTCCAGCCACAGTGTCAGGAGTGTATACCATCTACAAGATGCACTGCAGCAACACACCAAGGCTGGTTCGGCAGCACCATCCAAACCCGTGACCTTTAACACTGAGAGTGACAAGGGTAGCAGACGCATGGGAACACCACCACCTGCAAGTTCCCCTCCAAGTCACACACTATCCTGACTTGGAACTATATCGCCGTGTGTCTCGGAGGGGAACTTGGGGGTGATGGTGTTCACATGCACCTGCAACCCTGGTCCTGCTGAGTGGTGGAGGTTGAGTGTTTGGGCATTTCTGTCAGAGTTCTGGTCAAGCTCTAGATACATAAAGTCCCTCTGCTTCTCCCATCTCTCTCTCTCTCGCTCTTTTTCTCTCTCCCTCTTTTTCTCTTTCCCTCTCCTCCCTTGTGGGCCAAAGTCTAGTGTAGGCCCAAACCGGGTGGCAGGTTCCCTGCCCTGAAGGACATTAGTGAACCAGTTGGGTTTTTATGACAATCCAACAGTTTTCATGGTCACTTTTTCCCAGTGCCAGCCCCACAAATTCCCAGATTCATTCAGCTCAATTTCGCAACCTGCCTTTGTGTTTTTGTGGGTTCTCTCTCACTCCCTTTTTTCTGTTGTAATCAATTTCACAGGGTATTAGAAGGGGAGGATTTGCAGTTGGGAAGCTGAAACAAAACAACAGATTAGGATTTGAAAGAGTCTTTGGATTCATCAGGACCTGAAGATCATCAGCCTTTGAACATGGAAGGAAAAAGCATTGTTCACACTGGGAGGAAACTGTGGAAATGTGGGAAGGGACTCAGTTACCCATCCCAGCTGGAAATTCATTGGCGCAGTCACACTGGGGAGAGACCGTTCACCTGCTCCGAGTGTGGGAAGGGATTCACTCGGTTGTCCCACCTATTGACACACCAGCGTGTTCACACTGGGGAGAGGTCAGTCACCTGTTCCGAGTGTGGGAAAGGATTTCCTGGTTTATCCACCCTGCTGAGACACCAGCGGGTTCACACTGTTGAGAGACTTTTCAAATGCCCAGAATGTGGGAAAAGATTCAGTGGGTCTTCTGATCTTCTGAAGCACCAGCTAATTCACACTGGAGAGAGACCATTCACCTGCTCTGACTTTGGGAAGAAATTCACTCAGTTATCTCACCTACTGACACACCAGCGAATTAACAATGGGGAGAGGCCATTCACCTGCTCAGAGTGTGGGAAGGGATTCACTCAGTCATCCCACCTACAGGCACACCAGCGAGTTCACAAGCGACTGCAAGGGTTGGATTCTGCTGTAATTGCTGCTGTTAATCACATCCAGGACTGAACTATGTTCATTCTGACATTTGGGATTTGTTTCTGCTGATGTTAATAATCCCTGTAACTGGGCTGGAGTTTAATATTCTGGATCTATAGTTAATTGTGTTCTTGGGGCTGCAGTGTCCCTTTAAGAACTGCTGTCGTTGATCTTTCCCCATAATTCAGGAACTCTCATCAGAAATTAGTTTACAACAAGATTCTGAACTTGTACTTCAATCTTAAATTGATCTTTGGTACGCATCCTTCAATTCATTTTAATGAGAGTTTCCACTGATTAACATCTCCAGTTAGAAAGCGCTGATTAATCCTTGCTGCCAAGTCTTACTGACTTGTACATTACTCACAGCGACACCTCCATTATCCATCAGAAAGTAGGAGGATGGGAATTGGTGGACAATCGAGAGTTCCCAAATGTTACCCCTCCCGCCTGGTACAGAAATCCCCTCGGCACGGGAATGGAGACAAGTTCAATCCAAGTAACGGACTGTAAGAAATCACTGCCTAATGACCTTATAAAGCCTTCAGAAATTTATGGAATATTACAGAATCAGCTCACTCTCTCTCTTATGAAGAAAACTTCCATAGCAACTTGCTGGCTGACAAACACAGGACAGGCCTGTTATCTCTGCCAAGGACATGTCTCTAGCACAGGCCCTGAAACATGACACTTCTAACCCTGATATGATTGGAACTCATGACCCATCCGTAAACCAACTGCCTGTGTAAAGGTTAAAACAGTTTCTCGTGAGCACAGAGATATTGACGTGATCCACACTGGCTTCAGCCCAATACCCACACTCTGGCTCACACCAGTTAACCGTTCAGAGGAGACTGTCACCACCAGCTACAGAGACCAGCACTCACTATGCGTCATCCGTCCGTTTGTCCTCCGGACCGGTAAACCTTTCTCACCTGTCACGGGTCGTGTGTTTTCCTGTCTATTTAGCTTACACATCAGATTTAAACTGTTGCTTCTCAATAAACCACTTTAAAATCTCTTCTGAACTTGATCCCTTTTCGGGTCATCTGTGACTCATGGAGCTCAATCTTACAAGAGGTGTTAGGAGTAGAATCACAGTGATCAAGATCATAAACTTGAGAAGCAACAGTCTTAGTTAAACATGAATGAAGAAGTTCCTAAGTGAAGCCGGGAGTATACAATGGCATTGACACATTACAGGGAGTGACAGATAGTCTCACAGAGAAAACAGGCGGGCCGAGGGTGAGAGATATCCTGGGGATTGGAGAAGAGTGTGACGGGATTACTAGTATATCCTTGACAGGATTTCTAAAGAGGGTCAGAAAGGACAAATTAAGTTGAACAAGGTCCAGAATCAGTTAGAAAATATCCACAAGGTGGATGAAGGTGAACAGAGCTGGAGAATCTTCAAAGTCCCTGCATGAACTTTTGTTTGATCCAGATGTATTTACGACATGTCAATAATTTAGAATTGTGTGAGATGATCAGCAGGTGGGGAGGATGAATCTCAGTTAATAATTATCATATTTTAGTGGAAAAGTTTTGACGTTTATTTTTGGTGGCAGCTCAAGGGTTTGTGTTGCTGATTCTGATAATTCTAGTAGCTTTAGTATGTTATCAATGGTTTGCCATCAAGAAATTAGGAAAACAGACTCAAAGCTTAGAGACAGTGAGGTTAGTCAGAAATCAGTTGTGAGAAGTCAATAAGGATATTCCCTTCTCAAGCTGGGGAAATCTGTAGGAAATCACTGTCTAATAACCTTATAAAATCTCCTGAAATGTATTGAATATTATAGGAATGGCTCTCCCTTCTCCACTGCCCCCCTCTGTCTCTGCTACATACTCCACTCCCAAGCCACCGCCTCCATCGCTCTCCCTGACAACTGTCTGAGGCTGGACCAGTCTGTTTATAGGAACAGAGGAGCAGGAGTAGTCCATTTCGTCCCATCGAACCTGTTCCACCATTCAATAAGTTGAATGTCTTTTCCCCACGTTATCCCCATATCCCTATAAGTAATTGCTCAACCTGCAATTCATTCATTTGTTACCTCTGGACTTAACTCTCCTTACACACACCCAGCTGGCCTCCCACATTCAGCCTCCCTGTAATCCAGAACTCTGCTTACTCGCAGCAAGTCTTGTTCATCAATCACCCCTGTGCTCACCAACTTACAAAGACTCTGGTTTAAGGAGAATCTCAATTTTAAATTTTTCATCCTTGTTTTCAAATCCCTCCATGGTCTCTCCCTCCGTACTGCTGTAATCTTCTCCAGCCTCACAACCCTCTGAAATATCTATGCTTCTCTAACTTCGGCCTCTTCAGCATTCCTAATTTTAACTGCTCCATCTTTGGTGTCTCCCGCTTCAGCTGCCAAGGCTACCAGCTCTGGAATTTCCCACTTAAACCTCTCCACCTTTAAGATAATCCTTAAAACCTACTTCTTTGAGTAAACTTTTGTGCATCTGCCCTGATATCTCTTCATGTGGCTTAGTGTCAAATGTTGCTTTCTAACACTCCTGTGAAACACCTTGGAGTGTTCTATTACACAATAGAATTAATTAATTAATGTTTCAGGGCGGGCATTATGTGATGGCCAGTGTAAGCTCAGAAGTGGAAGAGAAATGGAATCTAGCACTGGAAAAACAGTTCTTGATTATGTAAGATACTGTGGGAAGTTAAAGCTAGTAAGCCAGCAGCACACGGTTGGGGGTTGGGCAGCGGTGGAAACCTCATTTAGACACAGTCGGAGATTTACCCGAATGGTTGAAGGGATGAGGAATTTTAGTTGTAAGGTTAGTTTGGAGAAACAGGAGTTGTTCTCCTTGGAGCAAAGTAGATTGATGGGAGATTTGATAGAGGTGTGCACATTTATGGTTGGTTTAAAAACTGATGTTCACATTATCTGATTGTAAAACGATTACAGGCAGAAGGAAGAGTAAAATCCTAAACAGAGCTAAACTCTGATTGTTAGAGACAGAAGGAGTTAGAAAGTGGCAGGGCGGTATTCAGGGAGGGAAGAGGTGAAACAGAGAAATAGATGGAAATAGATTGAGATCTAAAGTAAAGGAATCACACCAGCCGCAGAGTCATGGAACCTCTCACAGATAACAGCATAGCAATTAAAGGTCCAAGTTGTAGGTGAATGGTCAGAACTATTCAGCTCTGAAACAATTTCTGTTTACAGTTTTAAACTCTCCTGCTGGAGCCTGCAGCTGTAAAGATATCAGAGGCACTGGAATCAGAAAAATCTCCCAGTTGAGGAAATACCTGGGGAGCGGGGTGATGTCACCATGTAATTGTCGATGTGTGATGATGTCACCGTGTTATTGTTGATGTGTGATGATGTCACAGACACAAACACAGAACATCTGGGTCTGTGCAAACCAGTGATCACCACATATTATGAAGGATGTCAGGGTCCTTGAGAGGGGGCAGAGGATATTTACCAGAATGGATCGAGGGATGAGGGATTTTAGTTGTAAGGTTAGTTTGGAGAAACTGGGGTTGTTCTCCTTGGAGCAAAGTAGATTGATGGGAGATTTGATGGAGGTGTACACGTTTATGATTGGTTTAAAAACTGATGTTCATATCATCTGATTGTAAAAGGATTACAGGACACATTTAAGATTTGGGCCAAGATCTACAGCGGGGATGTGAGGAAGACATTTTACACAACGACCTTGGAACTCAATGCTTACACTTAACAGGCCGATAATCTCCGGGGTCTGCGCCTATAATAATTATTATATTATCATGTATTATAATTAATTAGTTATTATTTTTTAATTAACTATTATCTTCACCAAGCCAATGAAGCGCACATCCCGTGAACGAATTTTAAAAATCCCAGTAATGAACTAAGTGAACCTTCTCTGAAATGCCTCCAATTCTATCCCTCCTCAAAAGTATCCAATAACTATGTTATCACATGGTGCAAATGGTAGCAGATAGACCTCGATCTTTCGAATTCTCTCTCTATTTGCTAACAGAATATCCCCCTCCTCAAATTCAGATAAAGATTAACTGAGACAAAAACAGAACATACTCTAAAATCCCAGCAGGTCTGGCAGAATCTGTGGAGATAGAAACAATTTTTCAGTTTGTGTTTCAGATTTCCAGCATCCGCAGTATTTTGCTTTTATCGAAAGATGAACTGAGACTCGGTTTCTAATGGCGGCCGGATTACCCACAGCCCCATGCGCCTCAGAAACCGCTCTATCTGCCGCGCGTTGTCCGGGTGGATTGCGCATGCTCGGAGTCTCCTGCTCTCTTTACTTGAGGTTGGTGCTGGAGAGAAGCCGGAAGCGGCGGTTCGTGAGAGTGGAGAATGTTCATTGGTTCAGATTCGGCTCTGGGGCCGCACTCGGGATTTGTAAACCCCGCCCCCCCGACACTGACCTCTCACCTGACAGCTCACAATGCTCGGCTGATTGACGGCAGCTAGGGACCAATAGGAAGAGGGGGGTAGGACTGGAGGACCGAGCGGGAGCGGCTCGTCCTCCAGCCAATCGGACTGAATGAGGGGCGGGGCGGGGCTGGGGGGTGAAGCATGCGCAGTGTGAGTAATGGTGATGGGGAGATGCTTCTTTGTCGGGTCCTCAATGGGAAAGGGAGTCACCGGCGGGGCGGAGGGAGCGATGGATCCGGCGGGTGGACGGGGCGGCTCCGTAAACATGTTGTGTAAGTAAAAAAACCTGGAAAGGGAGTTCCCGGTCCCTGGGGGACCCTCCCGCCGTTTGCTCCGAGCGAGGCCGCCGCTTCCTCCCAGTGACAGACCCGGGCTGACGGAAAGAGGCCTTTCGGCCCATCGTGTCCCTGCCCGTCATCCATCCCCGATCTCCTCTCATCCCATTTCCCAGCACTTGGCCCGGAGCCCTGTCAGCTCAGGCGTTTCAAATGCTGATCGGAATACTTGTTAAATGTAGTGAGGGTTCCCGCCTCTCCCACCCCCTCAGGCAGTGAGTTCCAGATACCCCCCACCCTCTCAAATCCCCTCTAAACCTCCTGCCCCTTACCTTAAATCTGTGCCCCCTGGTTATTGATCCCTCTGCTAAGGGGAAAAGTTTCTTCCTGTCCACCCTATCTATGTCCTTCATAATTTTGTGCACCTCTATCATGTCCCCCCTCAGCCTTCTCTGCTCAAAGGAAATCAACCCCAGCCTATCTAATCTCTCTTCACAACTGAAACGCTCCAGCCCAGGCAACATCCTGGTGAATCTCCTCTGCACCCTCTCCAGCGCAATCACATCCTTCCTATAGTGTGGTGACCAGAACTGCACACAGTATTCCAGATGTGGCCTTACTAATGTTTTATACAGCGCTGTCATAACCTCCCTGCTCTTTTATTCAGTGCCTTGACAAATAAAGGCATGCCTTCTTAACCACCTTATCTACCTGTCCTGCTGCCTTCAAGGGTCTATGGACATGTACGCCAAGGTCCCTCTGATCCTCTGTACTTCCTAGAGTGCTACCATTCATTGTGTATTCCCTTGCCTTGTTAGTCCTTCCAAAATGCACCACCTCACACTTTTCAGGGTTAAATTCCATTTGCCACTGTTCTGCCCATCTGACCTGCCCGTCTATTTCGTCCTGTAGTCTAAGGTTTTCCTCCTCGCTATTTACCACACCACCAATTTTCATGTCATCTGCGAACTTACTGATCATACTTCCTACGTTTATGTCTAGATCATTAATGTACACTACAAAATGCAAGGGACCCAGCACCGAACCCTGCAGTACACCATTCGTCACAGCCTCCCAGTCACAATAACAACCTTTTACCATCACCCCCTGCCTCCTGACACTGAGCCAATTTTGGATCCGATTTTCCAAATTGCCCTGTGCCCATGGTCTCTAAACTTCTTGACCAGTCTCCCATGCGAGACCTTGTCAAAAGCCTTACTGAAGTCCATGTGGACTACATCAACTGGACTACCCTCATCTACACCCCTAGTCGTCTCCTCGAAAAATTCAATTAAATTTGTTAGACATGATCTCTCTCTGACAAAGCCATGCTGACTATCCTCGATTAATCCTTGCCTCTCCAAGTGGGGATTAATTCTGTCCCTCAGAATGTTTTCCAAAAGTTTCCCTACTACTGATGTTGGACTCATTGGCCCATAGTTCCCTGGTTTATCCCTACCACACTTCTTGAATAATGGTACCACATTAGCTGTGCTCCAGTCCCCTGGCATCTCTCCTGTGGCCACAGAGGATTTGAAAATTAATGCCAGGGCTCCTGCTCCCTTGTCTCCCACAGAAACCTGGGATGCGTCTCATCTGGGCCTGCGGATTTATCCACTTTTAAGGCCACAATGGGACCCAGTCTCAGTTACTCTTTGTCCGAATCTGGGGAAGGGAAGGGGAGATTCTCTAAGCACAAGAATTGAAAAATAAGAAAGACCAAGTTCCAGCTTGTACCATTCATACCTTATGCTAACATAGTTATGGGGTAATCTTGAGGATGGATAGAATTGCATTGGAAGCATTTCAGAGAAGGTTCACTCAGTTGATTCCTGGATTGAAAGTGCTGGTTTTTAAAAAAAAATTCATTCACGGCATGTGGGGTTCGCTGGCTGGGCCACCATATATTGCCCATCACTAGTTGGACTTGAGAAGGTGGCGGTGAGCTGCCTTCTTGAACCGCTGCAGTCCATGTGGCGTTGGTACACCCACAGTGCTGTTAGGAAGGGAGTCCAGGATTTTGACCCAGTGACAATGAGGGAATGGCAATATATTTCCAAGTCAGGATGGTGAGTGACTTGCAGGTGAACTTCCAGGTGTTCCCATCTATCTGCTGCCCTTGTCCTTCTAGATGATAGTAGTCGTGGGTTTGGAAGGTGCTGTCAAAGGAGCCTTGGTGAATTCCTGCAATGCACCTTATAGATGGTACACGTTGCTGCTACTGTGCATCCGTGATGGAAGGAGTGAATGTTTGTGAAGCTGGTGCCAGTCAAGTGGGCTGCATTGTCCTGGATGGTGTCAAGCTTCTTGAGAGCTGTGGGAGCTGCACTCATCCAGGCAAGTGGGGAGTATTCCATCACTCTCCTGACTTGTGCCTTGTAGATGGTAGACAGGCTTTGGGAAGTCAGGAGGTGAGTTACTTGTCACAGGATTCCTAGCCTCTGACCTGCTCTTGTAGCCACAGTATTTAAATGGCTAGTCCAATCCAACTTCTGGTCAATTGTAACCCCCAGGATGTTGATAGTGGGGATTCAGTGATGGGAATGTCGTTGTACGTCCAAGGGTGGTGGTTAGATGGTCATTGCCTGGCACTTGGGTGGCATTAATGTTACTTACCACTTGGCAGCCCAAGTTTGGATATTGTCCAGGTCTGGCTGCATTTGGACGTGGACTGTTTCAGTATCTGAGGAGTCGTGAATGGTGCTGAACATTGTGCAATCATTAGCGAGTATCCCCACTTCTGACCTTATGATGGAAGGAAGGTCATTAATGAAGCAGCTGAAGATGGTTGGGCCGAGGTCACTACCCTGAGGAACTTCTGCAGTGATGTGCTGGAACTGAGCTGATTGACCTCCAACAACCACAACCATCTTCCTTTGTGCTAGGTATGACTCCAACCAGTGGAGAGTTTTCCCCCTGATTCCCGTTGACTCCAGTTTTGCTAGGGTTCCTTGATGCCACACTCGGCCTTGATGTCAAGAGCAATCACTCTCACCTCACCTCAGGTGTTCAGCTCTTTTGTCCACGTTTGAACCAAGGCTGTAATGAGGTCAGGAGCTGAGTGGCCGTGGTGAAACCCAAACTGGGCGTCAGTGAGCAGGTTATTGCTAAGCAAATGCTGCTTGATAGCAATGTTGATGACCCCTTGCATTGCTTTACTGATGATCGAGAGTAGACGAATGTGGCGGTAATTGGACGGGATGTATTTGTCCTGCTTTTTGTGTACAGGATATACCTGGGCAATTTTCCACACAGCCGGGTAGGGTAGATGCCAGCGTTGTAGCTGTGCTGGAACAGCTTGGCTAGGCATGCGGCAGGTTCCGGTGCACAAGTCTTCAGTACTATTGCCGGAATATTGCCAGGGCCCATAACCTTTGCAGTACCCAGTGCCTTCAAGCCATTTCTTGATATCACGTGAAGTGAATCGAATTGGCCGAAGACTGGCATCTGTGAATCGATCATCCACTCGGCACTTCTGGCTGAAGATTGTAGCAAATGCTTCAGTCTTATCTTTTGCACTGATGTGCTGAGCTCCTCCATCATTGAGGATAGGTATATTTGTGGAGCCTGCTCCTCGAGTGAGTTGTTTAATTATCCACCACCATTCACGACTGGATCCGATCCGTTGGTGTGGGATCACTTAGCTCTGCCTATCACTTGCTACTTATGCTGTTTGGCTTGCAAGTAGTCCTGTGTTGTAGCTTCACCAGGTTGACACCTCAGTTTTAGGTGTGCTTGATGCTGCTCCTGGCATGCCCTCCTGCACTCTTCATTGAACCAAAGTTGATCCTCTGGCTTGATGATAATGGTCGAGTGGGGGATATGCCAGGCCATGTGGTCACAGATTATGTTCGAGTACAATTCTGCTGCTACTGATGGCCCACAGCACCTATTGGATGCCCAGTTTTAAGTTGCTAGATCTGTTCGAAACCTATCTCATTTTGCACAGTGGTTGTGCCACACAGCGCAATGGAGGGTATCCTCAATGTGAAGGAAGGACTTCGTCTACACAACGACTGTGCAGTGGTAACTCCTACTGATGCTGTCATGGACAGATGTATCTGTGACAGGCAGGTTGGGGAGGATGAGGTCAAGTATGTTTTTCCCTCTTGTTGGTTCCCTCACTGCCTATGTTATTTAGGACTCAGCCAGCTCGGTCAGTAGTGGTGCTACCGAGCCACTCTTGGTGATGGACATTGATGTCCCTCAGCCAGAGTACTTTCTGTGTCCTTTCCACCTTCAGTGCTTCCTCCAAATAGTGTTCAACATGGAGGAGCACTGATTCATCAGCTGAGGGAGGGCAGTATGTGGCAATCAGCAAGGGGTTTCCTTGCCCATGTTTGACCTGATGCCGTGAGACTTCATCAGGTCCGGAGTCGATGCTGAGAACCCCCAGGCAACTCCCTCCCGACTGTATACCACTGTGCTGCCAACTCTGCTGTGTCTGACCTGCCGGTGGGACAGGACATACCCAGGGATGGCGATGGTGGAGTCTGGGACATTATCTGTAAGATATGATTCCGTGAGGATGACTACGTTGGGCTGTTTTATGACTAGCCTGTGAGACAGCTCTTTCGGCACTCACCCCCAGATGTTAGTAAGGAGGACTTTGCAGGGTCGACAGGGGCTGAGATTTGCCGTTGTCGATGCTGGCTGGTCTGTCCAGTTTCATTCCTTTTTTGTGACTCAGTGGTGGTTTGATACAATTGAGTGTCTCACTTGGCCATTTCAGAGTCAACCACATTGCTGTGGCTCTGCAGTCACATCTAGGCCAGACCAGGTAAGGACAACAGATTTCCTTCCCTAAAGGGCATTAGCGAACCAGATGGGATTTTACAACAATAGTTTCATGGTCATCATTAGACTTTGAATTAGGTTTTTATTAAATTCAAATTCCAACATCTGCTGTGGGATTTGAACCTGGGCCTCTGGATTATTCGTGTAGTGACAATGCCATTAATCCATCACCTCCTCCCTACTGGGGGTGATGTGCAGCAGTGTGCACGTGTGTCTGCCATCCTTTTAGGGGAAATGTGCAGCAGTTGTGATCAAATCTGGAGCAATTAAAATTTCAAGTCAGGATTATGGAATTTGAGGAAGTGAAGATATCTCAGAGGGTTGTGAGGCTGGAGCAGAGTACAGAGATAGGGAGGGGTGAGACCATGGAGGGATTTGAAAGGATCAGAAGTTTATAATTTAGGTTCTCCTTAGCCCCAACCCTTTGTAGGTCAGTGAGCACAGGGGTGATGGGTGAACAAGACTTGGTGCGAGTAAGCGCACGGGCAGCACAGTTTTGGATGACCTCAAGATTACAGGGAGGTTGAATGTGGGAGACCAGCCGGGAGTGCGTTAGGATAGTTAAGTCTCGAGGTAACAAAGGAATGGATGAGAGTTTCAGCAGCAGATGAGCTGAGACTGGGCTGGAGTCGGGCGATGTTACTGAGGTGGAAATAGGTGGTCTTGGTGATGATGTGGATATGTGGTTGGAAGCTCATCTTGGGGTGAAATATTTCACCATGTTTGTGAACAGTCTGGTTCAGTCTCAGACAGTTGTCAGGGAGAGGGATGGAGCTGGTGCCTAGGGAGTGGAGTTTGTAGCGGGGACTGAGGACAATGGCTTCAATCTGCCCAATATTTAAATGCAGGAAATTTCTGCTCATTTAGTACTGGATGTCAGACAAGTCAGGATGGTGTGTGACTTGGAGGGGAAATTGGAGGTGATGATGTTCACATACACCTGCTACCCTGGTCCTTCTAGGTGGAGGAGGTTGAGGGTTTGGGAAATTCTGTCAAAGTTCTGGTCGAGTTCCAGATATATAAAATCCCTCTGCTTTACCTGGTACCTCTCCCATCTCTATCTCTCTCTTTCTCTCTTCCCATAGAAGCCAGGGTTTTGCTTATACCCAGACTGGGTGGCAGGTTCCCTTCCCTGAAGGACATTAGTGAACAAGTTGGGTTTTTATGACAATCCATCAGCTTTAACAGTCCCTTTTCCCTGTGCCGGCCCCACAAATTACCTGATTCATTCAGCTCAATTTCACAACCTGCCTTTGTGTTTTTGTGGGTTCTCTCTCACTCCCTTTTTTCTGTTTTAAATCAATTCCACAGGGTGTTAGAAGGCGAGGATTTGCAGTCGGGAAACTCAATCCAAACATCACATCAGGATCTGATGCAGTCGCCCAATTTATCGTAACCTGAATGTCGTTGGATTTTGAACATGGAAGGAAAAAGCACCATTCACAGTGGGGAGAAACCGTACACATGTTCTGTGTGTGGACGAGGCTTCAGCCGATCATCTGGCCTGTCAGAACATAAATGCAGTTACAATGGGGAGAAACCATGGAAATGTGGAGACTGTGGAAAAGGGTTCAATTACCCATCTGACCTGGAGAGACATCGGCGCAGTCACACTGGGGAGAGACCGTTCACCTGCCCTGAGTGTGGGAAGGGATTCACTACCTCCTCCCACCTGCTGACACACCAGCGAGTTAACACTGGGGAGAGACCGTTCACCTGCCCTGAGTGTGTGAAGGGATTCATTGATTCATCCAACCTGCGGAATCACCTGGAAATTCACACTAGCCAGAGGCTGTTCACCTGCTCCGATTGTGGAAAGAGATTCATTCAGTCATCCCACTTGCTGAAACATCAGCGAACTCACAGTGGGGAGAGTCCTTTTAAATGTCCAGACTGCGGGAAGTGCTGTAAAAGCTCCAGAGACCTGATGTCCCATCAGCTTCTTCACACTGACGAGAGACCTTTTAAATGCTCAGACTGTGGGAAGTGTTTTAAAAGTTCTGGGGAAGTGATGTTCCACCAACATGTTCACACTGATGAGAGACCATTCAGGTGCTCTCACTGTGGGGTTGGGTTCAGGCGATCATCTAACCTCACTGTACACCAGCGAGTTCACGCTGGGGAGAGGCCGTTCACCTGTTCTGAATGTGGGAAGAGATTCACTCAGTCATTCCATCTGCTGACACATCAGCGAGTTCACACTGGGGAGAAACCGTTCACCTGCTCCGAGTGTGGGAAGGGATTCACTCAGTCATCCTACCTGCTGACACATTAGCGAGTTCACACTGGGGAGAGACCGTTCACCTGCTCTGAGTGTGGGAAAGGATTCGCTATCTCATCCACCCTGCTGAGGCACCAGCGAATTCATACCGGGGAGAGACCATTCACCTGCTCCAAATGTGGGAAGAGATTCACTCAGTCATCCCACCTGCTGACACACCAGCGAGTTCACAAGTAACTGCAGTGATTGGATTTTGCTGTTAATCATATCCAGGACCGAATCATGTTCACTGGGGTCTGTTTCTGCTGATAATAAACTCAACCCAGTTATAGGGGTTAATATTGTGAATATAAGTCAAATAAATTAGCTCTGTATCAAACATGCTGTATTAAACATATTAATTAAGAGCAGGAGTAGGCCATTCGACCCCTTGAGTCTGCTCAGCCAATCAATAAGATCATGGCTGATCTGATTGTGGCTTCAACTCCACAAGGAGCTTACCCCCGATAACCTTTACTCCCTTAGCAGTAACAAGAAAGTGCTGTGTAAGCAGGCTAAGTTCTTGTTTACTTGCAGTTTAGACAGGGTAAATTCACTCTCTGTTGTGAGAGCTGAGTAGTTAATTTGCTAATTGGTTGAATCTGGTTATTCCAGCCCCTGTTCAGTTGGCTATAAATACAAGCCTCTTCAGAGCAGCTAAGGCAAACGAGTACATACTTGGAGTTTGGTGAGAGGGGGAGTTTGGTGAAGTGGAGGGAGGAGATGTTCATTTCCTTTTTTAATCTTTCTCACACTGTTGGAATTGGTTCTTGCTCTACTACAGGGAAAGGAGCTAGCTGTTTGGTGAGTAACTGGTGTGTGGTTAAGGCCTATTCTATTCTTAAGGTTTAAAATAGTATTCAAATTGGAGGTAAAGTTAATAAATATATTAGAAAGCATTATAAATAGATGATTAATATAATTGAGTAATTATTTAAAACACATTAAGGATGGCAGGACAGGTGATGTGTCAATCACAGAATCACAGAATTATTACGGCACAGAAGCCGCAGATGCTACAAACTTTCCTCAAGCCCTAAAAATATCCATTGGCCATTACCCTCTGTTTCCTATTACTCATCCAATTTTGTATCCACGTTGCCACTGTCCCTTTTATTCCACGAGCAATTAGTTTTCTTACAAGTCTGTTGTGTTGCACTGTATCAAATGCCTTTTGACAGTCCATATGCACCACATCAACAGCATTAACCTCATCAGCCCTCTCTCTTACCTCTTCAAAACACTCCAGCAAGTTAGTTAAACATGATTTCCCCTTTTGAAATCCATGCTGGCTCTGCCTCATCAACCCACAATTTTCCATGTGACTGCTAATTCTATCCCATATAATTATCTCTAGAAGCTTCCCAACCACTGAAGTTAAACTGATTGGTCTGTAATTGCTGGGCTTATCCTTACAACCTTTTTTGAACAAGGACATAATGTTTGCAATTCTCCAATCCACTGGAACCTCCTCTGAGCCTAGGGAAGACTGAAAGATTATGGCCAATACCCTTGTAATTTCCACTCTTACTTCCTTCAATATCTTTGGTTGCATCTCATCCGGTCCCAGTGCCTTGACAACCTTAAGTACTGACAGTTTATCCAACACTTCCTCCTTATCAATTTTGAATCCTTTTAGTGACAAAGTTTCCTCCTCTATCACCGTGGCCTTGGTAGCATCTGCTTCCTTGGTAAAGACAGATGCAAAGTATTCATTTAACACCTCAGCCATGCCTATTGCCTCCCTGTGCAAATCCCCTTTTTAGTCCCTGATCAGTCCTATTTTCCTTTGACCATCCTCTTACTATTTTTGTCTCAATAGGAGACTTTGGGATTCCCCTTTGTCTTGGCTACCAGTCTTCTCTCATAATCCCTCTTTGTTTCTCTTATTTGCTTTCTCAGCTCCCCTCTGAACCTTCTGTATTTAGCTTTGTTCTCTTTTGTATTTTTTACCTGACACCTGTCATAAGCACACTTTTTCTACTTAATCTTGATTTCTATCTCCTTTTTCATCCAGTCAGCTCTAGATTTGTTTTCCCTACCTTTCCCTTTGGAGGAATTATACCTTGACTGTGCATGAACCATTTCTTCTTTGAAAGTAGCCCATTGTTCAGCTGCAGTTTTTCCCACCAACCTTTGGTTCTAGTCTATCCATCCCAGCTCCGTTCTTGCCTCATTGAAGTCTGCTCTCCCCCAGCTAATAATTCCTACTCTGAATTGCACATTGTCCTTTTCTAACATCATCCTAAATCTTACTATACAATGATCACTGTCTCCTAAATGTTCCCCCACTGACACTTGATCTACTTGGCCCACCTCATTTCCAAGAATCAGGCCCACCTCATTTCCAAGAATCGGGCCCAACAGTGCATCCTTTCTTGTTGGACTGGACACACACTCCTGTAGAAAATTCTCCTGAATACACTCTAGGAAATCTTGGTCCTCTCCACCCTTGACACGACCATTGTCCCAGTCTACATTCAGGTAATTAACGTCCCCAATTAAATACTCTATGATGTCTGCATCTCTAATTTCCCTGAAGATTTGTTCCTCTGCATGCTTCCCAGTAGTCTATCGACACCAAAGAACGTAATTGCACCTTATTTGTTCCTTAGCTCTAGCCAAATTGATTCTGTCCTTGAACCCTCTGGGACAACCTCTTTCTCCAGCATTGCAACACTCTCCTTAACCAATACTGCCAGCCTTCCACCTTTTCTATCTTTTCTGAACATCTTCTACCCGGGAATATTTAACACCCTGTCCTGCCCTTCCTTGAGGCAGGTTTCTGTTATCGCCACAACATCATATTTCCATATGGCAATCTGCGCTTGTAACTCCCCAATCTTATTTACTATATTCCATGCATTCACATACATGCACAGTAACCCTGATTTCATCTTTATGACTTTCTCCCTCAGTCCAACTCCAACTATTAACTGTTGATTCTATTTTCTCGTGCTATCGGTCTCTCCCCGTATTTTGTGCACCCTGGTATTCCTCTCTAATGCTCTCTCCTGGTTTCCACACCTCTGCCTAGTTAGTTTAAAGCCCCCGTCCCGGCCCCAATGGCACTAGCAAAACACCCTGCAACGAACTCAGTCCCAGCTCTGTTCAGGTGCAGTCCGTCTGGCTTGTACAAGTGCCATTTTCACCAGAGCCAGTCCCAGTGTCCCAGGAATCTAAAGCCCTCCCTCCTGCATCATCTTTCCAGCCACACATTCATCTGTCTTATCCTCCTATTTCTGTACTTACTTGCACATGGCACTGGGAATAATCCAGAGATTACTACATTTGAAGTCCTGCTTGTTAGTTTTTGACCTAGTTTTCTACCCTCCATAAATTGAGTTCATCCAAAACTGCTGCCCGTGTCTTAACTCATGGCAAGTACCAATCCTCTATCTCCCACGTACTTGCTGACCCATATTGGCTCCGAGTCAAGAAATGTCTTTATTTTAAAATTCTTATCCTTGTGTTCAAATCCCTACATGCCCTCGCCCTCCTCATCTCTGTGTCCTTCTCAAACCCCACGAATTCTCTGCTCCTCTAATTCTGGCCCCTTGTAGATTCCCAATCAGAATGGCTCCACCATTGGTGACCGTGGTTTCAGTAACCGAGGTCCCAAGCTCTCGAATTCCCTCCCTAAACCTCTCCGCCTCGATCTCACTTTCCTCCTTCAAGACCCTTCTTAAAACCTACCTCTTTGACCAAGTTTTTGGCCATCTGACCTAATGTCTCCTTATGTGGGTCAGTTTCTTATTTTGTTACATAATTCTCCTGTGGGATGTTTATGTTGAACTGCGATATAAATATAAGTTGTTGTTGTAGTTGTCCATACATAGTAAGAGACAAACTCCTCTTGTTTATTTCACCCTGATTTTTTTTTCTCTGTAACATTTTATTATGAAGCTACACAACTGATGTGAATTAAATTTGTGATGGTAAAAATATATTCACCCCCTCAGGGAACTGAACTGTGTTGACCCACACAGAGGAACACACACAACAGACATATACACTGATAGTGACAGAGTCCTAAGGAGAGACAAACAGCCAGAAAACAAGGATGTCACCAACCAGGCCAATTATTGTTCCATTTCAGACTGCAAATTTAATGAATGTTTGGCATGAATGGAAAGAAGAAACACAGGGAATTTGGATGGTTTTTATTCCATTTAACAGATAATTAATTCTGCGATTGTTTATAATCAGTAATGATGAGAAGAGGAGTTGACAGGTTTCCAACCTGCGTGAGGAGAACCCACTGGATTTCAAACCCATCGCCTTATCCACTCGGCCACAACTACTTGGGAAGGATGATAGAATGGATACGGAGTGTTACAGAGAAATGGTATTCAGTCCGTCCAGTCTGTGCCCTTCCCCCACACTTTCCTGGTCACCTGTAATTTACTGTCTCTGTCTCTCCTCATTCTCCCAACCAGAATGAAACACTGCACAGCTCAGCTGCCCCTTGCCCACATGAAGAACTTTCTGGAACAACCTAGCAAAGTAAACCACCCAAAACTTTAGTAGTGGTGGGATTCAAACCCACACCTCCAAAGAGACAAGATCCTAACTCCAGTACCAGACACTGCTCGGCCACACGACCACATTCACATCTGGAACATTCAAAATGACTAATAAAATCATGAAAGATGTTTTGTTGTTGTGAGCTGTGTTATTTGGTAGAATTAGAGCGAAGTGTGGGATTGAGCCAGAGCTTAAGTCACCCACTTAAAGGACTGGAAGAGGGAGAATCTTGTCACGAATGTAAAGTTGTGATGTGGTAGATTTTGTAAAAACAAGCTAACATTTCTTTTAAATGGGCACAAGGAACCTTAAAAATAGCTGCTAAAGGTCACCTGACCTTTTACAACTGCAATATTTTCCAAGCTTCTAGAAGGCTTCAAGTAAATTGGAAAAGGACCTAACCAGATATGTGACAACATTTGAAATCCAAGGCACGTTTCCACAAGGGTAAACTTATTGACAGTGGTTTCCCTGGAAGTGTGAATAGTTCTTTCCCATCTCACCAAACCTCCCAGAATGGGAGTCATTCAAGTTATTAAACATATTAAGTTTTCTTTATTAACACTGTTATTTCTTTTCTTTAATTTTAAGTCTTTTGGTGACATTGTTACTAAATTTGGAATCCACTGTCCCTCTTTGCTCTTCCTTTGCAACGTAAACCAATTTAGATTTGTTTCCAGTCTTCTAATTTCAAAAGGGTCTGGTCCATATTCAATAAAATGTTTGTTGATGGCTTCCTATTCTTTCTTCCTTCTAATGTCACGATGGTGTTCTGTGAGTCTGGTTCTTAATCTGTTCCTTGTCTCTCCCATGTATCAGATTTTGCAATGTTTACAGCGGATTATATAGACAACATTGTTGTTCACATGTGATTCTGTGGTTTATAGAGGTGTTTTCCCTGTGTTGATTTTTTGTCTTGTTTTCAGGACTTTTAAGTGCTTGAATGTTATACAGTTTCTATTCCCACAATTTGGTGTGGTTTGTGTGCTCACCTTGCTGCTAACGAAAAGATCCTTTTGGTTTTTATTCCTTCTAAAGGCTGTTATTATATTGGTTTAGTGAGTCGATTCCTTCATTTAAGTTTTCAAAATTAGTTTTAATTACTTTCTTTATATGTCAGAACTTATTTCAATATCCCATAATAAGTGGTATTTTTGGGGCCTAATCTATTTAATCTTGGAAGGTTGTCTAATTCTTTCCAAAAATTGGATTTGATATGTTTAAGGAACCTTTTTGTGTATGCCCTCTGCCACAACGCAATGAATAAGGTATTGACTACACGGTTAAATCTACCTGTTCTGTACAAATACCATGGAATCGCAGCAGTTGTGAATTCACTAATCCATGGAAGGTGTGTTTAGTATGCTGTCTTTTGGCATGTAGTAGGGTGCGCATGTCTGTTGGTTTGAAGAAAACCTTTGTTGCTAATGTGTTTTGTGTTATCTTCTTGTGTTAGTTTGAACTCTGTGGTGTCTAAGAAATTCATTTTATTTCTGTATTTATTGTTTCAATCTGGTTAGGGACCAGTAACTTTTTGTTTAAAGGAGACAATATTTGAAATCTCAAGTACTAAGAGAATAAAATTACAAACTTCCACAGTTTTAAACAAACAAGTTAAACTTTATTATACAAAGACAGAAAAGTAAAACAATTGGCAATATCTATCTTATACTCTAATATTCAGAATTAACATGAGAAAAATATGAAGTAACAGGCAACTGTGGTCAAACATAGTGCAGTGCACACTAAATAGCAGACAACCAAGACAGATTCCACAGATTTCTCAGCAACCCACCCAGATGTCAGTGTTCACTGGGAGTCACACAATCTCGTGAAAACTCCATCTCCCTCACAAGGGTCTCCACTTTCAAGAATCTAGCCTCTCACATCCCTCAAATCTGCTCTGACTCAGATTGCCTCGACAACTGCACACCTCCCAATGGTTCAATCTCTTCTCCTGAGCCTGCGCTGCCTGTCCCACTCTGGACATGTGCTGGAACTCCCAGGGAATGCTGGGACGCCTAGTTCTCAGTCTCCAGCCAGAAAACATCACAGAGAGACAGGTAAGTTCATGTTTCTTAACATTGTTGTGACTTTAATTTTGATAGTCTGCTAGTGATTGTTTGTACAGATTCCTCCAGTTCTGTCTCCATGTGGGACCAAACTCCTCACGTATCATCCAGAAATCTGTAATAACATAATGGTAGCTTGGAATATTTTTTGAAAACACTCTCTTCCCATTCCCCCACACATTTATATATTAGCATGGGGGGAGGGGCAGGGGTGTGCAAATTTTTTGCGAGTGGCTATATCTTTAATTTGAAGATTGTATTCTCCATCTGAATTCAAAGTTGTTTTTTGTTAGTCCCAGATATAATAATCAGATTATGGCTTTGCCTGGTCCATGAGATTGTGGAAATTTATTCAAGATGTTTTGGATGACTGGAATCCCTCTGTTTCTATGTTGCTTTCCAAACTCTCAATTTCCATTGTGAAGAGTGTGCTGTCGGAAGGGTGCGGTGAGGGATTTTTCTGAGCGGTAAGTATCCTTAATGTAATTGGGCTAATATTGAGCTGGGGGGTGGGGTTCAAAAATGAATCAGTGTGTTCTGCCATTCTGTATGATTCACTGCCACAGCCTGTAATGATTGAAATTTGGAGGATTTCTCATGATACCGTCAGGTGTCCAGGTATTTATGTATTTTATAAAATGTCCTTGGTTGCGGCTGCTGTCCCTTTAGGTATTCCATCTGTTTTCGATTCATGTAGTTGGAATCTTTAAGTTCTGTTAGTCTGTTCTTAACTTCTTTTTGTCTCTATTGATACATGAACTTAGTTCACTTGGTGCAGTAATCTGTCTTGTTGAGTTGTCTGTTTGCTTCAGTAAGGTTTTGTTGTCTGTCCATATCTATGTTACTGCCTTTGTCTGCTGGTTTTATGGCAGTATCTGTATTGACTTTTAATTCTTTGATCGCTTGTCTTTCTCTCCTCAATGAGGTTTTGTTTATCCTTTACATCAGGGATTCTCTCGATTCCTGAGTTGCTTTGATGAAGTTAGATATTTCAGTGTTCATTTCATTCTCTGGAGGAATCCAATCTGATCTGTGCAGTGAACTTGGCCTATCTGAAATTGAGTAATCAGAAAAGTCGTCTTGTGTGATTTGTTGGGTAGGTCTCCACCCGGGTGTTGTGGTTGGTGAGCTGGATGATCCGTATTGGCATTTGCATTTCTCTGTCACCCAGAACCCGGAGTCTTGACCCACACAGGACCAGTTTGTTATTTGTGTTTCTCTGTCACCCTGTACCCGGAGTCTTGACCCACACAGGACCAGTTTGTTGTTTGTGTTTCTCTGTCACCCTGTACCCGGAGTCTTGACCCACACAGGACAAGTTTGTTGTTAGTGTTTCTCTGTCACCCTGTACCCGGAGTCTTGACCCACACAGGACTAGTTTGTTGTTAATGTTTCTCTGTCACCCTGTACCCGGAGTCTTGACCCACACAGGACCAGTTTGTTGTTTGATTTTCTCTGTCACCCTGAACCCGGAGTCTTGACCCACACAGGACCAGTTTGTTGTTTGTGTTTCTCTGCCACCCTGTATCCGGAGTCTGGACCCACACAGGACCAGTTTGTTGTTTGTGTTTCTCTGTCACCCTGTAGCCGGAGTCTTGACCCACACAGGACCAGTTTGTTGTTTGTGTTTCTCTGTCACCCTGAACCCGGAGTCTTGACCCACACAGGACCAGTTTGTTGTTTGTGTTTCTCTGTCACCCTGTACCCGGAATCTTCACCCACACAGGACCAGTTTGTTGTTAGTGTTTCTCTGTCACCCTGTAGCCGGAGTCTTGACCCACACAGGACCAGTTTGTTGTTTGTGTTTCTCCGTCACCCTGTACCCGGAGTCTTGACTCACACAGGACCAGTTTGTTGTTTGTGTTTCTCTGTCACCCTGTACCCGGAGTCTTGACCCACACAGGACCAGTTTGTTGTTTGTGTTTCTCTGTCACCCTGTACCCGGAGACTTGACCCACACAGGACCAGTTTGTTGTTTGTGTTTCTCTGTCACCCTGTATCTGGAGTCTTGACCCACACACGACCAGTTCGTTGTTGGTGTCGGGGTCTTCATGGCCTCGAACGGCTCATTTTTGCTTTTCCAGGGATCAAAACCATGAGACACGAACTCTTCGCTAGTCCCATTGTGGTCTGTGAGAGGGTAAACTCCTCACCAGTCCCTTGTTGGGGGTCTGCTGTTTGGGATTAATCACTGTTGGGTGACGTGTTATGTCCAGCGACCTCGTGGATCCCATTGAGACACCCAGGGCGGTGCCATCAAAACCTCGTCCTTGTGGCTGGGGTGGATTTCCTGCAAGATGAGGGGCTCCATGGTTTGGACCAAGCTCACGGCTGGTCCGACATGCATTTCCCACATTACAGAGGGACTACACTTCAAAAAGACTTCACTGCCTGTAAAGCACTTTGGAACATCCTGAAGCTGTGAAAGGTGCGATATAAATGTACATCTTCCATTCACAAAGGAGAGAAGGACCAAAGCCAGAAAAGTCATTAACAGAACATCAATCAGTCTCCTCTTTTCTTAGAGAAATCATGGACTCGAGCACTGTGTATTTGACACTAAGCTGATTTATTTAACCTTTATCCAGAATATTAAACTCCAGCCCAGTTACCGGGATTATTAACATCAGCAAAAACAAACCCCAACTGTCAGAATGAACATGGTTCAGTCCTGGATGTGATTAACAGCAGAATCCAACCCCTGCAGTCACTTGTGAATACACTGGTGTGTCTGCAGGGTGGATGAATGACTGAATCCCTTCCCACACACGGAGCAGGTGAACGGCCTCTCTCCAGTGTGAACTCGCTGGTGTTTCAGCCGGAGGGATGGGTGAATGAATCCCTTCCCACACATGGAACACGTGAATGGCCTTTCTCCAGTGTGAACTCGCTGGTGTGTCAGCAGATCCACTTTGCTTTTATAGCTTTTCACACAGTCAGAACATCTAAAAGGTCTCTTTTCAGAGTGAACACGCTGATGTGAAGTGAGCTGGGTTAGTTGAGTGAATCCCTTCCCACACTTGGAGCAGGTGAATGGTTTCTCCCCAGTGTGAATTCTCTGATGTATCAACAGAATCTTTCTGCTTTTAAAGCAATTTTCACAGTCAGAACATTTAAAAGGTCTCATGCCAGAGTGAACAAGTTGATGTGAAGTGAGGGTACTTAACTGAGTGAATCCCTTCCCACACTTGGAGCAGGTGAACGGCCTCTCTCCAGTGTGAACTCTCTGGTGTCGCAGCAGGTTGGATAACTGAGCGAATCCCTTCCCGCAGTCAAAGCAGGTGAACGGCCTCTCCCCAGTGTGAACTCGCTGGTGTATTAGCAGATTCTTTTTGCTTTTAAAGCTCTTCTCACAGTCGCTACATTCAAAAGGTCTCATGTCTGAGTGAACAAGTTGGTGTGAAGTGAGGTTAGTTAGTCGAGTGAATCCCTTCCCACACTCAGAACAGATAAACGGTCTCTCCCCAGTGTGAATGCGTCGATGAGTTTCCAGCTCAGAAGGGGATCTGAATTCCTTCCCACAGTCCCCACAGTTCCACAGTTTCTCCATGGTGTCGATGTTCCTGTGCCTCTCCAGGTTGGATAATCAGTTGAGTTCTTGTCCACACACAGTACACTTGCACAGTTTCTTCCTGCTGTGCATGGTGAAATCTTTGTTTCAGGTGGTGTAACAGGTTAAAACACGTTCTACATTCAGTTCACTGGAACACTCTCACTCCGGTGTGTGTGTGTGTGTCTCAGTGTTTTTCCAGTCACACTGATGTTTCAAATCTTTACCCACAGACAGAACAGACAAATATATCTACTTTCACAGTCAATGTCTGATGATATTCAGGTCTTGATGAATCGAGTGACGCGGTCAGAACTTGATGTGATGTTTGGTTTGGTTTGGATGCAAATCATCTCCCTCTTCTCCCCTGTAAAAGGAGTTTACAAAAACCATCACTGTAAGTACAGGATAGAAATTCAAAACAGACAATTCAAGTTTCTTTGGGACATTCTTTCCCCAAACATGTGGTCCAATCAAACTAAAAGAAGCTCAAATCAGCAACAAAGTCCCAACAAAAGCAAAGGGAACCTCCCTAACTAAACCAGAATGTTGTTTCAAGTGTCTATGAGACACTCTGTACCCTGAGGTGCCTACTGGATGTGGGAGGTATCAAGTGTACCAGTGGACACCGCGTGTTCCCTTTCCAGGGACACCCGGGCACGGACAAGACCATGGAAGAGAGGTTGGCAGCCAGTGTGACCACCCCCAGGTGTGTCACCCATCCTGGATCTGCAAATTTCTGTTTTAACCGGGCCCATGAACAGTGTCAGGAGAAGATTCTCTGACTTACCCACTCCCCCTCCACACTGGTCAGACAAAGATTCAGAGAATGGGACAGCAGTGACACCAAAGGTTGAGGATCATCCCCTTCAGGTAACTATACAGGGGCTGCAACCTCTCCGCCCGAATAGAAACAAGGCCCGTGGACTCCTCTACGCTTCAAACATCACCTGCAGCCTGAAAGTGGGTAAAGCTGTTGAAAAACCTGTTGCCCAGGTAGTTAATTTTCCGGGCACTTGGACCCGGTTGGGAACAGGCACGCCGAAGCCCCGCCCACTGTGGCGTCATCAAGCTATATGCGCATGCGCTCTAATGCCCGCCGAAACAAGATGGCGGCCGTTAATCTGGGTCTCTTCTCGGTTAAAAGCCCTGGAGCTGCAAGCTCAGGACCTGCAGGTCTCTGTTCGGGGTTTGAGGCCTTCACCGGGTGTTTAGAAACCTTCCCCAACCAGCCGCCGGCTCTATTGCTCCCGTCGCATATCCAAATCCTCACCGGCTGCAGATGAGACTGAGGCGCTTCTCGCCCCATCGCCGTCACTGACAATGCGCGCGCTCCAAACACTGTCCGGCACTGAGCCTGCGCACCGCTCGCTTGTGGTGTGGATAGGGGACATTCACCACCGCGGGTTATGCTGGGAAAACGCATCGCCATTGCCTGCCCAATGAGAAATAGTCATTTTATGCAACAATGTGGAGATTGGGTCAGCAAATTAAAATTTTGGGCACTCAATAAAATTAGCAATCAAATTATACAATAACCTGAATGTATAGACCACCTGTTCACCCAAAAGATTTAAGTGTCATTAATACTGAATGAGGAGGACATTATTCTCTGTGTCTTTAATGAACATTAACATGCAAAGAGGGAAATTAATGACCTTTAAACACCTCGTCCACTTGGCACAGAACTGTCTGAAACTCATATTAGAAGCCACATGAAACAAAATACTGACAAATATTAAACTATTTACAAAATAATTAAAAATATATATGTATTGGGGGAGACGGTGGCATCGATTTCACTAAACCAGTATTCTGGAAGGCCAGCTAAAACTCGAGGGACTTGGGTTCAAGTCCCGCCACTGCAGCTGGTTCAAGTTAAATTCAATTAAAAAATCTGGAATTGAAAGCTCGGCTCAGTAACGGTGACAATGAAACCATGGTCGATTATCATTTTAAAAAACCCATCTGGTTCACTAATGCCTTTTAGGGAATGAAATCTGCCATCCTTACATGGTCTGGCCTACATGTGACTCCAAATCCACCGAAATGTGTTTGACTCTGAATGGCCCTCTGAATGGTGTACCAAGCCACTTGCTTCAAGGGCAGTTGGGGATGGGCAACAAATGCTGGCCTTGCCCAAATGCCATGAAAGAAAGTTTTTAACACCCCCGCCACTGAATGGCTACAATTTCAGAAGGAAGTGAAGATAGAAGGTCCAGAAAATATGCAAGAGAACGGTTCCCCTTCCAAGGAAAACAAACCCAACTTCACCTAACCTAACTGAAGTTCCTCATCTCTCGTGAATATTTTCTGCACACTCCTTAATGCCTCACATTCTTCCTGTGGTGAGGTGATCAGAATTGGACACAATACTATACCTGGGGCCAAGCCAGTGTTTTATTCAAGTTTCTTCTAACTTGGTTGTTTTTGTACTTAATTCCTCTATTCATGAAGCCCAGGATTCCACGTGCTTTATTCACTGCTTTCTCAGCCTGCCCTGTTACCATCAATGATTTGTGCACATAAAGCCCCAGGTTGAACTGCTCCTGCACCATTTTACACTTGTATCCTTTATTTTCTATTGTCTCTCCTCGTTCTTCCTCCCAAAATGAATCACGTCACACCTCTCTGAATTAAATTTTATTGGCACCTGTCTGCCTATTCCACCATCTTCTCTATGTCCTCTTGAAGTTTCTCATTATCCTCCCTACTGTAAACACAACTTGAAAATTTGGTTCCGTTTTCAAATTTTGAAATTTTGCCCTGAACACACAAGTCTAGGTCATTAACATATATCAAGAAATCAGTGGTCTTAACACTGACTCATTGTGATCCCAGTGTCTATTTTTCCTCAATCTGAAAAAACAATCATTCTCCATGCATGTTGTTTCCTGTCACACAGCCAATGCTGCCTCTGCCCCATGGTCTTTAACTTTATTGACAAGCCTGTTACTTGGTACTGTCTCAAATGCCTTTTAGAAATTCATGTGCACCTCAATTGTGTTATCCTCAATCACATTCTCTGTTGTCTCATCAATAAAACTCAAGCAATATCGTTCAACACGATTTGTCCTGAACAAATCCGTGCTCACTTTAATTAACCCACAATTGCACAAATGACTTAATTTTGGCCTGAATTGCCGCTTCTAAATGCTTTCCCATGTCGAGGTTAAACTGACTGGTCTGTCGGTGCTGGGGTGATCCTTCCATTTAAGATTAGTATGGATTTAATATTAGTGAGAGGAAGTGTGAGGAAAAAGAGAGAAGTGATGAAATTGTAACTACATTTGAAGACACTGATAAATAGCTCAATAATTAATCAGATTTCAAGACATATAACACTAAAGTATGAATAAATGAATTTAATTATTAATAAATCTCAGCCAGAGTGCTTGGAATGGAGAAATGAACAATACTGAATGCTTCAAATATGAAATGAAAACAGTTAAAACTGGAAACACTCAGCATGTCTGGAAGAACCTCTGGAGAGAGAAACAGAATTGACGTTTCAGGTCTGTGAGCCAGTGAAAGCGGGGAGGTGGGGAGGTGGGGAGGACAGAAGGAACGGTCTCTGAAAGGCTGCAGGGCGAGAGAGATTTGGTTTCATGAAGCAAGGTCAAAGGGAGTGGTAATGGGACAAGTGAAAACACAAAAGATGTGTCGATATGAGGCGCGAATTGCACCATCACAACCGTCTGATAGCAAAGTAAAGAAAATAAGAGAAATGAGAAAGGAAAACAAGGACGCAAAGAAACAAAAAACAAAATGGGGGCAGAGAATATGATAGAAAATTGTTGAACACAATTTTGATTCTCCAAGTCTGTAAAGTGTCTCTTTTTGACTTGGTAATGAACTGTTACATTTCTATCCATTTGCAGTTCAGATGAAAGGTCACAGAGTTGTCACGGTAACTCTGTTTCTCTCTCCACAGATGCAAATCTGCTGAGGATTTCCAGCATTCTCAGTTTCATGACGGGATTGTAGACTGTGAGAGTTTGTAAAGGCAGAGATTGTCCCAAATTAATTTGTCACATCGACAACAAATGCCTCTGCCTCATGACACTCCAGTCTCACTACTTTACTTTATATTTGGGTCTGTGGGGAGAATGTTCACTCTTTTATATTCAGTCTAGGGGGAGAACGTTCGCTGTTTTATATTTGGGTCCTGTGAGCATCAAAAGAAGAAGCTTGAGGACAGTCACTGAATTTTTGGTCTGACTTTATACAAAATAAACTACCCTGGTGTGAGGGGCAAACATTATCAGATTAGCTGCAGTCAGCGAAGGCGAGTTTGAAGCTAAATCCTGCAATACTGTAAATTTAAACTAAAAGCAGAAAGCTACTGATGGTTAAAGGGGCCGGGATGGTGGTGGGGGGAGGTGTCCAGAGGAAGTCTGACACACACTGCACAGGGTGAGCAGGGGAAAGGGGAGGAATTACTTGGTTAAACAGGGCGCCAGGGACAATAGCAAAAGGTGGGAATCACTGGGAATGGAGCAACGGAATAGACACATCAGAGAACCATAGAATGGTTGTAGCTCAAAAGGGGGGTCGCTCAGTTGGTCTGCGTTAGCCCCCTGAAGGAACAATTTACCTAATGCCACGTCCCTGCCTTTGCCCCATAGCCCTGCAATTAAACAAGATTAAACAAGTCTTAAACAAAACTTGTTTGAATCAAGATGTTTTCGCAAAGGGGGAGCAGAAGAAAGAAAAGCAACTTGTTCATATGGTGAATGGGGGTGGTGGGAGGTGCAGGATAATGTATCTGTGCAGGTCAGTGAGGACCCCTAAAGTCCATCAGCCACCTGCATGCAGTGTTTAGAGGGACCTGGGGGAGAGGAGGAAGAATTCATTTTGGAGAAAGCACAGGGCGGGAGGTCACCCCTCCCCCACTCTCCTGGTGACACAAACGAATCACCTTGGACTGTCCCACACCTGAGCCGGGCGGGGTCAAAGTGCAGGAAGCTGCAAGCTGATAGGTTGTGCTGTGAACTGGGCGGAGTTGGGGGTTTGAGTGACAGGTCTGGGGCTATATCAGAGCAGGCACAGTCACTGCTCCCCCTTTCCTCGTGGATGTTTCACTGGAGTCGTGTTGGTGAGTGTTTCTAAACTCTGTCTCACTATCCCGGGAATGGAGGTGGATTGGAGGTTGTTGTGAGTGTCAGATTATATTGTTTCTCCTCATTCTTCCCGCTTCTCCAACTCCCAGTTCCAGGCTGCAGGTTCCAGTGATTTTGGATGCGGGGAGGTTGTTAGTCTCGGCAACAAAAGCAGAAAATGCTGGAAAAACTCAGCAAATCTAGCAGCATCTGTGGAGAGAAAGGCAGAGTTAACGTTTCGTGTCCGTATGACTCTTCTTCAGAGCTGGGCTTTATTTTGTTAGTTTCGTCATTGTTGTGGGTGCGCAAGCGCAGAAACGCGGCATAATTCTTCTATAATAATGGCGAGTCATCCTACCCTGAATGCACCTCGGGATCGAATACGGTCTATCTCCATCTGCAGGAACCCAACCCTCCTTCATTTCACTATTTTGAATTTAATTTTCCATTTCTTCGTGTAGTCTGCAAGTCCGTTTAAGTATTCCTGTAATTTGCTGCAGTTCTTCACCTCCTTACCTCTCAATGCGCCATTGTTACCACCCGCAGATTGCGTCAACCGACCTTAGATAAGAAAATAAACAGCTTTTAGATAGAGCGGTTTCTGGGCCCATAGAATTGTGGGAACCTTGGCCGCCATTACTTATCGGCTGCCGCTGAGCGTTTTCGTGCAGTCTGAAGGCAAGTCAGTGACCTGAGACCCTAACTCTGTTTCTTAATCGGTTTATGCTGCCTGACCAGCTGAATATTTGAAGTCTTTTATATTTTCATTTCAGATCCAACATTGTAGAGTTTTGCTTTTGTTTCATTGTTTTACAGGATTGAGTTTAGAAACACAGGCAGACCAATTCGGATAAAAGCAAAATATTGGGGATGCTGGAAGTCTGAAATCAAAACAGAAAATGCTGGAAAAAAAACTCACCTGGTCTGACAGCAACTGTGGAGAGAGAAACAACCGAGGTTTTTTGTTAACTCCATTCTTGGTATTTGGGCGTCACTAACAAGACCAGCAGATATTGTCAATCCCCAGTTGTTTGTTGGTCAGGTGTTGGTGGGCCTTCTTCCTGAACCGCTGCAGTCACTGTGGTGAAGGTTCTCCCACAATGCTGTTTGGTAAGGAGTTACAGGGTTTCCACTCAGCGATGATATATATCCAAATCATCAAGGACAAGTTGTATTTATGTAGCACCCTGGATAGAATAAAACCTTCCAATGTGTTTCACAGGAATATTATGTTGCAATATTTAACACTAAGTCACATAAGCAGGCATAAGGGCAGATGATCAGAGGCTTGGTCAAAGAAGTAGGTTATAAGGAGTGTCTTAAAGGATGAGAGGGAGGCAGAGAGGTCTAAGGAGAATATTTCAGAGTTTTTGGCCTGGGCAGCTGAAGGCTCGGTCACCAATGGTGGATCAATTGAAATCAGGGATCCTCAGAAGGCCTGAATTAAATGACTCCAGTTTTTTTGGCGGGATGTAGATTGGAGGATATTATAGAGATAGTGAGGGTGAGGCCACGGAAGGATTTTAGAACAAGGATGAGAATTTGAACATTGTGGAGCTGCCTAACGAGAAGCCGATGTAGCTTAGTGAACACAGGGGTGTTGGATGAACGAGTCTTAGTGCGAGTAAGGATAAGGGAAGCGGAGTTTTAAATGACCCCATCTTTATGTGGGTAGCTAGTAATAGTCCAGTTTAGCGGGAACAAGGAAAAGGATGAGTTTTAGCAGCAGATGAGCTGAGGCAGTTGTGAAGTTTGGCAAAGTTACTGAGGTGCAAATAGAGGCTCAGCTTGGGGCGAAATATGACACCAAGATAGTGAATAGTCTGAAACAAAAATAAAAATACCTGGAAAAACTCAGCAGGTCTGGCAGCATCTGCGGAGAGGAACACAGTTAACGTTTTGAGTCTGTATGACTCTTCAAAAGAACTAAGTAAAAATAGAAAAGAGGTGAAATATAAGCTGGTTTAATGGGGCGGAGGGTGGGGGGTGGAGTGGGACAGGTAGAGCTGGATAGAGGGCCAGTGATAGATGAAGATTTCCAAAAGATGTCATAGACAAAAGGACAAAGAGATGTTGAAGGTGGCGATATTATCTAAGGAATGTGCTAATTAACGGTAGAAAACAGGACAAGCAAGGTACAGATATGCCCTCGGGGGGGTGGGGTGGGGTGAATGGAAGGGATCGAAATAGTCTAAAAGGTAGAGATAAAACAATGGATGGAAATACATTTCAAAATAATGGAAATAGGGGGGAAAGGAAAAATCTATATACATTATTGGAAAATATAAGAGGGATCGGAAAGGGGGTGGGGATGGAGGAGTGAGTTCACGATCCAAAATTGATTGTTGAATAGTCTGGTTCAGTCTCAAATTTGTCAGAGAGATGGATGGCATTGATGGTTAGTGAGTGGAGATTGTAGCTGGGACTGAAGACAATGGCTTCAGTCTTCCCAATATTTAAATGGAGGAAATTTCTGTTCATCCAGTACTAAATGTCAGTCAAGTCAGGACCGTGTGTGACTTGGAGGTGATTATGTTCACAGACACCTGCTACTCTGGTCCTTCTAGCTGGTAGAGGTTGCGGGTTTGGGAGATTCTGCCAAAGCTCTGGTAGAGTTGCAGATGTGTAACATCCCTCTCCTTCACGCCCTGGCTCTCCCATCTCCCTCTCTTTCCTCCCCTAGATTTTGGAGTTTTGTATAGGCCCTGTCCAGTCGTTGGGTTCCCTTTCCTAATAGGCATTGATGAATCCATTGTGTCTGAAAGCTTTCATTGTCACTTTTTCCTCGTGCCAGTCCCAAAAATGACCAGATTCATTCAGCTCAATTTCGTAACCTGCCTTTGTGTTTTTATGGATTCTCTCTCACTCCCTTTGGCCTGTTTTAAACTACTTTCACAGGGCTTGCAGTCCGGAATCTCAAACCTAACATCACAACAGGATCTGATGGTGTCGCCCAATTTATCGTAACCCACATATCATCGAATTTTGAACATGGAAGTTAAAAGCCTTGTTCACAGTGGGGAGAAACCGTATACATGCTCTGTGTGTGGACGAGGCTGCAGCCGAACAAATGACCTGTCGAACCTCAGCCACAGTCACACTGGAGAGAATCCATGGAAATGTGGGAACTGTGCGAAGGGATTCAGTTACACATCCCAGCTGGAAATTCATTGAAGCACTCACATTGGAGAGAGGCTGTTCACCTGCTCTGAGTGTGGGAAGGGATTCACTCAGTCATCCCATCTGCAGACACACCAGTGAGTTCACACTGGGGAGAGGCCGTTTACCAGCACTATGTGTAAAAAGGGGTTTGCTGATTCATCCAACCTACTGAAACACCAGTGAGTTCAAAGTCAGGGGTGGCCGTTCACCTGTTTTGAGTATGGGAAGGGATTCATTCGGTCATCCCACCTGCTGAGACACCAGCGAGTTCACAAGTAACTGCTTGGGTTGGATTTAGTTCCTAATGATATTGTTGTCTGAAGCATATTCATTGGAGTGTGTTTCTGCTGATGTTAATAAACTCCAGCCCAGTTACAGATTCTGGATAAAATTCAAATAAATCAGCTTTGCGTTAAACACAGTGTGTTGAGTCTTTTTAATATCTTTAACACAAGTTTGTTCCTTTTGAAGGGCTCTCCATCTCGCTTGTCTCCTCCATCCTCACCTCCAGCAACAATGTGAGGATCTCATGGAGCTTCTTTGTTTCTAAGATTGAGACAATCCGATCAGCTGCCTCTGCTGCTTCCCTCCCTTCCACTGGTCCAACGGGACAAACTGTGTCTGAAGATCCCACTTGCCCAAGCCCTGAACACACATTTTTCACGAGTTTCTCTCCTGTCTCCCCTTATGCCCTCTCAGTGCTCTCTCTGTGCACAACCTGCTCCATCGACCCTATTCCCACTAAACTATTGACCAAACAACCTCCCCATGCCTACTGACATTCACAACAGTTCTCTCTTTTCAAGTACTGTCCCGCTCTCCTTTAAATCTTCCATCATTACCACTGTCGTTAAAATAACAAACTCTTCACTTCTGCATCTTTGCATGCTGCCGCCTCATTCCCTGCCTCAATTTCCTTTGAAAAATACTTAAACATTTTGTAATCTCCCAAATCCATGTCCATCTTTCTCTGAACTCCAGGTCTGAATCTCTCCAATCAGGTTTCTGCCCCGGCACAATTCCAGAACAGTTATTTTGAAAGCTATATGACTGTGACAAAGGTAAACTTTCCATTCTGGTCTTTCTCGACCTGTCTGCGGTGGGCCCCTCTCTCACAGGCCTTGATTTCCGTCTATTGTTCTGAATGATTAACAGCATTAACCTTCTCCCTAAACTGTCCAAACCATTTATTGAAACTAGGGAACCTTCTTGTTCTAATGGTGTCATTCCATGTCTGCATTCATGCCCTGAAGTCAGCCCTTGAATTGTGTGTGTACTGTTTCATCATGTCCGCACATTTCAGTAACAAATGTTGAAATGTCTACTCCACATCCACAGGGTTTCATCTGTTTAAAGTCACAAAAAGAAAGGTCCAGCTTTCTTCTGGAGTTTGAGAGAAATTAGCTTTCAGAATGAGGCAGAGTTTCAGCCAATGAGGGAGAGCCGGGCTCAGCACCGCCCCTCATTCACTCCGATTGGTTGGAGGACCAGCCTCTCCTACTCGACTATCCTGGCCCAACCCCTCTTCCTATTGGCCCGCAGCTGCCATCAATCAGCCGGGCATTGGGAGCTGTCAGGTGAGAGGTCAGTGTCGGGGGGCGGGGTTTACAAATCCCGAGGGCGGCCCCAGAGCCGAATCTGAACCAATGAACATTCTCCACTTTCTTCCGGCTTCTCTCCGGCACCAACCTCAAGCAGAGAGCGGGAGACTCCGAGCATGCGCCGTTCACCCGGACAACCAGCACCAGATAGAGCGGTTTCTGAGGCGCACCGGATTGTGGGTAATTTCGGCCGCCATTAGAAACAGTGTCTCAGTTAATCTTTGTCTGAACCCGGGGAATTGAGGGTAGGGTTTCTGTTAGCATAGGGGCTGAAGAATAATAAATACCATGTTCGAGCTCCAAAGCTTCAGACCAGGGTTGATATGGGGCAAAAAGGGAATTTACACAAGGGGGCAGACATATAGCTGAGGTATTAAATGAATACTTTGCACCTGTCTTTAGCAAGGAGGAAGATGCTACCCAGACCATGGTAAAAATGTGAAGTAATTCGGACACTAGATGGGTTTAAAAGCGGGAAAGAAGAAGTATTGAATATCCTATCTGTACTTAAAGTTGTTAAGTCGCCAGGACCAGATGTGATGCATCCATGGATACTGCAAGATGTGAGTTGAAATTGCGGAGGAACTGGACATAATTTTTCAGTCTTCTGTAGACTCAAGGGTAGACCCCAAGGACTAAAGATTGCAAACTTTACACTCTTGATCAAAAAAGGGCGTAAAGATATGCCCAGCGACTACAGACCAATTAGGTTAACTCCTAGAAACAATAATTCTGGACAAAGTTAATCATCACATTGACAAATGCAGGTTGATTATGGAAAGCCAGCATGGATTTCTTAAAGGAAAATCATGTTTAACTAATTTGATGGAGTTTCTTGAAGAGGTAACAGAGAAGGTTCATGAGGGCAATGCTGTCACTATGGTGTACATGGACTTCCAAAAGGCGTTTGTTTAAGTACTGCACAAAAGATTTGTGAGAAAAGTTAAAGCTCAGGTTACAAAAGGGACAGTAGAAACATGGATACGGAATTGGCTGCATAACAGGAAACAGAGAGTAGCAGTTAGTGGATATTTTTTGCACTGGAGGAAGGTTTGTAATGGAGTTCCACAGCGGTATGGTTATGGGACCATTGCTTTTCCTGCCATACATTAATGACCTAGATCTTGGGGCAAAGGCAACATTTCAAAATCTGTGGATAATACAAAACTCAGAAAAATCACAAACTGTGAGGAGGATATTGTAGAACTTCAAAAGTTCATAGACAAGCTGGTGGAATGGGTGGAGAGGTGGCAGCTGAAGTTCAATCCAGAGAAATGTGAGACGATAAGTTTTGGCAGGAAGACAGTATAAATTAGGGGGTACAACTCTAAAGGGGGGTGCAGGAGCTGAGGGACCTGTGTGTATATGTGCCTAAGTCATTGTGGCAGGGCAGGTTGAGAGAATGGTTAATAAGTGATACAGTTTCCTGGATTTTTTGAATAGGGGCACAGAGTACAAGAGCAAGGAGGTTATGCTGAGCTTGTATAAGACACTAGTTAGACCTCAGCTGGATTATTGCTTACAGTTCTCGACACTGAATTTTAGGAAGGATGTGAAGGCATTGGAGAGAGTATAGAAGAGATTTACGTGAATGGTTCCAGAGTTGAGAAACTTGAGTTATGAAGATAGATTGGAAAGGTTAGCATGGTGGCATGAGAGAAAAGATGCTCAGAGGAGATTTGATGGAGGCATTCAGAATCATGAGGCGTCTGGACAGAGTCTATAGGAAGAAACTGTTCTGACTCGTGAAAGGATCAAGAACGAGAGGGCACAGATTTAAAGAAGTTATTCAAAGAAGCAAAAGCGATATGTGGAGAAACTTCTTATGCAGCATTGCAATTAAATTTTGGAATGCACAGGTTGAGAGTGTGGCGGAGGCAGGTTCAACTGAAGCTTTCAGGAAGGAATTAGACTGTTATCAGAAACGGGAGGACGTAAAGGGTAAGGTGGGAGAATGGGACTAGGTGAGTTGCTCTTTGGGAGAGCCAGTGCAAACACGATGGACCAAATGGCCTCCTTCTGCGTCATACCAATTGTGTGATGTGGTAAAAATTGTTGGTTAATCCTGACTGTCAATCTCTATCTCTATGTCTGTAAGAGACCAATAGACCATTGTTCTCCCAGTTTACATTCTAACAAGAAGTTCCAAATGTTTGTAGCACTGTGATCTTGTTGTGTGTCAATCTTGTGCAGAAGGGCTGATGAGGGTAGAATAACTTGGCCTGCAAGATACAGTCTGTGTGAGAGTGATTAGAATATGATTGCGTCATAGTTCAGTGAGACCTGATCGCTTACTGAGTGAGTGAGCCTGTATAAATATAACTCAGGTAAACACAGCTTGTCACAGTCCAGTGAGTTCTGATCACTGACTGTGTGAGCGAGTCTGTATAAATTAGTGATTTTCTGCTAACATAGGGATTGCAAAATAAGAATGATTAATATCCAACTCCTACCATCTCCATCCTGCAAGAATGGAGCTGTTGGCCAATGTTCAGTAATTAATCTTTTTCGGTAAAGTCTGTCATACATTAACACAAAATTGTTCTGCTATGCTCTATTTTTTAACATGAATTAGCAAACATTTTTTACCTCTATGAGTTTGGGTTGTGAACTGGAACGTCTTCACGCTTCTCTGTTGATCTTATCCAGAAGGGCTAATCTGGAAAGAAGGGCTTGGTCTGTAAGATACGGTCACTCTGAGAGTGAAAATGGAACATTTTTATATCAAAGTTCAGTGACATCTGATCACTTACCGGGTGAGTCAGTCTGTGAAAATGTAACTCAGGTAATCACAGCTCCTGTAGGTGATTCTCTGGTTACAATGAGATTGATAAGAAAGGAATCAGGAGCTTGCAGTCCCACCCAGCAGGGCACCAGTGGAGAGGCATTGGAGGAGGATGGTTTGGTCAATGGTGTCAAAGACTGCGGACAGGCCGAGAAGGACTGTGAGGGAGAGTTTACCTTTGTCACATTCACATCAGATGTAATATGTGACTTTGAGAAGAGCTGTTTCGATACTGTGACAGGGGCAGGAATCTTATTGCACGGATTGAAACATAGAGTTCCAAGTCTGATGGGCATGGATTTGGATGGTGACAAGGGTTTGGTAGAGGGAAGGGTGGAAAGAAATGGAGAGGTAGTTTACAAGGACATTGGGGTCAAGGGTTGGTTTTATTGAGGAGAGAGCGATGATGGCAGATTTGAAGGAGAGGGAGAGCCCTTCAAAGGAATTAACGTGTGTTTGAGATATTAAAGAGACTCAAAACAGTGTGTTTAACACAAAACTGATTAATTTAATTTTTATTCAGAGTGAGAACCACGATGACAGGGCTGGTGTTTATTAACATCAGCAGAAACAGGCCCGAATGAACATGGCTCAGTCTGGTTGTGATTAACAGCAAAATCCAATCACTGCAGTTATTTGTGAACTCGCTGGTGTTTCAGCAGGTTAGCAGACTGAGTGAATCCCTTCCCACACTTGCAGCAGGTGAATGGCCTCTCCCCAGTGTGAACTCGCTGGTGTGTCAGCAGGTGGGATGACTGAGTGAATCCCTTCCCACACGTGGTGTAGGTGAAGTGCCTCTCCCCTGTGTGAGTGCACTTGTGTGTCTGCAGGTGGGATGACTGAGTGAATCCCTTCCCACACTCGGAGCAGGTGAACGGCCTCTCCCCAGTGTGAATTCGCTGGTGCCTCAGCAAGGTGGATGAATCAGTGAATCCCTTCCCACACTCCGTACAGGTGAATGGCCTCTTCCCAGTGTGAGTGTGCTGGTGTATGGTGAGTTCAGATGCTCACCTGAACCCAGTCCCACAGTGAGAGCACCTGAACGGTCTCTCGTCAGTGTGAACATGCTGGTGTGCCAGCAGGTTGGATGAGTCAGTGAATCCCCTCCCACACTCGGAGCATGTGAACGGCTTTTCCCCAGTGTGAACCCGTTGGTGCATCACCAAGCTGGATGACTGAGTGAATCCTTTCCCACACTTGGAGCAAGTGAACGGTCTCTCACTCGTGTGAACTCTCTGGTGCCTCAGCAGATTGGATGAATTAATGAATCCCTTCCCACACTCAGGGCAGGTGAACGGTCTCTCCCCAGTGTGAACTCGTTGGTGTGTAAGCAGGTTGGATGAATTAACAAATTTCTTCCCACAATCTGAGCAGGTGAACAGCCTCTTCCTGGTGTGACTGTCCCGCTGAGTTTCCAGCTGAACTGTATCAGTGAATCCCTTCCTACAATCTGCACATTTCCATGGCTTCTCCCCATTTTGACTGCATTTATGTTTTGATGGGTCTGATGATCGGCTGAAGCCTCGTCCACACACAGAACATGTGTACGGTTTCTCCCCACTGTGAACGGTGCTTTTTCCTTCCATGTCCATAAACCGATGATATTCAGATCTCGATAAATTGGGCGATTCTATCAGATCCTGTTGTGATGTTTGGTTTGAGTTTTCCGACTGCAAATCTTCCCCTTCTAATCCCCTGTGAAATTGATTTAAAACAGGAAAAAGAGAGTTAGAGAGAACCCACAGAAACACAAAGGCAGGATGACGTCTCCTCAGGGGCGCAGGTTTCTGCCCTGGGTCTTCATAGGACTGAAAAGACCCACAGATCTTTGGACATAGGGGGCAGGACGTGGCACGAGGTAGCAGAATTCGGGAAGCAGAATTTGCTTCCTTTTCCTTCTTTCCCTGTCGCCGCTCTGCCTCAGCAATAAGACATTGGGACTCAAAGGGTATTGCAACTTGATGGACAAATTGTCTCCATTCTGAACAATGGGAAACAAGCTCCTCCCAGTCATTCAAAACCTTGCCCCCTACAAAGATGGCGTCCCCGCATGCGCCCTGCTGCATATTGACCCCAATAAAGATGGCGGCCGATAACTGGGCCCGATTTATGGGGGTTGCGGCCCCCGCTCCGTGCAAGCGGGCGACCGCAAAGCTCAATTTTGGGGTTTCCTGATTGCACAACAAGTTTCTCAATCCGCTCCACCCACCCGCCCAATCGACCGCTCCCTCCGCCCAACTATTCCCTTCCTTACCGATTACGGGTCCGAGAAGCGTCTCTCCATCGCCATTACTCACACTGCGCATGCTTCACTCCCAGCCTGGACCCGCCCCTCATTCACTCCGATTGGTTGGAGGACCAGCCGCTCCCGCTCGGTCCTCCGTTTCCGCCCCCTCTTCCTATTGGTCCGGACTTGCCGTCAATCAGCCGGGCATTATGACGGTTTCAAATGGTGAGAGCGGCTACAGACTCAGCCTGACTTGCTGATTCTTGGCAGCATTTTCTGTTTGGGAATTAGAGCTAGAGATGGATGGTCAGTTCCCCTCTGTCCGGGGGGGATTCACACTCATTTCCCTAGTGCACTGATTATCACCTTTACTTTACATGAGAAAGTCCCCGGTTCAATCCCGGCTGGAAGCTTTGTGTTTACAATTGTTACTGAGGAGGAATTAACAGTGAGTTTAGTTTCATATCGAACAGGGGGACAGTTATTGTCTCATTATTTAAAAGCTCCTTCTTCACCTTTGAACAGGGAACGATAAGTCAGAGAAAACTGATCCACTCTGACCCTGAAACAAGATACTGCAGATGCTGGAAATCCGACCTCAAAACAGAAAATGTTGGAAACTCTCAGCAGGTCAAACAGCTTCTGTGGAGAGGGAAACGGAGTGAATGTTTCAGGTCTGTGACCTTTTATCCAAACTGGAAGGACTTAAAGATAGGGGACACCGTGTCGGGAGACGGGGGCCGCGTGTCGGGAGACGGGGCATGTATACAGTACACGTTGTTCACCTTCGTAATTCACAACAATATTCCTGATGTTCATGAGTTGCCTCACTTTCTTTCCCATTAATTCCATTTGCTGACCTATCAGTCTTGCTGCCATCTCGAACAAAACTGTTTTCACCACTAAGGCTCCGCTGGTATTGAATAGTCTTCATGACATCATCGCACTGGGACTGGATGACATCATAAGAGTCCATTGTTTCTTAATGACCCACATCAATAACAAGAAATGGCTGCAATTTCAGAAGGAATTGAAGTCAGAGGGCCCAGGAAAGATGCAAGAGAACGGTTCCCCTTCCAAGGAAAACAAACCCAACTTCACCTAACTGAAGTTCATCATCTCTCGTGAATCTTTTTTGCACACTCTCGAATGCCTCACATGCATCCTGAAGTGAGGGCCTCAGAATTGGACACAATACTGCAGTTGGGGCTAAGCCAGTGTTTTATTCAGGTTTATTCTAACTTGTTGATTTTCTACTTTATTCCCGATTCCACATGCTTTATTCACTGCTTTCTTAGTCTGCCCTGCCATCTTCAATGATTTGTGTACATATAGCCCCAGATTACACTGCTCTAGCACCCTTTTACAATTGTACCCTTTATTTTATTTTGTCTCTCCTCGTCCTCCCTACCAAAATAAATCACTTCACACCTCTCTGAATTATATTCTACCTGTTTACATGTCTACCCATTCCTTCATCCTGTCTATGTCTTCTTGAGGTTTATCACTATGCTCCTCACTGTAAACGCAACTTGAAAATTTGGCTTCATTTGCAAATTTTGCCCTGCACACACAAGTCTAGGTCTTTAATATATATCAAGAAAACAGTGGTCTTAACACCGACTCCTTGTGATCCCACTCTATATTTTTCTTCAATCTGAAGAAACAACCGTTTACCATGCGTGCTGTTTCCTGTCACGCATCCAATGCTGCCTCTGGCCCCATGGGCTTTAACTTTGCTGACAAGCCTGTTACTTGGCGCTGTATCAAATGCTGTTTAGCAATTCATGTTCACATCAATCGTTTTAATCTCATCAACATTCTCTGTTGCCTTAACAAATAACTCAAGAAATTTAGTTCAACACGATTTGGCCTGAATAGGCTTTAATGAAACCACAATTGTACAAATGACTTTATTTTGACCTAGATTCCAGCTTCTAAATGCTTTCCCACACAGAGGTTAAACTAATCAGGTAGAGTGCTTGGAATGGAAAAACGAACAATACTGCGATGCTTCAAATATGAACTAAGCAGTAAAAACTGGAAACACTCCAGCAGGTCTGGAAGAACCTATGGAGAGAGAAACAGAATTGACATTTCAGGTCCGTGAGCCAGTGAAATGGGGGAGGTGGGAAGAGGAACAGAAGGAAAGGTCTCTGAAAGGCTGCAGGGTGGGACAGATTAACTGACAAAAGATTTCATGATGTAAGGTCAAAAGAAGTGGTAATGGCCCCATTAAAAAAACAAAAGACGTGTCTAGATGAGATGCGAATGACACGATAACAGCAGTCTGAAACAATGTGGAGAAAATGATAGAGAAATGAGAAAGGAAAACAAATACTTAAAGAAACAAGAAACAAATGGAGGCAGAGATTATGATAGAAAATTGTTGAAGTCAATTTGATTCCAGAAGTCTGTGAAGTGTCTTCTTTTGACCTGGTAATTAACTGTTACATTTCTATATATTCTCAGGTCAGATAAAAGGTCACAAAGCTGTCATGTTAACTCTGTTTCTCTCTCCACAGATGAAGGCCTGACCTGCTGAGGAATTCCAGCACTTTCAGATTCATGTCAGGATTGTAGACTCAGAATTTTTAAAGGTATTGTCCCAAATTAATTTACCACATCGACAACAAAAGTCTCGGCCTCATGAAACTCCAGTCTCATTGTTTTATATTCGGGTCTAGGGATAACGTTCATTGTTTTATATTCGGGTCTGGGGGATAATGTTCACTGTTTTATATTCGGGGCTGGGGATAATGTTCACTGTTTTATATTCGGGTCTGGGGGATAATGTTCACTGTTTTATATTCGGGTCTGGGGGGATAATGTTCACTGTTTTATATTCGGGTCTGTGGGATAATGTTCACTGTTTTATATTCGGGTCTGGGGGATAATGTTCACTGTTTTATATTCGGGTCTGGGCGATAATGTTCACTGTTTTATATTCGAGTCTGGGGATAATGTTCACTGTTTTATATTCGGGTCTGGGGAATAATGTTCACTATTTTATATTCGGGTCTGGGGATAATGTTCACTGTTTTATATTTGGGTCTGGGGGATAATATTCACTGTTTTATATTCGGGTCCGGGTGATAATGTTCACTGTTTTATATTCGGGTCTGGGGGATAACGTTCACTGTTTTATATTCGGGTCTAGGGGATAATGTTCACTGTTTTATATTCGGGTCTGGGGGATAATGTTCACTGATTTATATTCGGGTCTGGGGGATAATGTTCACTGTTTTATATTCGGGTCTGGGGGATAATGTTCACTGTTTTATATTCGGGTCTGGGGGATAATGTTCACTGTTTTATATTCGGGTCTGGGGGATAATGTTCACTGTTTTATATTCAGATCTGGGGATAATGTTCACTGTTTCACATTCGGGTCTGGGGGACAATGTTCGTTCTTTTATATTCGGGTCTGGTGCGGATTAAAATGAGGAGCCTCTTCAATTGAGGACGGTAACTGCATTTTTGGTATGACTTTAAACAAAATGAACTATCCAGGTGTGAGGGACAAACATTTTCCGATTTAGAGCAGTCAGTTTAGGCGAGCTTGAATCTAAATCCTTCAATTCTGTAAATTTAAACTAAGACCAGACAAACAGGAAGCTGCTGATGGTTAAAGGGGCCGGGATGGTGTTGCGGGGAGGTGTCCAGAGGAAGCCTGACACACGCACTGCACAGGGTGAGTAGAGGAAAGGGAGGAATTACTTGATTAAACAGGGAGCCAGGGACAATAGCGGAAGGCGGGAATCACTGGGAATGGAGCAGCGGGATAAAGACACCTCAGACAATTATTGAATGGTTACAGCACAGATGGAGGCCGTTCGGCCCGTCCTGTCTGTGTTGTTCACTGAAGGAACCATTTTCCTAGTGCCACCTCAGGGCTATGGGCCAAGTGCTGGAAAGTGGGATTGTAATAGATAGGTGTTGATGGCCGGCACGGACACGATGGGATGAAGGGCCTGTTTCTGTGTTGTACAACTCTGATTCTATGACTTCCCTCCCTTTGCCCCGTAGTCCTGGGATTAAACAAGTCTTAAGCAAGACTTGTGTGAAACAAAGTGTTTAGGCGATGGGGTAGAAGCAATAAAGAATAACAACCTTTTCACACAGTGAATCGGGGACGGGGTGCAGGATAATGTAACTGTGCAGGTCACTGAGGATCCCCAAAGCCCATCAGCCGTCTGTATGCTGTATATAGAGGGCCCTGGGGGAGGGGGGAATGGAACCATTTGGGACACCGCACAAGGCGGGATGTCACCCCTCCTCCACTCCCCTGGTTACACAAATGACTCACCTTGGACTGTCCCACACCTGGGCCGGGCGGGGTCAAGGTGCAGGAAGCTGCAAGCTGGTAGATTGAGCTGTGAACTGGGTGGAGTTGAGGGGTTTGAGTGACAGGTCTGGGGCTATATCAGTATGTGTTCATAGTGACAACAGACCATTTAGATGCTCTCTCTGTTGGACTGGGTTCAGGCAATCGCTTAATCTCACTGTGCACCAGCGAATTCACACTGGGGAGAGGCCATTCACCTGCTCCAAGTGTGGAAGTCGATTCGCTAGTTCTTCCACCCTGCTGAAACACCTGTTTAGGCTGTGACAAGAGCTTTAAAAACCCACATTCATTGATGGTTCACCAGTGCATTCACTCCGGTTCCACTCCATTCATCTGCTCTCACTGCAGGAAGAGGTTCAGGTGATTGTCCATCCCACTGCAACACCAGTGAGTTCACACCGGGGAGAGGTCATTCACCGGCTCCATGTGTGGGGAGAGATTCTCACTGATGGAAGATCTTTTAAATGGGAAAGAGTTATGAAAGTTCTGTGGAGCTGATGTTCCATCAACGTGTTCACACGGACCAGAGCCTGTTCAAGTGCTGTCACTATGGGACTGGGTTCAAGTGATCATGTGAACTCAGTGTTCAGCGCACTCGCACTGGGGAGGAGAGCATTCATCTGTTCTGTGTGGGAGAGATTCACTCCGTCATCCCACCTCAATACACATTAGTTCTGAAGAGGAGTAATACCGACTTGAAACGTTAACTCTGTTTCTCTCTCCACAGATGCTGCCAGACCTGCTGAGCTTTTCCAGCATTTTCTGTTTCTAATTTTAGATTTCCAACATGTGCAGTATTTTGCTTTCATCTATACACATCGACTTGTTTACATGGGTCAGAAACCTTTTCAAAGTTCTGACCATGAGCCGAGATTTAAAAGCAAAATGGGTGCTGAGACACAAACACATTCACACTGGGGAGAGGCTGTTCACCTGCTATGTGTGTGGGAGGAGATTCACTCTGTCATCTCACCTATTGACACACCAGCGAGTTCACAAGCGGCTGCAGGAATTGGATTCTGCTGTTATTGCTGCTGTTAACCACATCCAGGACTGAACCATTCTGACAGCTGGAGTTTGTTTCTGCTGATGTTCATAATCCCTGTAACTGGACTGAAGTTTAATATTCTGGATAAATGTGAAATAAATCAGGTTTATTTTAAACACGTTGTGGATTTTTGCCTTTCCCACCTGGGTGTTTAACATCACCTGACTGGAGCTCAGGAAGGACAATCTGGGTCGTGGATCATACAGCAGGAACAGAATTTCAGCCTGGACACAGTCCCTCGGGGTCACACTGAGAAGGACAAACAGCACTTTGCTCTTTCTCCTCTCTCTTCACTGACAGCAAAGCCCCCGTGTGGGTTAATCCTGAGGTGTGTAAGAAATGTGTCCCAGCCGCTCTCTTCCATGGTTCGGACCTCCTGGACCCAGAACAGCAGGCTCCTATACAACTGTGTTTAGAGTCAGGAGGAACAACGGTGAATGCTGGAAACGTGCTGTCAAATCAGAGGTTGGTGTAAAACTGTGATCTGTTTCTGACTGAAAGGGAAAATCAGGTTTAAATTTCCAGTCTGAAAATTACTGTGCTAATTATTCTATGAAGATTTACTGTGTTTGTGACAGACTAAAATCGATTACTTTAAGGCAGAATTAAACCCATTTGAAATAAATTTGCAAAATTCTGTATTAAAATAGCAGGTAGATGATTTCAGAGGTACCTGTTAACTGCTGGGAGAATTATACAACAGATAAAGAAAGACCTGCAGCACATTTCCTGGAGTTCCCTATTTTATTGATATGTGTTAGACACCAGGATAACTAAAAATACTCAACCCTGAACATCCATGTGGTTGCAACCCTCAAAGTTACTCTGGGATCACTCCCGCTGTGTAGCTCCAGCACTGATCCTGCTGCAGGTTGGAGGCTCGGGGAGTGGGCCCTCCAGGAGTGGATTGGGAGAAAGCAGTGTTTCAGTATCCTGACTAATATACGGTGAGGAACCAGAGGAATCCTTACTGAGGAACTGTCTGGGGCTTTACCTCTCAGTGTAGGTCTAGGGGTGAATGATTCCTGACTCCCTGAACTGTCTGACACTGAACCCAGTTTGGAACAAGATGAATTCAGTGTCCAGGAGAACTGGGACAAATATCACCCACAATTGAGGGAGAGAAAAGCAGCCATTAGAGAAGAGATCTTTGGGAAAGAAGATGGTGAACAATTGTGGAAATAACAGCAAAGCTTTCCCAGCTCCATCAGGAGTGGGAAGATGGTTAAACGTAATTTTGAAACACTGAAAAACAGTTGAGGACAGATTGAATCAGATTGCCAGGCTATGACAGAACTGTTAAATGACTGTTTCACATCAGTCTGCATTCCTGTGGATGATGCTCAAATTCCAGCTGTGGGATGTGCTGTCGTCAATAACATCATCAATATTAAAATAGAAAGGGATTGTCACCCTGGAGAAAATAGGGAATATCAAACTAGATGGTGCTCCAGGTCCAGATGATGTCCACCCAAGGGGGTTTAAAGAGATGGAACGGGTGCCCTGTGAGCCTCTTTTCCATATCTTCAACAGCTCAATAGAGTCAGCGATTGTTCTCTGAGATCGGAAAGTAGCTCATGGTGTTCCCACTTTCCAAATCAGGGAAAAATCAGAGCCAGGGAATGACAGGCCCATCAGTGTGGCCACGATCACAGGGAAGATGCTTGAAGGTTTCTGATTCTGTTTCTGATCACTGGGGGAGAGAAGGATCCATTCGAGATCCTCAACATGGATTCCGGGAAAGAATGTCATGCCTTAGAAACCTGTTGTGTTTTGTGAAGAAGTTGCTGTGCTGGTGGATGAGGGGAATCAGGTTGACATTGTCTATCTCAAGGTGTAATCCAACACCAGCATCTTGTATTTACACAGAGGGTTGTGGGGCTGGAGGAGGTTACAGAGATACTGAGGATCCGTTTGACATTGTCTATCTCAGAGGTGTCAAACTCCTTTTCCATGGTGGCTCTGCCAATATCCTGGCACTGGGTGAGGGCCACATTCAGCAGAAGTTATTAAAATGAAACAAGATACTGATAAACTTTATTAGTATTCACTGACATCTCGATTTTATTCACTGCTCCTGCTGCTCCTGATACCTGGCAGCTCTTCACTTGAACCATCACATCAATACTTGGAGCAAATGACTGGGCTGAGGTCTGTCTCGGATAAAAACATGAGGACCTCTTGTCAGCACAGAATCAGAGAAATTATAGCACAGAGGAGGCCATTCAGCCCATCATGTCTGTACTGGCTGAAAATGAGCTGTCCAGTCCAATCCCACTTTCCAGCTCTTGGTCTGTAGTCCTGTAGGTTACAGCACGACTGGTGCATAACCCAGTACTTTTTAAATGTGAGTATTTCTGCCTCTACCACCCTTTCAAATAGTGACTTAAAATTCCCCAGCACCCTCTAAGTGAAAACATTACTCAACTCCCCTCTAATCCTCCCACCAATTACTTTAAACCTCAGCCCCCTGGTTACTGGCCACTCTGTTAATGAAATAGGTCCTTCCTACCCAATCTATCTGGGACCCTCATCATTTTATACACGTCAATTAAATCTCCCCTCAGCATCCTCTATTCCAAAGAAAACAACACCCGCCTCTCCAAATCCTCCTCAGGGTTAAAATTCACCAGTCCTGGCATCATCCAGATAAATCTTTTCTGTGCCCTCTCCAGTGTGATCACATCCTTCCTGTAAAGTGCTGACCAGAACTGGACTGTGCTCTAACTAGTGTTTTTTATATTTCTAGAATAACCGTTCTCTCACCTTCTTTAACTTCAATGTGATGGAAACTCACAGCTGGAACCTGTCAGCATTTGAAAGATATTTACAAATTTTCGAGGGTTCCTTACAGTTGGGATCTTCCTCTGTTCTGTCCACTCGAGGTGTTAGATAACAGACTTTCTCCTGGGAATATCGAGCTGGGGTTTTGGGCCATGTGGTGTTTCCTTGTTCATCTTGTTGACTCTAAATATTGAATTGTGTGGTTAGAGACACCAGGTAATCAAGCTGACAACAGATTATCTCACACTGACTTTATTAACAGCACTGCAATCATACAGATAGAGTATAGTTCCCCAATCAGAATAGGGATAATCACAGAATCTTTACAGTGCAGTAGGCCATTCGGCCCATTGAGTCTGCACTGGCTCCCTGAAAGAGCATTCCACCTAGTCCCACTCCCCTGCCTTATCCCGTAACCTTGGACATTCTCTCTTTTCAGGTAGCAATCCAGCTCCCTTCTGAATCCCTCAATCGAACCTGCCTCTACTGCCCTTTCAGGAAGTTAGTTCGAGACTCCAACCACCTTGTGGGTGAAAAAATGTTCCCTCACATCACATTTAGGGAGGGAACTTAAAAGCTTCACATCAAGGCAGGGCCGCCAATGATGGAGTAATTATAATCTTGGGTGTTCGAGAGGGCAGAATGAGAGGAGCGCAGAGGGTCATGTGACTGGAGATTACAGAGATAGGGAGTGATGAGGTCATGGAGGGATTTGAAACTGAGGATACAAGTTTTAAAATTGAGGCAAAATTGACCAGGAGCCAATGTCGGTCAATGAGCACAGGGGTGATGAGTGAATGGAACTTGATGTGAGAAAGCTCAAGGTCAGCAGAGTTTGGATGATCTCATGTTTCCGTGTGGGGATGGGGTGAATGTGAGAGGCCGGCCCGGAATGTACTGGAACTATCACGTCTAAAGGTAACATGGATGAGGGTTTGAGCAGCAGATGAGCTGGGGGTGGGGTGGAGACAGGCGACGTTATGGAGATTGAAATATCTGGTATTAGTGATGGTGTGGATATGTGGTCAGAAACTCATCTTGGAGTCAAATATGACACCAAGAATGTGAACAGTGTCGTTCAGCCTCAGACAGTTCCCAGGGAGAGGGATGGACTCGGTAGTTATGGAACGGAATTTGTAGTGGTGACCGAAGACAATGGCTTTGGTCTTCCTGATTTTTAATTGAGGAAATTTCTGCTCATCCAGTACTGGATGTGAGATAAGCAGTTTGATAATTTAGTAACAGTTGGATGATGTCACCTAGTGGCAGCCTGTAGATGAGAAATAGGAGTGGCCAAGGATAGATCCTTGGAGGACACCAAGTACAAGGACTTTGGAGAGGAAAGGGAGGTTGGAAATGGGGTGGTAGTTTACAACGACAATTGTGGAAAAAGTTTTTTTTTTAGGATGGGTGATGATGGTGGATTTAAAGGTGAGGGGAACAGTACCAGGAGAGAGACAGAACCATTAGCTGATATTGTTGAGATGGAGAAGTTGGATGGTCAACAGTTTAATGTGAATAGGGTTATGGGAACAGAGGTGGGTCTCATGGACAAGATGAGCACTGAGAGGGCATGAGGGGAGATGGGAGAGAAACTGGAGAAAGATGTGGGTTCAGGGCTCGGACAAGGGGACTTTAGAGACAGTTTGTCCCGGTGGGCTAGTGGAAGGGAGGGAAGCAGCAGAGGCAGCTGATCGGATTGTCTCAATCTCAGTGACAAAGAAGCTCTATGAGCTCCTCACACTTGTTGTTGGAGGTGAGGATGGAGGAGACAGGAGAGAGGGAGAGTCCTTCAGAAGGAACTAATTTGTGTTTGAGATATTAACAAGATTCACCAGACAGTGTGTTTTACACAAAGCTGATTTATTTGACTTTTATCCAGAATATTAACACCTATAACTGGGCTGGAATTTATTAGCATCCGCAGAAATACTCCCCAGTGAAAATCGTTCAGTCCCGGGTGGTGTTAACAGGAAAATCCCATCATTGTATTTAAAAAGACTCAATATTGTGTGTGTAATACAAAGCTGATTTATTTGACTTTTGTCCAGAACATTAATGCCTAGAACTTAACATCAGAGAAACAGACCCTAATAAACATCGTTCACTCCTGAATATAATTAACAGTAAAATCCAATCACTGTCTTTATGTGTGAACTCGCTGGTGTATCAGCAGGTTAAATGAATGAGTGAATCCCTTCCCACACTGGGAGCAGGTGAATGGTCTCTCCCCAGTGTGAACTCGCTGGTGTGTCAACAGGTGTGATAACTGAGTGAATCCCTTCCCACACTGGGAGCAGGTGAATGGCCTCTCCCCAGTGTGAGTTCGCTGGTGTACAGTGAGTTGAGATGCTCGCCTGAACCCAGTTCCACAGTGAGAGCACCTGAACGGTCTCTCGTCAGTGTGAACATGTTGATGGGACACGAGTTCCCCAGAACTTTTAAAGCACGTCCCACAGTCTGAGCATTTATAAGGTCTCTCGTCAGTGTGAACTCACTGGAGTTTCAGCAGGTTGGATGACTGAGTGAATCCTTTTCCACATTCAGAGCAGGTGAACGGCCTCTCCCCCTTGTGAACTCGCTGGTGTTGTTGCAGCCCTGTTGATCGAGTGAATCTCTTCCCACACACGGAAAATGTGAACGGCCTCTTCCCAGTATGAACTTGCTGGTGTTGCAGCAGGTTGGATGACTGAGTGAATCCCTTCCCACACTCAGAGCATGTGAACAGTCTCTCCGTCGTGTGAACTCGTTGGTGTTGCAACAGGTCGGATGAGTGAATGAATCCCTTCCCACATTCGGAGCAGGTGAATGGTCTCTCCCCAGTGTGAATTCGCTGGTGTCTCAGCAGGTTGGACGATCGAATGAATCCCTTCCCACATTCGGAGCAGGTGAGCGGTCTCTCCCCAGTGTGAGAGCGCCAATGAGTTTCCAGCTCAGATGGGCATCTGAATCCCTCTTCACAGCCTCCACATTTCCATGGTTTCTCCCCATTGTGAACAGTGCTTTTTCCCTTCATGTTCAAAATCAGTTTACGATAAATTGAGCGACTCCTTCAGATCCAGATGTGATGTTTGGTTTCAGTTTCCCGACTGAAAATCCTCCCCTTCTAATACCCTGTGAAATTGATTTAAAACAGAAAAAAGGGAGTGAGAGAGAACCCACAAAAACACAAAGGCAGGTTGTGAAATTGAGCTGAATGAATCTGGGAATTTGTGGGGCCGGCACGAGGAAAAAGTGACCATGAAAACTGCTGGATTGTCATAAAAACCCAACTGGTTTACTAATGTCCTTCAGGGAAGGGAACCTGCCACTCGGTCTGGGCCTACACAAGACTCTGGTCTCCTTAAGATAACAGATAGGAACCGGAATAAACCATACGGTTCATTGAGCTGCTCCACCATTCGAAATGAGCATGGCTGATCACGGGCTTCAACTCCACTGTCTGAGAGAGAAAGAAAAGAAGAGAAGGGGGTAGTAGAAGCGGGGATAAAGAAGACGGACTTAATAGAGCTACATCTCACTGCATAAGTGTGAGCTTATCCATTCTGGTCGGAAGAATGAAAAGGCAACATTATTTAAATGGAGAGAAACTTCAGAATGCACCAGTGTAGAGGGATCTGGGTGTCCTCGTGCATGAATCGCTGAAAGCTAGTATGCAGGTACTGCAGGCAATAAGGAAGGCAATTGGAATTTTGTAACTTATTGCTAAAGGAATAAAGTATGAAAATAGGGAAGTTGCTGCAACGGTACAAGGCATTGGTGAGAACACACCTGGAGTACTGTGCACAGTTTTGGTTCCCTTACTTGAGGAAGGATGTAGTTGCATTGGAGGAGGCTCAGAGGAGGTTCACTAGATTGATTCCAGAGATGTGGGGCTTGTTTAATGAGGAGAGATTCAGCAGTTTATGCCCATACTCGCTAAAGTTTAGAAGTATGAGAGGAGATCTAATTGAGGTATATAAGGTGCTAAAGGAGACAGACAAAGTAGACGTGGAGCGGATGTTTCCCCTTGTGGGGTATTCTAGAATGAGAGGCCATAGTTTTAGGCTATGGGGTGGTAGATTTAAATCAGAGATGAGGAGGAATTGCTTTTCTCAAAATCTGTGGAATTCACTACCTCAGAGTGCAGTGGATAAACTTAAGGAGGAGATAGATAGATTTTTAATTCGTAACGGTTTGAAAGGTTATGGGGAGATGTTGGGAAATTGGAGTTGAGACCGAAATGATATCAGCCATGATCGTAATGAATGGCGGGGCAGGCCCGAGGGGCTGAATTGCCTACTTCTGCTCCTAGTTCTTATGTTCTTATTCAAGAGTCAAGCCTGGTACAGAATTTTTTTTTCTAATTATTTGATGGTATATGGTGGTATATGGCTTGGTCAGCATTTATTACCCATCTCTATTTGCCCCTGAGAAGGTGGTGTTGAGCTGCCTTCTTGAACCACTGGCAGCTCAGCCTCACCTTCTCAATGCACATTGTCCTCGGGGAGTCAGGCATTCCCCAGTCACGTGCTCAGCCCTGGCTCCCCGCTCTCATTCTCTTCCGCCTTTGTCATCCAGCCCAAGCCCCGCCCACTCCATGACGTCACCAATATGGCCGCACATGCGCCCTGCTCCCCGCTGAAACAAGATGGTGGCCATTAAACCGGTCCCGGGGAAACAGCGGCTCCAGGAGATTCGCAGCACCGGACAGAAACGGTTCGGGAGTTTCTTGTTCGCGGCTTGTGGCCTACACCAGGGGTTTCTGAAGCCTTCCCGCCCACCCACTGTCGGTAACGCTGCCTCCGCTTCGGAAAAGAGGTAAAATATAAGCTGGTTTAAGGTGGGGGGGGTGGGGAGGGGTGGAGACAGGTAGAGCTGGATAGAGGGCCAGTGATAGGTGGAGATAACCAAAATATGTCATAGACAAAGGGATAAAGAGGTGTTGACGGTGGTGATATTATCTAAGAAATGTGATAATAGGTGACATTAAGGGTAGAAAGCAGGATGAGCAAGGTACAGATAGGGTTATCTGTGGGGGTGGGGTCGGGGGGGAAGGGATCGAAATAGGCTAAAAGGTAGAAATAAAACAATAGATGGAAATACATTTAAAAATAATGGAAACAGGTGGGAAAATAAAAATTTATATAAATTATTGGGAAAAGGGGGGATCGGAAAGGGGGTGGGGATGGAGGAGAGAGTTCATGATCTAAAATTGTTGAACTCAATATTCAGTCCGGAAGGCTGTAAAGTGCCTAGTCGGAAGATGAGGTGCTGTTCCTCCAGTTTGCGTTGAGCTTCACTGGAACAATGCAGCAGGCCAAGGACAGACATGTGGGCATGAAAGCAGGGTGGAGTGTTGAAAAGGCAAGCAACAGGGAGGTCTGGGTATTGCTTGCGGACAGACCTAAGGTGTTTCGCAAAGCGGTCACCCAGTCTGCATTTGGTCTCTCCAATGTAGAGGAAACAGCATTGGGAGCAACGAATGCAGTAGACTAAATTGAGGTAAGTCCAATTGAAGCACTGCTTCACTTGAAAGGATTATTTGGGCCCTTGGACGGTGAGCAGGGGGGAATTAAAGGGGCAGGTCTTGTTTTATCTCTACCTTTTAGCCTATTTCGATCCCCCCCCTGCACCCCACTCCCACAAGGGCTATCTGTACTTAGCTCGTCCTGCTTTCTACCCTTAATGTCCCCATTATCAGCTAATATCACCATCGTCAACACCTCTTTGTCCTTTTGTCTATGACATCTTTTGACTATCTCCACCTATCACTGGCCCTCTATCCAGCTCTACCTGTCACACCACCCCTTAAACCAGCTTATATTTTCTATTTTTCCTTAGTTCTGATGAAGAGTCATTCGGACTCGAAACGTTAGCTGTATTCCTCTCCGCAGATGCTGTCGGACCTGCTGAGTTTTTCCAGGTATTTTTGTTTTTGTTCTAGAAACTCACAACATTCTCTCCTCCTGCGACCTGGACCAGGATGACCGCGCATGCGCCCTGCTGCACATTGCCCCTATAAAGATGGCGGCCGTTACCCCGGGCCTGGCGAAGGGAGAAATCCAGAATTTCTCGGCCCGTTCTCTGTAAACACAAGACCGGTACCTTGTTATTTGGGGTCTGCGGCCTGCACTGTGTCTTTATGAAGCCTCCCTGCCCACTCCACCGACTCCATTCCTCCTCACACACCCACTAACTCTGTTAGTTTGCTCCACTCGACATTCCCTCACTCGCTCTGAGCAGTTTCAGTACCAGACCAGCACTGCGCATGCTCGTGAAAAATACCGCAATGTGCATGCTCCAAGCACACACCGTCCTGCGCATGTGCGGGGAGCTGCTGTAATGAGAATAGGGCACATTCTGCACCGCAGTGAATGCTGGGTGACCACTCCGCCATTGAAGGGTAACGTTGTAGAATGAAACTGCAGTCCAGTAATCAGAATACAATGGGTGCCATCGGGACAAGGTATAAAGTCTTCGAATCAATTGATACAGCAACTAAAATGCTCTGGGCTGTACCCTAATTCCCTCCTAGATGTTATGAAGAGCAGAACAAATACCCTGCAGTTAGATCCGAACTCGATGGAGTCTCAGCATATGGATTATTTTTCACTATACATGGTTCATTTTAACCCTGCCAACAGGAATGCTCTGACGGTGGATTAAATCCTTTGAATTTTAAAGTTGGTGTGTTTACTGCTTTGCAAACTGAATAAATCCCTTCGCACATGTGAAATATCTGGATGGTCTCTGGATGTGACTGTGTTCCTGTGTCAGTAATTGGGTCAATGGTGTGAACCATTTGCATTTTCAGCTTGTGCACGTGAGCTTACTTAGACATTTTTAGCTGAAAAATGGATCTCAAACCTTATGGCTTCCACATTCTTAGCACTAATTAGTTAAAGAAAATCAAAATGCTGCAGATGCTGGCTTACTGAAATAAAAAAAAGCAGAAAATGCTGGAATTCTCTGCAGGTCTGGTCGCGCCTCTCGAGAGAAAAACATAGCTTTTAGCGGATTAGCGGGTCTGTGAGATTAGGACTAATTCTTTTGTGGATTCTCAACATAGACTTGTTGGAGGTGACAGTCTGTTTCTGTTTGGTAATATTTCTGAAACTTTTGGATGTCAAAAACGCATCAATGGATAAATGGCAGCATGAAATATTGGGTACAGTCGATGAAGCTTCACTAATAAATTGGCCTCCCACTATTGTGAGAACCTATTTATCATTCACATGGATTGGGACAGACTTTGGTAAACTGAGATGTCATGGGAATGTGTTAATTATTAATATCACCTATGGCGATTCCAGGTTAAATTACCACCAGGAAATCAGTTACATAGCGCATTTAAAAAAAAATTATTTTACTTATCTTATTTATTGTTATTTATCAGTCATATGTAGGCCAGACCAGATGAGGATGGCAAATTTCCTTCCCTAAAGACATGGGTAATAAGATGTGTTTTTACGAAATCTGATGGTGGTCTCATTGCTTGTGATTGCAGATTTATTAATTGAATTTAAATTCCACCAGCTGCCGTGGTGGGATTTGAACCTGTGTCCTCAGAGCATGAGCCACCCTCTGGATTACTCATACAGATGTCCCGGCTTTAGAAAGACAGCTTATCCTGAAAACAGCCCCAACTTTGCATTTAAAATAAGAAAACGAACACTAGGTGGTTATTGCACCAATCATTATAAAACAGACCAGCATTTAACTTTACAAATATGTATAAAGTAATGGAGCCAGAGTCCATAAGTTACACGTCAAACATCACACAAAAAATGTCACAATGTGTTACTCATACAAAATCTTTAAAAAAAACCAATTCCAGCTACTGACCTGATATTTACAAACAGTTACAACTATCATCTTAGTTGGATTTCTCTATTTAGAGCAGTGATCTAAACTCAGAGTTTAACAGTTAAATGTTACAAATGTGCCGCAGCCTTCAGAGGACACGTGCGCAATAATTAAGAATATCCAGTTAAGATGGGATGGAAGTCACTTCCATTTAATAAAATGTCTTCCTTTGGATTGTATGAAGTCTGCTTAGCACAAAAAATCACCTAATGCTGAAAGGGGGTGAATATAAAGTTCAAGGTTGCTGAAATAATTTAATTGCTTTCTTTGCTCGGCTGGAGTCTTCAAAAGATGGGTTGGAAAACACAGGTGGAGCAGCACACAGCAGGTTAATAAATCAATTAAATAGATGCGTATTATATCAGCACATGAATAAATATCGTGTTTCAGTATCTTTTAAGTGAACATTTTGCTTTCATTTCTCCACTTAATATATTTGAGCCAAGTTTAATTATTGGCTCTGAAAGGTTGTATCATAATTAAGTCCTCTCTAACAGCATTGCGGGTGTTCCTACACCACAAGGACTGCAGCCGTTCAAGAAGGCAGCTCACTACGACCTTCTCAAGGGCAAGTAGGGATTGGCAATAAATGCTGTCTCACATTCTGTGCATGGATACACAAAACTGAAAAACTACTAATCACAAATTGAAAACAAGCCTAGGATCAATTGAAATACAGATCTGTAAAAATAATAATTGCAGAAGATGAATCTTGAAATTTAAAAGTAAAAAAACAAAGCTGGAAGCACTCAGCAGCTGAGGCTGCATGATTCATCAGAACTGCTCTGTCGAGTTCCCAACAATGTATCAACATGAAGCAGGAAACTCTCTCCTCCCTGCTCCCACTCCTCCTCACTGAGTCTGAACTGGGGACAATGTGTTAACATGAAGCAGGAAACTGTTCTCTCTGCTCCCACTGCCCCGCACTGAGCCTGAACTGGGTACAATGTATCAACATGAAGCAGAAAGCTCTCTCCTCCCTGCTCCCACTGCCCCTCACTGAGTCTGAACTGGGTATAATGTGTCAACATGAAGCAGGAAACTGTTCTCTCTGCTCCCACTCCCCCTCACTGAGTCTGAACTGGGTACAATGCACAAGGAGCCATTACTGTGTCCAGAGCTTTCTAAAATTATTATTTATAAATAACGTTCAAAGTAGTGTTACTATTAGTTATGTTAGAGTGGGTTAACACAACCGTTTAAACTACCCTCTGGGAAGCTTGGACACGTGCTCCCTGCAGACAGGGCATCATTTCACTTCACAAGGTCTCAGAGGGAGGATTAGCATTCTCCCATCCCATCAACCTTTCCTTCTCATTTCAACATTCCAGCAGATAAATAATGTTTCAATCTGCTAATATAATTGTAGAAAATAAGCTATAACTGTTAAACTCAATCCCAGACGAGAGTGTGCAATGCGCTGAAATCAATTCATTTTGCTCACCACAAGTGTGAACAGTTTGCTAAAAACAAAAAGCTAAAAGCTACTGCGGATGCTGGAAATCCAAAACAAAAACAGAATTACCTGGAAAAACTCAGCAGGTCTGACAGCATCGGCAGAGAAGAAATCAGTTAACGTTTCGAGCCTTCATGGCCCTTCGGCAGAACTGAAGCATAGTTAGAAGAAGGGAGAAATATAAATTGGTTTAAGGTGGGGGTGGGGAGAGAGAGAGACATTGAGGGTGTGGTGATTGTGGAGATGAGCAGATAATCAAAAGATGTCACAGACAAAAGGGTCAGAGAGGTGTTTTGTCTGAGAAAAGTGCTAATTAAGAATGGAGGACAGGATATTCAAAGTACAGCTCTAGTGGGGGTGGGGTGGAAAGGCTAACAAGGTTTTAGTTTTAGATTTAAAAATAATGGAAATAGGTGGGGAAAGAAGAATCTATATAAATTATTGAAAAAAAAGCGGGGGGGGTGGGGAGGGAAAGAAACGGGGTGGGGATGGGGGGAGGGGGAGTTTAAGATCTAAAGTTGTTGAATTCAATATTCAGCCCGGAAGGCTGTAAAGTGCCTAGTCGGAAGATGAGGTGCTGTTCCTCCAGTTTGCGTTGGGCTTCACTGGAACAATGCAGCAAGCCAAGGACAGACATGTGGGCAAGAGAACAGGGTGGAGTGTTAAAATGGCAAGCGACAGGGAGGTTTGGGTCTTTCTTGCGGACAGACCGCAGGTGTTCCGCAAAACGGTCGCCCAGTTTGCGTTTGGTCTCTCCAATGTAGGGGAGACCGCATTGGGAGCAACGAATGCAGTAGACTAAGTTAGGGGAAATGCAAGTGAAATGCTGCTTCACTTGAAAGGAGTGTTTGGGCCCTTGGACGGTGAGGAGAGAGGAAGTGAAGGGGCAGGTGTTGCATCTTCTGCGTGGGCATGGGGAGGTGCCATAAGTGGGGGTTGAGGAGTAGGGGGTGATGGAGGAGTGGACCAGGGTGTCCCGGAGGGAACGATCCCTACGGAATGCCGTCAGGGGAGGTGAAGGGAAGATGTGTTTGGTGGTGGCATCATGCTGGAGTTGGATCAAAGGATCATCCTCCGCCATTTCCGCCAACATGTCTGACATGTGACTCCAGATCCACACTGAAATGTGGTTACTCTTAATAACCCTCTGAAATGGTGTGGCAAGCACTTGCCTCAAGGGCAACAAATGCTGTCCCTGCCCACATTCCATGAAAGAAAGCTTTTAACATCACCGCCACTGAATGGCTACAATTTCGGAAGGAAGTGAAGACAGAGGGTCCAGAAAAGATGCAAGAGAATGCTTCCCCTTCCAAGGATAACAAACCAACTTCACCTCGCCTAATTGAAGTTCCGATCTCTCGTGAATCTTTCCTCCACACTCTCACATTCTTCGTAAAGCTCAGCATTGGACACAATGCTGCAGTTGGGTCCAAAGCAGTGTTTTATTCAGGTTCATTCTAACTTGGTTGATTTTGTACTTTATTCCTGTATTCATAAAGCCCACGATTCCACATGCTTTATTCACGAATTTCTCAGCCTGCCCCGCCATCTTCAATGATTTGTGCACATATGGACCCAGATTACGCTGCCCCTTTTACAATTGTATCCTTTATTTTATATTGCCTCTCCTTGTTCTTCCTACCGAAATGAATAACTTCACCCCTCTCTGAATGAAATTTTATCTGCCACCTGTCTGCCCATTCCACCATCTTGTCTGTGTCCTCTTGAGGTTTATCACCATCCTCCCCACTGTAAACACAAATTGAAAAATTGGTGTTGTTTGCAAATTTTGAAATGCAGCCCTGCACACACAAGTCTAGGTCATTAATATATATCAAGAAATCAGTAGTCTGACTACCGACCCCTTGTGATCCCACTGTATACTTTTCCTCAATTTGAAAAAGCAGCCGTTCACCATGCATGTTGTTGCCTGTCACACAGCCAGTGCTGCCTCTGCCCCATGGATTTTAACTCTGCTGACAAGCCTGTTACTTGGCACTGTATCAAATGTCGTTTAGCAGTTCATGTGCACATCAACCGTGTTACCCTCGTCAACATTCTCTGTTACCTTATCAAAAACTCAAGAAATTTAGTTCAACACGATTGTCCTGAACAAGTTGTACAAGTGACCTAATTTCGACCTGAATTGCCGCTTCTAAATGCTTTCCCACACAGAGGTTAAACTGACTGGTCTGTCAATGCTGGGCTGACCCTTCCATTTAAGATCACTAAGGATTTAATATTAGTGCCAGGAAGTGTGGGGAAAATGTAAGGAGTTGTGAAATTCTAACATTTAAAGACACTGATAACTGATAAATAGCTCAATAAATAATCAGTTTTCAAGACATAAAGTACAGATAAATTAATTTATGAGTAACTGAATTGAATTATTAATAATGTCAGGTAGAGTGCTTGGAATGGAGAAACGAAAATTACTGCAATGCTTAAAACATGAAATGAAAAGATTAAAAACTGGAAACACTCAGCAGGTCTGGAAGAATCTGTAGAGAGAGAAACACGATTAACTTTTCAGGTCTGTGAGCCATTGAAACGGGGGAGATGGAAGAGGAACAGAAGGAAAGGTCTAAGAAAGGCTGCAGGGCGGGAAAGATTAACTGACAAAAGGTTTCATGATGCAAGGTCAAAGGGAGTGGTAATGGGACTAATAAAAGCACAAAAGCTGCTTCTAGATTAGGTGTGAATGGCACGATAGCAACAGTCTGAATACAATGTGAAGAAAATGAGAGAAATAAGAAAGGAAAACTAGGACTCAAAGAAATAAGGAACAAATGAGGGCAGAGATTATGATAGAAAATTGTTGAACTCAAATTTTGATTCCCGAAGTCTATAAAGCGTCTCCTTTTGATCTGATTATGAACTGTTACATTTCTATATATTCTCAGGTCAGATGAAAGGTCACAGAGCTGTCACGTTAACTCTGTTTCTCTTGCCACAGATGAAGGCCTGACCTGCTGAGGAATTCCAGCATTTTCAGATTCATGTCGAGATTGTAGACTGTGAAAGTTTGTAAAGATAGAGATTGTCCCAAATTAATTTGCCACATTGATAACAGAAGTCTCGGTCTCATGAAACTCCAGTCTCATTATATTTGGGTCTGAGGGAGAATGTTCACTGTTTATATTGGGTCCTGGGATGATAATGTTCACTGTTTTAAATTCGGGTCTGGGGGATAATGTTCACTGTTTTATATTCGGGACTGGGGGGGATAATGTTCACTGTATTGTATTCCGGTCTGGGGGATAATGTTCACTGTTTTAGATGCTGGTCTGGTGCGGAATAAAATGAAGAGCTTCTTTAATTGAGGACAGTAAGTGCATTTTTCATATATATAAACAAAACATTTAAACAAAATAATCTATCCTGTTGTGTGGGACAAAATATTTCAGTTTTACTGAATTCAATTAAGGCGAGTTTGAAGCTAAATCCTGCAATTCTGTAAATATAAACTAAAACCAGACAAGCAGAAGTCTGCTGATGGTGGATGGCGCCGGGATGGTGGTGGGGGGAGGTGTCCGGAGGATGTCTAACACACACTGCACAGGGTGAGCAGGGGAAAGGGGAGGAATTACTTGATTAAACAGGGATCCAGGGACAATAGCAGAAGTTGGGAATAATTTGAATGGAGCAACGGGATAGGGACAAGTCAGAGAATCATAGAATGGTTACAGCAAAGAAGGAGGCCGTTCAGCCAATCGTGTCTGTATTTGCCCCCTGAAGGGACAATTTACCTAATGCCACGTCCCTGCCTTTGCCCCACAGCCCTGCAATTAAACAAGATTGAACAAGTCTTAAACAAAACTTGTATGAAACAAGATGTTTACGTGAAGGGGCAGCAGAAATAAAGAAAAACAACTTATTTACAGAGTGTATCGGGGGTGGGGAGCAGCATAATATACCTGTGCAGGTCAGTGAGGATCCCCAAGGTCCATCAGCCGTCTGCATGCAGTGTTTAATGGGCCTTGGGGGAGGTGGAGATGGAACCATTTGGGACAAAGCACAGGGCGGGAGGTCACCCCTCCCCCACTGTCCTGGTCACACGAAGGACTCACCTTGGACTGTCCCAAACCTGGGCCGGGCGGGGTCAAGGTGCAGGAAGCTGCAAGCTGGTAGGTTGAGCTGTGAACTGGGCGGAGTTGAGGGGTTTGAGTGACAGGTCTGGGGCTATATCAGAGCAGGCACAGTCACGGCTTCCCCTTTCCTCGTGGAAGTTTGACTGGAATCGTGTTGGTGAGTGTTTCTAAACTCTGTCTCACTATCCCGGGAATGGAGGTGGTTTGGAGGTTGCAGTGAGTGTTGGATTATATTGTTTCTCCTCATTCTTCCCGTTTCTCCCACTCCCAGTTCCAGGCTGCAGGTCCCGGTGATTCTGGATGCGGGACAGTTGTTAGTCCCGGCCCTGGTGTGGGTGCGCAAGCGCAGATGCGCGGCTTATTGTTCTGTAATAATGGCGGGTGATCGTCCTCCTGTATTTTGCTGCAGTTCTTCATCTCCTTGACTCTCCCGGCGCCATAGTTGCCACCTGCCGATTGCGGCTACCGACCTTCCAACAGGAAATTAACAACTTTTAGATAGAGCGGTTTCTGGGGCGCATTGCATTGTGGGAACATTGCCCGCCATTAGTCGACGGCCATCGCCGAGAGTTATCGTGCAGCCTGAAGGCAGGTCAGCGACCTGAGCCCCTACTTCTGTTTCTTAATCTGTTCATGCTGCCTGACCTGCTGGATATTTAAAACAGTTTAGCTCTTAATTTCAGTTCCAGTCTTGCAGAGCTTTGCTTTTGTTTTATTGTTTCATGCAGCCGCGTCTGGAAACACAGGCAGACCAATTAGGAGCCGGTTTAAATTAGGGTGGGTGTTGAATGGGGGTCTTTTTTGTTGCATCAATTTTGAGCTGGAGTGGAATTGGAGGAGAAGCTGCTGGGGTTAACCCCGAGCACTTTGCAACCCAGTCTGGCCCAGCAATTTCCAGTGTTTAAGGCTGTTAAAGGAGGTAGATCCTGTGGTAGAACAGAGTGACAAACGTCCGTTCAATTTAAGAGTGTTGCTTTAGTAGCAAGTATTTCTACAGTGCCTTTTTTTCCGAGATTTTTTGTTAACTCGTTTCTTGGTATTTGGTGTCACTAACAAGACCAGCAGATATCGTCAATCCCCAGTTGTCTGTTAGTCAGGTGTTGGTGGGCCTTCTTCCTGAATCGCTGCAGTCACTGTGGTGAAGGTGTTCCAACAATGCTGTTTGGTAAGGAGTTACAGGATTTTCACTCAGCGATGATAAATGTCCAAATCAACAACAACAATTGCATTTATGTAGCACACTGATTAGAATAGAACGTTCCAAAGTATTTCACGGGAATATTATACCGGAATATTTAACACTGAAGCACATGAGGAGATATTGGGGCACATGATCAACAGCTTGGTCAAAGAGGTAAGTTTTAATGAGAGAACACATCTTTTACCAGTTTCTCTCCCATCTCCTCTCATGCCTTCTGTGTGCACCAACTGCTCCATCGACCCTCTTCCCACTAAACTACTGACCATCCAACTTCCCCATGTTTGCCGTCATTGTCAATGGTTCTTTCTTTTCAGATACTGTTCCGGTCTCCTTTAAACCTTCCATCATTATAACATCCTTAAATAAAAACAAGCCCTTCACTCTTCCATCTTTGCATGCTGCCGCCACATCTCCAGCCTCTCTTTCCTTTCAAAAATCCTTAAACATTTTGTAATCTCCCAAAACTGTGTCCATTTTTCCGAGAACTCCCTGTTTGAATCCCTCTGCCCTGCCTCAGTTCGAAAACAGTTCTTATCAAAGCCACAAGTGAGATCCTATGTGGCTGCGACACAGGTAAACTTTCTCTTCTGGTCCTTCCCGGCGTGTCTCACCTTCTTGGAGAGGAGACAGCCAGACCTGTGAGGAACACCTCCGATCGGGCAGCGGGCTGAGTTTGAAAATAAACCCAAGGGCGACATCACAGGAAAACTTGGTTGGTGAGAAGTTGCTATTAGGGATTGTGTTTAAATAGCTTAAAACTAGAAAAAAAAACATAACATTTATAAAGAAGTAGCTGCCTGTATTTCAGTAAGGAACACCAACAATAGGGCAGTAACATTAAATCAAGTCAAAGTGAAATAGAGTCATAAAGTAAACCAAAGTAAGGTAAAGTTAGGAGAAGTGTCGCAAAGTGAAGTTACTGTTAATTTATTCTACTAGTCCTCCTTACTTTAAGTGTAAAATTAGAAGGAAGTAAAATGGGTAACAGGAAGTAGTAGTGAGGCTACAAGGCAGGAGAAACAAAGCAGAGCATTGAGTCTGCTTCGAATGCAGAATTATGTTAAAAAGGGAAAATTAAAGGCACTCTCTCTGACTGCGCACAGCATTCTCAATCGATGATCAAAAGGCACAAATAGTAAGATATTATAGGGGTAAGATATTATTGCCATTATGGAAACATGGCTGCATGGTGACAAAAACTGGGAACTGAATATTCATGGATACTGGAAGTTTAGTAAAGGCAGACAAGGAGGTGGAGTTGTGCTGATAATAAGGGATGAGATCAGTGCATTAGTAAAGGAGATCTCAGTTTGGAAGAACAATGTGGAATCTGTTTGGGTGGAGCTAAGCATTAGCAAAAGGCAGCAGACATTTGTTGGAGTTATTCATAGCCTGCCAGATAGTAATGTATTAATCAGGAGATGACAGAAGCATGTAGCATAGGGTATACATTGATCATGGATGACTTCAATCTACATGTACACTGGATAAACCAATTGAGCACTGATGCAGTGGAAGATGAATTTCTGGAGTATGTTGGGGACGGTTTTCTAGAGCAGTATGTTGAGGAGCCGACTCGAGGACAGGCTATTTTAGATCTAGCATTATGTAATGAAAAAGGACTAACTAATAATCTTGGAAAAACTCAGCAAGTCTGGCAGCATCGGCGGAGAAGAAATCAGTCAACGTTTCGAGCCCTCATGGCCCTTCAGCAGAACTGAAGCATAGTTTCAACAAGGGAGAAATATAAATTGGTTTAAGGTGGGTGGGGGGGAAGAGACACATTGAGGGTGTGGTGTGAGCAGATAATCAAAAGATGTCAGAGACAAAAGGGTCAAAGAGGTGTTGAAGGTGGCGGTCTTTGTCTGAGAAAAGTGCTAATTAAGAATGCAAGACAGGATATTCAAAGTACAGCTCTAGTGGGGGTGGGGTGGAAAGACTAAAGGTTTTAGTTTTAGATTTAAAAATAATGGAAATAGGTGGGGAAAGAAGAATCTATATAAATTATTGAAAAAAAAGGCGGGTGGAGGGGGGGAAAAAGAAACGGCGTGGGGATGGGGGGAGGGGGAGTTTAAGATCTAAAGTTGTTGAATTCAATATTCAGCCCAGAAGGCTGTAAAGTGCCTAGTCGGAAGATGAGGTGCTGTTCCTCCAGTTTGCGTTGGGCTTCACTGGAACAATGCAGCAAGCCAAGGACAGACATGTGGGCAAGAGAACAGGGTGGAGTGTTAAAATGGCAAGCGACAGGGAGGTTTGGGTCTTTCTTGCGGACAGACCGCAGGTGTTCCGCAAAACGGTCGCCCAGTTTGCGTTTGGTCTCTCCAATGTAGAGGAGACCGCATTGGGAGCAACGAATGCAGTAGACTAAGTTAGGGGAAATGCAAGTGAAATGCTGCTTCACTTGAAAGGAGTGTTTGGGCCCTTGGACGGTGAGGAGAGAGGAAGTGAAGGGGCAGGTGTTGCATCTTCTGCGTGGGCATGGGGAGGTGCCATAAGTGGGGGTTGAGGAGTAGGGGGTGATGGAGGAGTGGACCAGGGTGTCCCGGAGGGAACGATCCCTACGGAATGCCGTCAAGGGGGGTGAAGGGAAGATGTGTTTGGTGGTGGCATCATGCTGGAGTTGGCGGAAATGGCGGAGGATGATCCTTTGAATGCGGAGGCTGGTGGGGTGATAAGTGAGGACAAGGGGGACCCTATCATGTTTCTGGGAAGGAGGAGAAGGCGTGAGGGAGGATGCGCGGGATATGGGCCGGACACGGTTGAGGGCCCTGTCAACGACCGTGGATGGAAAACCTCGGTTAAGGAAGAAGGAGGACATGTCAGAGGAGCTGTTTTTGAAGGTAGCGTCATCAGAACAGATGCGACGGAGGCGAAGGAACTGAGAGAATGGGATGGAGTATTTACAGGAAGCGGGGTGTGAGGAGCTGTAGTCGAGGTAGCTGTGGGAGTCGGTAGGCTTATAATGGATATTGGTGGACAGTCTATCATCAGAAATTGAGACAGAGAGGTCAAGGAAGGGAAGAGAAGTGTCAGAGATGGACCATGTGAAGATGATGGAGGGGTGGAGATTGGAAGCAAAATTAATAAATTTTTCCAGGTCCCGACGAGAGCATGAAGCAGCACCGAAGTAATCATCGATGTACCGGAGAAAGAGTTGTGGGAGGGGGCCAGAGTAGGACTGGAACAAGGAATGTTCCACATACCCCATAAAGAGACAGGCATAGCTGGGGCCCATGCGGGTACCCATAGCCACACCTTTTATTTGGAGGAAGTGAGAGGAGTTAAAGGAGAAATTGTTCAGTGTGAGAACAAGTTCAGCCAGACGGAGGAGAGTAGTGGTGGATGGGGATTGTTGGGGCCTCTGTTCAAGGAAGAAGCTAAGGGCCCTCAGACCATCCTGGTGGAGGTGTAGAGGGATTGGACATCCATGGTGAAGAGGAAGCGGTTGGGGCCAGGGAACTGGAAATTGTTGATGTGACGTAAGGTGTCAGAGGAATCACGGATGTAGGTGGGAAGGGACTGGACAAGGGGAGAGAGAAGGGAGTCAAGATAACGAGAAATGAGTTCCGTGGGGCAGGAACAGGCTGACACGATCGGTCTGCCAGGACAGTTCTGTTGGTGGATTTTGGGTAGGAGGTAGAAGCGGGCCGTCCGAGGTTGGGCGACTATCAAGTTGGAAGCTGTGGGAGGAAGATCTCCAGAGGAGATGAGGTCAGTGACAGTCCTGGAAACAATGGCTTGATGTTCTGTGGTGGGGTCATGGTCCAGGGAGAGGTAGGAGGAAACGTCTGCGAGTTGACGCTCAGCCTCCGCGAGGTAGAGGTCAATGCGCCAGACAACAACAGTACCACCCTTGTCAGCGGGTTTGATGACAATGTTGGGGTTGGACCTGAGAGAACGGAGTGCAGTGAGTTCAGAGAGAGACAGATTAGAATGGGTGAGAGGAGCAGAGAAATTGAGACGGCTAATGTCACGCCGACAGTTCTCAATGAAAAGATCAAGAGAAGGTAAGAATCCAGAGGGAGGGGTCCAAGTGGAGGGAGAATATTGGAGATGGGTAAAAGGATCCGTTGAACGGGGAGAGGACTCCTGCCCAAAGAAGTGAGCACGGAGACGAAGACGGCGGAAGAAGAGTTCAGCATCATGCCGAGCCCGAAATTCATTGAGATGAGGGCGTAAGGGTATGAAACTAAGTCCTTTGCTGAGCACTGAACGTTCAGCATCGGAGAGGGGAAGGTCAGGGGGTATAGTGAATACGCGGCTGGGGCTGGGATTGGAAGATGGGGTGAGGACGGAGGTACAAGCAGGGGTGGAGGGTCCCCGATGGGTGTTGGAGTCGATGAGTTGTTGGAGCTTGCGTTCCTTAGCACTTGAGAGAAAGAGAAAAAGTTTCTTGTTGAGGCGACGGATGAGGCGAAGAATAAAATGAAACTGGGGGCACGCGCAGCTTTGAAAAAGGGTGCGGCGGTGCTGCTGGAGGGAGAGGTCGAGTGTGTTCACATGGCGGCGCATGGCACTGAGTGTGGATCTCAGAATGCGACGGGAACAGCAGTCCGAGAAACGTTTTATGTCCCGGAGATACCTGTAATCCTGGGTGGGTTCGAAACAAGAGGGATGGAATTTCAGTTGAAATCCACGTGGGGTGAGTCGGAGACGGAGACAGTCACTGACACCATATCTCCTTTCTCAGTGACTGTCTCCGTCTCCGACTCACCCCACGTGGATTTCAACTGAAATTCCATCCCTCTTGTTTCGAACCCACCCAGGATTACAGGTATCTCCGGGACATAAAACGTTTCTCGGACTGCTGTTCCCGTCGCATTCTGAGATCCACACTCAGAGCCATGCGCCGCCATGTGAACACACTCGACCTCTCCCTCCAGCAGCACCGCCGCACCCTTTTTCAAAGCTGCGCGTGCCCCCAGTTTCATTTTATTCTTCGCCTCATCCGTCGCCTCAACAAGAAACTTTTTCTCTTTCTCTCAAGTGCTAAGGAACGCAAGCTCCAACAACTCATCGACTCCAACACCCATCGGGGACCCTCCACCCCTGCTTGTACCTCCGTCCTCACCCCATCTTCCAATCCCAGCCCCAGCCGCGTATTCACTATACCCCCTGACCTTCCCCTCTCCGATGCTGAACGTTCAGTGCTCAGCAAAGGACTTAGTTTCATACCCTTACGCCCTCATCTCAATGAATTTCGGGCTCGGCATGATGCTGAACTCTTCTTCCGCCGTCTTCATCTCCGTGCTCACTTCTTTGGGCAGGAGTCCTCTCCCCGTTCAACGGATCCTTTTACCCACCTCCAATATTCTCCCTCCACTTGGACCCCTCCCTCTGGATTCTTACCTTCTCTTGATCTTTTCATTGAGAACTGTCGGCGTGACATTAGCCGTCTCAATTTCTCTGCTCCTCTCACCCATTCTAATCTGTCTCTCTCTGAACTCACTGCACTCCGTTCTCTCAGGTCCAACCCCAACATTGTCATCAAACCCGCTGACAAGGGTGGTACTGTTGTTGTCTGGCGCATTGACCTCTACCTCGCGGAGGCTGAGCGTCAACTCGCAGACGTTTCCTCCTACCTCTCCCTGGACCATGACCCCACCACAGAACATCAAGCCATTGTTTCCAGGACTGTCACTGACCTCATCTCCTCTGGAGATCTTCCTCCCACAGCTTCCAACTTGATAGTCGCCCAACCTCGGACGGCCCGCTTCTACCTCCTACCCAAAATCCACCAACAGAACTGTCCTGGCAGACCGATCGTGTCAGCCTGTTCCTGCCCCACGGAACTCATTTCTCGTTATCTTGACTCCCTTCTCTCTCCCCTTGTCCAGTCCCTTCCCACCTACATCCGTGATTCCTCTGACACCTTACGTCACATCAACAATTTCCAGTTCCCTGGCCCCAACCGCTTCCTCTTCACCATGGATGTCCAATCCCTCTACACCTCCATCCCCCACCAGGATGGTCTGAGGGCCCTTAGCTTCTTCCTTGAACAGAGGCCCCAACAATCCCCATCCACCACTACTCTCCTCCGTCTGGCTGAACTTGTTCTCACACTGAACAATTTCTCCTTTAACTCCTCTCACTTCCTCCAAATAAAAGGTGTGGCTATGGGTACCCGCATGGGCCCCAGCTATGCCTGTCTCTTTATGGGGTATGTGGAACATTCCTTGTTCCAGTCCTACTCTGGCCCCCTCCCACAACTCTTTCTCCGGTACATCGATGATTACTTCGGTGCTGCTTCATGCTCTCGTCGGGACCTGGAAAAATTTATTAATTTTGCTTCCAATCTCCACCCCTCCATCATCTTCACATGGTCCATCTCTGACACTTCTCTTCCCTTCCTTGACCTCTCTGTCTCAATTTCTGATGATAGACTGTCCACCAATATCCATTACAAGCCTACCGACTCCCACAGCTACCTCGACTACAGCTCCTCACACCCCGCTTCCTGTAAATACTCCATCCCATTCTCTCAGTTCCTTCGCCTCCGTCGCATCTGTTCTGATGACGTTACCTTCAAAAACAGCTCCTCTGACATGTCCTCCTTCTTCCTTAACCGAGGTTTTCCATCCACGGTCGTTGACAGGGCCCTCAACCGTGTCCGGCCCATATCCCGCGCATCCTCCCTCACGCCTTCTCCTCCTTCCCAGAAACATGATAGGGTCCCCCTTGTCCTCACTTATCACCCCACCAGCCTCCGCATTCAAAGGATCATCCTCTGCCATTTCCGCCAACTCCAGCATGATGCCACCACCAAACACATCTTCCCTTCACCCCCCTTGACGGCATTCCGTAGGGATCGTTCCCTCCGGGACACCCTGGTCCACTCCTCCATCACCCCCTACTCCTCAACCCCCACTTATGGCACCTCCCCATGCCCACGCAGAAGATGCAACACCTGCCCCTTCACTTCCTCTCTCCTCACCGTCCAAGGGCCCAAACACTCCTTTCAAGTGAAGCAGCATTTCACTTGCATTTCCCCTAACTTAGTCTACTGCATTCGTTGCTCCCAATGCGGTCTCCTCTACATTGGAGAGACCAAACGCAAACTGGGCGACCGTTTTGCGGAACACCTGCGGTCTGTCCGCAAGAAAGACCCAAACCTCCCTGTCGCTTGCCATTTTAACACTCCACCCTGTTCTCTTGCCCACATGTCTGTCCTTGGCTTGCTGCATTGTTCCAGTGAAGCCCAACGCAAACTGGAGGAACAGCACCTCATCTTCCGACTAGGCACTTTACAGCCTTCTGGGCTGAATATTGAATTCAACAACTTTAGATCTTAAACTCCCCCTCCCCCCATCCCCACCCCGTTTCTTTTCCCCCCCTCCACCCGCCTTTTTTTTCAATAATTTATATAGATTCTTCTTTCCCCACCTATTTCCATTATTTTTAAATCTAAAACTAAAACCTTTAGTCTTTCCACCCCACCCCCACTAGAGCTGTACTTTGAATATCCTGTCTTGCATTCTTAATTAGCACTTTTCTCAGACAAAGACCGCCACCTTCAACACCTCTTTGACCCTTTTGTCTCTGACATCTTTTGATTATCTGCTCACACCACACCCTCAATGTGTCTCTTCCCCCCCACCCACCTTAAACCAATTTATATTTCTCCCTTGTTGAAACTATGCTTCAGTTCTGCTGAAGGGCCATGAGGGCTCGAAACGTTGACTGATTTCTTCTCCGCCGATGCTGCCAGACTTGCTGAGTTTTTCCAGGTAATTCTGTTTTTATTTTGTTTTGGATTTCCAGCATCCGCAGTAGCTTTTAGCTTTTTGTTTTTAACTAATAATCTTGTTGTAAAAGAACCTTGAGGGGCGAGTGAACACAATATTATAGTGTTTTATACTATGTTTGAAAATGAGGTAGTTCACTCTGAAGCAAGGGTGTTAAAGTTGAATAAAGGAAATTATGAAGGCGTGTGGGAGAAATTGGCTGAGATAGAATGTGAAAATACATTAAAATGTACAGAGGCAATGGATAGTCTTCAAAGAATTATTAAATAGCTTACAGCACATACACCTTCCTTCAAGGTGCAGAACCCCCAAAAAGTCAGTCAACCGTGGCTGACAAAGGAAGTTAAGGATGGTATAAGATTTAAAGATAAGGCTCATAAAGTTGCCAGAAGTGGGAGTAAACCTAAGGATTGGGAGGCGTTTAAGATACAACAAAAGAAGACCAGGAAACTGGTAAAGAGAGGGAGAATAGCATATGAATGCAATCTAGAGAAAAGATAAAAATATACTCTAAGAGCTGCTTTAGGCAAATGAGGGTCCATTCATGCAGAGTTGGGGAATAGAGAAAGGACAGAGAAGCTAAATGATAATTCTGAGTCTGCCTTCACCGGGGAAGATACAAGAAATCTCCCAGGTTTAGAGATCCAAGGGAGTAGGGAGAATAAGGAGATGAAGGTAATTAATATCAGTAAGAATTGGACTGAAAGTTGATAAGTCACCGGGACCTGACATATTAATTAGCAAAATAAACCCACATGGGATAGGAGCCAATACAATGGCATGGATTAAGGATTGGTGAACAGGCAGAAAACAGAGAGTAGGAATAAAGTGGTAATTCTCGTGTTGGTAGGCTGTGATTAGTGGGTTACCACAAGGATCAGTAAATGGGTCCCAGTTGATCACAATATATATTAATGATATGGATGTGGGGACCAAATGTAATCCTTCCAAGTTCGCAAATGATACAAAGCGAGGTGGGAATGTGTTGTGAGGTAGATGTAAAGCAGCTATGGGAGGATTTGACTTAGTGAGTGGGCAAGAACATGGCAGATGGAATATATTGTGGAAAAATGGCAGAAGGAACTGACGTTCAGAGTATTTCCTAAATGATAAGAAATGAGAAAGTGTAGATGTACAAAGGGACCTGGGTGTCCTTGTCCATAAGTCGCTGAAGGCTAACATGCAGATGCAGCAAGCGATTCGGAAGGCTCGGGGAATGATAGCTTTTGCCACAAGAGGATTTGAGTACAGGAATAGTAAAGTCTTGCTTTAATTGTTTAGAAACTTGTTTAGACCGCACCTGGAGTAATGTGTGCAGTTTTGGTCACCTTGCCTCAGAAGGATATTATTGCCATAGAGGGAGTGCAGCGAAAGTTCACAGGCCTGTTCCGGGGATGGTGGGACTGTCTTATGAAGAGAGATTGGGCAAATTCACCCCCCTTAATCAGTACATATTTCACCACATCTCCACCTCCTTTTAGATCTGAAGAAGGGTTTTACGGAATCGAAACATTAACTCCGTCTCTGTCTCCGCAGATGCTTTCAGACCTGCTGTGTTTTTCCGGCATTTTTTGTTTTCGTTCCCCTGTTCCTATGTCTGCGGTGGATCCCCCTCTCCCAGGCCTGGGCTTCCATGTGATGTTCTGACTGATGACAGGATTAACCTTCTCCCTAGCCTGTCCTAACCCTTCTGCCCGTTCATTTATTGAAACCAGGGATTCTACTTGTTCTAATGGTGATTTTCCCTGCCTGGCGAGTCATTCCTTGAAGTGAGCCCTTGAATTATTTGTACATTGTTTTATCATGTTCCCACGTTTCAGTAACAAATGTTGAAATGTCTGCTCCACACCCACAGGGTTTCATCTGTTTAAAGTCACAAACAGAAAGGTCCAGTTTTCTCCTGGAATTTGAGACAAATCAGCTTTCAGAATGATGCAGAGTTTCAGCCAATGAGGGAGAACCGAGATCAGCCCCGCCCCTCATTCAGTCTGATTGGCTGGAGGAGCAGCTGCTCCCATTCGGTCATCCAGCCCCACCCACTCCTCCTTCGCTGCTGGAAAAACTCAGCAGATCTGACATCATCTGTGGAATGAAAATAAACAATTAATGTTTCGAGTCCGTATGACTCACTGTTTTGTTCTCTCTCCACAGATGCTGTTAGGCCTACTGAGTTTTTCCAGCATTTTCTGCTTTTGTTTCAGAATTCCACCATCCACAATTTGCTTTTACTTTAAAGTTGTGAAGTCACCTGAGCCAAATGAGATGCACCCAAGGATCCTGGGAGAACTGGATTAACAGAAATTTCCTCCATTTAAATATTGAGAAGACTAAAGCCATTGTCTTCAGTCCTCGCTACAAACTCCACTCCATAGTCACTGGCTCCATCCCACCACCTTGCTGGGAGTTGGAGCGGAGCGGACCTGTGGGAGGTAGTGGGGAGCTGAGGAGCCCCTATAAATACAGATCGGGGATTTGAATGAGGAGCGTCTATAAATACAGCCGGGGGATTTGAGAGAGGAGTGTCTATAAATACAGACCGGGGATTTGAGAGAGGAGCGTCTATAAATACAGGCCGGGGATTTGAGTGAGGAGCGCCTATAAATACAGACCGGGGATTTGAGTGAGGAGTGTCTATAAAAACAGACGGGGGATTTGAGTAAGGAACGTCTATAAATACAGACGGGGCATTTGAGTAAGGAACGTCTATAAGTACAGATTGGGGATTTGAGTGAGGAACGTTTATAAATACAGACGGGGGGTTTGAGTGAGGAATGTCTATAAATACAGAGCGGGGATTTGAGTGTGGAGCGCCTATAAACACAGACGGGGTATTTGAGTGAGGAACGTCTATAAATACAGATGGGGGATTTGATTGAGGAACGCCTATAAATACAGACGGGGGATTTGAGTGAGGAACGCCTATAAATACAGACGGGGGATTTGAGTGAGGAGCGTCTATAAATACAGACCGGGGATTTGAGTGAGGAATGTGTATAAATACAGACGGGATATTTGAGTGAGGAACGCCTATAAATACAGACTGGGGATTTGAGTGAGGAGCGTCTATAAACACAGACGGGTATTTGAGTGAGGAATGGGCTGTTTCACTGTTGCAGCTGCTGTGAGGCAGCAGGAGTGGGGGGGAAAGTGGCAACTGTGATGTCACAGGAAGCTGGTAAGTTGAGTGGTTGGTAAGTGTTCAGTCTAAGGGACAGTGTGTGAGAAACCAGCTTAGGACAGGCGAGTTAAGGTAGATCTATAAATAAAAATAACTTTACAATAATAAACCAAAATTTGAACACTTTAAAATTCAAATAAAACAACAAAGATTTTAAACAAGCAATAAAATAGAGTTACTTAAATAAACATCTAATACACATCCCTTGTAGTTAAGAAGCATTTGATCTTTAGTTGTCAGGGGTACTAGCATTCAGTAAACAGTAAATTGTAGCATACATGGGAAGAAAGTAATTAAAGTAAATTAACTAAATAACATAAGTTAGAATGGTAGGACAGGGGTTATGTTGCAGCTGTGAGATGTGGGAGCTTTTGGACATCAAGGTGATTCATGACAAACACGTCTGCAGGAAGTGTAAGCAGCTTGAGGAATTCCGGATCAGGATTATTGATCTGGAAACCGAAATGCAGACACTGTGCAACATAAGGGATGGGGAGAAACACCTGGATACTTTGTTCCAGAAGACAGTCACACCTCTTAGAAGAGGGTCATCTGTTTGATCAGCAGTGAGGGACAGGAGGATGTGACTGTCAGTGAGGCAGGTAATGGGACTGAGCAGGCAGGAGTGGAGGGGCCTCAGACTTTGCAAGTGTCAAACAGGTTTGAGGTGCTCACAACCTGTGTGGATGAAAGTGAAATGTGCAAGGTGGATGAGCTGGCTGGCCATGACACTGTGGTACAGGAAGCCATTCACACAGGGGGAGCAAAAATGAATGTAGTGGTAGTAGGGGGAAGTATAGCGAGGGCATTGACACTGTTTCCTGCAGCAAAAAGTGAGAGTCCAGATGGCTGTGTTGCCTGCACAGTGCCAGGGTTCAGGACATCTGCTCAGGGCTGGAGAGGGACTTGCAATGGGAGGGGGAGAATCCAGTTGTCGTGGTCCATGTACGTACCAATGACATAGGTAGAACTAGGAAAGAGGTTCTGTAAAGTCAGTATAAGGAGCTAGGTACCAAATTATGTAGCAGAACCTCAAATAATCTCTGGATTATTACCTGAGCCACTTGCAAATTGGCATCGGGCAAATAAGATTAGAGAGACCAATGCGTGGCTCAAAGACTGGTGTGAGAGAACTGGGTTCCGGTTTGTGGGGCACTGGTATCAGTGCTGGGACAGTGGGGGCTGTACCGTTGGGACGGTTTACACCTGAACCGTGCTGGGATGTGTCCTCGCAAATCGCATAGCTAGGGAAGTAGAGAGGGCTTTAAACTAAACAAGAGCGGTGAGGGATCAAGTTTGGGTAGAGGTAGCAATTCAAGGTGTAGAGTCAAGACAGGAGAGCCAAATAGTAACATGAGAAATGAGGTTAGAGAATGACAGGAAAGGACTTAGAGAAAAAACCTAAGAATAAATCAACAATCAAGACTAGATGTTACAACGGTAACAAAAAGACAAGACTGAAGGCTCTCTATCTGAATGCACGTAGCATTCAAAACAAAGTAAATGAATTGATGACCCACACAGAAGTAAATAAATATGATCTGATTATAATTATGGAGACGTGGCTGCAGGACAACTAAGATTGGGTCCTTAATATTGAGGGGTACATGACATTCAAGGAGAATAGGAAGCTGGGTAAAGGTGGCGGGGTTGCATTGTTAATCAAAGAGGGCATTGGTGCAATAGTTAGAGATGACCTTGGATCAGGAGATCAGGATGTAGAATCGGTTTGGGTGCAGATGAGGATTAGTAGGGGAAAAATAGTCATTACCAGGAGTGGTTGACGGGCCCCAAACAGCAGCCATAGAGTAGGACAAAGTATTCAAGAGAAAATATTGTGTGCTTGTGATAAAGGGACGGCAATAATCATGGGTGATTTTAATCTACACAATAACTGGAAGTATCAGATTGGCAGTAATAGCCTGGATGAGGAGTTCTTAGAATGCTTTTGAGATAGTTTCTTAGAGCAGCATGTTCAGGAACCAATCAGAGAGCAGGTTATATTTGACGTGGTATTGTGTAATGTAACAGGATTAATTAATGACCTCAGAGTAAGGGCACTGCTAGGTAGCAACGAGCACAATATGGTTGAATTTTACATCCAGTTTGAAAGGGAGAAGAGTGGGTCAAAGACTAGTATCTTAAACTTAAATAAGGGCAACTATGTGGGGATGAAAGCTGAGCTAGCTGAAGTGAACTGGGAAACTAAGCTAGAGGATAGATCAATCGAGAAGCAGTGGCAGACATTTAAAGGGATATTTCAAAGTATTCAGAATGAGTACATCCCGACCATAAAGAAAAATTATAAAGGGAGGACCCATCATCTGTGGTTAACTAAAGAAGTTAAGGAAAGCATCAGCTGAAGGAAAAAGCATACAACTCTGCAAAGATGAGCAGCAGGACAGATGATTGGACAGAAATTAAAGAACAGTCGAAAATGGCTGAAAGGTTAATCAGGAGAAAGAAATTAGAGTGTGAGAGGAAGTTTGCTAGAAATGTAAAAATGGATAGCAAGTGTTTCTACAGGTGCTTAAAAAGGAAAAGAGTGAGCAAAGTGAGTGTTGGTCCTCTAGAGGGTGACAGTGGGGAGTTAATAGTAGTTAAGGAAATGGTGGAAGAAATGAATAATATTTTGCTTCTGTGTTCAATATAGAGGATACAAAAAACATTCCAGTAAAAGCTGCAAATCAGAAGGTGACAGGAGAAAGGAACTTGGTGAAATTGAAATCACTGGGGAAATGGTACTGAGCAAATTGAAGGAGCTGCCGATGTCAAGTCTCTGGGACCCAATGAACTACATCCTAGGGTCTTAAAAGAGGCAGCTAATGCGGTAGTTGGTGCACTGGTGTTAATTTTCCAAAATTCGCTCAATTCTGGAAAGGTTCTGTCAGATTGGAAAGCAGCAAATATAACCCCTCTATTCAAGAAGGGAGGGAGGTAGAAAACAGGAAACTATAGGCCAGTTAGCTTGATGTCTGTCGGGGGGAAGTTATCAGAATCAATCATTAAGGAGGTTATAGCTGGGCACTTAGAAAAGCTCAAGGCAATTGGGAAGAGTCAGCATGGTTTTATGAAAGGAAAATCATGTTTAACCAATTGATTTGAGTTTTTTTTGAAGGAGTAACATGCGCTGTGGATAAAGTGGAGCCTGTAGACGTACTGGACTTGAATTTCCAGAAGGCATTTGAGAAGGTGCCACATCAAAGATTATTATGGAAAATAAAAGTGCATGGTGTAGGGGGTAACTTATTAGCATGGATAGGAGATTGGCTGGCTGGCAGAAAGCAGAGAGTGTGTGTAAATGGGTCTTTTTCTGATTGGCAGGATGTGATGAATGGAGTCCCACAGGGGTCTGTGCTCGGGCCTCGAACTTTTTATGATTTACATCAATGACTTATTTGAGGGGTGTGAAGACGTGGTAGCGAAATTGGCAGATGGCACAAAGGTAGGTAGAAAAGTATGTTGTGAAGAGGACATGAGGAGGTTGCAGATGGATGTAGATAGGTTGAATGAGTGGCCAAAGATCTGGCAAATGGAGTGAAATGTGGGAAAATGTGAAGTTAGTCACTTTGGCAGGAAGAACAAAAAAGCAGAGTATTGCTTAAATGGAGAATGGCTGCATAATTCTGAGGTGCAGAGGGACCTAGGTGTTCTAGTAAATGAGTCACAAAAAGTTTGTATGCAGGTACAGCAAGTAATTAATAAGGCTAATGGAATGCTATCCTTTGTTACGAGAGGGGTTGAACATAAAAGTAAGGATGTTATGCTTCAGTTATACAGGACTGCACCTGGAATACTGTGTGCAGTTTTGGTCTCCTTATTTAAGGAAGGATATAAATGCATTGGAGGCGGTTCAAAGGATGTTCACTAGATTGTTACCTGGAATGAATAGGCTGTCTTATGAGGAAAGGTTGGACAGACTGGGCTTGTTTCCACTGGAGTTTAGAAGAGGGAGGAGTGATTTGATTGAAGTATACAGGATCCTGAATGGCCTTGACAAGGTGGATGTGGAAAGGATGTTTCCTCTTGTGGGTGAGTCCAGAACTAGGGGGCACCGTTTCAAAATTAGGGGGTCGCCCTTTTAGGACAGAGATAAGGAGAAATTTTTCTCTCAGAGGGATGTGCGAATGGGAACTCTCTGCCTCAGAAGGCGGTGGAGGTGGGGTCATTGAATATTTTTAGGACAGAGGTAGATAGATTCTTGTTTGGCAAGGGAATCAAAAGTTATCGAGGTTAGATGGGAATGTGGAAATTCAAAGACAAGAAGATCAGCCATGATCTTATTGAATGGCACAGCAAACTTGAGAGGCCAAATGGTCTGCTCCCGTTCCTATTCCATATGTTCTTATGGTCTCTCTCCAGTGTGAATTCGCTGGTGTATTCGCAAGTGGGATGACTGAGTGAATCCTTTCCCACACACGGAGCAGGTGAATGGTCTTTCCCCAGTATGAAACCATTGGTGTCTCAGCAGGCCGGATGGCTGAGTGAATCCCTTCCCACACTCAGAGCAGGTGAATGGTCTCTCTCTAGTGTGAAACCGCAGGTGTATTCGCAGGTGGAATGACTGAGTGAATTCCTTTCCACACTCGGAGCAGGTGAATGGTCTCTCCCCATTGTGAAACCGCTGGTGTGTTTGCAAGTGGGATGGCTGAGTGAAACCCTTCCCACACTCAGAGCAGGTGAACGGCCTCTCCCCATTGTGAAGCCGCTGGTGTATCAGCAGTTGGGATGACTGATTGAAACTCTTCCTACACTCGGAGCCGGTGAACAGCCTCTCTCCAGTGTGTAGCTGCTGGTGTCTCAGCAGCTCAGATGACTGAGTGAATCCCTTCCCACACTCAGAGCAGGTGAATGGTCTCTCCTCAGTGTGAATTCGCTGGTGTGTTCGCAGGTTGGCTGACAGAGTGAATCCCTTCCCACACTCGGAGCAGGTGAACGGCCTCTCCCCAGTGTGACTGCGTCGATGGATTTCCAGCTGGGATGGGTAACTGAATCCTTTCCCACAGTCCTCACATTTCCACGGTTTCTCCATTGTGCAGGTGTCCCTGTGTCTCTCCAGGTTTGATGATCAGTTGAATCCTTGTCCACACATAGAACACGTGTACAATGTCCCCCTGCTGTGAATGGTGTGATGTTATTTCAGGCTGTGTAACTGGTTAAAGCTCTTTCCACTGTCAGTTCACTGGGACACTCTCATTGAGGGGTGTATGTGTCTCGGTGCTTTTCCAGACTCACTGATGTTTGAAATCTTTTCCCACAGACAGAACAGACAAATATTTCTCGTTCGACATTCAAAGACAATAATATTCAGGTCCTGATGAATCGAGTGACTCTGTCAGATCTTGATGTGATGTTTGGTTTGAGTTCCCCCTCTGTAAATCCTCCCCTTCCGATACCCTGTAAAAGGAGTTTACAAAAGTGATCACTATAAGAACAGGATAGAAATTCAGAGCAGACAATTCTCATTTCTTTGAACATTATTTCCTGTCTCCTTCTCCCAAAGCTGCAAATTCCCGTCCCACACTCTCCCTCCTCCCTGTGCTGAAGCCAAACAGAATTTTGGATAATTCTTCCTGTATCTTTGTTACAAATTTGTCCAACTGAAGATAACAATATGTTTCATCATTCACTTCAGTCATTACTCGTGACAAGACATTAATCTGAAACCCCCTGACCGACCTTACAGAATAGCAGACATTAACCTTGTGTCCAAAACTTACTGTGTGGAGATTTAATGAGCGATTGTGAAGATGGTTTCTCCAAACCTCCCTGGGTTTCCTTCGTTCCTTCTCTCCCTCTCTAACTAAGTTAAACCTGGGATCAGTCTCATGGTCCATTCTGGTTACTGCTTCTCTTCCTGATGACTAATTAACTCCAATTAAACACTGAGAAGACTGAAGACACTGTTTTCAGTCCCTGCTCCAATCTCCATTCCCTAGATACCAACTCCATCCTTCTCCCTGGGAACAGTCTGAGATTAAACCAGTCTGTTGATAACCTCGGTGTTACATTTGATCTCAAGATCAGGTTCTGACCTCATATCGGTGCCGTCACTAAGATCGCCTCTGTAACATCACCCGCCCTCACCCCGTCACAGTGCATCTGCTGCTGAAACCCTCATCACTGCCGTTGTTACCTCCAGACTTGAACGACTATCCCAACACACTCCTGGCTGGTCTCCCACATTCTACTCTCCGTAAACGTGAAGCCATCCAAAAGTCTGCTGTCCACGTTTTCACTCATAGCAAGTCCTGTTCCTCTGTCACCCATTTGCTTCCTGACCTGTCTTGGATCCCGGTCAAGCAACAGCTTGATTTTAAAATTCTCATCCTTCTTTTCAAATCCCTCCGTGGCCTCGCCCCTCCCTTTCTCTGTAATCTCCTCCAGCCCTACAACCCTCTGAGATATCTGCACTGTTCCAATTCTGATAGCTTGTACATTCTCCATTTTAATCGCTCCAGCATTAAGTTCCCTCGTTCCCAAATTCTGAAATTCTCTCCCTACACCTCTCCCTCTGTCTCCCACATTTTCCCCCTTTAAGACACTTGAGTATTGCTAAAAAAAAGAGACATTCTGTTGAAACCTTTTCTCTTGTACTCATCAGGACAGACGCAAGAACATCAAATTTCAAAGATTATAAGTCGGGCTCAATATGTGGCTTACTTTTGCTTGCTAGAAGCTACATATATTCATACACAGGGAACTGTCCACTGCAGACAGAAGGTGCATGTCCAGGGATGGCTGTTTGTTGAATTAAACAAAAGCATGGAGGATGATAGCTCTTTGGTGAATTCTCCATGGTAATGCCTTGACCAATCAGAGCTGACTGGCCAACCAGTCAACACCCTTTCCTTGTGCGGCACAAATTGTTATTCGCTCAGAAATTTGTGTTTTTTGCATCTGTCCAGAGGAGTGCAACATGAAATATCAGCAATATGTCTCCTTTTCTCAGCAATACTTAAATTCTGTACTGCTGAGTGACTGTGGGTTTATAATTCTATTGTTGCTGATCTAAAACTCCTGGTGAACACACATTTTATGAACGTCTCCCTCGGGCTGTTGCTCATTGTCCCCGTGAGGATGGCGGCTGCGCATGCGCCCTGTAGCACATTGACCCATCAAGATGGCGGCCGCGCAGGCGCCAATCTCCACATTGCCCCTATAAAGATGGCGGCCGTTAACTCGGGCCTTTCTCCCGCAGCGCCGAGCAAACCCGGGGATAGTGGATTCTTATTGAGGGATTGGGGCCGTACCGTGAGTTTATGAAGCTTCCAAATTCATCCGCCGGCCCTATCTCTGTTCACGGGTTTATTTTCAGTTCTGTATCCGCATTCGGTCATTGCTAAACCCGCATTTTAAATCCGCTCACACTGAGTTCACTTACCGCCTGTCTCCACGGACTGCGCATGTTCCGACTGCAAATGACTGGCGGCAGCTCCGGACCAATAGGAAGAAGGGGCGGGATTGGATGACCGAGCGGGAGCAGCTGGTCCTCCAGCCATTCGGAGTGAGAGGGGCGGAGCCTGCTGGGAGTGGAGCATACGCAGTGTGGGCGCGGGACTGGGATGAAGACGGTGGATTTTTTTTCCCCCAATAATTGATATAGATTTTTCTTTTCCCTCCTATTTCCATTATTTTTAAATGTATTTCCATCCATTGTTTTATCTCTACCTTTTAGCCTATTTCAATCCCTTCACCCCACCCCACCCCCACTAGGGCTCTCTGTACCTTGCTCGTCCTGCTTTCTACCCTTAATTAGCACATTCCTTAGATAATATCACCACCTTCAACACCTCTTTGCCCTTTGTCTGTGACATCTTTTGGTTATCTCCACCTATCACTGGCCCTCTATCCAGCTCTACTTGTCCCCCCGCCCTTAAACCAGCTTATATTTCACCTCTCTTCTATTTTTACTTAGTTCTGTTGAAGAGTCATATGGACTCGAGACGTTAACTGTGTTCCTCTCCGCAGATGCTGTCAGACCTGCTGAGTTTTTCCAGGTATTTTTGTTTTTGTTGCGGTGGAATTTAAAGTCCAGCAGGTGAGAAAGAGTCGAGTGCAGGAGAGGAATGGAGCCGGGGGGTGGACTGGGAGGGTTCACACACACCCGGTGTAGGACTCCAAACCCGGATTAGAAACTCCCGGAGCTCAGTTTACACCGAGTGTTTGGAAACTCCTTTTACAGGGGGTTAGAAGGGGAGGATTTACACACAGCAAACTCAAACCTAGAGAAATATTTGTCTCTTTGGACTGACCTGCTGAAACACATTGAATTCTCACTGGCGAGAGGCTGTTCAGTTGCTCACAGTGTGGTAAGAGCTTCAGGACATCATCCCACCTGGGACACCACATTCACACTGACAACAGACCTTTTAAATGACCAGAGTGTGAGAAGTGCTTTAAAAGGTGTGGGGAATCTTGCGGTATGTTAGAATTTCTTTTTGCTTAAATCTATGCGAACGGAATTGTATACCCTGGCATGGCACTGGAATACGGTAAAAGGGAAAGACAGTATATTACCTTGAACATCTTCAGTGTAAGTGTGAGCTGCTGTTAAATCAGGCTGTATAGGTAGAACTTAAAAACAAAAAGGGGGCAATCACATTGTTGGGAGCATACTATAGACCCCCAAACAGTCAGGGAGAGATAGAAGGGCAGATATGTAGGCAAATCTCAGAAGTGTCAAAATAATAGAGTAATAATAGTCGGGGATTTCAACTTCCCCAATATTAACTGGGATAGACCAAGTGTGAAAACTTTGAGGGGGCTGAATTCTTCAAATGTATCCAGGAGAGATTTTTAAGCCAGCACATAGAAAGTCCTACAAGAGATGTGCTGGACCTTCTTTTAGAGAACAAAACTGGGCAAGTTGGAGAAGTGTCAGTGGGGAAGCAGTTCAGTAATAATGACCATAACTCCGTTAGATTTAAGTAGTTATTGAAAAGGACGAAGATGGATCGAAAATAAGGGTTTTGAATTGGGGGAAGACCAATTTCAATATGATAAGACAGGACCTGGCCAAAGTGGACTGGGAGCAGCTACTTGTAGGAAAATCAACATCAGAGCAGTGGGAGTCATTCAAAAAGGAAATAGTGTGCAGGACCAACATTTTCCCACAAAGGACCAACAAGTCCAGAGAAACCGGGATGTTGAGGAATTGACAGGATTAGATAAGGGGGGAGAAATGGGAAGCTTATGGTACATACCGAGGGCTCAAAACAGCAGGAGCCCTTGATGGATAGAGAAAGTGCAGGGGGTTACTTAAAAAAGAAATTAGGAAGGCGAAGAGGGGGCATGAAAAACACAGCTGGGTGAAATAAGTTAAAATCCAAAGGCATTTTATAAGTATATTCAGGGAAAGAGGATAACCAGGGAAAGATTAGGGCCCATCAGGGACCAAAATGGCAATCTGTGTGAGGAGCTGGAAGATGTAGATGAGGTTTTAAATGAGTACTTTGCATCTGGAGTAACTATACAGAAGGATGATGTAGATATAGATATCAGGGAAGGGGACTGTGATATACTTGAACAAATGAGTATTGAGAGGGAGGAGGTATTAGCGGTTTTATTGGGCCTTAAAAGTGTATTAATCCCCAGGCCCAGATGAAATGTATCCCAGGTGCTGTGGGAGGCAAGGGAGGAGATTGCAGGGGCCCTGACATTAATTTTCAAATCCTCTCTGGTCACAAGAGAAGTACCAGAGGACAGCTAATGTGGTACCATTATTAAAGAAGAATGGTAGGGATAAACCAGGGAGCTAATAGGCCAGCGAGTCCAACATCAGTGGTAGGGAAACCTTTGTAAATGTTCTGAGGGACAGAATTAATCCCCACGTGGAGAGGCAAGAACTAATCAAGGGTAGTCAGCATGGCTTTGTCAGTGAGAGATCATGTCTAACAAATTTGATTGAATTTTTCGAGAAGGTGACGAGGTGTGTAGATGCGGGTAGTTCAATTGATATAGTCCACATGGAATTCTCTAAGGCTTTTGACAAGGTCTGGCATGGGAGACAGGTCCAGAAGGTAAGAGCCCATGTGATCCAGGACAATTTGGCAAATTGGATCCAGAATTAGCTCAGTGTCAGGAGGCAGAGGGCGATGGTCAAAGGTTGGTTTTGTGACTGGAAGCCTGTGTCCAGTGGCGTACTGCAGGGTTGGGTGCTGGATCCCTTCTTGTTTTTAGTGGACATTAATGATGTAGACATGAATGTAGGAGGTATGATCAGTAAGTTCACAGGTAACACAAAAAAATCACTAGTGTGGTAAATAGCGAGGAGGAAACCCTTAGACTACAGGACAATATAGATGGGCTGGTCAGATGGGCAGAACACTGGAAAATGGAATTTAATCCCAAAAAGTGTGAGGTGATGCATTTCTGGAGGACTAGCTAGGCAAGGGAGTATATAATGAATGGTAGGACCTGGGAAGTACAGACCCTCGGTGTGCATGTCCATAGATCCTTGAACATAAGAACTAGGAGCAGGAGTGGGCAATTCAGCCCCTCGAGCCTGCCCCGCCATTCATTACGATCATGGCTGATCTCATTTTGGCCTCAACTCCAATTTACCTCCCTCACCCCATAACCTTTCAACCCATTACTAATTAAGTCCGTGTGGTGAAGGTGCTCGCACAATGCTGTTAGGTAAGGAGCTACAGGTTATTCACCCAGTGATGAGGAAGGGACATTGTTGTTGTTGATTTGGAGAAATATCAATTTGTGTTTATATCACACATTTATTGTTATATAGTTTACCAAGACATTTCACAGAAATGTTAGAAACCAAGGAGATACTCGGGCAGGTGGCCAATAATTTGGTCAAAGAGGTCGGTCTGAAGGAATATTTTAAAGGATGCAAATGAGGTAGAGAGGCAGAGAGATTTAGGAAGGCAATTCTAGAGTCTTGGAAACTGACAGAATGGCAACCAATGATGGAATTATTAAAATCAGTAATTCTCGAATTCGGAGAGAGCAGATATCTCGGGGGGTATTGTGAGGCTGGAGGAGGTTACAGAGATAGGAATGATCACAACCATGGAGGAAAACAAGGAAGAGAATGTGAAAATTTAGGTGCTGCTTAAATGAGTGCCTTCAAATCATTTGTATAGTTTGTGAATGGCTGTGGGCCAAGCACTGATCCTTGCAGTATCCCACAAATAACTGCCTGTCATCCTGAGAATGAGACATTTATTCCGACTCTCTGTTTTCTGTCTGTTCACCAATTCTCAATCTATAACAGGATATTACCCCAATCCCATGCACTTGAATTCTGTTTATTGACATCCTGTGCTTTGTTTAGTAACCTTCTCTCTCTGTCCCTCCCACTCCTCTCTCTCTTACTCTCTCTGTCACATTGAATTCTCCAGCCCAGCGAGTTCTGGATGCTCCATCATTGAATATATTTCCGGCTGAGATGGAGAGATTTTCGATCTCTCAGGGAGTCGAGGGATATGGGAAGTGGGTGGGAAAGTGGAGTTGAAACCCAAATTCAGCCACGATTGTATTGAATGGTGGAGCAGGCTCGATGGGGTGTTAGGACTTCTCTTGTTCCTATTTTGTATGTTCTTATGGAGTCCAGAGTCTTGTGTTGGCCCAGACCGGGTGGCAGGTTCCCTCCCCTGATGGACTTTAGTGAACCTGTTGGGTTTTTATCACAATCCAGCAGTTTTCATGGTCACTTTTTCCCAGTGCCGGCCCCACAAATTCCCAGATTCATTCAGCTCAGTTTCACAACCTGCCTTTGTGTTTTTGTGGGTGTTCTCTCACTCCCCTTTTTCTGTTTTAAATCAATTCCACAGGGTATTAGAAGGGGAGGATTTGCAGTTGGGAAACTGAAACCAAACATCACATCCGGATTTGATGGAGTCGCCTAATTCATCTTAAACTGAGTATCTTCAGATTTTGAACATGGAAGAAAAAAGCACTGTTCACAATGGGGAGACACCGTACACGTGTTCTGTGTGTGGACGAGGCTTCAGCCGATCATCTGACCTGACGGAGCATAAATGCAGTCACAATGGAGAGAAACCATGGAAATGTGGGGACTGTGGGAAGAGATTCAAATCCCCATTGGAACTGGGAACTCATTGGTGCACTCACACTGGGGAGAGACCATTCACTTGCTCTGAGCATGGGAAGGGATTCACTCAATTAGCCAACCTCATGGGACACCAGCGAGTTAACACAGATGAGAGACATTTTAAATGCCCACAGTGTGAGACGTGCTTCAAAAGTTCTGTGGAACTAAAGTCCCATCAACATGTTCACACTGATGAGAGACCGTTCAGGTGCTCTCACCGTGGGACTGGGTTCAGACGATCATCTGAACTCATGGCACACCAGCGAGTCCACACTGGAGAGAGACCGTTCACCTGTTCCAGGTGTGGGAAGGGATTCATTCAGTCATCCAACCTGCTGCTGCACCAGAGAGTTCACACTGGAGAGAAGCCATTTTCCTGCTCCGAATGTGGGAAGGGATTCAGTTGTTCATCCAACCGGCTAAGACACCAGAGAATTCACACTGGAGAGAGGCCATTTACCTGTTCCGAATGTGGGAAGGGATTCATTCAGTCATCCAACCTGCTGCTGCACCGGAGAATTCACACTGGAGAGAGGCCATTTACCTGCTCTGAATGTGGGAAGGGATTCAGTTGTTCATCCAACCGGCTAAGACACCAGAGAATTCACACTGGAGAGAGGCCATTTACCTGCTCTGAATGTGGGAAGGGATTCAGTCAGTCATCCATCCTGCTGAGTCACCAGAGAGTTCACACTGGAGAGAGGCCATTTACCTGCTCTGAATGTGGGAAGGGATTCAGTCAGTCATCCGGCCTGCTGAGACACCAGCAAGTTCACAAGTAACTGTCGTGATGGGATTTTGCTCTTAATAACATTCAGGACTGAAGTATGTTCATTATAGTGTGTTTCTGTAGACACTAATAAACTCCAGCCCACTTAGATAAAAGTCAAATAAATCAGCATTGTGTTAAACACAATGCGTTGAACCTTTTACTATTTTTAACAAGTTAGTTCCTTTTTGATGTTAATAAACTCCAGCCCAGTTACAGATTCTGTATAAAATTGGAATAAATCAGCTTCGTGATGAATAGTTGAGTCGTTTTGATATTTCTAGCACAAGTTAGTTCCTTTTGAAGGGCTCTCCCTCTCCCCTGTCTCCTCCATCCTCACCTCCAACAACAAGTGTGAGGAGCTCATGGAGCTTCTTTGTCACTAAGATTGAGACATTCCGATCAGCTGCCTCTGCTGCTTCCCTCCCTTCCACTAGCCCACCGGGACAAACTATCTCTAAAGATTCTCCTTGTCCGAGCCTGAACCCGTGATTAAATGACAAAGGGGATGATGGTGCAAGGCAGCATTGGGTGATAATGAGACAAGGAAATAAACTAATGGGACAAGTGGATAAACAACAGACAGGCCCAGAGGAGGGATAAATGGTAAAAGAAGAACCATTACCAGACCCTACTGTCAGAAAAAATGGGAGCAGTGGTTATGATTTGAAATTGTCAAAATGAAGGTTGAGTCCAGAAGGATGTAAAGTGTCCAATGAAAGAAGGGCTGCTGTTTCTTGAGCTTCCATTGAGCTTCATTGGAACAGTGCAGGAGGCCGAGGTCAGAGTGGGAGTGGGTGGAGACTAACCTGATAAATGACCAGAACCTCAGGGTCACACTTGGAGACTGAAAGGTGATGTTCCACAAAGCAGTTACCCAATTGGGATTTAATCTCCTCAATGTAGAGAAAACTGCACTGTGGTCAGTGAATAGACAATACTGAATAGCAAGAAGTACCAGTAAATCACTGTGTCCCTTGGAAAGTGTTTTGGGCCCTGGAATGAGGGAAGGGAGGAGGTGGACGGGTGCTGCTGCATCTGCTGTGCTTGAATGGAAATGATTCACAGTGATTTTCATAAGAACACAAGCAATATGAGCAGGGTTGGACCAAAAGGCCCCTTGAGCCTGCTCCACCATTAAATGTTCTTCCAGCTCAACTCCACTTTCCCATCCTATCACCATATCCCTTAGTGCCCAAATATTTATGGATTTCCACCTTGAACATATCAAGATAGAGAACAACAGACTCAGTGCAACTATTAATCTGGGAAATGCACAAACAAGGTGCATGTGAATTACAAATTCACCTCTTCGCTGCTTGGTAATCATGTTAAATGAGCTTTACACTGACCCCATGCTGAAATCTAGTCATTCTCTGACAGGTATTCTTAATGGTATAATTAGCAAATTTAGAATGAAAAATACCCTCTGCTTCACTGTAAGGCTGAGAGACAACTTTGTAATTGATTCATAATGTCACAGGCCGGCTCATTAGGTCTGCTCATTTCATCTAATCTTATTTTCAGCTAATGGGAGAATGGCTGAAACAGGGGGTGGTGAATAACAGCTCGAAATCACAGTCCCCTCTCCCGAAGCCATAATGATCCTTACAACATACAGGAATTTGGGATAATGTGACTTTGATGCTCAGATTAGCTCTGCCTCCATATTATAGGAAGGAGCGAAGCACTGGGGATGGTGCAAAAAAGATTTACTGGAATGATGCCAGAATTGGAAAATATGTCAAATTCACAAAGATTTAACAGATTGAAAAGTTTTTCTCTGGAAAAGAAAGTGAGGGATGACTTGACTAAGGCCTTTAAGATAATGAAAGGGGTTGACAGGGTAGACAAATGGAAGAGTTTTCCACTTGGAGATTGTTGAGAATAAATATACCTTAGTCATCAATAAATCTAATGCACAATTCATATGCAACTTCTTCAATCAGAGATAAAAGCAGAAAATCATGGAAATACTCAGCACATCCAAGAGAATCTGTGAATTGAGAAATAGAGTTAAGTTTTCAGGTCTGCTCACTGATGCAGTGCAGTTCTGATGGAAAGTCACAGCCTTGAAATTTAAATACATCTTTCACTCTCCACAGACACTGCCAGATCTGCTCAAAATTCCAATATTTTGTTTTTTTATTTCAGATTTACAGCACCACCTTTCTCTAACTGTGGTTGAGAATGCAGAGCACATTCTGAGAAGGGTTTGAGATCCCAGTGTGAGCTGAACCTCATGTTGCAAAATCACACCATGAAATCACACCAGCTGAATGTGGAAATGGATTCACCTCGTTATTCCATTTTCTGACACAGCAGCACAGTCATACCTGTGGGAGACTATTCAGATACTTCATGTGTGCAACCCTTTGCTCACTGCCCACCTGCTAACACTCCAGTTTTAGAAGGTCAAAGGATTAGATCCACAATTGCTACATTCCAGCTGACAAGACAGAGTTTCAGTAGTCATAATATGGGAAGAAAAATCACTTGTCTGCACCGCTGCTGAGAGTCCAGTGAGTTCAGATCTAACTGTCAGGGTTTGTTCTGTTGTTAATTACACCAAGGACAGAACTATGGTGGAGGGGCCGTGCACTATGGTTGCCATATCAATATTAATAATTTTATATATTGGCCCTATGGCGCCAATCATCATCGGATCATAAAACATAATTATCTTATCAGAAAAGGCCTTTCAATGGCGGTACGTTTACCCAGGATTGAGTGGGGGGAAGAATGTGATGTATGCTCACGTCAGGCGATCCTCGCGCAGGCGCAGTAGCTGACAGTGACTGGTACATGCGCATTGCGAACTCTGACTGGAGCATGCGCAGTACCATCTGTAGCTGGAGCTGGTGGAAGTCGCTGAGAAATGGCGAACACAGGCGAGTAAAAGGAGCCGGTGAGTGGGGGAGGGATGGAGGCGGCGGAGTGGGTGGGGAGGCTTCATGAAGACCCTGTGAAGGTCTGATATCTTGAATAAGAAGCTACCGGTCCTGCGGTTACACCGAATGGAGAGGAGACAATTCTGACCCGCGTCTCCTCTCGGAGACAGGCCCGAGTTAACAACCGCCATCTTCACAGGGGCAATGTGCAGCAGGGCGCATGCGCGGCCATCCTGGTCCAGGTAGCAGGAGGAGACGATGTTGCGCATTTCTATCCTGGACTGACAGGGATGGATTTTGGAAACTCCTTTTCCAGGGGGTTAAATGGGAAGGATTTACACACAGCAAACTCAAACCAAGAGAAATGTTTGTCTCTTCTCAATTTCTATCTTCGACTGACGGTTAGTGTTTTTGTAAATTTCTGATACTGGATCTTAGAAGAGGAGGGTTGACAGATGGGAAACTCAAATCGAATATCAATTCAGATCTGGCAGAGTCACTCGATTCGTGAGGACCTGAATATCATCGGCCTTTAAATCTGGAAGGTAAACAGTTGGCCTGTCTGTCTGTGGGCAAAGGTTACTTGTAGGAGAAAGAATAATTAACTGGGGAAAGCCGACTTCAATAGGGTGAGAATGGATCTGACCCAGTAAAGTGGAATCAAAGGTTGGCAGGAGAAACTGTAATTGAGGAATGGGCTGCCTTAAAGAGGAAATAGATCAGACATAGTAATGACATATTCTTACAAATGAGGAAGGTATGGCTAACATATCCACAGCTCACTAAATAAGAGAAGAGATTAAGATGAAGATGAATAAGTCTGCTAACAGAGATATCAGGTGGCTAATACAACCGAGAGACAGGATAAAGAAAGGATATTCAGAGAGAAATTGGAAAAAGAAAGTAAGAGAAGCAAAGAGAAAGTATGAGAAGAGACTGGCAGCTAACATGGAAGGAAATCAAAACGCTTTCTCTGGCTGATACCTAGTAACAGGCCGGTAAAAGGAGAAAGGGGCTGGTTAGGGATTTAAAAAAAGGTGATTTACCCATTGGGACAAGGGGTATGGATGAGGTATAAATGAATATTTGGCATCTGTCTTTACCAAAGAAGATGATGCTGCACAGGTCATGGTTAAAGAGAAGGTAGTTCAAACACTTGTGGTGTTTAATATTGATAAGGAGAAGGTATTATATGGGCTGTCTGATAAAGTTGACAAGGCACCAGGATTGGATGAGATGTATCCAAGGATACTGAGGGAATTCAGAGTGGAAATTGTGGAGGCACTGACCATATTATTCCAATCTTCTTCAGACCCATGTGTGGTGACAGAGAACAGGAGAATTGCAAATCATACACCTTTCTTCAAAAAGGGTGTAATGATAAGCCCAGCAACTACCAGACCAGTCAGTTTAGCCTTGCGAGTGATAATTCTGGGCAAAATTAATAGTCACTTAAGCAAATGTGGGCTAATTCAGGGAAGCCAGCACAAGTTTGTTAAGGGAAAATCATTTTAAACTAACTTGCTTAAGGTTTTTCAAGAGTTAACAGTGTGGTTGATGAGGGTAATGCTGTTAATGTGGTGTACATGGTCTTCCAAATGGCATTCGATAAAGTGCCACATAACAGACTTGTGAGCAAAGTTATAGCTTATAGAACAAAATGGGCAGCAGCAACATGGATACAAAATTAACTGAGTGACAGGAAACAGAGAGTAGTGATTTTTCAGAATGGAGGAAGGTTGAAAGTGGATTTCCCCAGGAGTCAGTGTTACGACTCCTGCTCCTATGACCTAGACCTTAGTGTTCAGGCACAATTTTGAAATTTATGGGCACAGACTGTGTAGAAGGTCCTTTCTCTGGTGGACCTTAGTGAACCAGTTGAGTTTTTGTGACAATCCAGCATCTTTCATGGTCACTTTTTCCTCGTGCCGGCCCCACAAATTCCCAGATTCATTCAGCTCAGTTTCACAACCAGCCTTTGTGTTTTTGTGGGTTCTCGCTCACTCCCTCTTTCTGTTTTAAATCAATTCCACAGGATATTAGAAGGAGAGGATTTGCAGTCAAGAAACTGAAACCAAACATCTGATGGATTGCACAGTTTATCGTAGCCTGAATATCATCGGATTTTGAACATGGAAGGAAAAAGCACTGTTCAAAGTGGGGAGAAACTGTACACGTGTTGTGTTTGTGGACAAGGCTTCAGCCAATCATCTAATGTGGCAGGACATAAATGCAGTCCCAACAGGGAGAAACCGTGGAAATGTGGGGACTGTGGGAAGGGATTCAATTACATGGAAAGACATCGGTGCAGTCAAACAGCAGAGAGATCGTTCATCTGCTCCAAGTGTGGGAAGGGATTCACTCGTTCATCCTACCTACTGAAACACCAGTGAGTTCACACTGACGAGAGACCTTTTAAATGCTTGGACTGTTGGAAGTGCTACAAAGGTTCCTGGGAACTGATGTCCCATCAACGTGTTCACACTGACGAGAGACCGTTTGGCTGCTCTCACTGTGGGACTGGTTTCAGGAGATCATCTCATCTGACTATGTACCAACGAATTCACACTGGGGAGAAGCCATTTATCTGTTCCAAGTGTGGGAAGGGATTCACTCAGTCATCCAACCTGCTGAGACACCAGCATGGTCACACTGGAGAAAGGCATTTCACCTGTTCAGAATGTGGGAAGGGATTCACTGATTCATCCCATCTGTTGACGCACCAGCGAGTTCACAGTGAGGAGAGACCTTTTCAATGTCCAGACTGCGGGAAGTGCTATAAAAGTTCCGGGGACCTGATGTCCCATCAACGTGTTCACACTGACGAGAGACCATTCAGGTGTTCTCACAGTGGGACTGGGTTCAGGCGTTCAGCTAATCTTATTTCACACCAGCGAGTTCACACTGGAGAGAGGCCTTTCACCTGCTCCGTGTGTGGGAAGGGATTTACTCAGTCATCCTACCTCCTGAAACACCAGCGAGTTCACACTGGGGAGAGACCGTTCACCTGCTTTGAGTGTGGGAAAGGATTCACTCAGTCATGCAACCTGCTGAGACACCAGCAGGTTCACGAGTAACTACAGTGATTGAGTTTTGCAACTGAACCATATACATTGGGGACTGTTTCTGCTGATGGTAGTAAACTCCAGCCCAGTTATAGGTGTTAATGTTCTGGATAAAAATAAAATCATTAAGCTTTCAATTAAATAGATTATGTTGAATCTTTTTACTATCCCTAAGACATTAGTTCCTTTCGAAGGGCTTTCCCTCTCCCCTGTCTCCTCCATCCTCACCTCCAGCAACAAGTGTGAGGAGCTCATGGAGCTTCTTTGTCACTAAGTTTGAGACAATCTGATCATCTGCCTCTGCTGCTTTCTTCCCTTCCACTAGCCCACCGGGACAAACTTTGTCTAAAGATCCCCCATCTCCGAGCCCTGAACCCACATCTTTCTCCAGTTTCTCTCCCATCTCCCCTTCCTGCCCTCTCAGAGCTCACTTTGTCCATGAGACCCACCTCCTGCTCCATCGACCCTATTCCCGCTAAACTGCTGATCACCTAATTTCCCCATGTTCACTGATATTAACGGTTCTCTCTCTCCTGGTACTGCCCATCTCTTCTTCAAATCTGCCATCATCACCTGTCCTCAATAAAACCAACACTTGACCCCACGATCCTATTAAACTCCCGCTCCAGCTCCAACCTCCTTTCGCTCTCCAAAGTCCTGATCACCTCCCAAATCCATGTCCACATTTCCCAGAACTCATGTTTAAATCCCTCCAATAAGATCTCTGTCCCTGTCACGGTATCGAAACAGCTCTTCCCAAAGTCACCAATGACACCCGATGTGAATGTGACAAAGGAAAACTCCCTCATTGTCCTTCTCGGCCTGTCTGCAGCCTCTAACAACGTGGACCAAACCGTCCTCCTCCAATGCCTCTGCACTGGTGGCCAGCTGGGTGGGACATGATGAAACAATGTACAAACAATTCAAGGGCTGACTGACTTCAAGAAATAACCGGGCAGACAGGGAATGTCACCGTTACAACAAGGAGAGTCCGTGGTTTCAGTGAATGAACTGACAGAAGGTGTTGTGGATTATCTAAGACATTCGACATGAGTCAGCTGTGTGATGGAAAAGCAACATTAATGACAAATATGGGGATACAGGAGAGCCCCAAAGACATCTCATCGATAGAAGTTTCTCCCATACATTTGGAGTATTTTGTAGACATTACAGCATTGATTATGATTACAGAATGAACCGTGTGCCTTTGTTTATAATTTCGATCCTGTACGTTCATGCCTATGTAGAAATGGTCTGCACCCATACCTGGTTCCTCTGTTATTCCCCTCCCACCCCACACCACAAGTGCACTCCCTCTGACCTTCTCGACTTTCTAGCTCTTTCTCACTGTCTCCCTTTCCATCAAAAATCAGCAAATTGTTAAAAAAATGAATGTAAAAATAATGTCTAACCTTGTAATCCCGACATTAGCAAGAAGTCCCCTTATGTCCCCTTATAAAGATCTGTCCATTCGAACATACCCTAATCCTTCTGTTAGTCCTAAATTAATTATGTCAGACAGGCTAAGCAGAATTAATAACTTGAAGCATCTATGTGTTAATGACGCATTCCCCCCTTTCAAGGTTTAGGACAGGTTAGGAAGAAGGTTCATATTGTCATCATTCAGAACAACCCAGATTACAAAGGAACAACTGATCTCAAAGACAACCTCTTGTAGTGTGTGTGGAGGTGGTGTGCTGACTCAGGTTTAAATGAGTTAAATGATATATGTTTTCTATGTTAGACAATCACATTAAAATCTGGAACTCAGATGGGGATATGGATTTGTGTTAGGTGGGAAGATCGGGATCAGTGTATTACTCCAGGGAGCCTAATGATCAGAGGGACAGTATTTCAGAACTGATTCCTGTGATAGCAGCAATCCCATTGCTGTCTGTGAAAAAGACCGATGGAAATATTTAAAGTGGAAACCATAGGCGTGTTGGAGGATGATGTACACAAGGAATTTGTGAACTATCTGAGGATAATGGTGAGGGGAAAGGAATGGATCTGGAAAGCAGCAGACACTTCATGTTGCTCCAGGAGAAGTGGGGCCTGGTTGTGTAGGTGTCAGGTTTTACACAGCACACAGTCAGCCTGTGGTTTCACCCTGGATGAAGGATCTCCGAATCGTACCATTCACATCACTGGATGGGATTCTCAGGAGCCATGTTGTCTGCTTGGAGAGGAAGGTTTGTGTTATAGCTAATGAGAAGCAGCACAGACAACCACACACAGAGACCCACACTCATTCTGTCTGTCTTACACACTCAGACAACCTCTCCACACCCATACACTTTTACACACACTTCCACACTCAGGGATACACCCGCACTCATACAAACAGACACATGAGGACACATCCTGTCCTACCAGGTGTACAACACCAACCAAAGTGACTAATACTGGGGATAAAGTATTGGTGCCTATGGAGAACACTGATTTTGGCACATTCAAGTCAACATCACCCTCCATAGCCTGTGAGCGGTTTTGAACATCCAATCTCACCCCTTTCTCTGAACATTAAATCTCCAACGAACAACATCTGGGACAGAGGCTGCAACACAATTAGAACAATGAGCTGTCTATTGCCAGCTTTGGTGACAGTGGGAGGTAGTGTAAATTTCAGAACAACATCCTGGATAATTACAGCCTCTAATCTCCTCTTGGAATGACTTAAAATGTCAATTCCTCTCATGTTGATGGTCTGTTTGATGAGAGAATTCTGAGACAGATCACATGGAGAAAGAATATAATGTTGTTTTGACTCTGTATCCAATATTCCCCTGAGTTTGTTCATTGCTGCCCCAATGTCCTGAGACATGCTCCTTTGTTCAAAAATAACTATTTTGTGTTAGCAATATTAAAAAAGACTCAATACACCATGTGTTTAACACAAATCTGATTGTTATCCAGAATATAAACCCCTATAACTGGGCTGGAGTTTATTACCATCAGCAGAAACAGACCCCAATGAACATGGTTCCGACCTGGATGTGATTCACAGCAAAATCCAATCACTTGTTAGTTGTGAACTTGCTGGTGTCTCAGCAGGTTAGCGGCTGAATGAATCCCTTCCCACACTCGGAGCAGCTGAACGGCCTCTCTCCAGTGTGAATTCATTGGTGTACAGTGAGTTGAGATGACCATCTGAATCCAGTCCCACAGTGAGAGCACCTGAACGGTCTCTCGTCAGTGTGAACACGTTGATGGGACATCAGTTCACTGGAATTTTAAAGCACTTCTCTGTCCACTTTAAAGTCCACTCGGCAGTGTGAATTTGTTGATGTGTCTGTAGGTGGGATGACTGAGTAAATCTCTTGCCACACTCAGAGCAGCTGAACAACTTCTCCCCAGTGTGAACTTGCTGGTGTCTCACAAGGTTGTTTGAATGGATGAATCTTTTCCCACACTCGGAGCAGCTGAATGGCCTCCCCTCAGTGTGAGTTTGTTCGTGTCTCAGCAGGCTGGATAACTGAGTGAATCCCTTCCCACACTCTGTACAGGTGAATTGCCTCTCCCCAGTGTGAGTGTTCTGGTGTATTGTGAGTTCTGATAAATATATGCTTTCTTTACCACCTGATCCACCTGTCCTACCACCTTCAGGGACCTGTGGACATGGACTCCGAGGTCTCTCACTTTTTCTACCCCTCCCAATGTTCTCCTGTTTATTGTGTATTCTCCAGCTTTGTTTGCCCTCCCCAAATGCATTAGCATGAATTATCTTTCTCTTTTACAGCTGATTTAAAGTTGCAGATTTTGCTCCAAAGGTTAAATTGGGATTGATATTCAAAGTTAACTATTTAACTGCAGCAACAACTTCAGCTGGGAGCCAGTGAATTAAGAGGAAAGATCCCAGACAGCGGTTCTTCAAGGTACACTGCAGGCCCGACAGCTCAATCAGCTCCACTCTCAGCTCAGGAGAGCTCAACAACTCCACATCCTGTCCACAGGAGAGTTCACCTGGTGCAGTGGGACCAACATTCATGCTTTAACTAACAGCACCATAAAAACTAGATTAATCAGTTAGTCTGATTGCTGTTTGTGGAATCTTGCTGTGCACAGACAGGCTGTCATGAAACAGGAACAACTTATATAAAACATCCCAAGGTGCTTCAGAGGAGTTTCATAAAGAAAAAACTAACAAGTCACATAGGGAGATATTAGGATCAGTGGACAAAGCCGTGATTGAAGAAGCAGATTTTAACCAACATCTTTAATCAGGAGAGAGAGAGGTGGAGGGGGTGGAGAAGTTGAGGGAGAGAATTTCAAAGCTTCACACCAAGGCACAGCCATCAATGGTTGAGTAATTAAAGTCATGGATGTCAAAGAGGCCAGGAGGATGAGTGCTGAAATCTAGGAGGGTTGTAGGACTGGAGATTAGAGAGATAGAGAGGGATGAGGCCATGGAGGGATTTGAAACAAGTATGCAATTTTAAAATGGAGACATTGCTTGACCAGGAGCCAATGTGGGTCACTGAGCACAGGGCTGATGGGTGAATGGGATTTGAGGTGAGAACACACAGGCACAGAGTTTTTGATGATCTCATGATTCCATGTGGGACGGGGTGAATGTGAGAGGCCGGCCAGGAATGTATTGGAATCATCAAGTCTAAAGGTAACACGGATATGGATGAGAGTTTTAGCTGATGAGCTGGGGGTGGGGTGGAGTCAGGCAACGTTATGGAGATTGAAATATCTGGTGTTAGTGATGGTGTGGATATGTGGTCAGAAACTCATCTTGGAGTCAAATAAGACATCGAGATTGTGAACAGTGTGGTTCAGCCTCAAACAGTTCCCGGAGAGAGGGATGGACTTGGTAGTTAGGGAACGGAATTTGTAGTGTTGATCGAAGACAATGGCTTTGATCTTCCCAATTTTTAATTGGAGGAAATTTCTGCTCATCCACTACTGGATTTGGGATAAGCAGTTGGATAATTTAGTAACAGTGGAGGAATGGAGAAGGATGGTGGTGAGGTAGAGCTGGGTGTTGTCAGTGTACATGTGAAAACTAACACGGTGCTTTTGGATGATGTCACCGAGTGGCAGCATGGAGATGAGAAATAGGAGGGGCCAAGGATAGATCCTTCGGGGACACCAAGTACAAGGACTTTAGAGAGGAAAGGGAGGTTGGAGCTGGGGCAGTAGTTTGTGAAGACAATGGGGGATCAGAGATTGTTTTTTTCGATGGGTGATGACGATGCATTGAAAGGTGAAGAGGGACAGTCCCAGGAGAGAGAGAACACCATTAATAATATCAGCTACATAGAGAAATTAGATGATCAGCAGTTTAGTGGAATAGGATCGATAGATCAGGAGGTGGGTCTCATGGACAAGATGTGCACTGAGAGGGCATGAGGGGAGATGGGAAAGAAACTGGAGGAAGATGTGGGTTCAAGGTTCAGACAAGGGGAACTTTAGAGACAGTTTGACCAAGTGGGCTAGTGGGAGGGAGAGAAGCAGCAGAGGCAGCTGATCAGATTTTCTGAATCTTAGTGACAAAGAAGCTCCATGAGCTCCTCACACTTGTTGTTGGAGGTGAGGGTGGAGGAGGCAGGGGAGAGGGAGAGTCCTTCAAAAGGAACTAACTTGTGTTCGAGGCATTAAAAAGATTCAACTCACAGTATTTCATACAAAGCTGATTTATTTGACTTTATCATATATATTTTTTAAATATTAAACTTATAACTGGGCTGAAATTTACTAACATCAGCAGAAACAGACCCCAATGTACATGGTTCAGTCCTGGATGTGACTAACAGGAAAATCCACTCAATGTTCTGAGTTACTTGTGAACTTGCTGATGTCTCAACAGGCTGGATGACCGAGTGAATCCCTTCCCACACTTGGAGCAGGTGAACGGTCTCTCTCCAGTTCACTGGTGTACAGTGAGTTGAGATGATTCCCTGAACCCAGTCCCACAGTGCGAGCACCTGAATGGTCTCGTCAGTGTGAACACATTGAAGGGACATCAGGTTCCCGGAACTTTTAAAGCACTTCCCGCAGTCTGGGCATTTAAAAGGTCTCTCCTCAGTGTGAACTCGCTGGTGTGTCAGCAGATGCGATAATTGAATGAATTCCTTCCCACACTCAGAGCAGGTGAATGGTCTCTCCCCTGTGTGAAGTTGCTGGTGTTGATGCAGCCCTGACGATCGGGTGAACTCCTGCCCACATTCGGTGCAGGTGAACGGTCTCTCCCCTGTGTGAGCTCGCTGGTGTTGTACCAGCCCTGATGGTCGCGTAAATCCACTCCCACAATCGGGGCAGGTGAACGGCTTCTCCCCAGTGTGAACTCGCTGGTGTCTCAGCAGGCTGGACAATCGAGTACATCCCCTCCCACTAGAAAGCAGCTGAATGGCCTCTCCCCAGTGTGACTGCGCCGATGAGTTTCCAGCTCAGACGGGAATCTGAATCCCATTCCACAATCCCCACATTTCCACAGTGTCTCCCCACTGTGAACGGTGCTTTGTCCGTCCATGTTCAATAGGGCGACTCCGTCAGATCCTGATGTGATGTTTGGTTTCAGTTTCCTGACTGCAAATCCTCCCCTTCTAATCCCCTGTGAAATTGATTTAAAACAGAAAAAAGGGGAGTGAGAGAGAACCCACAAAAACACAAAGGCAGGTTGTGAAATTGAGCTGAATGAATCTGGGAATTTGTGGGGCCGGCACGAGGAAAAAGTGACCATGAAAACTGCTGGATTGTCGTAAAAACCCAACTGGTTCAACTAATGTCCTTCAGGGCCACCCGGTCTGGGCCTACACAAGACTCTGGTCTCTATAAGAACTGAAGAAATAGGAACAAGAGAAGTCCTAACACCCCATCGAGCCTGCTCCACCATTCAATACGATCGTGGCTGATCTTGGGTTTCAACTCCACTTTCCCGCCCACTCCCCATATCCCTCGACTCCCTGAGAGACCAAATCTCTCCCCATCTCAGCCTGAAATATATTCAATGATGGAGCATCCACAAATCGCTGGGCTGGAGAATTCTATGTGACACAGAGAAACAGAGAGAAGGGGAGTGGGAGAGGCAGAAAGAGAAGGGGAATGGGAGAGGCAGAGAGAGAAGGGGAGTGGGAGAGGCAGAGAGAGAAGGGGAGTGGGAGAGGCAGAGAGAGAAGGGGAGTGGGAGAGGCAGAGGGAGAAGGGGAGTGGGAGTGGGATAGGCAGAGAGAGAAGGGGAGTGGGAGAGGCAGAGAGAGAAGGGGAGTGGGAGAGGCAGAGAGAGAAGGGGAGTGGGAGAGGCAGAGAGAGAAGGGGAGTGGGAGAGAGAGAGAGAAGGGGAGTGGGAGAGGCAGAGAGAGAAGGGGAGTGGGAGGGAGCAAGAGAAGGTGAGTGGGAGAGAGAAAGGGGAAGTGGGAGAGACAGAGAAGGGGAGTTGGAGAGAGAGAGAAGGGAATGGGGGAGAGAGAGATAGAGAAGGGGATTGGGAGAGAGAGAGAAGGGGAGTGGGGGAGAGAGAGAGATAAGGGGAGTGGGAGAGGCAGAGAGAGAAGGGGAGTGGGAGTGGGATAGGCAGAGAGAGAAGGGGAGTGGGAGAGGCAGAGAGAGAAGGGGAGTGGGAGGGGCAGAGAGAGAAGGGGAGTGGGAGAGGCAGAGAGAGAAGGGGAGTGGGAGAGGCAGAGAGAGAAGGGAATGGGAGAGGCTGAGAGAGAAGGGGAGTGGGAGAGGCAGAGAGAGAAGGGGAGTGGGAGAGGCAGAGAGAGAAGGGGAGTGGGAGAGGCAGAGAGAGAAGGGGAGTGGGAGAGGGGGAGAGAGAGAGGAGGCGGAGAGAGAGATAGAGAAGGGGATTGGGAGAGAGAGAGAAGGGGAGTGGGAGAGGCAGAGAGAGAAGGGGAGTGGGAGAGGCAGGGAGATAAGGGGAGTGGGAGAGGCAGAGAGAGAAGGGGAGTGGGATAGGCAGAGAGAGAAGGGGAGTGGGAGAGGCAGGGAGATAAGGGGAGTGGGAGAGGCAGAGGGAGAAGGGGAGTGGGAGTGGGATAGGCAGAGAGAGAAGGGGAGTGGGAGAGGCAGAGAGAGAAGGGGAGTGGGAGAGGCAGAGAGAGAAGGGGAGTGGGAGAGGCAGAGAGAGAAGGGGAGTGGGAGAGAGAGAGAGAAGGGGAGTGGGAGAGGCAGAGAGAGAAGGGGAGTGGGAGGGAGCAAGAGAAGGTGAGTGGGAGAGAGAAAGGGGAAGTGGGAGAGACAGAGAAGGGGAGTTGGAGAGAGAGAGAAGGGAATGGGGGAGAGAGAGATAGAGAAGGGGATTGGGAGAGAGAGAGAAGGGGAGTGGGGGAGAGAGAGAGATAAGGGGAGTGGGAGAGGCAGAGAGAGAAGGGGAGTGGGAGTGGGATAGGCAGAGAGAGAAGGGGAGTGGGAGAGGCAGAGAGAGAAGGGGAGTGGGAGGGGCAGAGAGAGAAGGGGAGTGGGAGAGGCAGAGAGAGAAGGGGAGTGGGAGAGGCAGAGAGAGAAGGGGAGTGGGAGAGGCTGAGAGAGAAGGGGAGTGGGAGAGGCAGAGAGAGAAGGGGAGTGGGAGAGGCAGAGAGAGAAGGGGAGTGGGAGAGGCAGAGAGAGAAGGGGAGTGGGAGAGGGGGAGAGAGAGAGGAGGCGGAGAGAGAGATAGAGAAGGGGATTGGGAGAGAGAGAGAAGGGGAGTGGGAGAGGCAGAGAGAGAAGGGGAGTGGGAGAGGCAGGGAGATAAGGGGAGTGGGAGAGGCAGAGAGAGAAGGGGAGTGGGATAGGCAGAGAGAGAAGGGGAGTGGGAGAGGCAGAGAGAGAAGGGGAGTGGGAGAGGCAGAGAGAGAAGGGGAGTGGGAGAGGCAGAGAGAGAAGGGGAGTGGGAGAGGCAGAGAGAGAAGGGGAGTGGGAGAGGGGGAGAGAGAGAGGAGGCGGAGAGAGAGATAGAGAAGGGGATTGGGAGAGAGAGAGAAGGGGAGTGGGAGAGGCAGAGAGAGAAGGGGAGTGGGAGAGGCAGGGAGATAAGGGGAGTGGGAGAGGCAGAGAGAGAAGGGGAGTGGGATAGGCAGAGAGAGAAGGGGAGTGGGAGAGGCAGAGAGAGAAGGGGAGTGGGAGAGGCAGAGAGAGAAGGGGAGTGGGAGAGGCAGAGAGAGAAGGGAATGGGAGAGGCTGAGAGAGAAGGGGAGTGGGAGAGGCAGAGAGAGAAGGGGAGTGGAAGAGGCTGACAGAGAAGGGGAGTGGGAGAGAGAGAGAAAGAAGTGGAAGAGACAGAGAAGGGGAGTTGGATAGAGAGAGAAGGGAGTGGGGGGAGAGAGCGAGACAAGGGAGTGGGGGGAGAGAGAGAGGAAGAAGGGGAGTCGGAGAGGGAGAGAGAGAAGGGGAGTGGGAGAGAGAGAAAGAAGAGAAGTGGGAGAGACAGAGAGAAGGGGAGTTGGATAGAGAGAGAACGGAGTGGGGGGAGAAAGAGAGGAGTCAGAGAGAGATAGAGAAGGGGAGTGGGAGAGACAGAGAGAGAGGGGGAGTGGGAGATGCAGAGAGAGAGGGGGAGTGGGAGAGAGCAAGAGAAGGTGAGTGGGAGAGAGAAAGGGGAAGTGGGAGAGACAGAGAAGGGGAGTTGGAGAGAGAGAGAAGGGAATTGGGGAGAGAGAGAGATAGAGAAGGGGATTGGGAGAGAGAGAGAAGGGGAGTGGGAGAGAGAGAGAAGGGGAGCGGGAGAGGCAGAGAGAGAAGGGGAGTGGGAGAGGCAGAGAGAGAAGGGGAGTGGGAGAGGCAGAGAGAGAAGGGGAGTGGGAGAGGCAGAGAGAGAAGGGGAGTGGGAGAGGCTGAGAGAGAAGGGGAGTGGGAGAGGCTGACAGAGAAGGGGAGTGGGAGAGAGCAAGATGGATAAAAGGGGAGTGGGGGAGAGAGAGAGAAGGGGAGTGGGAGAGAAAGAGAAAGAAGAGAAGTGGGAGAGACAGAAAAGGGGAGTTGGATAGAGAGAGAAGGGTGTGGGTGGAGAGAGAGAGAGAGGAGTCAGAGAGAGAGATAGAGAAGGGGAGTGGGAGAGAGAGAGAGAAGGGGAGTGGGAGAGAGAGAGAAGGGAGTGGGAGAGGCAGAGAGAAGGGGAGTTGGAGAGAGAGAGAAGGGAATGGGGGAGAGAGAGAGGAGGCAGAGTGAGAGATAGAGAAGGGGATTGGGAGATAGAGAAGGGGATTGGGAGAGAGAGAAGGGGAGTGGGAGTGAGAGAAGGGGAGTGGGAGAGAGATGGGGAGGGGGAGAGAGATGGGGAGGGGGAGAGATGGGGAGGGGGAGAGAGATGGGGAGGGGGAGAGAGATGGGGAGGGGGAGAGAGATGGGGAGGGGGAGAGAGATGGGGAGGGGGAGAGAGATGGGGAGGGGGAGAGAGATGGGGAGGGGGAGAGAGATGGGGAGGGGGAGAGAGATGGGGAGGGGGAGAGAGAAGTGAGGGGGAGAGAGAAGTGAGGGGGAGAGAGAAGGGGAGGGGGAGAGAGAAGGGGAGGGGGAGAGAGAAGGGGAGGGGGAGAGAGAAGGGGAGGGGGAGAGAGAAGGGGAGGGGGAGAGAGAAGGGGAGGGGGAGAGAGAAGGGGAGGGGGAGAGAGAAGGGGAGGGGGAGAGAGAAGGCGGGGGAGAAGGGGAGTGGGAGAGGGGGAGAGAGAGAAGGGGAGTGACAGAGGGGGAGAGAAAGAAGGGGAGTGACAGAGGGAGAGAGAGAAGGGTGTCGGAGAGGCAGAGAGAGAAGGGGAGTGGAAGAGATGGAGAGAGAGAAGGGGAGTGGGAGAGACAGGGGGTGATGGGTGAGTTTTAATAAACCTACAACAAAACCAGAACTTGGATTGAATCTCCTGAACCACTAACCTTCATCCTCTGGAAGGCCCAGGGTAACAGGTGTATGTGAACACCATCACCTCCAAATTCCCTTCCAAGTACACACCGTCCTGACTTGTCTGACATCCAGTACTGGATGTACAGAAATTTCCTGCATTTAAATATTGGGAAGACTGAAGCCATTGTCTTCAGTCCCCGCTACAAACTCCACTCCCTGATCACCGACTCCATCTCACTCCCTGGCAACTGTCTGAGACTGAACCAGACTGTTCACAACCATGGTGAAATATTTCACCCCAAGATGAGCTTCCAACCACATATCCACATCATCACCAAGACCGCCTATTTCCACCTCAGTAACATCGCCCGACTCCAGCACAGTCTCAGCTCATCTGCTGCTGAAACTCTCATCCATTCCTTTGTTACCTCTAGACTTAACTATCCTAACACACTCCTGGCCAACCTCCCACATTCAACCTTCCTGTAATCTTGAGCTCATCCAAAACTCTGCTGCCCATGTGCTTACTCGCACCAAGTCTTGTTCACCCATCACCTCACAACTGACGGACCTGCAAAGACTCCAGGTTTAGAAGCACCAAAATTTTAAAATTCCCATCCCTATTTTCCAATTCCTGTATGGCTGCTCCCTGTTGCTGTAACCTCCTCCAGTGTCACAACCCTCCGAGATATCTGTGCTCCTCTAATTTGGCCTCCTGAGCATTCCTGATTTTCCTTGTCCCACATCTGTGCCCATTCTATCAGTTTCCAAGGTCTCAAGCTCTGGAATTCATTCCCTAAACCTCTCCCATTCTCTACCTCATTTTCCTCCTTTAATTTACTCTGTAAAACTCACTTCTTTGACCAAAAGCTTGGTCATCTCCTCATAATATCTCACGTGGCTTAGTGTCAAACCTTGCATTATAACATTTCTGTGAAATGCCTTGGAACATTGTCTTACATTAAAAGTCTCATATAAATACAAACTGTTGTTGTTGATTTGGACAAATATCACTGTTCCTTCATCACCACTGGGTGAATAACCTGTAACTCCTTAACTGACAGCATTGTGGGAGCACCTTCACCACACGGACTGCAGCGGTTCAAGGTCAAACATCATCTTCCCCACAGGCAACTGGGGATTGGCAATATTTGCTGGTATCTGTGGGGAATGAAACAGAATTAATGTTTCAGGGTGTGCAGAATGAATTCCAAGGAATAAACATGCTGCAGAATTTGATGGTCAACATAAGTTCAGAAGTGGAAGAGGAATGGACTATAGTGCAGGAAAATCAATTTCTGATTATGAAAGGGACTGTGGGAAGATAAAGCTGGTAAGCCAGCAGCACATGGTCGGGGAATGGACAGAAGAGGAAACCTCATTGAGACACCGTTGGTAGAAGTAGCAGTAAAACCCTAAACAGAGCTAAAACACACCCAGTATTAGGGACAGAGGGAGTTAGACAATGGTGGAGAGGTGATCAGGGAGGGCAGAGGTGAAACAGAGCAATAGATGGACATGGATTCAGATCCACAGTAAACGAGTCACACCAGCCCCAGAGCCATGGAACCTCTCACAGATACAGAGCGTAGAACTAAAACCTAAACTAAAAGTTGTACCTGAGTAGTGAAAAATACTCACCTCTGAAACAATTTCAGTTTTCAATTTTAAAATCTCCTGCTGGAGCCTGCAGCTGGAAAGATATCAGAAGCACTGGAATCAGAGAAAAATCTCCCAGTTGAGGAAATACCCAGGGAGCAGGATGTTGTCACCGTGTAATTGTCGATTTGCGATGATGTCACACACACGGACACAGAACATCTGGGTCTGTACAAACCAGTGATCACCACACATTATGAAGGATGGGAGGGTCCTGAGGTATATATGAGGTAGATAAAGAAAAACGATTTCCGTTAACTGATCATAAAAGGGTTATGGGAGACAGTTTAAAGATTTTGTGAAGATCTACAAGGGGGATATGAGGAAAAAAGTTCACACAGTGAGCGGTAATGACCTGGAAGTCAATGCTTACACTCAGAGACCGATAATATCCAGGTTGGGATGAATCGACTGATTCTTGCTGACTCTGATGTGATGATTGGTTTGAATTTCCAATCTGCAAAACCTCATCTTCTGGTATCCTTTAAATAGAATTTACAAAATCCGTCATTGTCAGTGCAGGATAGAAATTGAGAAGAGACAAACATTTTTCTTGGTCTGAGCTGACTTCGTATAAATTCTCCCCTTCTAACCCCCTGTAAAAGGAGTTTCCAAAATCCATCCCTGTCAGACCAGGATAGAAATTCACAATATTCTCTCCTCCTGCTACCTGGACCAGGATGACCGCGCATGCGCCCTGCTGCACATTGCCCCCTATAAAGATGGCGGCCGTTACCCCGGGCCTGGCGAAGGGAGAAATCCAGACGTTTTCGGCCCGTTTTCTCCAAACACAAGACCGATACCTTGTTATTTCGGGTCTTCGGCCTGAACTGTGTCTTTATGAAGCCTCCCTGCCCACTCCGCTGGCTCCATTCGTCCTCACACACCCACTAACTCTGTTAGTTTGCTCCACTCGACATTCACTCAGCCGCTCTGAGCAGCTGCAGTCACAGACCAGCACTGCGCATGCTCGTGAAACAGCCCGCAATGCGCATGCTTCAAGCACAGACACACACACACACACACACACACACACACACACAGCAATGCGCATGTGCGGAGTTGCTGCTGTAATGAGGATAGGGCACATTCTGTCCCGCAGCGAATGCTGGGTGTGCACTCCGCCATTGAACGGTAAAATTGTAAAATCGAAACCCAAGTTCAGTAATCAGAATACGATGGGTGCCATAGGGCCAGGATATAAAATTGTCGAATTAATTGGTTATAGCAATTAAAATGCTCTATATCCGCCATAAAGTCTCACCTGAATGTAATGACCAGCAGAACAAACCCCTGTACTAAGATGGGGTATTTTTCACCATACATGGAACATTAAAACCGTGTCTTGCCAGTAGGAATGCTCTGACTGTGGATTAAATCCTTTGAATTTTAAAGCTGGTGTGTTTACTGCTTTGTAAACTGAATAAATCCCTTTACACATGTGAAATATCTGGTTGGTCTCCCACTGGTGTGACTGTGTTGCTGTGTCAGTAATTGGGACGATAGAGTGAGTTCTTTTCCTTTTTCAGCTTGTGTACATGAGTTTATGTACACATTTTCACCTGAAACATGGATCTTAAACTCTTCTGGGAATGGATTCCACATTCTTAGCACTAATTAGTTAAAGAAAATCAAAATGCTTCAGATGTTGGCTTTCTAAAATAAAATAAACCAGAAAATTCTGGAATTCTCGGCAGGTCTGGTAGCGTCTCTGGAGAGAACAACGCTGTTTTTATATCTGGTCTGTAACTTTTCATCAGGACTGCACTACATCAGTGCACAAATCGGGCAGATAGTAACTAAAACCTAAAATGGGCTTTTGGACAAAAGCAGACAAGACACCGAAAGCCTCGAAAGGAGAATCTGTTGTGCGACAGCTGGTTGCTGGTGACATGGATGTGTCTGCAGTGGGTAGGATCAGACCTTTTCCATGTTTCCATCAATCAATGTCCCACCTGTTCTTTTCGAAGAGTGAAACTGATAGAAAACAAATGTCATTCCGGTGTTGACAATCTGAAGCTTTAAATAGCTGACTTAGTTTAAGATATCTTGCAGATTTTTTTTTTTTGTTTGTGTCTCTGTTGTATGACTGGTAGGAATTTGGCAGGTAAACGAAAGGTTGGTGGTTTAAGACCATCAGGAACGAGGCCTTTGCTGTTTTCTCCCCATGATCATTCATTGTCACAAAGTTCCAGGATGACAATTGGAACTTTGGCTACAAGAAAATATTCACCAAACATTGCCAACTCTACTTTTAAGCAATGGATTCCCAAACTAACAGTGTTTTTTTTAATGAATATCCATTTGAAATTTAATGAGAAAACAATCAAACCTACCATGTAACTACGTCTAACCCATTGAAATCTATGAAGTTATTACATTCAAACAAACCCATCAATAATTCTCACGTCCTCAGCTCCACAGTGAGTGAGACAGGGAAAAGAAGAAAAGCAGCAATATTCAGGTCCCACACTCTCCACTCACCCGCTGCCAGCAGAAAGCAGCAACTGCAGCTTCAATAAGCGGGTTACTGCCCATCCCTGGGACACAAGATATTCCAACTCAGCCCAAACCTCCCAATACACCGAGCACAGGCTCAGGAAAATGCAGGTAGATTATATGCTGTTTACTAAGCCTCCGAGGAGCATTTACAGAACATCGAGTGAGTGAGTCACAAATAAAAGTCACACCAACTTTCTAAATCTTTTCACTACAAAATTCTTTCATTTTAATGAAAATCCGGCTCTTGTGAATCTGAAAATGAGTACCATGTGATTAGTGTTACCGAGCGACATGTTTTCCATTGTTTGTCGGTCAGATTTGGAGTTTAGTTTGTGTTCGCTATTGAAGCGAATCCCATTTCAAAATAAGGGCACAACGCAGCTAAATATTACATCCAGGAACAAATCCTGAGAAAAATGGATCCCAATGTTTGGAAGGAGGTGCAGCTGAGAAGCGGAAGCTGTGAATGATGATATTGATTATTGAGTGGAAAGCAGTGGGCCCTTGGTCAATCATCATGGCCGAGTGGTTAAATGGATGGTTTCAAAATCCGTTCGGGTTTCCCCAGGCAGAGTCAAGACTTACCGACTGTGGTTCTCATTATTGCTGATTTCAACCAGTTGTCTACAGATCTATCGGATCAATGGAAGGAAAAACATCCAAAAAATCACCTTTAGCTCTGAAGAAGGGTCATACGGACTCGAAACTTTGAATCTGTTTCTCTCTCCACAGATGCTGCCAGACCACTGAGTTTTTCAGCATTTTCTGTTTTTATTTCATATTTTCAGCATCCACAGCATTTTGCTTTTATCCAAAAATTCTCCTGATTTTTGAACTCTAAGGGAATGAAGGGCCATCAGGATCGGGTGGGAAATTGTTGTTGGGGCTGGGGATCCGCCATAATCTCAAAAGGTGACGGCGGAGGCTTGTGGGGCCTTATGATGTATTGTTGCTGCTTTGCTTCTGTTCTATTTCAGTATCAATACCAGACAAGGCGATGGGGAGTAACAGCCTGAGCTTGATAGTGTGGCCGAGCAGTCTAGGTGCTCGATCGTACTTCTACTTTCGGTGGAGGCGTCGGTTTGAAGCTTATAGTTACCAAAATTGCACTTTCAGAACTCCCATTGGTCGAAGAAATGCCAGCCTAAAGTTGGAGCAGGTGTGTGCGGTGTTTTATTTTAACAGGAAGAGCGAGGAGAGACAATAAAAATATAAATTGCTGTGTAGAAAAGGCGGGTTGTCAAGGTCGCTGAATTCCTCTTCCAACGGCCTCTGCTGTCCCCATCTATGCTTGTATACCATAGGGCCAGTCGTCGTCGCCGAGTGGTTAAAGCCGTTGAGTCCAAATCCATTGGTCTTTCCCGTTCATTACTCTGCCTGGTTTTAATTGTGTGTCTACAGAGTCTATTATTGGTTAAATGGAATAAAATGCATGAAAACACTCGGGCGTTTTCCTATTTCTGGTCATTCACGAAACTTACAGTTGGAACTGGAAAATAAAGTTATTGGTCATGCTTGCTGTCTGGGTGTTTGTCTCTCCTTAGAAACAATCCCTTGCCCTCTGTCTCGGTGTTTCTGTCTGTGTGTGTTCCTCTGTGTGTGTCAAAGTGGTTCAGTTCCCGAGGGGGTGAACACATTTTTACCATCACAAACTTTATTCACAATAGTTGTGCAGCTTCACGTTAAAATGTTACAGACAAAAATGTCAGGATGAAAGATGCAAGAGGAGTTTGCGATGTTTGGAAGGAGGTGCAGCTAAGAAATGGAAGATGTGAATGATGTTATTGATGATTGAGAGGAATGCATTACAACCTTGGAGCTTTTGTAGGTCGATGACCTTCTTCACTTGGAAATTCAGAACAATCTGAGGCTCCTGGTGGAAAGCAACAGTTGTTTCCATGTATGTTGGTATATGGATGGATTTTTCTATATGCCGGCTAGTTCAGTCGGCAGAGCATGCCAACCTTAATCTTAGGTTCGAGCTTCACTTTTGCTTTTAATCTTGCTGCTTTTAACGCCAACCCAATCCCTGCGGCAGCTGTGAAACGTACAAGGCAGACATTAAACACTGAAAGCAACCGATGCACAAAAAAATCAAATCATTGTCTTGTTGCATCTATTTCTGCTTCTGCCCCTCCATATCCCTCTTCACGCCCAGCTCCCAGGTCAATTAGCTGCTTGATTCAGACACAGTCAGTTCATGGGAATGTAAGACACAATACGATCGGTTTGCAGACCATTGAGTAAAAAGACACCAGGATCTCATCTTCCTGATTCTCCCAGATACTGATTACAGGAATGTGCACAGTGCCGATTATCCACAGTAACACTTTCCTTCCAGTCTTGTGTACGTTGTTCAGCTTTGAAATTGTTCATATTTTCACACTGGATTTCAATGTGAAGAAAGCAGAGTTGTGATAAGCTGTTATTGATCGGCAGGTGTACTGTAGGAAGGCATATGACAGGCTGATGATAACAGTGCTCTTTGGACGTGGTGAGCTCCAGTGAAGGATTGGCACCATTAATGTGTCGCTCAATTAGTCTCGTGACAAATCTCGGGCTGGAAATGACAAGGAAACTCACTGAATTTGCTCCGTATTTAGGTTTCAAAGGAGCCGATTCCAAGGTAAGAAATTACATCTCGCTGGAGTGGACTATAAAATGGCAGAATTATTGTGAAAGAAGCAGTCGTGGTGTTGGAAAACATAAAACTACAGAAAGTTGCAACATCGGAAGAGGCCATTCGGCCTTGTGTACTGCTTTCAAAGAGTAGTTCTGATTGTTTGGTCGATCAGGAGTAATATCTGTGCCAGTGCAAACAGGAATCAGCAAAATATATCCTTCTCCCACCCATATTTTGCCTGGCACCACCATCTCTATTGTCAGTGCTCTACAACCAGCCCTTCTCTTCTCCTTCTTTCATTTCTTCACTCCGCGACTGTGTTCGTTCTTGACCTGTTCCCAATGTGACATTTTGTGCTCTGAGGCAAAACTCCAACTCCCCTTCCACTGACTCCGGTGCAAATGTTAAATGTTTTCAATAAATAAATTCGCAACACTCGTTTATAACCATTTCACAAGATCAATAAATCTTCATTCCCTGACCAAGAATCCAACACCACCTGAGGCGCTAAAAACACCGAATCCTAACCACTGGACCACCAGAAAAGCTGTCAAGTCTTCTTCCGGTGTGGCTTATCTACGCTGCTTTCACCATTTAAAAAATATTTCAGATCTCTTTTACCTCAAAACTGCATGTTTAGACTCAAGACAAACCAATTCTTCAGCCAACGACAGCTCTGCTTTCTTCACATTGAAATTCAGTGTGAAAATATGAGCAATTTCAAAGCTGAACAACGTAGACAAGACTGGAAGGAGAGTGTGACTGTGCATAATCGGCACTGTGCACATTACTGTGATCAGTATCTGGGAGAATCAGGAAGATGAGATCCTGGTGTCTTTTTACTCTATGGTCTGCAAATCTATGGTATTGTGTCTTCCATTCCCATCAACTGACTGGGTCTGCATCAAGCAGCTAATTGACCTGGGAGCTGGACGGGCAGAGGGAGCTGGAGGGGCAGAAGCAGAAAGATATGCAACATGACAGTGACTTGAATTTTATGAGCATCGGCTGCTTTCAGTGGTTAATGTCTGCCTTGTAAGTTTCACAGCTGCCGCAGGGATTGGGTTGGCGTTAAAAGCAAGGCTTGAACCCGCAACCTTGAGATTAAGAGTCACATACTCTGCCGACTGAGCTAGCAGGCTATACGGGAACAGTAATTCATATCACAACATATATGTAAACAACTGTTGCTTTCCACCTGGAGCCTCAGATTGTTCTGAATTTCAAAGTGTAGAAGGTAATCGACCTACCAAAGCCCCAAGGTTGCAATACATTCCTCTCAATCATCAATAACATCATTCACATCTTCCTCTTCCCAGCTGCATCTCCATCCAAACATTGCAAACTCTCTCTTGCATCTTTCATCCCGACATTTTTGTCTGTAACATTTTAATCTGAAGCTGCACAACTATTGTGAATAAAGATTGTGATGGTAAACATGTGTTCACCCCCTCGGGAACTGGACCACTTTGACACACACAGAGGAACACACACAGACATTTACACCAAGAGTGACGGAGGGCAAGGGATTGTTTCTAAGGAGAGACAAACACCCAGACAGCAAGCATGACCAATAACTTTATTTTCCAGTTCCAACTGTAAGTTTCGTGAATGACCAGAAATAGGAAAATGCCCGAGTGTTTGCATGGATTTTATTCCATTTAACCAATAATTAACGCTGTAGACATAGTTAAAACCAGGCATAGTAAAAAAAACGGGAATGACCAATGTATTTGGACTCAGTGGCTTTAACCACTCTGCGATGACGACTGGCCCTATAGTATACAAGCATAGATGGGGACAGCAGAGGAGGAGGACATGCGGCCTCTGGTGTCCGTGCCAGCCGATGGAAGAGGAATTCAGCGACTTTGCCAACTCGCCTTTTCTGCACAGCAATTTATATTTTTATCGTCTCTCCTCGCTCTTTCTGTTAAAATAAAACACCGCACACACCTGCTCCAACTTTAGGCTGGCACTTCTTCGACCAATGGGAGTTCCGAAAGTGCAAGTTTGGTAACTGTAAGCTTCAAACCGACGCCTCCATAGAAAGTAGAAGCACGATCCAGCACCTTAGATTGCTCGACCACACTATCAAGCTCAGGCTGTTACTCCCCATCGCCTTGGCTGGTATTGATACTGAAATAGAACAGAAGCAAAGCTGCAACAATACTTCATAAGGCCCCACAAGCCTCCCCCGTCACTTAATAAGATCATGGCGGATCCCCAGTCCCAACACCAATTTCCCACCCGATCCCGATGGCCCTGCATTCCCTTAGAGTCAAAAAATCACGAGAAATTGTGGACAAAAGAAAAATGCTGTGGATGCTGGAAATATGAAGTAAAAACAGAAAATGCTGGAAAACTCAGCAGGTCTGGTAGCATCTGTTGGAGAGAGAAACAGATTCAACGTTTCGAGTCCGTTTGACTCCTCTTCAGAGCTAAAGACGATTTTTAAATGCTTTTCCTCCCATTGACCCGATAGTTAGTTCTGCAGACACCTGGTTGAAATCAGCATAATGATCAGTTGGTAAGATTTGATTCTACCTGGGTAAACCCCAATAGATTTTGAAACCATCCATTTAACCACTCGGCCATGATAATTGACCACTGCTTTCCACTCAATAATCAATAGCATTATTCACAGCTTCCGCTTCTTAGCTGCACCTCCTTCCAAACACTGGGGTCCATTTTCCTCAGGATTTGTTTCTGGATTTAATATTTACCTGCTTTGTGCCCTCATTTTGAAATGGAGTTCGCTTCAATATCCAACACAATTTGAATTGCTAACACGATGGACAAATAATGGAAAGCAAGTGACACGGTAACACTAATCCCATGGTGCTCACTTTCAGATTCACAATGGTCCGCTTTTCAATAAAATGAAAGCATTTTTATTGAAAAGATATACAAAGTTGGTGTGACTTTTATTTGTGACTCACTCACTCGGGTATTCTGTAAATGCTGCTCGGAGGTTTAGTGATCGGGATATAATCCACCTGAGTTTTCCTGAGCCTGTGCTCGGTGTATTGGGAGGTTTGGCCCGCGTTGGAGTATCTTGTGTCCCAGGGATGGGCAGTAACCCGCTGATTGAAGCTGCAGTCGCCGCTTTCTGCTGGCAGCGGGTGATTGGAGACTGCGGGGCAGGAATATAGCTGCTTTTCTTCTTTTCCCTGCCTCACTCACTGTGGAGCTGAGGACGAGGGAATTATTGATGGGTTTGTTCAAATCCAATAACTTCATAGATTTCAAATGGGTTACACGTAGGTACATGGTAGGTTTGATTGTTTTCTCATTATATCTGAAATGAATATTCATGAAAAAAACACTGTCAGTTTGGGAATCCATTGCATAAAAGTAGAGTTGGCAATGTTTGGCGAATATTTTCTTGCAGCCAAAATGCCAGTTGTTATCCTGGAACTGTGTGACAATGAATGATGATGGGAGAAAACAGCAAAGGCTTCGTCCCTGATGGTCTTAAAGCACTAACCTTTCGGCTACCTTCCAAATTCCTACCAATCATACAATAGAGGCTCACACAATCAAAACCTGCAAGCTATCTTAAACTGACTCAGCGAGTTAAAGCTTCAGATTGTCAATACTGGAATGACAGTTGTTTTCTATCAATTTCACTCTTCGAAAAGAGCAGGTAGGACATTGATTATGGAAACATGGAACCAGTCTGATCTCACCCACTGCAGACACATCCATGTCACCAGGAACCACCTGTCATACAATAGATTCTCACTTCGAGCCTTTTGGTGTCTTGTCTGATATTGTACCAAAGCCCATTTTAGGTTTCAATTCCTGACCTGCCAGACCTGTGCACTGATGGAGTGCAGTTCTGATGAAATGTTACAGACCTGAAATAAAAGCTATGTTTTTCTCTCCAGAGGCGCGACCAGACCTGCTGAGAATTCCAGCATTTTCTGTTTTTTCTATTTCAGAAAGCCAGCATCTGCAGCATTTTGATTTTCTTTAACTAATTATTCCACAAAGAATGTGGACGCCATAAGGCTTGAGATCGATGTTTCAGCTGAAAATGTGTAAGTAAACTCACGTGCACAAGCTGAAAATGCAAATGGTTCATTCCATTGTCCCAATTACTGACTCATTAACACAGTCACACCAGTACAAGACCATCCAGATACTTCATATGTGTGAAGCGATTTATTCAGTTTGCAAAGCAGTAAACACACCAACTTTAAAATTCAAAGGATTAAATCCTCTGACAGAGCATTCCTGTTGGCAGGGTTTAAATGTTCCATGTCTGGTGAAAAATAATCCATCTGCTAAGCCTGCATCGAGTTCAGATCTAACTGCAGGGTATTTGTTCAGCTGTTCATAACACCCAGGGGAGAATTATGTGGAGTCCAGAGCATTTTACTTGCTGTATCAATTCATTCGAAGACTTTATACCTTGTCTCGATGGCACCCATCGTATTCTAATTACTGGACTTCAGTTTCATTCTACAATGTTAGCCTTCAATGGCGGAGCGGTCACCCAGCATTCACCGCGGTACAGAATGTGCTCTATCCTCATTACAGCAGCTCCCCACACATGCGCATTACGGTGTGTGATTGGAGCATGCGCACTATTGTCTCTTTCACGAGCATGCGCAGTGCTGGTCTGTGACTGCAGCTGCTCAGAACGGGGGAGAGAATGTCGAGCGGAGCAAACTAACAGAGTTAGTGGGTGTGTGAAGAGGAATGGAGCCAGCGGAGTGGGCACGGAGGCTTCATAAAGACACAGTGCAGGCCGCAGACCACAAACAACAAGGTACCGGTCTTGCGTTTGTAGAGAACGGGCCGAAAAAGTCTGGATTTCTCCCTTCGCCAGGCCCGGGGTAACGGCCGCCATCTTTTTAGGGGGCAATGTGCAGCAGGGCGCATGCGCGGTCATCCTGGTCCAGGTAGCAGGAGGAGAGAATGTTGTGAATTTCTAACCTGGACTGACAGGGATGGATTTTGGAAATTCCTTTTACAGGGGGTTAGAAGGGGAGGATTTACACGCAGCAAACTCAAACCAAGAGAAACGTTTGTCTCTTCTCAATTTCTATCCTGCACTGACAATGATGGATTTTGTAATCTCCAATTACAGGATACTAGAAGATGAGATTTTGCAGGTGGGAAATTCAAACCAAACATCACACGAGAGTCAGCAAGAATCACTCGATTCATCAGGACCTGGATATTATCGGTCTCTGAGTGTAAGCATTGAGTTTCAGGTCATTACCGCTCACTGTGTAAAGTTTCTTCCTTATATCCCTCTAGTAGATCTTCCCAAACTCTTTAAACTGTCTCCCATAACCATTTTACGATCAGTTAATGGAAATAGTTTTTCTTTAACTACCTCATCTAAACTTCAGGACCTTCACATCCTTCATAATGTGTAGTGATGACTGGTTTGTACAAACCCAGATGTTCTGTGTTTATGACATCATCACACATCGACAATTACACTGTGACATCATCACACATCGACAATTACACTGTGACATCACCCCGCTCCCCGGGTATTTCCTCAACTGGGAGATTTTTCTCTGACTCCAGTGCTTCTGATAGCTTTCCAGCTGCAGGCTCCAGCAGGAGATTTTAAATTGAAAACTGTTAAATTGTTTCAGAGCTGAGTATTTTCACCTTTCAGCTACAGCTTTTAGTTCTATGCTTTGTATATGTGAGAGGTTCCATGGCTCTGGGGCTGGTGTGACTCCCTCACTGTGGACCTGAATCCATGTCCATCCATTGCTCTGTTTCACCTCTGCCCTCCCTGATCACCTCTCTACCATTGCCTGACATCCTCTGTCTCTAATACTGCGTGTAGTGTTTGTTTAGGATGTATGTTTAGGATTTTACTGTAACTTCTGCCCACTGTGTCTAAATGAGGTTTCCACTGCTGCCCATCCCCAGACCATGCGCTGCTGTCTTACCAGCTTTATCTTCCCACAGTATCTTTCACAGTCAGGAATTGTTTTTCCTGCGCTATCGTCCATTTCTCTTCCACTTCTGAACTTACATTGAGCATCAAATTCTGCACCATTTTTATCCCCTGTAATTCATTCTGTGAACCCTGAAATGTTAACTCTGTTTCACTGTCCACAGATAACAGAGCCTATTGTGACCCCCAGTTGCTTGTGGAGAAGATGATGTTTGACCTTCTTGAACTGCTGCAGTCCGAGTGGTGAAGGTGCTCACACAATGTTGTTAGGTAAGGAGTTACAGGTTATTCACCCAGTGATGATGAAGGAACAGTGATATATGTCCAAATCGACAACAACAATTTGTGTTTATATTGCACATTTATTGTTATTCAGTTTTCCAAGGCATTTCACAGAAATGTTACAAAACAAGGTTTGACACTGAGCCACACAAGGAGGTATTCATGCAGGTGACCAATAGTTTGGTCAAATAGGTTGGTTTGAAGGAGCATCCTAAAGGATGCTATGATGTAGAGAGGTGGAGAGGCTTAGGGAGGGAATTCCAGAGCTTAGGCCTTGGAAACTGATGGAGTGACAATCAGTGATGGAGTGATTATAATCAGGAATTCTCAGGAAGTCGGAATTCGAGGAGCGCAGATATCTCGGGGGGGATTGTGAGGCTGGAGGAGGTTACAGAGATAGGAATGAGCACAACCATGGAGGAAAACAAGGATGAGAATGTGAAAATATGGGTGCTTCTTAAATGGGTGCCTTCAAATCATTTCTATAGTTTGTGAATGGCTGTGGGCCAAGCATTGATCCTTGGAGTATCCCACAAGTAACAGCCTGTCATCCTGAGAATGAGACATTTATTCCGACTCTCTGTTTCCTGTCTGCTCACCAATTCTCAATCCATAGTAGTATATTACCCCAATCCCATGTGCTTGGATTTTGTTCACTGCATCTTGTGCTTTGTTCACTAACCATCTCTCTCTGTCTCTCCCACTCCCCTCTCTCTTTTTCTGTCTCTCTCTTTGTCACAAAGAATTCTCCAGCCCAGCGAGTTGTGGATGCTCCATCATTGAATATATTTCCGGCTGAGATGGAGAGATTTTTGGTCTCTCAGGGAGTCGAGGGATATGGGGAGTGGGTGCGAAACTGGAGTTGAAGCCCAAGATCAGCCACGATCGTATTGAATGGTGGAGCAGGCTCGACGGGGAGTTAGGACTTTTCTTGTTCCTATTTCTTATGTTCTTATAGAGGCCAGAGTCTTGTGTAGGCCCAGACTGGGTGGCAGGTTCCCTTCCCTGAAGGACATGAATGAACCAGTTGGGTTTTTATGACAATCCAGCAGTTTTCATGGTCACTTTTTCCTAGTGCCGGCCCCACAAATTCCCAGATTCATTCAGTTCAATTTCACAACCTGCCTTTGTGTTTTTGTGGGTTCTCTCTCACTCCCTTTTTTCTGTTTTAAATCAATTCCACAGGGGATTAGAAGGGGAGGATTTTCATTCAGGAAACTGAAACCAAACATCACATCAGGATCTGACAGAGTCGCCCAATTTATCAAAACCTGAATATCATCGGATTTTGAACATGGAGGGAAAAAGCACCGTTCACAGTGGGGAGAAACCGTACACGTGTTCTGTGTGTGGACGAGGCTTCAGCCGATCATCTGGCCTGTCGAGGCACAAGCACAGTCACAGCGGGGAGAGTCCATGGAAATGTGGGGATTGTGGGAAGGGATTCAGATTCCCGTCTGAGCTGGAAACTCATCGGCGCAGTCACATTGGGGAGAGACCGTTCACCTGCTCCGAGTGTGGGAAGGGATTCACTCATTCATCCAAACTCCTGAAACACCAGCGAGTTCACACTGGGGAGAGACCTTTTAAATGCCCAGACTGTGGGAAGTGCTATAAAAGCTCCTGGGATCTGATGTCCCATCAGCGTGTTCACACTGATGAGAGGCCATTCAGCTGCTCTCAGTGTGGGACTGGCTTTAGGTGGTCATCTCAACTCACTGCACACCAGCGCACTCACACTGGGGAGAGGCCGTTCACCTGCCCTCAGTGTGGGGTAAGATTCAATGATTCCTCCACCCTGCTGACATACCAGCAAGTTCATGAGTAACGACAGTGATTGGATTTTGCTGTTAATCACATCCAGGACTGAACCGTGTGCATTGGGATGTGATTCTGCTGATGTTAATAAACTCCAGAACAGTTATAGGCCTTAATATTCTGGCTAAACGTCAAATAAATCAGCTTTGACCGGCTTCAGCCCATCATCTGGCCTGTCGAGACACATGTGCAGTCACTCTGGGGAGAAACTGTTGAACTATCGGGAGTGGGGGAAAGGATTCAATTACCCATCCCAGCTGGAAATTCATCGACACAGTCACACTGGGGCGAAGCCGTTCACCTGCTCTGAGTGTGGGAAGGGATTCACTCAGTCATCTCTCCTGCTGAGACACCAGCGAGTTCACACTGGGGAGAGACTGTTCACCTGCATCCAGTGTGGGAAGTGATATTAAGATTCTGGGGAAATGATGTCCCACTAGGATTCTCACACTAAAGAGAGACCTTTTAAATGTCCAGACTGCGGGAAGCGCTATAAACATTCAGGGAACTGAGGCACCATCAACGTGTTCACACTCGGAGCGACCGTTCAATTGCTCTGAGTGTGAGAAGGGGTTCACTCATCATCCCACCTGCTGAGACACCAGCGAGTTCACTCTGGGGAGACACCGTTCACCTGCTCCGTGTGTGGAAAAGGATTCACTACCTCATCCCACCTGCTGGGACTCCAGCGAGTTCACAAGTAACTACAGTGATTGGATTTTGCTGTTAAATGCATCCAGGACTGAACCATGTTCATTGGGGTCTGTTTCTGCTGATGTTTAATAAACTCCAGCCCAGTTATAGGGGTTAGTGTGCTGAATAAAAGTTAATAAATCAATTTTATGTGAAATATACTGTGTGTCAAATCTTTTTGATATCTCTTAGACAAGTTAGTTCCTTTCGAAGGGCTCTCCCTGTCCCTTGTCTCCTCCATCCTCACCTCCAACAAGAAGTGTGAGGAGCTCATGGAGCTTCTTTGTCACTAAGGTTGGGACAATCCGATCAGCTGCCTCTGCTGCTTCCTTCCCTTCCACTAGCCCTCCAGGCCAAACTATCTGTAAAGATCCCCCTTGTCCGAGCCCGGAATCCACATCTTTCTCCAGTTTCTCCCCATCTCTCCTCATGCCCTCTCAATGCTCATCTTGTCCATGAGACCCAACTTCTGCTCCACTGACCCCATTCCCACTAAACTGCTGATCGCCCAACTTTTCCATGTTCAATGAGATTGTTAATGGTTCTCTCTCTCTTTTGGTACTGTCCCTCTTCACCTTTAAATCCACCATCATCAACCATCCTAATAAAAACAATTTTGACCCCACTGTCTTTGCAAACTGCCCCCATCTCCAGCCTCCCTTTCCTCTCCAAAGTCCTTGTACTTTGTGTCCCCCAAGGATCTATCCTTGGCCCCTCCAATTTCTCATCTACATTCTGCCACTAGGTGACATCATCCAAAAGCACCACAACAGTTTTCACATGTATACTAACAACACCCAGTTGCATGTATAATCAGTGTCCTATTATATTCATAATCAGGATCTAATTGCATTAATAATCAGTGCCTGATTACATTGTCAGTGTCCTATTACGTTATTAATCAGTGACCTATTACATAAAGAATCAGCATCATATTACACTAGTAATCAGAGTCCTATTACATTAATAATCAGAGTCCTTTTACATTACTAATCAGGATCTAATTATATTAATAACATGGTTCCACTGAATTAATAATCAGGCTGCCTGTTGCAGCAATAATCAGGATGCAAATACATTAATAATCAGAATTATTTCAATGAACTATCAGAATCCTATTGAAGCGATAATCAGGGCCCTATTACAGTATAGTCATTTGCCAATTGTGTCAATAATCATGATCTGATAAGATTTATAATCAGGAGGCTAGTATATTAATAATCAGAGTCCAAATACATTAATAACCTGTTAGTAATCACCCCCCCACCCGCACCCCCACCCGCACCCCAACCACTCAACAACTGTCACACCCCTCAACAAATTTCACTCTGGGGGTCACATGAAGCTGAATCATTAAAATGGGGTCACATCAGGAGAAACTGTGGGAAGCACTGATTTAATCCAACCCCTTTCTGGACTTTAAATTACTTACCTCACCATTCAATGTCACATCTCCTTGTTCTATCTCCCTGACAGAAGTTATTATTATTCATGTTTATCAGGTCTCGTTGTGGGTTCTTGTTCTCAGTACTGGTGTCTGTTTCACTTCATTCTTCACCCTGAACCTGTCATAGATTCTGCCATCAGCCTGTACAGTACATGGCCTGTTGTCATGAAAGGAGTGGATAATACTGAGCAGCTTTGGTGGACAATCAAGTTTCTCCAATATCTTCTACAGTTCTGCCCTGCTGACGGAGTCGAAGTCTTTAATGAAATCTAGTAAAGTAAGGTAAAGAGGTTTATCCTGTTCTCTACATATCTCTTGTAGCTGGCGTATGGAGAAGATCATGTCCACTGTAGATCTGCCAGCACAGAAACCGCACTGTGCTTCTGGATACACTCGGTCTGCAAGTAGATGGAGTCTTTTAAGTCTGACCCTAGTGAAGGACGTCCCTGTGATGCTGAGGAGTGAGATGTCCCTCTCTCAAATTTATTTTTGTACATTTTGATAATTCTTGCATTACTCGTGTTCTATGGAATGGATCCTACTTCACAACAGAGAAGGAGGTCGTCATGAAGGTGCGGCAGTAGATGGGACTTCCTGGGCTTGAGCAGTTCAGTTGGAATTCACAGAATCACACAGTGCAGAAGAGGCCCTTCAGCCCATCGAGTCTGCACCGACACGTGAGAAACACCTGACCTACCTACCTAATCCCATTTACCAGCACTTGGCCCAATTCCATCCTTGCCGAGTGCTTTTCTGTTTGCTGAACAATCAATGGCCTTTATGCGCTCAAATGATGAGGACTCCTCGTCCAACTCAACCATGACTGGAAGATGCAGTCAGCATCTTCAGTGTCAACGGAGACTGGGAGGTGCCGGTCCCGTGGGAGTACAGCTCACAGTCATCTTCAACCCACTGGGACATTTGTTCACTTCTGTAAGTGAGAACTTCACCATCTGCTGATTTCAGGGGGGCAACTTTGGTGATGGTCGGACCAAGCGCCCTCCTGATCCCATCATACACAACACATAGATTTCCATTGTCACAGGCAGTTTGGATTTATTGACGTGGGCTGATCCAGTGTTTATTTGCACAGTATCTCCCTGTCTTTTACACAACTGTCTCAGCTACTTGCAAGTTACACAGTGCTCTAGCTGTTGGGTTTATGTTGTAATCAGGTTGGCTTTGCTTTTTGCTTCAATGACAGATTCATCTCTGCTGAGTAGGTCTCAAGCCAGTCTTTGTTGTGGGTTCCACCTTTACCAAATGTTGCTGCTGCTGTGTCAGAAATGATTGAACTCAGCGACTTCCAAGATTCAGCAATATCAGCGTTAACTGATGAAGCTTTTACTGATGTGCCTGTAAAATATTTTACTGTTTTATGTTCCTTGATAAATTAATTTCATCATGGAGGTGTCTTTGTGTGGAATGTACAAGTCAGTAAGAATTGTCAGCAAGGATTAATCAGTACTCTCTAATTGAAGATGTTAATTAGTGGAACCTCTCAGACACTGAATTATAGACTTTGCTCCAAAGATAAATTTAGGATTGAAGTAAAAATTCATAGTTTTATTGTAATCGAGTTCCTGTTGAGAGTTCTTAAATTAAGAGGAAAGTTCACAGATGGTGCTTTTAAGAAAGGGACACTGCAGCTCAGATAATCAGTGACAGATCCAGAAAATTAAACTCCAACCAGTTATAGGGGTGTTAATATCAGCAGAATCAAAGCTAATACTATCTGACTATCAGTCCTGGATGTGACTAACAGCAGCAATAACAGCGAAATCCAATCCCTGCAGTCACTTGTGAATTCGCTGGTGTGACAGCAGGTTGGCTGACTGAGTGAATCCCTTCCCACACACAGTGCAGGTGAATGGCCTCTCCCCAGTGTGAACTCGCTTGTGCACTTTAAGATTAGATGAAGACCTGAACCTCTTTCCACAGGAAGTGCAGCTGAATGGCTTCTCCCCAGAGTGAACTTGCTGGTGTGACTTAAGGCTGGCTGGCTGAGTGAATCCTTTCGCACACACAGAGCAGGTGAATGGCTTCTCCCCAGTGTGAATTCGCTGGTGTGACTGAAGGCTGGCTAACTGAGTGAATCCCTTTGCACACACAGAGCAGATGAATGGTTTCTCCCCAGTGTGAACTCGCTGGTGTGCAGTGAGGTCAGAGGAATGCCTGAACCTCTTTCCGCAGGAATTGCAGCTGAACGGCCTCTCCTCAGTGTGAATTTGCTGGTGTTTTAGCAGGTTGGAGGACACAGTGAATCCCTTTCCACACACAGAGCAGGTGAATGGCCTCTCCCCAGTGTGAAATCGCTGGTGTCCACTCAGGTGGGATGAAGACCTGAACCTCTTACCACAGTAAGTGCAGCTGAAGGGCCTCTCCCCAGTGTGACCTCGCTGATGTGTCAGCAGAGTGGATGACTGAGTAAATCCCTTGCCACACATGGAGCAGGTGAACGGCTTCTCTCCAGTGTGAATACGTCGATGGCTTCTCAGCAGAGATGGATAATTGAATCCTTTCCCACAGTCCCCACATTTCCACGGTTTCACCATGGTGCTGGCTCCAATGTGAGTGTGTCAATGAATTTCCAGCTGGGGTGGATAACTGAATAGCTTCAGACCATTCTCACATTTTCTCATCCACACACACAACACGTACACAGTTTCTCCCCACTGTGAATGGTGCGATGATTTTTCAGGCTGTGTAACTGGTTAAAGCTCTTTCCGCAGTAAGTTCACTGGAACACTCTCACTCGGGTGTGCGTGTCTCAGTGCTTTCCCAGTCACACTGACGTTTGAAATCTTTTTCCCACAGAAAGAACAGTCAAACATTTCTCCTTCCACATTCAAAGGTTGATTATATTCAGGTCCTGATGAATCGAGTGGCTCAGTCAGATGTTGATGTGATGTTTGGTTTGCGTTTCCAATCTACAAATCTTAATATTTGATGATGTTTGGCATCTGAAAATCAAAAGTAATCATTGTCAGTCCAGCGTGGAAATTAATAATTGACAATTCCACTTGCTACGGAATATTTCTTCCTCCCGTCTCCCCTCCCCCACCCCAAGCTGTAAATCACAGTCCCACACACACTCTCCTTCCTGTGATGAGAAATCCAGATCCATCATGCAATCTCCACCATTTCTTTCCTCTCCCAGTTTTCTATCTCCCTCTGCTCTGGCTGGGTTCAGTTCTACAGCCCTGCTGTAAAAGGAATTTAAAATCCACTACTGTAAGTCCAAGATTAGAAACCGAGAAGAGACAAACATTTCCCTTGGTTTGAGTTTGCTGTGTGCCTGTAAAAGGAGTTTCCAAAATCCATCCCTGTCAGTCCAGGATAGAAATGCACAATATTTTCTCCTCCTGCTACCTAGACCAGGATGTGACCGCGCATGCGCCCTGCTGCACATTGCCCCTATAAAGATGGCGGCCGTTACCCCGGGCCTGGCGAAGGGAGAAATCCAGAATCCAGTTCTCTGCAAACCCAAGACCGGTACCTTGTTATTTGGGGTCTGCGGCCTGCACTGTGTCTTTATGAAGCCTCCCTGTCCACTCCGCTGGCTCCATTCCTCCTCACACACCCACTAACTCTGTTAGTTTGCTCCGCTCGACTTTCTCTCAACCACTCAGCAGCTTCAGGCACAGACCAGCACTGCGCATGCTCATGAAAGAGACAGCAATGCGAATGCCCCAGTATACTCAGACGCGCATGCGCAGCGAATTTCTGTTGTGAGGATAGGGCACATTCTGTCCCGCATTGAAAGCTGGGTGAGCGCCCCGCCATTGAAAGACCAAATTGTAGAATGTCTTCATCCTGCAATCAGAATACGATCGGTGCCATAGGGGCAAGACATAAAATTGTTAAATCAATTGATGCAACGGCCACTTTGCTCCAGGCTCCACCACAATTCTCTCCTGGATGTTATGAACAGCAGAACAAACCACGACAGTTAGATCTGAACTCAGTGCAGTCTCAGGAGATGGGACGAGCTAGTGACCTTTTTCCCCCCTACACATGGAACATTTAAACCGTGTTGTGCCAGTAGCAATGCTCTGATTATGGATCAAATCCTTTGAACTTTTAAAGTTGGAATGCTGACATGTGGGCAAACTGAATAAAGCTATTTGCACACGTGAAGCATCTGAACATTGACTCTGATGTTATTAGTGAAATTAACTTATCTGAGACATTGAAAGGATTCTGCACATCAGGAATTCAAACCTAATATTGGCTTCAGGACAATCAGAATACTTGGGAACAGACAAGACACGCAAAGGCTTGAAGGAGAGCTGGTTCCCGGTGACATGGATGTGCCTGCAGTGGGTGGGATCAGACTGTTTCCATGTAGCCATTATGAAGGTCCCAAACTTTACCTTGGAAGAGGTAAGCTGATAGAGAACAATTGTTATTCTGGTAGCAGAAATCTGAAGCTTTAACTCACTAACACCCTAGGTTAAATCTGCATCAGTCTCTGTGGTGCAATTGGTCAGCATGTTTGGCTGTTAACTGAAAAGTTGGTGGTTCAAGACCACCTAGGGCCGAAGCTTACACTGTTTCCCCCTCATCGGCATTCATTCTCACACAGTTCCAGGCTGTCATTAGGTACTTCCGCTGAAAGACAAGATTTCTGAAATGTTGCCAGTTCGACTGTTATCCAAGTGAGTTCCCAGGCAAACAGCTTTTTTCGAATATTCATTTCAAATTTAATGAGACAACAATTAGCCCTACCATGGACCGATATCTAACCCATTGGAAATTTATGAAGTTATTGGATTCAACCAAGCCCATCAATTATTCTTTCTTTCTCAGCTCCACAGTGAGTGAGACAGGGAAAAGCAGCAAAGCCGCAATATTCCAGCCCCGCACTCTCCACACCCACTTCCTGCAGAAAGCAGCGACTGCAGCTTCAATCAGCGGGTTACTGCCCATCCCTGGGACACAAGATACTCCAACTCGGGCCAAACCTCCCAATACAACGAGCACAGGCTCAGGAAAACGCAGGTAGATTATATCCCGGTCACTAAACCTCCGAGCAGCATTTACACAATACCCGAGTTAGTGTGTCACAAATAAAAGTCACACAAACTTTCTAAATGTTTTCAATGTAAAATTCCTTCATTTTATTGAAAATCTGACTGTTGGGAATCTGAAAATGAGCACCATGCGATTTGTGTTACCGAGTGAGTTGTTTTCCATTGTTTGTCCGTCAGGTTTGCAATTCAATTTGTGTTGGATATTGAAGCGAATCTGATTTCAAAATAAGGTAACAAAGCAGGTAAATATTAAATCCAGGAACAAATCCTGAGGAAAATGGATCACAATGTTTGGAAGGAGGTGCAGCTGAGAAGCGGAAGCTGTGAATGATGTTAATGATTATTGAGTGGAAAGCATTGGATCCTTGGTCAATCATCGTGTCTGAGTGGTGAAAACGATGCTTTTAAAATCCACTGGGGTTTCCAAAGTCTTATCGATTGAGCTTCTCATTATTGCTGATTTGAACCAGGTGTCCACAGAGCTCTCCGATCAATGGAAGAAAAAACATCCTAAAATTCTCTTGATTTTTGGAAGGGAATGAAGGGCTCTCAGGATCGGGTCTTGGGACTGGGGATCCGCCATGATCTTCTGGAGTGACGGAGGAGTCTTGTGGGGCCTTGTGACATGTCGCTGCTGCTTTGATTCTGTTCTATTTGAGTCGAAATACCAAACAAAGAAATGGGCAGTAGCATCCTGAGCTCGGTATCGCAGCTGAGCGGTCGTAGGTGCTGATTTAAGGTCTCACTCTTTGTTGAGGCGTGTTTTCTAACCCCAATGCTGCTGAAATTGCCCTATTGGTCGAAAAAGTGCCAGCTCACAGTTAAAGCAGGTGTATGCGGTGTTTCACTTTAACAGGAAGAACGAGGAAAGACAATAAAAATATAAATGGCTGTGGAGAAAAGGTGGGGTTTTTGAATCAGCTAAATTCCTCTTCCATGAGCCAGAATTTACACAATGGGCCGAATGTCCTCCTCCTCTGCTGTAGCTGCCTTTGATTTTATACCAACGACACTAACCTGTGCATAGAGCCAGTCGTCGTGGCCGAATGGTTAAGGCAATGGAGTCAATATCCATTGGGGTTTCCCTCTTCGCATTATTCCCGGTTTTAACTTTGTGTCTAACTCAGTCGGTAGAGCGAAGGCTGGTAATGCCAGGGCCTTGGGTTCGCCCCACGGCGGGCACAGCTTCTTTCAAGCAAATAATTCACTAAGCTCATCACTGCGGTTCCTGTGAAGTTTACACATGTCGGATATTCACCACTGAAAGTACTTGATGCACAAAAGTTTCTAAGCACTTTCACGTCACATCTCTTTCTGCCTCATCTCCAGCTCTCTCTGCTCTTCCAGGAGCTACTTAACCAATCTCAGTCAGTTCGTGTGAACATAAAACACAACGTGATCAGTTTACAGATAACAGGGCAAAGAGACACCAGGATTCCCCTGATTCTCCCAGGTACTGATTACAGGAATGTGCACAGTGCTAATTATCCACCGCTACACTCTCCTTCCAGTCTTGTCTAAGTTGTTAAGCTTTGAAATTGTTCATATTTTTGCACTGGATTTCAATGTGAAGAAAGCAGAGCTGTGATAAGCTTATATTGTTCAGCAGATGTACTGCACGAAGGTACATAACAGGCTGATGATAAAAGTGCTCTTTGGACGCGGTGAGCTCCAGTGAAGGATTGGCACCATTAATGTGTTGTTCAATAAGTCTCGTGACAAATCTCGTGCTAGAACTGAGAAGAAAACTCGCTGAATTTGCTCCATATTTTGGTTTCAAAAGAGCCGAATGGAAGGTTAGAAAGTACATCTCGCTACAGCGGGTTATAAAATGGCAGAATGACTGTGAAAGAACCTCCCGTGCTGTTGGGAAACATAAAATTACAGAAAGTTACAGCATAGAAAGAGGCCATTCGGCCTCGATGAGCTGATGTGCTGCGTTTAACGGCCAGTTGTGATTGACCCATCAGGAGTGATATCTTTGTCAGTGCAACCAGTAGGGACCAAAATTCGTCCTTCCCCCATCCATATTTTGCCTCGCGCCACCATCTCTGTGGTCAGTGCTTTGCACCCAGCCCTTCTCTTGTCCTCCTTTCATTCATTCATTCACTCCGCCTTTATCTTTTTTCCCGACCTGTTCCAAGTGTGATATTTCCACCTCGGAGGCAAAACTTCAACTGTCACCCCAAAGATTCTGGTGGAGCTGCGAAATATTTTCAGTCAAAAAGTACTTAATACCCATTTTAACAAGATTAATAATCTGAATTCCCTGACCGGGAATCGAACCCAGGCAGTGGCGATAAGAGCGCTGAATTCTGACTGCTAGACCACCAGGGAAGCGGTGAAGCTTTTATCAGTTTGGTTTATCGATGCTGCTTTTAACAATGTTTCCATTTTAAATGGACTGAATTCTTCAGTCAATGACAACAACAGTTGCTGTGAGCTGGGACATGGAATTGACAGTGAGGTGAAATAGCCCCACAAGCTGCTCATGTGTAACTGTCAATTTCCAAAACCCACCAACATCATTACTGCGGCTCCTGTGAAACTGACAAGAGAACACACGGCAGACATTCATCACTGAAAGCAACTGACACACATCAAATTCTAAACATTTTCATGTCGCATCTGTTTCTGCTTCTGTCCCTGCCTCGCCTCCAGCTCCCTCTGCCCGTCCAGCTCCCAGGTCAATTAGCTGCTTGATGCAGACACAGTCAGTTCATGAACCCAAGCTTCCCTTCGAAAGCAGGGTTAGGGAATGTGGGACACAAGGATTTTAGAAAGAATGAGTTTGCAGATGACATAGTAAAGATAATCTGGGATCTCATCTTCCTGATTCTTCCAAATACTGAGTACAGGAATGTGCACAGTGCCGATTATCCACAGTCGCAGGCTCCTTCCATTCTTGTGCACATTGTTAACCTTTGAACCCACTCGCAAGATGGATTATAAAATGGCAGAATGACTGTGAAAGAAGTAACCGTGGTGTTGGGAAACATAAGATTATAGAAAGTTATAGCAAAGAAAGAGGCCATTCGGTCCTGTGTGCAGCCCAAAGAACTCTGAAGAAGAGTCACGCTGAATCGAAACATTAATTCTGTTTCTTTCTCCAGAGATGCTGCCAGACATACTGAATTTTTCCAGCATTTTCTGCTTTTATTTCAGATTTCCTGCATCCACAGTATTTTGCTTTTATCTCTGGATTTTTAGCCCAGTGACAATGCCAATACGCCATCTCCTGAATGCTGACAAATGAACAAGAAAATACGGGTGTGGTTGGGTGGGTTTCCTCCTATTTAAATGATAAATCCTCAGGCGGCAGGATTCGAACCCATGTGTTCATCTTAAGCAACAAATGTAAATTATTGAACATTCACTCACACTTAAATGAGCAAGCTTGGATAATGCTCTTACCAGGTTTCAAACTGCAACTCCATCAGCTGTGAAGCGAATATGACCCCACTCATCACTATAATCCCTGCGCTGTAAAGATCCCAATGGAGCTGTCTGGAATGTTAAACGGTGACGTCATGCAGCAGCACTTTGGGTCTTTGTTTTGAAGAAATGGAATTCGGCTGTTCTCATTAGGAATGCTGGAGACAGACTGATCAACAATGTCATCATCAAATGGCACAGCGCAGTAAGAGGCCCGAAGATGGAAGCAAAATATTGTAGACGCTGGAAATCTGAAATAAAAACAGAAAGTGCTGGCAAAAACTCAGCAGGCCTGGCAACATCTGTGGGGAGAGAAGCTGAGTTAATGTTTCGAGTCCGTATGTCTCTTCTTCAGAGTCAAGCCGACTCGAAGCATTAACTCTGCTTCTCTCTCCACAGGTGTTGTCAAACCTGTTGAGTTTTTCCAGCATTTCCTGTTTTTACTACAACGTGAAGCCATTCACCCCATCGTATCTGTGCCAGCTATTTTTAAAGAGCTAACCAATTCGTCTCAAATTACTTCTCTCTTTCCTTAAACCTGAGTTTTCCCCCTTTCAATCATTGTCCATTTCTCGCTTGAAGAAGGAATTTCTGCAGAATCCATGCACATTTTGCCTTAGTTAACAAAGTTTCCCCGACCCAATGACATGAAGAGTTGGACTGGGATTTCTTATACAGTTTTTGATACAAACATTATTTATTTATGCAATTGATTTCATATCGAATTACAAAAGAACTTTACCCTGATCAAGCCGGTCATCATTATTTCTGAGCTGATATATACAATCTAATTCCATTTGCTCTACAAACGGGAGAGCTGGATTCAGGTTCCAGTCTCTGGAGGAGTGGTTCCGTATCCCACCGCTCCCAAATTTTCAGTTGCTTCCCACTTTTGGGCACGTTAGGAATTCCATTTGGGTGAGCAAGAGACAAGTCCAGTTTAATACGGGGGGTGGGGGTTGGGGCGGGTTGTGGTCCTTTATTTTGACAGGGTGAACGAGGAGAGACAATGTAAATAGAAATTGGTGTGGAGGAAAGGCGTGTGAGTGGAATTGGTTTAGTTGCTCTTCCTGAGAGCCAGCACAGACACGACGGGCCGTACGACTTACTTCATAGTCATCTCTGATTTGATATGAACATGTTCTCCCTCAGGAAGTGCTGTTAGTCGCGGACGAATGTTGAGGGCGATGGTACTGACATCCATCGGGGTTTCCCCAATGTTGGTTTGCTGACTGCGGTTCTCGTTATTCCCGATTTTAACCAGGTGCCAACAGGATTAGTTATCGGATAAATGGAATCAAACAAAAACTCCCGCGCTTTCATCTGCAAGGATTTGCAAAATCTGCATTTGGAAATGGAACAAAACTGAGCCGGTTTGGTGACATTCTTTCTTTCTGAGTGTTTGTCTCTCCTTAGCCCTCTGTCACTCTCGGTTTATATGTGTGTGTGTGTGTTCCTGTGTGTGTCAATGTGCTTCAGTTCCTCATTTTTACCGATCCACACTTTATTGACCTTAGTTTTGTGGCTTCATATTAAATTCGTAGAGAGAAAAGAAAAACAGGTTTAAAAGGTTCAGGAGGAATTTTCTTTCTGTATTTCTGAGTGGAGACTGTTCAGTTATTAAGTGTCCGTATGTTACAAAGCGGAGGGCGATTGAAATTTTCACTGAGCAACATTTAAACAGACAGACACCGAGCCCATATGGTCGAGTGGTTAAGGCAATTAACACATTGAGAGTATGATTTGTAAATACAAATACTCCAAACTGATACCCCGCGGACATTAGGAACTGTATTTCTTCTCGAAGCTGTTCCACGTGTGATATTTGCAGCTCTGATGTGAAACTTCAACTCTCGCTCCACTGATTCGGGCGGAACTATTGCGTTTTTCGGATATCAATCAATAAGTAAATCAGGCCTGTTTTAACAGTTTGTGCCAGATCAATAAACTTTCATTGCCTGTCCGAGAATCGAGTCCGGGCCACGGCGGTGAAAGGGCCGAATCCTCACCTGGACACCACGAGGAAAGCTGTCTATAACTCTTGCAACGTGCTTTATCTCCGCCCCATTTGCCCTTTTTCGGATACTTTCACCAGAGATAAGTTTCTCCGACAGAATTATATCATAAATGACATCTTCGGGCAATGACAGGCACTGTTTTTAATGGGTGAGCTGCAGTGAAGGATTCGCACCAATAAAGTGTCGTTCAACTGGTCTGGTTCCAAATCCTGTGCTGAAATTAATGAAAAATTTTGAAATTGCTCAGTGTCTTGACTTCAAAAGCGAGAATGTAAGAAAGTACATTCCCCCAAGCGTGCAATAAAATGTCGGAATGACTGGGAAATGATGCTTGGAAAAAATAACATTATAGGCAGCTCCAGCAAAGAAAGAGGCCATTCGGCCTGGCGCGCTGCTTTCAAGGAGATTGATTGGTCAGGAGTGATATTTGTGTCAGTGTAAACAGGCAGCAGTAAAATCTCTCACATAACCACGGCAGACATTCATCACTGAAAGCACATCAAATTTTGCCGTTTTCATGTCGCATCTTTTAATTATCTGTTCTCCATCTCAGACATTTCCAGGTCTATCATCTCTCATCGATGGGGAACGTTGTCCTGTTCCTCGTTCCACTAGGAGACTTACTGTGAATAAAATATGGCAAGTGGCTCCATAGCTCAGTGGTTAGAGCACTGGTCTAGTAAACCAGGGGTTGTGAGTTCAATTCTCACTGGGGCCTGCATGCGCAGTATGAAATTTGGTGGCAAGGTCACTTTTGAGGCGAGCACTGTAAAAGGATATCAGAAGGTTATGTGAGTGGCCAACAAGATGGCAGATGGAATATAATGTGGGCAGGTGTGTGAATAAGTTCCCTTGTTACTAAAAATTAGAACAGCAGAATGCTTTTGAAATTTGTAAGTGCTGATGTTCAGAGAGACTTGTGCAAGCAACGGAGAAAGTGAGCATGCAGGTACAGCAAGCAATAAGGAAGGTCGATGGCAAGGGGATTGTAATAAAGCAAGAATAAAGAAGTCTGTTTTGGTGAGACGGCATCTAGAATCCCGTGTGCTGTTTTCATCTCCACATTTATAAAAGGATATACTGGCAGTGGAGACGGTACAGAGAAGGTTCACTAAATTGGTCTCTGGGATGAAGTGGTTGTCCTATGATGAGAGGCTGAATAAATTGGGCTTCTATTCTCTGCAGTTTAGAAGAATGAAAGGCAATCTCATTGAAACCTACAAAATTCTGAGCGGGCTTGATAGGGTGGACACAGAGATTGTATCCACTGTTCAGGGAGTCTAAAACACTGGGGCACTGTCTCAGGATAAAGGGCCGATAATTTAGGGCTGAGATGAGGAGAAATTACTTCACCCCAAGGGTTGTGAATCTTTGAAGTCTCTACCCAAAGGGTTGTGGATGCTCCATCATTGAACACATTTAAGGCTGGGATGGACAGAGGTTTGCTCTCTCAGGGAATTAAGGGATATGGGGAACGGGCAGGATAATGGAGTTGAAGCCCAAGATCAGCCATGATTGAATTGAATGATGGAGTAGGTTCGATGAGCCGTGTGGTCTACTCCTGCTCCTATTTCTTGTGATCATGTGTATGATAAAGTCAGTAATTCATGTTATAATAAAAACAGAAAGTGCTGGAAGTTCTCAGGAGGTCTGACAGCAAATGTGAAGGGAGAAACAGAGTGAAGGTTTCAAGTTTAATTCGACTCTTTTCCAAACCATAAATTGGGTCCTAGTTACGACATTTTGCACAACATCGAGACAGGGAATGGAACCCAGGCGGTGAAAGCACCGAATCTGAACCACTAGGGTGTTTCTATAGCATATTCTTTGAACGAAATTAGCTTCCAACTGAAGGTTTAATGATTTAAGACAATTTAGAATCCATCTCTTCCTGCGTCTACTTATATCACTGACATAGTTCTGCTTTGTGCCCTTTGGCTACAAGGAAATCCTGCCCAAACTTTGCCACTTCTGCTGTTATTCAGTAAGTTCCCACACAAATAGATTTATGAATATTCAGTTCAAATAAAGCGAGAGAATGGAGGAAACATGTGCATAACATCCAACCTATTAGAAAGATTGGGTTCAAAGCAACGAATTCTCTGATTGCATATACCGAACTGGAACACACTATTACACCGATGGAATCCACTGTCTGTTCAAATGTTGCTCAGTGAAAATTTCAATCTTCCTCCGCTGTGTCACATATGGACTGAATCAATAAGCAGTCTCCACTTAAATAAATACAGAAAGCGTCAATCTCCTCTTGCAATTTTTAAACCTGTTGTTATTCTTTGTACCATTTACCATGATGATATATGATGCAAGTGAATAAAATTTGCAATGGTAAAAATGAGTTCACCCCCTCAGTAAACTGAACCACATTGACACACACATATGAACACACACAGACATATACACCGAGAGTGACAGCAGGCTCGGGTTTGTCCCTGAGGACTGGCAAACTCTCAGAAAGCAAGGATGCCACTAAATAGCTCAGCTTTGTTCCAATTCTGACTGCAAATTCTGTGAATGCTTATGGATGCACAGAAAAGAAGGATCACAGAAGTGAAACAGGAAAAACAGACGGGAGTGTTTGGAAGGTTCTGACTCCATTTAGCCAATAATTAATTCTGGAGGCACCAAAAGGAAGGAACACTGAGCAGTGCAATCGGCAGGATGCGAATCAGCGTGGGCAGATCCCAGTGGAGTTAGAATCCATCGGCTTAATCGCTCAGCCATGACTGGAGACCTTACACTGGTGTAAATGTTGTTCATGTAAAATCATGGAATGGTTACAGTAGAGAATGAGAGCATTCAGTCCCGCCTATTCGCAGTCACCCTGAAATTCCTACAGCCTCCCTTGTTCTTCCTACCAAGACGAACCAAGTCATATATCAAATTACCCGAGCCTATGCTAAGGAATTTGATGAAACGTCTGAAAGGACGAACCAACTGAAACTTTGGCAGTGATGAGATTCAAACACACAACTCAATAGAAGCTGCAGCCTAAATTGGCCACTCATACACTCTACTGCTGGCAATATGTTAGTAACCATTGCCTTGAGTGGTATTGGTGCTGAATAAGAACATAACAAGTAGCATCAGGAATAGCCCATTTTGTCGCTCGAGCCCCTCACTGTTCCAAAAACTCAGAGCCAAGGCAACACCACATCTTGAGGCCATTCAGCCCGAGTCAGAGGAACATCGGCCTTTCAGCTCTTTGATCCTGCTCCGCCATTCAATAAGATCGTGGCTGATCTTGTGGTCTCAACTCCACTTCCCTGTCTGTCCGTTCCGTCCCGCGCCCCCCGCCCCCCATAGTCCTAGACTCGCTTGTCTATCAAAAATCTGTTTAATTCTGCCTTGAATAAATTCAATGACCCAGCCTCCAATGTTTCCTGGGTAACATTCCTCACACTAACGTCCCCCTAAGAAAAGAAAAAAAACCTCTTCATCATCGTCTGAAATGGGAGACCTGTTACTCTTCTGGAAACTAACTCACCTGTTCCCATTCCCCTGCCCTTTCCCTGGACATGCTGCAGGTTTTAGTCCAGTTCCCTTTTGAAATCCACAACTGAATCTGCCTCCCCCACACACTCTATCTAACCCAGCCACTGGCTTCATCCCTTCCCGCTCCCCGGACAGTTTCTCACCCAAATAAAGAGCCGCCGCACTACTTGGTGCAACCCCGGGATCGGGAGTTTCTTATTGAGAGTTTTGGGGCTCCACTGAGTGTTCGTGACGCCTCAACATCCACGCAGCCGCTGCCATTCCTCCCCACCACTCGGCCTCTCCATTCCGCCCCAAGCACTCGGCCGCCTTTAGCCCTCCCCACTCACTTAGCCTCCCCGTTGCTCCCTTGCCACTCGGCCCCTTCATTCCTCTCCACCCACCGGCTCAATTCACTCGCATCGACATTCTGTTGCTCAGCTCAAGTTACACCCCGCAATGCGCATGCTCCTGGCAGAGTCCAGTACTGCGCCTGCGCAGGGAAATCTTGCAGTGAGGATCGGGCACATTCTACCCCGCAGCGAAGGCTGGGTAGGATCACCGCCATTGAAAGGTCACGTGGTTGAATAGAAAATTATGTTTTGTGATCCGAAGACAATGAAGCCATTGGGCCAATATGTACAATTATTTTTTTAAAATCACACGTTCACTTCAGCTGCTGAGACTCCAATGGGTTCACACGCAACCGTTGGGGTTTGTTCTGCTGTTGGTTACTCCCAGAACAGAACTGTGGTGGAGGTTTTAGGCACATTGGTTGCTGGAATAAATTAGTTAATAAGTCTGTATATTATCTCCATGGCTGCAATGGTAATCGGAGTTGGAAACTAAATTATCCATTTAAGATTTCGCTTTCTCCATGGCGGTGTTCCTACCCAGCATTCGCTGCGGTGTAGAATGTGCCCTATCTTCACCACAGAGGCTCCCGCGCAGGCGCGGTGGTGGGATGAGAAGGGAGCATGCGCAGGTCAGGTTGGCGCATGCGCAGTCTGGATGAGCAACAAATGGGATGCGGTTATCTCAGCTACACAACCGGAGAGAATTGGCCGACTGTAGGAGGAATGGAGACGGCCGAGTGGGTGGGGAAGATTCTCAAACACCCAGTGGAGTCCTTAACCCCAAAGGAAACTGCCGGTCCCGCGGTCACACCGAGCGGGGCGGCGGTTATTTATCGGGTGAGAAGCTGCCGGGTGAGCGGGGAGGGATGGAGCCGGCGGCTGGGTTAGACAGGAGGGTTCACAAACACCCGGTGTAGACCCCAAACCCCCAGTAAGAAGATCCCGGGTCCGGGTTTGAACCGGCGGCAGCTGCTCGGGATTTTCCCGCTGACAGGCCCGGGGATCAACGGCCGCCATCTTTATAAGGGTCAGTGTGCGGCGGAGCGCATGCGCGGACACAGATGGCTCAGCCCCGCCCCTCATTCACTCCGATTGGCTGGAGGACCAGCCGTTCCCGCCTGGTCCTCCAGCCCCGCCCGCTTCCTATTGGTCAGTCACAGAGAGAAACAGCAGAGAAACAGGCCCTTCGGCCCATCGTGTCTGTGCCGGCCCGCAAGCCCCCATCTATTCTAATCCCATTTTCCAGCACTTGGCCCGTAACCCTGTAAGTTGTGGCGTTTCAGATGTTCATCTAAATCTTCTTAAATGTTGTTGCCTCTACCACCCCCTCAGGCAGTGAGTTCCAGTCTCCAACCACCTCCTCCAGGTGAAAAGATTTCCTCAAATGCCCTCTAAACTTCCTGCCCCTTACCTTAAATCGATGACCCCTGGTTATTGACACCTCTGCTACGGGGAAATGCTTCTTCATTTCTACCCTATCTCTGCCCCTCATAATTTTGTAAGTAAAACAACCCTAACCTATCCAGTCTCTCTTCACTGCTGAAACTCTCCACCCCAGGCAACATCCTAGTGAATCTCCTTTGCACCTCACCAGTGCAGCCAGAGAAGCCGGAGCTGGAGCCAGAGATGCCGCCAATCACTCCCCAGTCATTTTGAGCTGGAGCAAGAGCAGTGCGGAAGCCCTAGGATGTGGGTGAGGAGGATTCAGAAACACCCGCTGGAGGCAGGAAACTCCCAATAAGAACCTGCAGCTCTGGGGCTTTTCACCACGAACAGGCCCAGTTTAATGGCCGCCATCTTGCTTCAGCAGCGAGCTTTGCGCATGCCCAGCTATCCTGGTGAAACAAGAGAGTAGGCGGGGCTTCAGGGTCCCAGTGAACAGGAGAAAAAGTGATTCATTCATTGATTTTATTCTCACTCTGGACACAGGGGTTTGAGAACTGAACTGAACCAGAGCAGATGGAAGGAGAAACTGGGAGTGGAGGAAACATATGGGGGAGACGGTATGATCGGTTTGGAATTTAGCACAGGAAATTGGAGAGTGTTTGGGCCGAGGATTAGCAGCTTTGGGAAATGAGAAAATAAAAACGAGAATTGTCTGCTCTGAACTCCTATGCTGTACTTAGTGATTACTTTTGTTAACTCTCTTTACAGATCTTAGAAGGGAAGGATTTGGAGATGCGCACTGAAACTAAGCATCTTGGTTGAGTCAATTGTTATCCAGAACCTTAATACCGTCGACCTTTGAAGGTGGAAGGGAAAATGTTCGTCTGTTTTGTCTCCAAGAAAATAATTGAAACATAAATGTGACTGGACAAGCATAGAGACACATATACAAAAGTGAGAGTGTTTCAGCACACTGACTGTGGAAGGAGCTTTAACCAGTTACACAGCCTGGACAAACATCACACCATTCACAGCAGACAGAAACTGTCAGCTGTTCTGTGTGTGGACAAAGTTGCAATTGATCGGCTCAACTGTAGGAACACAAAGACATTGGCACCATGGAAAAACCTTGGAAATGTGGGGACTGTGGTAAAGGATTCATTTATCCATCCCGGCTGGAATACCATCGACGCAGTCACACTGGGGAGAGGCCGTTCACCTGCTCCAAGTGTGGGAAGGGATTCACTCAGAAAACCTCCCTGATGTTACACCAGAGAATTCACACTGAGGAGAGGCCCTTCAGCTGCACTTACTGTGGGACGAGGTTCAGGTATTCATCCACCCTCACTACACACCAGCGAGTTCACACTGGGGAGCGACCGTTCACCTGCTCCATGTGTGGGAAGGGATTCACTCAGTCAGCCAGCCTGCTGAATCACCAGCGAATTCACACTGGGGAAAAGCCGTTCACCTGCTCTGTGTGCGGGGAGGGTTTCACTCGGTCATCCAGTCTTTGGTCACACCAGCAAATTCATACTGAGGAGAAGCCTTTCAGCTGCACCTCCTGTGGAAAGAGTTTCGGGCATTCATCCACACTTGCTGTACACCAACGTACTCACACTGGGGAGAGACCGTTCACCTGCTCTGTGTGTGGGATGGGATTCACTCAGTCATTTGACCTGGTTAGACACCAGCGGCTTCACACTGGGGAGAGACCATTCATCTGCTCCGTTTGTGGGAAGGGATTTGCTCGATTATTCAGCCTCCAGTTACACCAGCGAATTCATACTGAGGAGAATCCATTCAAGTGCAGTAGCTGTGGAAAGAGTTTCAGACAGTCATCTGTCCTCATTGAACACCAGCGAATTCACACTGAGGAGAAGCCGTTCAGCTGCACTTCCTGTGGAAAGAGGTTTAAGCATTCTTCTGCCCTCACTGTACACCAGCGCACTCACACTGGGGAGAGGCCGTTCACCTGTTCTGTGTGTGGGAAAAAATTTGCTCAGTCATTTGATCTGGTGAGACACCAGCGAATTCACACTGGGGAGAGACCATTCACCTGCTCCGCGTGTGGGAAGGGATTTGCTTGGTTATCCAGCCTTCAGTCACACCAGCGAATTCACACTGAGAAGAGCCCATTCAGCTGAAATATCTGTGGAAAGAGTTTCAGACAGTCATCTAAGCTGACTGTACACCAGCGAGTTCACATTGAGGAGAGACCATTCACCTGCTCCGTGTGTGGAAAGGGATTCACAAGGTCCTCCAACCTGCGGACTCACCAGTGAATTCGTAAATGACTGTGGAGTTGGATTCTGTGGTGACTGCTTCTGTTAATCATGTCCAGGATTGATAGTCTGACAATAATTAGGTTTGTTCCTGCTGATGTTAACAGCCGTATAACTGGCTGGAGTTTAATATTCTGTTTCTGTCACTGATTTTCTGAACTGCAGTGTATCTCTTAAAAGCACCATCTGTGATATTACCCTTAATTCAAGAACCCATGACAGGAACGCATTTATAATAAAATTATTAACTTTTACTTTATCCTAAATTTATCTTTGGCAGGAACTCTACAATTCAGTGTCTGAGAGGTTCCACTGATTAACATCTCCAATTAGAAAGTGCTGATTAATCCTTGCTGACAATTCTTACTGACTTGTACATTACTCACAGTGACACCTCCGTTATGTAATTAAATTATCAAGGAAGATAAACAAAATAGTGAAGTATTTTACAGGCTCATCGATGAAAGCTTCATCAGTCAACATTGATATTGCTGAATCTTGGAAGTCGCTGAGTTCAATCATTTCTGACACAGCAGCAACAACATTTGGGAAAGGTGGAACCCACAACAAAGACTGGCTTGAGACCTACTCAGCAGAGATGAATCTGTCATTGAAGCAAAAAGCAAAGCCTACCCGATTACAACATAAACCCAACAGCTAGAGCACTGCGTAACTTGAAAGTAGCTGAGACAGTTGTGTAAAAGCCAGGGAGATACTGTGCAAATAAACACTGGATCAACCCATGTCAAGAAACCCAAACTGCCTGTGACAATGGAAATCTACGTGCTGTGTATGATGGGATCAGGAGGGCGCTTGGTCTGACCATCACCAAAGTTACCCCCTGAAATCAGCAGATGGTGAAGTTCTCATCGACAGTAGTAAACAGATGTCCCACTGGGTTGAACTGAACTGTGAGCTGTACTCCCATCAGACAGACATCTCCCAGTCTCTGTTTGACTCTCTCCTGCAGTTTCCTGTCATGGTTGAGTTGGATGAGGACCCTCATCATTTGAGCTCAAAAAGGCCATTAATTGCTTAGCAAGCAGAAAGACACCCTGCAAGGATGGAATTCCAGCTGAACTGCTCAAGCCCAGAAAGTCCCATCTACTGTCACAGCTTCATGACCTCCTCCTTCTCTGTTGGGAAGTAGGATCCTTTCCACAGGACACGTGTGTGATTGAATAATGATCACAATATACAAAAAGAAAGGTGACAGAGGAGATTACAACAACTACAGGGACATCTCACTCCTCAGCATCACAGGGACGTCCTTCACTAGGGTCAGGCTTAAAAGACTCCATCTACTTGCAGACCGAGTGTATCCAGAAGCACAGTGCGGTTTCTGTGCTGGCAGATCTACAGTGGACATGATCTTCTCCAAGCTGAGAAAAATACTAAGAGAATTGGAAAATCAAAGATTAAAATAGGATTTGCTTTATCCTTGATCTGAAAATGAAGCTACATAAAGTTGACACAAGTGTGCACATTTGAGAATGTTTCTTCAGCCCCTTTGCTAACAAGCTGAGAAGTTAACCCTTTCCACTGACAGCACAGTGACAATGTAAACAAAAGGCTTTGCTTTTTAAAGATTTGGCTTCATCCCATTTGTTATCATTCAGGACGAAGTGCCTGAGAATGGGAGATATGGGAGTGATCTACAATCTGATTGCAAGTATCTGTACTTCTGTCTCTGATCTACAAACACCACATTATGAGTATTAAATGGGACAATAAAGTTCCTCCAGTTTTCCTGAATGAGATAGAATGGTAATTAATGGAATGACGCATTTAGAATAAAAGAGAAAATCACACCACCAGTTGGGAAATGGAATAATTCACCTGGGTATAATTCAATGGAATAGTTCAATCTGATGTACATGTACATTCAAGTGAAAGTCAGGAAAGTTTTTAAGATGAGACCAGTAAACAGAGATTTCTCTTGGTGATGTTTGTGTCCTTGCCTCTGTATTTAACAGAAACTGAATTCGACAGTTTGGCCACTATCCAAGGCATCAGAACCAGGCAGGGTTAGATCAGCAAAGATCTTCAGACAGACGCCCCATTGATATTTTGATAAGATCACTTGAAAGGCCAAGGGCGACTTGCATAGGTTGGCACATGTAGCATGGTATTGGGATACTGGTGTGAGTGTGCAGATGTGATATGTCACATGTGGTGTAATTAACATGTGGAAATGCATGGTGACCCTGCACTGAAGAACAGGTCCCAGACATGCTCAACTACTTGACAACAGAACAACATGAAGTGATTATTGTGGAAAATTGAAGGAGACATTTTAAATCATCAAGACATTAACATATATTCCATAGTGAAACTAACTATAAAACAATCAGCATTGAATTAAACACACTCGTATCTATCAGAGAGATTAAAGTTAAAGTGAAGAGGGAAATTGAATCTGGATTTAGAAAATATCCAAAAGGTGGATGCAGGTGAACAGAGAGCTGGAGAATCTTTAAAAACCGTGCATGAACTTTTGTTGAACCAGATGTATTTACAACATTCCAAAAATGTCGAATTGAGAGAGATGATCAGCAGGTGGGGAGGATGAATCTCAGTCAATAGTTATCACATTTTAGTCGAAAAGTTTTGACATTTATTCTGGTGGCAGCTCAAGGGTTTGTGTTGCTGATTCTGATCATTCTAGTAGCTTTAGTATGTTATCTACGGTTTGTCATCAAGAAATTAGGAAAACAAGCTCGGAGCTTAGAAATAGTGAGGCTAGTCAGAAATCAGTTGTGAGAAGTCAATAAGGATTTTCCCTTTTCATGGTGGGGAGATCTGTAAGAAATCATTGTCTAATAACCTTATAAAACCTTCAGAAATGCATTGAATATTATAGGAATAGGTCTCTATCTTTTGTTTAGGAAGAATGAGGGGAGATGGGAGAGAAACTGGAGAAAGATGTGGTTTCAGGGCTCAGACAAGAGGAAACTTTAGAGACAGTTTGTCCCGGTGGGATAGTGGAAGGGAGGGAAGCAGCAAAGGCAGATGATCGGATTGTCCCAATCTTAGTGACAAAGAAGCTCCATGAACTCCTCACACTTGTTGTTGGAGGTGACGATGGAGGAGACGGGGAGAGGGAGAGCCCTTCAAAAGGAACTAACTTGTGTTAGAAATCTTAAAAAGACTTGACACACGGTGAGTTGAACACAAAGCTGATTTATTTGACTTTTATCCAGAATATCAACCCCTATAACTGGGCTGTAGTTTATTACATCAGCAGAAACAGCCCCAAATGAACATGGTGAGTCCTGGATGGAATTTCACAACAACATCCAATCACTGTAGTTACTTGTGAACCCGTTGGTGTCTCAGCAGGTGGGATGACTGAGTGAATCCCTTCCCACACTTGGAGCAGGTGAACAGTCTCTCCCCAGTGTGAACTCGCTGGTGTGTCAGCAGATGGGATGACTGAGTGAATTCCTTCCCACATTCTGAGCAGGTGAATGGCCTCTCCCCAGTGTGACTGCGCTGGTGTTCAGTGAGGTGAGATGACCACCTGAACCCAGTCCCGCACTGAGAGCACCTGAACGGTCTCTCGTCAGTGTGAAGACGTTGATGGGACAGCAGATTCCCAGAACTTATGTAGCACTTCCCACAGTCTGGACATTTAAAAGGTCTCTCCTCAGTGTGAACTCGCTGGTGTGTCAGCAGGTTGGATGAATCCGTAAATCCCTTCCCACACTCAGAGCAGGTGAAAGGTCTCTCCCCAGTGTGAACTCGCTTGTGAGTCAACAGGTGGGACAACCGAGTGAATCCCTTCCAACACTCGGAGCAGGTGAACGGCCTCTCTCCAGTGTGACTGCGCCGATGTATTTCCAGCAGGGAAGGGTAATTAAATCCCTTCCCACAGTCTCCACATTTCCACGGTTTCTCCCCGTTGTGACTGCGTTTATGTTTTGACAGGTCAGATGATCGGCTGAAGCCTTGTCCACACACAGAGCACGTGTACGGTGCTTTTTCCCTCCATGTTTAAAATCCAATGATATTCAGGTTACGATAAATTGGGCGACTCCATCAAATTCTGAAGTGATGTTTGGTTTCAGTTTCCTGATGATAAATCCTCCCCTTCTGTGAAATTGATTTAAAACAGAAAAAAGGGAGTGAGAGAGAACCCACAAAAACACAAAGGCAGGTTGTGAAATTGAGCTGAATGAATCTGGGAATTTGTGAGGCCGGCACTAGGAAAAAGTGACCATGAAAACTGCTGGATTGTCATAAAAACCCAACTGGTTCACTAATGTCCTTCAGGGAAGGGAACCTGCCACCCAGTCTGGGCCTACACAAGACTCTGGCCTACAAGGGTGGAGAGAGGTGAGAGAGGCAGGGGGTGAAGGTATATCTACAACACAACAAGAATTTGACAAAATTTCCAGAAACCTCAACCTCCACCCCCCGGAAGGACCAGGGTAGATGTATGTGAACACCATCACCTCCAAGTTCCCCTGCAAGTCACACACCATCCTGACTTGTCTGTCATCCAGTATTTGATGAGCAGAAAGTTCCTCCATTTAATTACTGGGAAGACTGAAGCCATTGTCTTCAGTCCTAGCTAAAAAATCCACTCCCTAGACACTGACTCCATCCCTCTCCCTGACTGACTGAGACTGAACCAGACTGTTGATAGGAATAGGAGTAGGCCATTCAGCCCATCAAACCTGCTCCACCGTTCAATCCGATCAATGTCTTTTTCCCCACACTATCCCCGTATCCCTTTATGTAATTGCTAATTCCTTTGTTCCCTCTAGACTCAACTCCTGGCTGGCCTCCCACATTCAGCACCCCTGTAATCCAGAACTCTGCTTACTCGCACCAAGTCTTGTTCACCCATCACCCCTGTACTCACTGACTTACAAAGGCTCTGGGTTAAGGAGAACTTCAATTTTAAATTTCTCATCCTTAGTTTAAATTCGTGCAAGGTCTTTCCTTCCCTACCTCTGTAATCTCCTCCAGCCTCACAACCCTCCAAGGTATCTACACTTCTCTAATTCCGACCTCATCAGCATTCCTGATTTTAACTGCTCCACCTTTGGTGTCTCCCCCTTCAGCTGCCACGGCCACAGGCTCTGGAATTTCCCCCGTAAACCTCTCTTTCCTCCTTTAAGATACTCCTTAAAATCTACCTCTTTTAGTAAACCTTTTTTCATCTGCCCTGATATCTCTTCATGTGGCTTGGTGTCAAATGTTGCTTTCTATCACTCCTGTGAAACGCCTTGGAGGGTTCTGTCACACAATAGAATTAATTAATTAACGTTTCAGGGTGGACAGTATGTGATAGTCAATATGAGCTCAGAGTGGGAGAGAAATTGACGATAGCACAGGAAAAACAATTCCTGACTATGAAAGATACTGTGGGAAGATAAAGCTGGGAAGCCAGCAGCACTTGTTCAGTGGGTGGGCAGCAGTGGAAACCTCATTTAGACAGAGTTGGCAGAAGTTGCAGTAGAGTACGAAACATAGTTAAAACACACCCAGTATGAGAGGCAGGGGAGTTTAGACAATGGCAGAGAGGTGGTCAGGAAGGGCAGAGGTAAAACAGGGCAATAGGTGGACATGGATTCAGATCCACAGTGGAGGAGTGACACCAGCCATTGAACTCTCACAGATAACACAGCACAGCATTAAAGGTCTCAATTGTAGATGAATACTCAAAAATATTAACCTCTGAAACTATTTCACTTGTTCCAACTTTAAACTCCCCTGTTGCAGCCTGCAGCTGGAAAGATATCAGAAACACTGAAGTCAAAGAAAAATCTCCCAGTTGAGGAAATACCCAGGGAGCGGGGTGATGTCACCGTGTAATTGTCGATGTGCGATGATGTCACAGACACAAACACAGAACATCTGGGTCTGTGCAAACCAGTGATCAACACACTTCATGAAGGATGGGAGGGTCCTTGAGAGGCTGCAGAGCAGATTTGCCAGAATGGTTCGAGGGATGAGGGATTTTAATTATAAGGTTAGGTTTGAGAAACTGGGGTTTTCCTCTTTGGTGTGAAGGAGATTGAGGGGAGATTTGATAGAGTTGTACAAGATTATGAAAGGTATGGGTAGTGTAGTTAAATGAAAGCTTTTCCCATTAGCTGATTATGAAAGGATTAAGGGACAGAGATTTAAGATTTTAGGCAAGATTCACAAGGGGGATGTGAGGGAGAGATTTTTTACCCGGTGACTGGCAGTGACCTGGAACTCAATGCTTACATTCAAAGGCTGATGATATTCAGGTCCTGATGAATCAAGTGACTTTCAGATTTTGATGTGACGTTTGGTTTGAGTTTCTCGTCTCCACTCTTCTAACATCCTGTAAATAGAGTTCACAAGATCCATCACTGTCAGTCCAGGACAGAAATTCTGAAAGGCCAAACGTTTCTCTTGGTTTGAGTTTGTTATGTGTAAAACCTCCCCTTCTCCCCTGTAAAAGGAATTTCCAAAATCCATCCCTGTCAGTCCAGGATAGAAATGCACAATATTCTCTCCTCCTGCAACCTGGGCCAGGATGACCGCGCATGCGCCCCGCTGCACATTGCCCCCTATAAAAATGGCGGCCGTTACCCCGGGCCTGGCGAAGGGAGAATTCCAGAATTTTTCGGCCCGTTCTCTGCAAACACAAGACCGGTACCTTGTTATTTGGGGTCTGCGGTCTGCATTGTGTCTTTATGAAGCCTCCCTGCCCATTCCGCTGGCTCCATTCCTTCTCACACACCCACTAACTCTGTTAGTTTGCTCCACTCGACATTCACCCGCTCTGAGCAGTTTCACTCACAGACCAGCACTGCGCATGCTCGTGAAACAGACGTATTGCGCATGCTCTAAACACACACACACACACACACACACACACACGCAGGGTAATACGCATGTGCAGGGAGCTGCTGTAATGAGGATAGGGCACATTCTGCCCCGCCGTGAATGCTGGGAGACTACCCCGCCATTCAAAGGTGATAATATGCAACTGAAACATATGTCCTGTAATCAGAATACGATGCCAAGGGGGCAAGATATAAAATTCTTGAATTAATCGATGCAGTGACCAAATTGGTCTGGTCTCCACCATAATTCTCTCCTGGACATAATGAACAGCCGAACAAAGCCCTACATCTAGACCTGAACTCACTGGAGTCTCAGCAGTTGGGGTGAGCTGGTGCCTTTTTTTCGCTGCCAAACATGGAACATTAAATGCCTCTTGCCAGTAGCAATGCCCTGACTGTGGATCAAACTCTTTGAACTTTTCAAGTTGGAGTATGAGCACGTGGGCAAATTGAATAAAGCCCTTTGTACTCATGAAGTATCTGAATGGCCTCGCACCAGTGAGACTGTGTTGCTGTGTTGGTAAAAGAGATGATGAGTGAATCCCTTTCCATTTCCAGCTGGTGAATGGTCTGTTTACAGTTTGAATTTACCTATATGTTTTCAGCTCAGACATAGATCTCGAAATCTGCTGGTAATGGGTTCGTCCATAACAACAAGGAGCAGGAGTGGGCCATTCGGCCCCTCAAGCCTGCTGTGCCATTCAATAAGATCATGGCTGATCTGAAAGTAACCCGAAATCTATATCGTGCCTGCCCCCAATAATGTATCACCCCTTTGCTTACCAAGAATATATCCACCTCTGTTTTAAAAATATTCAAAGACTTTGCTTCCACAATCTTTTCAGGAAGGGAGTTCCAAAGACTCACGGCCCTCTGAGAGAGAAAAAACTTTGCTTCAGCTCCGGTTTAAATGGGTGACCCCTTATTTTTAAACAGCAATCCCTAGTTCTAGATTCTCCCACAAGAGGCAACATCCTCTCCACATTAACCCTGTCAAGTCCCCTCAGGATCTTATATGTTTCACTAAGGAGTTAATATACTGCAGGTGCTGGCTATCTCAAATAAAAACAGAAAATATTGGAATTCTCAGCAAATCTGTTAGCGTCTGTGGAGAGAGAAACATACTTTTCATTTCAGGTCTGTAACCTTTCATCAGAACTGCACTGCATCCGAACGGTTAATTTTGCCTCTCAATCCAAAGATGCTGCCAGGATTAGTCAGGGAACTCAAGAAGATAAAGAAAATCCCTTTGAGGAATGGAATCCGAGGAAAATGAAGGGTGAAATGCCCGACTGACCAGAGACAGTCAAGGCATCTTTCCCTTCTTTAAGACGTTGGAACATTGATGTTATCAGTGAAATTAACTGATCTGAGACATTGAAAGGATTCTCGTTACTGCACATCAGGAATTCAAACCTAATATCGGCTTCAGGACAATCAGAATATTTGGTAAAAGACAATACATGGGAAGGCTTTAAGGAAGACGGCATCGGTTGTAGGAGAGCTTGTTCCCGGTGACATGGATGTGTCAGCAGTGGGTGGGATCAGACTGTTTCCATGTATCCACAATGAGTGCCCACCCTTTATTTTGAAAGAATAAAACTGATAGAGAGTGATATTCATCTGGGTAGCGGCAACCTGAAGATTTGACTCACCTTCACCCTGGTTGGGATACCATGTAGTCTGACCTTTTATAAGTCTCTGTGGCGCAATTCATCAGCGTGTTTGCCTGTTTATCGAAAGGTTAGAGGTGAAGTTGTTACTGTTTTCCCTCCATCAGTATTCATTGTCACACAGTTCCGCATTGTCACCGGGTACTTGGGCTGCAACAGTTCCCGCATTGTCACCGGGTACTTGCTCTGACCAAATGGTCTGTTTAGGTTGAACACAAGTGACTTCTTAACCAATAAGAAGAACCATTGCTGTTAGCTGGAACATGAAATCGATACTTTCCCCGTTTAAGATAGTTCTTAAAGCTTCCACCTTTGACAGAGCTTTTAGTCCGGATATGTGGCTCGGGGTCACACTTTATTATATAATGATCTCGAGGAACGCCTTGTGACGTTTCATTACGTTAAACGTGCTTTATAAATATAAGTTGTTGTTGTAAGACACACATAGAAAGGGCCAATCTCCTCTTTTATCTTTTACGCTGCTGCTTCTCTCTGCAACTTTTTAACATGAAGTTGCACAACTAATGTAAATAAAATTTGTGATTTTAAAAACGCTTTCACCCCTCAGGGAACTGAACATATTGACAATCGCAGAGGAACACGCACAGATATATACACCAAGCATGACAGAGGCCTAAGGGGAGACAGGGGCGAATAAAGCATGGATTTCACTAACTTGACTCAATTTTTGATCGATTTCCAAAAGCAAATTTCCTGAATGGAAATCAGAAAATACTTGTGTATTTGGATGGGTTTTCTTCTTTTGAAATGATAATTAATTCGGTTACAATCACAAAAGGCAAAAATCCTAGTCAGCAGGATATTTATATTTACAACAAAGGTTGTAAATCTCAAAATGAGCACCATGGGATTTGTGTTGCACAGTGACTCGCTTTCCTGTTTCCAAGATAAATACTTATCCTGTACGACATTCCATTCCCAGATCTAAATTATTTTAAACCAATTAAACTATCTGATTGCACTTCCACTCACACTTAAATAAACACGCTTGGATAATGCTCTTGCCAGGTTTCAAACTGCTGCACTATCACATGTGAAGCGAATATGACCCCACTCGCCTCTATAAACCCTGCGCTGTAAAGATCCCAATGGAGCTGTCTGGAATGTTAAACGGTGACGTCATGCAGCAGCACTTTGGGTCTTTGTTTTGAAGAAATGGAATTCGGCTGTTCTCATTAGGAATGCTGGAGACAGACTGATCAACAATGTCATCATCAAATGGCACAGCACAGTATCATCAAATAGCACAACGCACATCCACCAACATCCACGCATCGTGTCTGTGTCCCTTGTGTACAAAGAGCTTTCTAATTAATCTCAATTTCCTTCTCTTTCTTCTTAACCCTGTTTCTTTTTTCGCTTTGAAGCTATTGTCCAATTCCCATGTGGAAACTCAGAGTTGAGAAAACCAACATTGAAAGCTTCAGCTGGTTCCTCACCTGAGCAAATACGTCAGGATTGGTTTCCGTGCACTGACGTTTGCAGTGCTTTATTTTGGTCGGAAGAACAAGGCAGTATAATTTTCAGGGTGATGTGGAATCAATCGGGCCGAATGTCCTCTTCCTCTGCTGTAGCCATCCCAAGATTTTATATGAACAGCATTAATACTCTTTGAAGGCTCATTGCTGTGGCCGAGTGGTTAAGGTTGGATTCGAAACCCATTGGGAATCTTCCCAAATAGGTTTGAATCCTGCCGACTGTGCTGCTCCCTTTACTTCCCTTTCGGTGCCTCCAGAATAAATTATTGATGAAACGAAGTCAAAAACCTTCCAAACTCTCCCATGTGTTTTTCCTGTCTGACTTCCATGTTCCTTCATTCCCGTACATCTGCTAGCATTCACCAAATCTCCAAATGAGCACCATTGGATTTGTATTGCACAGTGACTCGCTTTCCTGTTTCCAAGATAAATGCTTATCCTGTAAAACATTCCATTCCCAGATCTAAATTATTTTAAACCAATTATACTATCTGTTTAAGCATGTGATCGAACCGGACCTTTGGATATCTGTAACAATCATTTATCCCTGTTCTATGAAGAGGGACAATCTGTAACAATTATTTATCCCTGAGTTCTGATAAAGAGTCATACGGACTCGAAACTTTAACTGTGTTTCTCTCCGCAAATGCTGCCAGACCTGCTGAGTTTTTCCAGGTATTTTTGTTTTTATCCCTATTCTGTAACAGACTCGGTTTGCAGGTTGAAGAGGAAACGTATTGAGAATGTCGATATAAACTCAGAAAGAATAAGGACATGCTGAATCAGAATAAACGTCTTATATAAATTCAATATGAAATCAATTGTGTAAATAAGCAATAATTATATCAAAACCAGTATCAGGAACCTAAGTCCAACTCATTATGTCATGGGGTCAGAGAAACTATTTTAATTATGGCAAATTGTGCATGGATTCTGCAGAAACTGCTTGTTCGAAAGTGAATTGGACAACTACTTGAAGTGGATAAGCATCATGTTTATGAAAAAAGAAAAGTAAATTGAGACTAACTGGTTCCTCTTCATAACAGAAGCTGGCACAGGTCGGTTTAGTGGTTAGGATTCAGTGCTCTTACTGCCGCGCACCCGGGTTTGGATAGATATGATGATCGAATGATTTTCCAACATGTTGTGCCATTTGATGATGACATTGTTGATCAGTCTGTCTCCAGCATTCCTAATGAGAACAGCTGAAATCTATTTCTTCAAAACAAAGACCCAAAGTGCTACTGCAGGACTGCATTGTAATCAGGGGTATGGGGTGCTGTCTCCTGCTGTGTTTCTGTGGTGTAGTGGTTATCACGTTCGCTTTACACAATAAAGGTGCCCTGGTTGGAATCCGGGGAAGAAACGTAGTTGAATTGCTCCTGTTTACTGTGGAACATTAACTGAACGCAGTATCCGACAACCATGTTATGTTCTCTCTTCATCATTTCACAGAATAAACACTCAGCAAAGTAAACATACTTTTAAACTGGCAGCAGGTGAGTGCGGGCCCGGATATTGCTGCTTTTCCCTGTCTCACTCACTGGAGAGCTGAGGAAGAGAGAATAATTAATGGGTTTATTTGAATCCAATAACTTCATAGATTTGAAATGTGCAATGGTACAAGGTTGATCAGTTGTTAAAAATATAAATTATATTTGAAAATGATCCTCAGAAAAAATCATTACTGTTAGAAATCGTTGGTTAACCAGGAGGTTGCAATTTCTTTTCTTTCTTTTGTCGCTTAAGGACCCAATGTCACCCTGAACTGTGTGACAATGAATGTTATTTGTGTTTTACATAAACGTGTCATTTTGTAGGAGAAACGTGCCTCTGGTGAAAGAGGCCTGAAATGAAACTAGAAGATACAGGCATCAGGCTAGGTTGTAACTCTAGTGGTCAGGAATCAGCATTTGCACCACTGCGGCCTGGGTTCGATTCCGAGTCAGGGAATGGTAATTTACTGCCCTCGTGCAAATTGCTAAAATTTAGCTGAATAAAACCTCAAAACGCATAAAAGCTCTGCCAGAATCAGTGGAGTATGGCATCGGCGCCAGAAATATCATCCGTCAAGACCAAATACAGAGGTGAAGATATGGAATGAGGAAAGGGTTGTGTTAGGTTGCATAGCACCAACTGTCGGGATGATGGTGCAAGGCAAAATATAGAGATAATAGCGGAGCTTTGACTGTTTACACCAGCACAAATATCTCCCAGATCTGGTACCAACTCTCGTGTTAAAGGGGAAGAAAATTTCTCGCTGAATCTTCCACTTTTTTGCTGCACCTCCTTCCAAACATTGCAAACTCCTCCTGCATCTTCCATCCTGATATTTTTCTTTGTGACATTTTGATATGAAACTGCACAACTAATGTGAATAAAGTATGTGATGGGAAAAATGTGTTCAACCCCTCGGGGAACTGAACCACATTGACATAGAGAGAGGAACACACACAAACACATACACCAAGAGTGACAGAGGGCAAAGGAGAGGCAAACACCTCGAAAACGAGGATGTCACCAACTTGGCCAATTATTGTTCAATTTCAAATTGCAAATTTAGTGAATGTTTGCAAACGAACAGAAATAAGAAACGCAGAAATGATTGAATGGCTTTTATTTCATTTAACTGATAATTAATTCTGAAGGCAGTTTGCTAAAGTTAGGAATTGCCGATGATGCTTTCATTAGTCTCTGTGGCACAATTGGTCAGCACGTTCGGCTGTTAACCGAAAGGGGGACATTCATTGTGGATACATGAAAACAGTCTGATCCTACCCACTGCAGACACATCCATGTCACCGGGAACCAGCTCTCCTACACCCAGTGCCGTCTCCCTTCGAGCGTTTCAGTGTCTTGTCTGTTACCAAGTATTCTGATTGTCCTGAAGCCGATATTAGGTTTGAATTCCTGATGCGGAGTAACGAGAATCCTTTCAATGTCTCAGGTCAGTTAATTTCACTGATAACAAGTCAATGTTCCAGCATCTTAAACAAGGGAAAGGTGCCTTGACTGTCTCTGTTCAGTTGGACAGTTCACCCTTCATTCTCCTCGGATTCGATTCCTCAAAAGGGACTTCCTTTTTCTTCTTGAGTTCCCTGACCACATCTGGCAGCATCTTTGGATTGAGAGCCATAATTAACAGTTCAGATGCAGCACAGTCCTGATGAAATGTTGCAGACCTGAAATAAAAACAATGTTTCTCTCTCCACAGACGCTATCAGATCTGCTGAAAATTCCAGCATTTTCTGTTTCATTTCATATAGCCGGCATCTGCAGTATTTTGATTTTCTTTAAATGATTTGTGTTAAGAATGTGGAATCCATGACCAGTAGACTCCAAGGTCCATGTCTGAGCTGAAACTGTATAGGTAAACTCACAATGTTAACAAAATGTTCACCAGCTGGAAATGGAAAGGGATTCACCCTATCAACTCATTTACTGAGACGGCAACACAGTCTCAGTAGTGAGAGACCATTCAGATAATTCATGCATGTGAAAGGATTTATTCAGTTAGCCCACCAGTTAACACACCAGCTTTAAAAGTTCAAAGGACTTGATTCACAATTGAAGCATTGCTACTGGCAAGACACGGTTTCAATATTCCATGTATATTGAAGAAATATCATCAGTTCACCCCATCTGCTGAGACTTTAGTGAGGCCAAGTCTAACTGTAAGAGTTTGTTCTGCTGTTAATAGTTACATCCAGGAGAGAATTGTTGTGGATGTCAGTGCAATTTGGTCGCTGCATCAGTTCACTGAACAATTTTATATGTTGGCCCTATGGCCCCATCGTATTCTGATCAGAGGACAGAGATTTTGATTCTACATATCGACATTCAATGGCGGAGAGGTCACCCAGCATTCGCTGCGGCTAAGAATATGCCCTATCCTCACTAGAGCTCACCACACATGCGCTCATCGGCTAGTCTTTGGCGCATGCGCATTACGATCCGATTCACGAGCATGCGCAGTGCTGGCCTGTAACTGAAGCTGCTCAGCGCGGGTAATAGAAAATGTCGAGTGGAGCAAACTAACAGAGTTAGTGGGTGTGTGAGGAGGAATGGAGCCAGCGGAGTGGGCAGGGAGGCTTCATAAAGACACAGTGCAGGTCGCAGACCCCAAATAAAAAGGTACCGGTCTTGTGTTTGCAGAAAACGGGCCGAAAAATCCTGGATTTCTCCCTTCGCCAGGCCCGGGGTAACGGCCGCCATCTTTATAGGGGGCAATGTGCAGTAGTGCGCATGCGCGGTCATCCTGGTCCAGATAGCAGGAGGAGAGAATGTTGCGCATTTCTATAATAAAAGCAAAAAACTGCGGATGCTGGAAATCCAAAACAAAAACGAAAATGCCTGGAAAAACTCAGCAGGTCTGGCAGCATCTGCGGAGAGGAACACAGTTAACGTTTCGAGTCCGAATGACCCTTCAACAGTTGAAGGGTCATTCGGACTCGAAACGTTAACTGTGTTCCTCTCCGCGGTTGCTGCCAGACCTGCTGAGTTTTTCCAGGTATTTTCGTTTTTGTTGCGAATTTCTATCCTGGACTGACAGGGATGGTTTTTGGAAACTCCTTTTACAGGGGGTTAGAAGGGGAGGATTTACACACAGCAAACTCAAACCAAGAGAAATGTTTTTTTTCTCAATTTCTACCCTAGACTGACAGGAATGGATTTTGAGTACTGTATTTATTGGATTCTAGAAGATGAGGTTTTGCAGATGGGAAACTCAAACCAAACATCACCTCAAAGTCTGATAGAATCACTCGATTCATCAGGATCTGGATATTATCGGCCTCTGAGTGTAAGCAATAAGTTCTAGGTCATTAGCACTCACTGTGTAAAATTTCTTCCTCATATCTCTCCGGTAGATCTTGCCCAAAATCTTTAAACTGTGTCTCTGAATCTTTTTACGATTAGTTTATGGAAACCGCCTTTAACTGGCTCATATAAACCTCAGGACCCTCACATCCTTCATAACGTGTGGTGATCACTGGTTTGCACAGACTCAGAGGTTCTGTGTCTGTGACATCATCACACATCGACAATTGCACTGTGACATCATCACAGATCGACAATTACACTGTGACATCACCCCGCTCTCCAGGTACTTCCTCAACTGGGAGATTTTTCTCTGACTCCAGTACTTATAATATCTTTCCAGCTGCAGGCTCCAGCAGGAGAGTTTAAATTTAAAAATGGTGAAATTGTTTCAGAGTACCATTCATCTACAATTTCGAGATTTTAGTTCTGTGCTCTGTTTCTGTGAGAGGTTCCATTGCTCTGGGGCTGGTGTAAGTCCTTTTGCTGTGGATCTGAACCCATGTTCATCCATTGCTCTGTTTCACCTCTGCCCTCCCTGATCACCTCTCTACCATTGTCTAACTTCCTCTGTCTCTAATACTGCGTGTAGTTTAGCTCTGTTTAGGATTTTACTGTGACTCCTTCTGACTGTCTCAATGAAGTGTCCACCGATGCCCATCCCCTGACCATGTGCTGCTGGCTTCCCAGCTTTATCTTCCCACAGTTTCTTTCATAGTCAGGAATTGTTTTTCCTGTGCTATAGTCCATTTCTCTTCCACTTCTGAGCTTATATTGCCCATCAGATTTTGCACCATCTTTATTCCCCGTAATTCATTCTGCGCATCCTGAAACATTAACTCTTCGTTTCACTCTCCACGGATACTGCCTGACCTGGTAAGTTTTTCCAATAGCGCTAGCGAAAGTGAACTGGCAAATTAGGTAAGGGGATGGGCCAATGGAGATGCAGTGGCAGACATTTGAGGGGATATTTCAGAATACACAGAATAAATAGATACATTCAAACAAGAGATAAAAATTTCAAGAGGACGACCCTCACGTGTAGTTAACTCAGAAAGTTAAAGATAATATCAAACTTAAAGGAAAATCATATAATTGCGCAAAGATGGATGGCAGGTCAGAAGATTGGTGAGAATATTTTAAAACTGCAAAGGATGATGAAGGGATTAATAACAATGGAAAAATTAGAGTATGAGTGAAAGCCAGCTAGAAAGATAAAGGCCGTTAGTAAGATAAGAAAAGAAGTTCTATAGACATTGAAAAATGAAAAGAGTTATGAAAGTGAACATTGGTCCCACAGAATGTGAGTCTGCAAATTAATAATGGAAAATAAGGAGCTGGCAGATGAATTAAACAGGTATTTACATCGGTCTTCAGAAAATAGGATCAAAGTAACATCCCAAAAAATAGCTGTAAATCAGGACCTGGAAGGAAGGGAGGAACTCAAGAAAATTACAATCACCAGTGAAGTAGTACAGAGCAAATTGTTGAAGCTGTGAGCTGACAAGTCCCCAGTTCCTGATGGACTTCATCCTAGGGTCTTAAAAGAAGTGGCTAGTGACATAGTTGATGAATTTGTTTTAATTTATTAAAATTCCCTAGACTCAGGGAGGTTTCATTAGATTGGAAATTAGCAAATGCAACTCCTTTATTCAAAAAGGGAGGGAGACAGAAGGCAGGAAATTCCAGACCAGTTAGCTTAATGTCTGTTGTAGGCAAAATGTTAGAAGCTATTATTAAAGACATTGTGGCAGAGCATGAAGAAAAGTTAAAGGTAATCCGGCAGAGTCAATATGGTTTTGTGTAAGGGAAATCATGTTTAACCAATTTATTGGAGTGCTTTGAAGGAGTCACATGTGCTGTGGATAAAGGGGAATCGCTGGATGTGCTGCACTTAGATTTCCAGAAGGCATTTGATAAGGTTCCACATCAAAGGTTCTTGTGGAAAATAAAAGTTCATGGTGTAGGGGATAACATATTGGCATGGGTAGATGATTGGCTCACTAATAGGAAACAGAGAGTTGGCAAAAATGGGTGTTTTTCTGGTTGGTGGGATGTAACAAATGGTGTGCCACTGGGATTAGTGCTGGAGCCTCAACTTTTTACAGCTTATATAAATGACTTGGATGAAGGGACCAAGGGAATGGTGGCTAAATTTGCAGATGACACAAAGATAGGTAGGAAAGTAAGTTGTGAAGAGGACAGAAGGAAGCTACAAAGGGTTATAAATAGGTTAAGTGAGTGGCAAAGATCTGGCAAATGGAGTATAATGTGGGCAAAAGTTAAATTGTTCACCTTGGCAGGAAGAATAAAAAATAAATTATCTAAATAGTGAGAGATTGCAGAGCTCTGAGATTCAGGGGGATCTGGGTGTCCTAGTGCATGAATCACAAAAGGTTAGTATGCAGGTACAACGGGTAATTAGGAACGCTAATAGAATGTTAATATTTATTGTGAGGGGAATTGAGAACAAAAGTAGAGTGGTTATGCTTCAGTTGTACAGGGCACAGGTGAGATCACATCTGGAGAACTGTGTACAGTACTGGTCTCCTTATTTCAGGAAACATGTAAATGTGTTAGATGCAGCTTAGAAAAAGGTTACTAGACTAATACCAGGAATGGGCAGATTGTGTTATGTGGAAAGATTGGACAAGTTAGGCTTGTATTACTGAAGTTTAGAAGGGAAAGATATGACTTGAATCAAACCTTTAAGATCCTGAGGGATTTTGACAGGGTCGTTGTGGCGAGGAAATTTCCTCTTGTGGGAGAATTCAGAACGAGGGGTCACTGTTTAAAAATAAGGGGGCGCCGATTTAAGACAGAGATGAGGGGAATGCTTCTCTCTCAGAGGGTAGTGAATCTTTGGAATTCTCATCCTCAAAAGGCAGATGAACTGAGACGAGGGCTGAGTCAGCGATGTTACTGAGTGAAAATAGATGGTCTTGGTGAAGATGTGGATTTTTGTTTGGAAGCTCATCTTGGGGTGAAATATTTCACCATGGTTGTGAACAGTCTGGTTCAGTCTCAGATAGTTGTCAGGGAGAGGGATGGAGTCGGTGTCAAGGGAGTGGAGTTTGTAGCGGGGAATGAAGACAATGACTTTGGTCTTCCCAATTTTTAAATGGAGGAAATTTCTCCCCATCCATTACTGGATGTCAGACAAGTCAGGATGGTGTGTGACTTGGAGGGGAACTTGGAAGTGATGGTGTTCACATACACCTGCTACCCTGGCTCTTCTCGTTGGAAGAGTTTGATGGTTTGGGAGATTCTATCAAAGTTCTGGTCAAGTTGCAGTGATACAAAATCTTGCTTATCACCTGCATCTCACATCTCTCTCTCTCTGCTCCAATAGAGGCCAGAGTTTGTATAGATCCAGACAGCATGACAGGTTCCCTTCCCTGAAGGACATTAGTGAACCAGTTGGGTTTTTGTGACAATCCAGCAGTTTTCATGGTCACTTTTTCCTCGTGCCGGCCCCACAAATTCCCAGATTCATTCAGCTCAATTTCACAACCTGCCTTTGTGTTTCTGTGGGTTCTCTCTCACTCCCTTTTTTCTGTTTTAAATCAGTTTCACAGGGTATCAGAAGGAGAGAACTTGTGGTTGGGAAACTGAAACCAAACATCACATCAGGATCTGACGGAGTCGAGTCGCCCAATTTATCGTAACCTGAACATTATCGGATTTTGAACATGGAAGGAAAAATCGTTCACAGTGGGGAGAAACTGTACACATGTCCTGTGTGTGGGCGAGGCTTCAGCCAATCATCTGACCTGTCGGAACATAAATGCCATCACAAAGCAGAGAAGCTGTGGAAATGTGGGGATTGTGGGAAGGGATTTAATTACCCAGTTCAGCTGGAAACTCATCGGCGCAGTCACACTGGGGAGAGACCGTTCACCTGCTCCGAGTGTGGGAAGGGATTCACTCGGTTATACCACCTGCTGACACACCAGCGAGTTCACACTGGGGAGAGGCCATTCACCTGCTCTGAGTGTGGGGAGGGATTCACTCAGTCACCCAACCTGCTGACACACCAGCGAGTTCACACACGGGAGAGACCTTTCAAATGTCTGGACTGCGGGAAGAGCTTTAAAAGTTCTGGGGAACTGATGTCCCATCAACGTGTTCACACTGATGAGAGACCGTTCAGGTGCTCTCAGTGTGGAACTGGGTTTATACGATCATCTCAACTCACTGAACACCAGCGAATTCACACTGGGGAGTGGCTGTTCACCTGCTTTGAATGTGGGAAGGGATTTAATAGGTCATCCAACCTGCTGACACACCAGTGGGTTGACACTGGGGAGAGACCATTCACATGCTCCAAGTGTGGGACAGGATTCACTCAGTTATCCACCCTGCTGTGACACCAACAAGTTCACACTGACAAGAGACCTTTTAAATGCCCAGACTGCAGGAACTGTTATAAAAGTTCCGGGGACCTGCTGCACCATCAACGTGTTCACATTGATGAGAGACCGTTCAGGTGCTCTCACTGTGGGACTGGGTTCAGGCGATCAAATGACCTCACTGACCACCAGCGAGTTCACACTAGGCAGAGGCCGTTCACCTGCTCCAAGTGTGGGAAGGAATTCACTCAGTCATCGAACTTGCAGACACACCAGCGAGTTCACACTGGGGAGAAACCATTCACTTGCTCTGAGTGTAGGAAAAGTTTCAATGAGTTACCCCACCTGACAACACACCAGCGAGTTCACAAGTAACAGCAGTGATGGGATTTTGCTGTTAATCACATCCAGGACTGAACCGTATTCATCGGGGTTTGTTTTTGCTGATGTTAATGAACTCCAGCCCAGTTATAGGTTTTAATATTCTGGATAAAATTCAAATCAATCCGCTTGGTGTTTAACACAGTGTGATGAATCTTTTCAATATCTCTGACACAAGTTAGTTCCTTTTGAGGAGCTCCCCCTCTCTCCTCCATCCTCACCTCCAACAATAAGTGTGAGGAGCTCATGGAGCTTCTTTTTCACTAAGATTGAAACAATCCGATCAGCTGCCTTTGTTGCTTCCCTCCCTTTCATTAACCCATTGGGACAAACTGTCTCTAAAGTTTCCCTTTGTCTGAGCCCTGAACCCACATCTTTATCCAGTTTCTCTCCCATTTCCTCTCAGTGTTCATCTTGTCCATGAAACCCACCTCCTACTCCATCAACCCTATTCCCACTAAACTGTTGATCACCCAAACTCTCCCTCATTTCTTTCTCTGCCTGTCCACAGTCTTTGACACCATTGACCAAACCATCCTCCTCCAATGTCTCTCCACTGGTGTCCAGCTGGGTGCGTCTGCACACTCCTGATTCCTTTCTTATCGATCTCATTGTAGCCAGAGAATCACCTGGAGTAACTGTGGCTATTTGAGTTACAATTTCACAGATTGACTCACTCAGTGAGTGATCAGATCTCACTGAACTTAGATAGAAAAATGATCCATTATCAGTCTCACACTGACCATATCTTACAGACCGAGTCTTTCTTAAGATCAATGGAGAAGAGTGAAAACATTCTCGTCCACAACCCAAGCACATAGTGAGAAAAAATATCTGAAAATTCCCTTTAAAATGAAAGGTACAGCAGAACGACTGTGCACTGCTCTGTTACAGACTTATTGAAACAGATTCATTGTCACCTCCTCCCTTCCCACATTCCAGGGCATTTTCCACACACTTTCCAGATGACACAGTGATTTACTTGTACTTCTTGCTATTCAGTATTGTGTTTTCACTGCTCACAATGTGATCTCCTCCACACTGAGGAGACTAATTCCCAATTGGGTGACTGTTTTGTGGAACATCACCATTCAGTCTGCAATTGTGATCCTGAGCTTCTGCTCATTTACTATTTTAATTCTAGGAATCACTTTTGGTCTGAACTCTCTGTCCTCAGCCTCCTGCACTGTTCCAATGAAGCTCAGTGGAAGCTCGGGAAACAGCAGCTCATCTTTTATTTGACACTTCACAACCTCCTAGACTCAAGCTTCATTTCAACAATTTCAGATCATTGCCACCACTCCCATTTTTTTCAGACAGTCGGTTCTGCTGTTGCCATTTATCCCTCCTCTGGACCTGTCTTTTGTTTCTCCTCTTGTCCCATTAGTTTATTTACTTGTCTCATTATCACCCAATGTTGTATCATCCCCTTTCTCATTTAATCACTCCAGCCGTCCATCCCATCACAAGACCGTTTGTCCTTTCCTCGTCTCTTTTCCCTGACTCTGTACTTGTTTGTAAACTATTACATCTCTAAATTCTTCCATTTTCTATAAAAAGCCAGCGACCTGAAACATTCACTCTGTTTCCAACTCCAGAGAAACTGTTGACCTGCTGAATGTTTCCAACATTTTCTGTTTTGAGGTCGGATTCCCAGCATCTGCAGTATCTTGTTTCAGGGTCACAGTGGATCAGTTTTCTCTGAATTATCGTTCCCTGTTTAAAGGTGAAGAAGGGGATTTTAAAGAATGAGACAATAACTGTCCCCCTGTTCGACATGAAACTAAACTCACTGTTAATTCCTCCTCAGTAACAATTGTAAACACAAAGCTTCCAGCCGGGATTGAACCGGGGACTTTCTCATGTAAAGTAAAGGTGATAATCAGTGCACTAGGGAAATGAGTGTGAATCCCCCCCGGACAGAGGGGAACTGACCATCCATCTCTAGCTCTAATTCCCAAACAGAAAATGCTGCCAAGAATCAGCAAGTCAGGCTGAGTCTGTGGCCGCTCTCACCATCTGAAACCGTCACAATGCCCGGCTGATTGACGGCAGGTCCGGACCAATAGGAAGAGGGGGCGGGACTGGAGGACCGAACGAGAGTGGTTGGTCCTCCAACCAATCGGAGTGAATGAGGGGCGGGGCCGTGCTGGGAGTGAAGCATGCGCAGTGTGAGTAATGGCGATGAAGAGACGCTTCTTTCTCAGTTCCGCAATCGGTGAGTGGATAAAATGGTGGGGAGAAGGGAGCGATGGATCAGGCCGGTGGGCGGGTTGGCTTCGTAAACATGTTGTGTAAACGGCAAACCCAGAAAAAGAACTTATGGTAAACTTTGGACCGTCCCCTTCGTTTACGCCGAGGTTTCTCCCACTTTCAGGCCCAGGGTTAACGGCCGCCATCTTTATTGGGGCAACCTTTTTGGAATCTTCATTGACAGAATAAGAATAACTTGTCCATCAAACTGCTTCATGTTTTGAGTTACAATGTCTTATTGATGAGCTGGAGGAATGGTATATGTCCAAGTCAGTGACAATAATTCGTATTTATACTGGGGCTTTAACATAATAAAACTTCACAATGCATTTCACAGAAATGTTGCCAAGTAAGATTTGACACTGAGCCACATAAGGAGATATTAGGGCAGGTGACCAAAAGCTTAGTCAAAGAGGTCGGTTTTAAGGAATGATTTGTAGGGGAGAAAGAGAGGTGGAGAAGTCCAAGGACAAAAATCCAGAGCTTGTGGCCTTGGCAAATGTCACCAATGGTGAAGTGATTAAAATCAGGAATGCTCAAGAGGCCGGAATTAGACGGGGGTAGAGATCTCGGAGGGGTGTGTGGCTGGAGGAGATTACAGAGACAGGGATGATCACAGCCATGGAGAAAAACAAGGATGAGAAATATAAAATTTAGTTGCTTCCTAATGAGGAACCTTTCTGGGTCACTGAGCACAGGGGTGATGGGTGAACAAGACTTGGTGCGAGTAAGCACACGGGCAGCAGAGTTTTGAATGACCTCAAGATTACAGGGAGGCTGAATGTGGAAGGCCGGCTGGGAGTGCGTTAGGATAGTTAAGTCTAGAGGTAACAAAGGAATGGATGAGAGTTTCAGCAGCAGATGAGCTGAGACTGGGCTGCAGTCGGGCGATGTTACTGAGGTGGAAATAGGCGGTCTTGGTGATCATGTGGATATGTGGTTGGAAGCTCATCTTGGGGTGAAATATTTCACTATGGTTGTGAACAGTCTGGTTCAGCCTCAGACAGTTGTCAGAGAGAGGGATGGAGTCATTGGTGAGGGAGTGGAGTGTGTATTGGGGACTGAAGACAATGGTTCTGTTGAAGGGTCATGAGGACTCGAAACATCAACTTTATTCTTCTCTGCCGATGCTGCCAGACCTGCTGAGCTTTTCCAGGTATTTCTGTTTTTGTTTTGGATTTCCAGCATCCGCAGTTTTTTGTTTTTATAACTGAAGACAATGGCTTCAGTCTTCTCAATATTTAAATTGAGGAAATGTCTGCTTATCCAGTACTGGATGTCAGACAAGTCAGGACAGTATGTGACTTGCAGGGAAACTTGGAGTTGATCGTGTTCACATACACCTACTACCCTGGTCCTTCTAGGGGGAGGAGGTTGAGGGTTTGGGAAATTCTGTCGAAGTTCTGGTTGCGTTGTAGAAATATGAAATGTTTCTCCTTCACCCCCTACTGCTCCTAGATACCTCTCTCTCTCTCAGAGAGGCCAGAGTCTTATGTAAGCCCAGACCGGGTGGCAGGTTCCCTTCCCTGAAGGACATTAGTGAACCAGTTGGGTTTTTATGACAATCCAGCAGTTTTCAAGGTCACTTTTTCCTCATGCCGGCCCCACAAATTCCCAGATTCATTCAGCTCAATTTCATAACCTGCCTTTGTGTTTTTGAGGGTTGTCTCACTCCATTTTTTCTGTTTTAAATCAATTTCACAGGGTATTAGAAGGGGAGGATTTGCAGTCGGGAAGCTGAAACTAAACATCACGTCAGGATCTGACGGAGTCGCCTAATTTATCGTAACCTGAATATCATCGGATTTTGAACATGGAAAGAAGTTGTACTGTTCACAGTGGGGGGGAAATGATACACGTGCTCTGTGTGTGGATGTGGCTTCAGCCGATCATCTGATCTGTCAAAACATAAATGTGATCACAACGGAGACAAAGCACAGAAATGTGAAGACTGTGGGAAGGGATTCAGATCCCTCTCTCAGCTGGAAACCCATCGGTGCTGTCAGACTGGGGAGAGACCGTTTCCCTGCTTCACCTTTGGGAAGGGATTCACTTAGTTATCCCACCTGCTGAGGCACCAGCGAGTTCACACTGGGGAGAGGCCTTTTACATGCCCAGACTGTGAGAAGTGCAATAAAAGTTTTGGAGATCTGATGTCCCACCAACATATTCACACCGATGAGAGACCGTTCAGGTGCTCTCACTGTGGGACTGGGTTCAGGCAATCATCTGACCTCATTGTACACCAGCGAGTTCACACTGGGGAGAGGCCGTTCACCTGCTCCCAGTGTGGAAAGACATTCACTCAGTCATCCACCATGATGCGACACCAGCGACTTCACACCGGGGAGAGGCCATTCACCTGCTCTGAGTGTGGGAAGGGATTCACTCAGTCTTCCAACCTGATGAGGCACCATCGAGTTCACACTGGGGAGAAGCCATTCACCTGCTCCGAGTTTGGGAAGGGATTCACTCAGTTGTCCGAGTTGCTGTCACATCAGCGAGTTCACACTGGGGAGAGACCTTTTAAATGTCAAGACTGTGGGAAGTGCTACAAAAGTACTGGAGAGCTGTTGTCCCATCAACGTGTTCACACTGACGAGAGACCGTTCAGGTGCTCTCACTGCGGGACTGGATTCAGGCGATCATCTCAACTCACTCTACACCAGCGAGTTCACACTGGGGAGAGGCCGTTCACCTGCTCCGAGTGTGGGAAGGGATTCACTCAGTCATCTCACCTGCTGATACACCAGCGAGTTCACACTGATGAGAGACCTTTTAAATGCCCAGACTGTGGGAAGTGCTATAAACATTCTGGTGAACTGATGTCCCATCAACATGTTCACAATGATGAGAGACATTTTAAATGCCCAGACTGTGGGAAGTGTTTTAAAAGTTCCAAGAACCTGATGTCCCATCAACGTGTTCACACTGACGACCGACCATTCAGGTGCTCTCACTGTGGGACTGGGTTCAAGACATCATCTGAACTCACTGTACACCAGCGAATTCACACTGGGGAGAGGCCGTTCACCTGCTCTGAGTGTGGGAAAGAGATTCACTCAGTTATCCAACCTGCTGAGACACCAGCGAGTTCACACTGGGGAGAGGCCATTCACCTGCTCCCAGTGTGGGAAGGGATTCACTCAGTCTTCAAACCTGCTGAGACACCAGCGAGTTCACAAGTAACTGCAGTGAATGGATTTTGCTGTTAATCACATCCAGGACTGAATCATATTCATTGGAGTCTGTTTCTGCTGAAGTTAATAAGCTCCACTCACGTATAGGGGTTAATATTCTGGCTAAAAATCAAATAAATCAGCTTTTTGTTGAATGCACACTGTTATTATCTCTCACACAAGTTAGCTACTTTTAAAGTGCTCTCCCTCTCCCCTGTCTCCTCCATCCTCACCTCCAGCAACAAGTGTGAGGAGCTCATGGAGCTTCTTTGTCACTCAGATTGATACAATCTGATCAGCTGCCTCTGCTGCTTCCCTCCCTTTCACTGGCCCATCGGAACAAACTGTCTCTAAAGTCCCCCCTTGTCTGAGCCTTGAACTCACATCTTTCTTTAGTTTCCCCACCCCCATTTCCCCTCATGCCCTTTTAGTGCTTATCTTGTACATGAGACCCACCTCCTGCTCCATCGACCCTATTCCCACTAAACTGCTGATCACACAACTACCCCATGTTCAATGAGATTGTTAATGGTTCTCTCTCTCCAGGTACTGTCACTCTCTCCTTCAAATCTGCCATAACCACCCCCTCCTCAAAAAACAACCCTTTCACCCCACCGTCCTTACTGCCCCATCTCCAACCTCCCTCTCCTCTCCACACTGTTCGAACCTGCTATCACCTCCCAAATACTGGGATTCTCAGTGTGAACAGGGTGGGATATGTTTGGAGACAGGATGTCCCAGTTCCCCACCCTGGGATTCTCAGTGTGAACAGGGTGGGATGTGTTTGGAGACAGGATGTCCCAGTTCTCCACCTTTAAAGGGACAGGGAGAGGACCAGCTGGGCTGAATGATGCTGCTTTATGACATCACTGCAGTGCCTAGTAACCATTCTCCCTGAGCCCTGCTCATTATGGGCTGGCTTTAGCTCAGTGCTGTTACAGGGAGGGAAACAGGAGGAGGATTCGAGCCGTATGGAGCTCAGGATTAATGGGGAGAGATACAGGGTCAATTTCTACCTGAGTGAGAAATGTCATTGTCCCAGACACTCCCTGTCCCTCGGTATCTGAATCCGGGGGACAGGCTGATGGGTTTGCTCTGTATCTAATCCGTGCTGTATTTGATTGGACAGTGTTTGATTCTGACAGTAGTTGTGGACCTCGATGATGATGAGATAAAACCATCAGCTTCACCCCTGGACACAGATCCTGAAGGACAAGGAGTGTCTGGAATATTTTGGATCATGTCCTTGACCCAGTTTTGAACTTTCTCACATCTCCTCTCATCTTGCTTAGTTCTAATGAAAAGACCCCCAGTTTCTCCAGTCTCTCCTCATGGGAAAGAGAAGTTGGAATTAAGTTAGAAACTCAAAGAGGAGCTTCACAGCAGACAGGTCACCATGAGAAAACATTTCATTCCACAGTCAGTTATTATCATCTGGAATACACTGTCTGAAAGTTTGGTGTGAGCAGGTTCAACAGTAACTTTCAAAAGGGAATTGGAGAAATGCTTGAAGGAAAACATTGACAGGGCCATGGGGAATCAGTAGGGGAGTGACTATTCAGATCGCTCTTCCAAAGAGCTGGCAAAGGCACAATGGGCAGAACGGACCCCTTTTTAGCTGGAGGCTCTCATCCATGGTGTCATCTGTGAATCTCCCCTGCACCCTCTCCATGGCCTTGACATCATTCCTGTTATAAGATGCCCAGGATTTGACTCAATATTCTAAATGCAGCTTAACCAATGATTTACAAGTTAATTTCATAAAGAAAGTGGAGTAACAGGTTCAAACAGCATTTTAAACTTGTCCTTCAAACTTAAAGATCTGTGTATCTGAACCCCTTGTAACATGGCTAAAATACTTTGAGGTAAATTCTCTGATATAACGTATGTTATGGGATAGAGAAGTTTAGTCTGAGTTAGAAACTCAAACAGGCTCTTCACTGCAGACAGGTCACCATGGCAACACTGATAAGACATTCCATTGCACAGAATCAGCTCATTGGAAACTCGAATCAGATCAGGGAAAAGTTCAGAGTTTGTCTGTTATTAACCACAGTATAAACTGAAATCAGAGTGAGGAACAGAATAGATCAGATTATAATGTGTGATGTTTGTACCTATAATTGTGTAACTATCAGAAATAACAGAATTAACAGTTGGCAGGGGAGTTTTTTGGAGAATGAGAACATTCCTGAAGAAAAGTAACTGTTGGGAACCAGGGAATGTCTCCTTGTAAATCACAGGTTAGAGAAATTCCAGCTGTATTTTCCTCATTTCCTGTCAAAACCCAGCAGGGAATCCAAAGAAGAGTCAGGGGCCAGAGCTGCATCACAACAGGGTATAAAAGTGAGGGGATACTGATGTAAGGGGGCAGTCGGGACTGGAGACACCGGAGATCAAGCTCAGGGTGCCCGAAGTTCCATCCAGCGGGCTCACCTCGTGTAAGTGACTGTGGACACACGGGACTTGCATATTTACTCTGATTGATGGATCAATATAATATACGGTAGAGGACAGAGAATCTGCTCAGCTTGTATTTCTTAAAAAAGGTACTAAAATTGTTGACACTGGACTCTCAAGTCTATTGATTTACGAAGACAAATTGTTAGCTGGAATCACCCACCTCTTTACTGTTCTGACCCTCTACTCCCTTTAACCTGTTCCCATTCACAAATATCAAGGGGAATTTTTGACTGATTATGGAGCGCCTGTAAATGGAGAAGAAATTGGAACTAGTCAGAATGTCTGTAAATGGAGGAGAAATTGTGACGGTCGAAGGTGAGTCTGTTAATGAACAGCAATGTGACTTGTCAGGGAGGGTTTGGAACTCAACATCAATGTGACTTGTCAGGGAGCGTCTGTAAATGAACAGAAATGTAACTTATCAAGGAGAGTGTGTAACTGAACAGCAATGTGACTTGTCAGGGAGGATCTGTAAATGAACAGAAATGTGACTTGTCAGGGAGGGTCTGTAAATGAACAGCAATGTGAATGAGCAAGAAATGGTGTGGTCAGAGTGTGTCTGTACAGGAAGTAGAAATGGTCACAGAGAGCCCTTGGTTAGTTATGGGAAATTTTGGAGTTGGATGGCATAGAGGGAGGAACATAGTGATAGGCTAAAGGGATAGATGGATAGAGCGAGAGACAGAGAGAGAATAAAAGAGAGAGAGTAAGAGAAAGACCAAAAGCTAATTAAAGAGGAGAAAATGAGTCAAATTCCATGTGGCAGATAAACAGAATTTTTTTAAGTATATACTGCTTTGACAGTTAGTAGTCTTAGAAAAGAAAAAAATAGCTGATGTCTGATCAGGAAAGAGGCAGTTGGTTGAGGGGCTGCCGTTAGTTTAACACAATCTCATTAAATGGAGTGATACACAGACCAGCCTCCCATGTGGGTGAGCGGCAGCAGCAAGAACCACATGAAAACCGGAGATTGTGGAAGGTCCAGCAGTGTCAGGATCCAAGAATACAGGACCGACAGAGGTTATTCAGCCAATCAAGTCTGTACCAGCTCAAAGACCAACCCAGTTCATCCCACTCCCCCTCTTTCCCCCTACCCCCCAGTTGTTAACCCTAACAAAGGCCTGAAAGGTTGACTCTATCTCTCTCCACAGATGTTGCCTGAGCAGCTGAGTATTTCAAACATTTTCTGTTTGATTCTTGGGAAATGAGTTTGTTGAAGAAACAACCCCAACCACCTGCCCTCATGCATCAAATATAAAATTAGTAAGCAAACACCGACCCCCCCAACCAATATAAAAGGAGTTTTGTTTTAGAAACAAATATTTCTGTACAGGCTTTTCATTCTTGGTGTGTGGGCATTGGTAGCAAGTCCATTAATTGTATTGCGCATCCCCAGTTAGTCTTTGTGCAGGTAATGGTGGGCCACCTTCTCCTTGACCCACTGTCTAGTGAAGGTGCTCCCACAAGGTCATGACGTAAAATCCTGAGATCCACCATTTTCACTCAGCGATAAAGGAGCAGTGAGTATATGCACAAGACAGGATGGTGTGTGACTTAGATGGAAAGATGGGGATAAGGGTGTTCCCCAGCATCTTCTACATTTCTCCTTCTATGTGGCGTAAACCTTAGGGTTTGGAGGTTCCATAAAAATTCGGTTGTGTTGCTGATGTATAAAATCCTTCGTCTTCACCTTGTCCCGTCTCCCTCTCTCTCTCCTCAGGTAGGGACAAAGACCAGGTGGCAGGAACCACTCCCATGCACTTGCTAGCTGTATCAATTGAATTAATAATAATATATGGTTGGCACCAATCATAATCGGAGCTCGGAATATGATTTTGTATTTAACAACGTCACAGTTCAATGGCGCTGCAGTTACCCAGCATTCACCGAGAGGCAGAATATGCTCTATCTTCACTGCGGGAAATCATTGCGCAGGCGCAGTTCCAGTCTATGGGCGGAGCATGCGCATTGTTAGGTTCTGGCCGGAACATGCGCAGTTGCGGTGCTGGGCGGAGAGTCGCGGTCGGGTCGGATCAGGGAGGAGAGCGGAAGCAGAGTCGACCCAGCGGGCAGGTGAAGGCGAATGGAACCGGCGAGCGGGTGGGACGCCTTCATAAATATACACTGCAGGCCTCAAACCGCGAATAGGAAGCTTCGGATCCCGCGTTTGCGCCGATTTGGCGACGGCGGCTTTTGTCACGATCTCGGGCCCAATGGGCAACGTTGCGCATGCGCGGCCGCCATCCTTTTAGGGGGCAATGGGTAGATGCGCATGCGCGGCCGCCATATTTATCGGGGGCAATGGGCAGCAGCTGTGACCACAGTTGGAGCAATTAAAATGAGGAATTGTCAGCAATCTGGAATTAGAGAAAGTGAAGATCTCTGGGGGAGGGACTGTGAGACTAGAGGAGATTACAAAAGAATGGATGAGAGTTTCGGCAGCAGATGAGCTGAGACTGGGCTGGAGTTGGGTGATGTTACTGAGGTGGGAATAGGTGGTCTTGGTGATGATGTGGATCTGTGGTTGGAAGCTCATCTTGCAGTGAAATATTTCACCATGGTTGTGAACAGCCTGGTTCAGTATCAGACAGTTGTCAGGCAGAGGGATGGAGTCGGTGGATAGGGAGTGGAGTTTGTAGTGGGGACTGAAGACAATGTTCAGTCTTCCCAATATTTAAATGGAGGAAATTTCTGTTCATTCAGGACTGGATGTCAGACAAGTCAGGACAGTGTGTTAGTTGAAGGGGAACTTGGAGGTGACGGGGTTCACATACACCTGCTACCCTAGATCTTCTAGCGCGTGGAGGTTGAGGGTTCGGGAGATTCTGTCAAAGTTCTGGTTGAGTTGTAGAGATATAAAATCCCCCTGCTTTACCGGGTGACTCTACCACCTCTCTCATTCTTGCTCTCTACCCCTTTTCCCAGAGGGTCCAGAGTCTTGTGTACACCCAGACCGGGTGGCAGGTTCCCTTCCCTGAAGGACATTAGTGAACTAGTTGGGTTTTTTAGGACAATCCAGCAATTTTCATGGTCACTTTTTCCTAGTGCCAGCCCCACAAATTCCCAGATTCATTCAGCTCAATTTCACAACCTGCCTTTGTGTTTTTGTGGGTTCTCTCTCTCTTTCCCTTTTCTCTGTTTTAAATCAATTTCACAGGGTATTAGAAGGGGAGGATTTGCATTTGGGAAACTGAAACCAAACATCACATCAGGATCTGACGGAGCCGCCCAATTTATCGTAACCTAAATATCATCAGATTTTGAACATGGAAGGAAAAAGCACCGTTCACAGTGTGGAGAAACTGTACATGTTTTCTGTGTGTGGACAAAGCTTCGTCTGATCATCTGGCCTGTCAGAACATAAATCCTGTTACAGCCAAGAGAAACTATTGAAATGTGGGGATTGTGGAAAGGGATTCAATTACCTGTTTGAACTGGAAGCAGATCGACGTACTCACACTGCGGAGAGACCGTTCATCTACTCCCAGTGTGGGAAGAGACTCAGTCTCTCATCCAATCTGCTGAAGCATCAGTGAGTTCACAGGGCAGAGACCGTTTAGTTGTCCAGACTACAGGAAGTGCTATATAAGTTCCAAAGACCTGAAGTCCCATCAATGAGTTCACATTAACAAGAGACATTTTAAATGCCCAGACTGCAGGAAGTGCTTTAAAAGTTCTGGGAAGCTGATGTTCCATCAACGTGTTCACACTGACGTGAGACCTTTCAGGTGCTCTCACTGTGGAACTGGGTTCAGACAATGAAACCAACTCACTAAAGACCAATGTGCTCACACTGGAGTGCACCTGCTCCAAGAGTGGGAAGGGATTCACTCAGTCATCTGACTTGTTGAGATACCAGCGAGTTCACACTGGGGAGAGACCGTTCACCTGTTCCAAGTGTGGGAAGGGATTCACTCAATCACCTGATCTGCTGAGACACCAGCGAGTTCACACTGGGGAGAGACCATTCACCTGTTCCAAGTGTGGGAAGGGATTCACTCAGTCATCTGACCTGCTGAGACACCAGCGAGTTCACACTGGGGAGAGACCATTCACCTGCTCCAAGTGTGGGAAGGGATTCACTCAATCACCTGATCTGCTGAGACACCAGCGAGTTCACACAGGGGAGAGACCATTCACCTGTTCCAAGTGTGGGAAGGGATTCACCCAGTTATCCAACCTACTGAGACACCAGCGTGTTCACAAGTAACTGCAGTGATTGGATTTTTCTGTTAATCACATCCAGGACTGAACCATGTTCATTGGGATCTGTTTCTGCTGATGTTAATAAACCCCAGCCCAGCTATTTTGGTTAATATCTGGATAAAGTCAACAAATCAGCTTTAAATTAAAAACCTGTGTTGAACATACAAGATAGGATCAGGAGGAGGCCATTCAGCCCCTCAAGCCTGCTCTGCCATTTAATAAGATCATGGCTGATCTGATTGTGGCCTCAACTCTGGATTCCACCTACCCCGATAACCTTTAACTCTCTTGTTAGTTAAGAATCTATCTACCTTTGCCTGAATGATAACCGATGACCCTGCCTCCACCCCTCTCTGGAAAAGAAAGCTCCAAAGACCAACAACCCTTCGAGAAAAAAAATCTCCTCATCTGTCTTAAATGGGAGACCCCTTATTTTTAAACTGTGTCCCCTAGTTCTAGTCTTTCCCACAAGGGGAAACATCCTTTCAGCATCCACCCTGTTGAGCTCCCTCAGAATCTTATATATTTCAATAAGATCACCTCTCATTCTTTTAAGCTACAATGGGTACAGGTCCAGCCTGTCCAACCCTTCCTCATAAGATAAGCCCCTCATCTCAGGTATCAGTCGAGTGAACCTTCTCCGAACTACGAACACACATATCTTTTCTGAAATAAGGAGACCAAAACTGTACACAGTACTTCAGATGCTCACTAACACCCTGAACAACTGTAGCAAAGCACCCCTACTTTTATAGGCCATTCCCCTTGCAATAAAACAACACCATTTGACTTCCTAATCACTTGCTGTACCTGAATGCTAACATTTCCTGATTCATGTAGCAGGACACCCAGATACCTCTGTATCTCAGACTTCTGCAATCTCTCTCCATTTATATAATTTGCTGTTTTTCTATGCTTCCTGCCAAAGTGGACAAGTTCACATTTCCCCACATGATACTCCATCTGCCAAATTTTTGCCCACTCACTTAACCATCTATATCCCCTTGCAGGCTCCTTAGGTCCTCTTCACAACTCACTTTCCTGCCAATCTTTGTGTCATCAGCAAATTTAGCAACCATACATTCGGTCCCTTCATCCAAGCCATTGCTATAGATTGTAAGTAGTTGAGGCCCCAGTATTGATCCCTGTGGAACTCCACTCGTCACATCTTGCCAGCCTGAAAAAGACCCAGTTTCCCTCTTCTGCTTCCTGTTAGCTAACTAATCCTCTATCCATGTGCATGTGTTACCCCTTCTCAATTCGGGACAAAATTAAGTCATGTGAGCAAATGTGGGTTAATTCAGGAACACCAGCATGGAATTGTTAAGGGAAAATTGTGTTTAATAAACTTGCTTAAGGTATTTGGAGAGGTAACAGAGTGGGTGATGAGGATGCTGCTGTTAATGTGGTGTACATGGACTTCAGAATGGGATTAGAGAATGTGCCGCACAACAGACATGAGCAGAGTTAGCTCATGGATTAAAAGGGACAGTAGCAACATGGATACAAAACTGGCTGAGTATAGGAAACAGCGAGTCATGGTTAATGGATTTCTTCAGACTGGAATAAGGTTTATAGTGGAGTTCCCCAGGAGTCACTGTGAGGACTCCTGCTCTCCTGAACATATATAAATGACACAGACCTTGGTGTTCAGGCTCAATTTTCAAATTTGTGGACAGAGTCTTGAGTGGGCACAGAGTGAATAGCGGCTTCCCTTCCCTGAAGGACATTAGTGAACCAGTTGTGTTTTTATGACAATCCAGCAGTTTTCATGGTCACTTTTTCCTCGTACCGGCTCCACAAATTCCCAGATTCATTCAGCTCAGTTTCACAACCTGCCTTTGTGTTTTTGTGGGTTCTCTCTCACTCTCGTTTTAAATCAATTTCAGAGGCGAATAGAAGGGGAGGATTTGCAGTCGGGAAACTGAAACCAAACATCACAGCAGGATCGGACGAAGTCGCCCAATTTATCATAACCTGAATATGATCGAATTTTGAACATGGAAGGAAAAAGCACCGTTCACAGTGGGGAGAAACCGTACACGTGTTCTGTGTGTGGACGAGGCTTCAGCCGATCATTCGCTCTGTCAAAACACAAGCGCAGTCACACTGGGGAGAAACCGTGGAAATGTGGGGACTGTGGGAAGCGATTCACGTGTCCATCTGAGCTGGAAATTCATCGGCGCAGTCACACTGGGGAAACGCCGTTCACCTGCTCTGAGTGTGGCAAAGGATTTGCTCAGTCATCCCACCTGCTCAAACACCAGCTAAGTCACACAGACGAGAGACCTTTTAAATGTGCAGACTGCGTAAAGTGCTTTAAAAGTTCCGGAGAACTGATATCCCATCAACGTGTTCACACTGACGAGAGACCATTCAGGTGCTCTCACTGCGGGACTGGGTTCAGGCGATCATCTGACCTCACTAAACATCAGCGCAGTCACACTGGGGAGAGACCTTTCACCTGCTCCGAGTGTGGGAAGGGATTCACTCAGTCATCTAGCCTTCTGACACACCAGCGAGTTCACACAGGAAAGAGATCTTTCAAATGCCCAGACTGTGGGAAGTGCTGTAAAAGTTCCAGGAACCTAATTACACATCAACATGTTCACACTGATGAGAGACCGTTCAGGTGCTCTCAGTGTGGGGCTGGGTTCAGGCGATCATCTGAACTCACTGTACACCAGCGAGTTCACACTGGGGAGAGGCCGTTCACCTGCTCTGAGTGTGGGAAAGGATTCACTCAATCATCCAACCTACACAGACATCAGCGAGTTCACAGGTCACTACAGTGATGGGATTTTGCTGTCAGTCACATCGAAGACTGAACCATGTCTATTGGGGTATGTTTCTGCTGAAGTTGGTAAGCTCCAGGACAGATATAGTGGTTCATATTTTGGATAGAAGTAAAATAAATCAGCTTTGTGTTAAATATAGTGTGTTGAATATTTTTACTATTTCTAACGCAAGTTAGTTCCTTTTGAAGGGCTCTCATTCTTCCCTGTCTCCTCTATCCTCACCTCCAACAACAAGTGTGAGGAGCTCATGGAGCTTCTTTGTCACTAAGATTGAGACAATCTGATCAGCTGCCTCTGCTGCTTCCCTCCCTTCCTCTAGCCCACCGGGACAAACTGTCTCTAAAGATCCCCCTTGTCTGAGCCCTGAACCCAGATCTTTCTTTAGTTTCTCTCCCATTCTTATGCCCTCCCAGTGCTCATCTTGTCCATGGGACCCACCTCCTGCTCCATTGACCCTATTCCCACTAAATTGCTGATCACCCAACTTCCCCATGTTCACTGATATTGTTCACAGTTCTCTCTCTGCACGTAGTGTTGATCTATCCTTCAACTCTGCCATCATCACCCCCGTCTCAAAAATCAAACCCTTGACCACATCATCCTTGCAAACTATTGCCCAATCTCCAACCTCCCTCTCCTCTCCAAACTCCTTGAACATGTTGTCACCTCCCAAATCTGTGCCAGCTTTCCCAGAACTCCCTGTCTGAATCCCTCCAATCAGGTTTCTGCCCTGCCACTGGACTGAAACAGCTCTGATCAAAGCCACCAACTACATCCTATGTGACTGTGACAACGGTAAACTATCCCTTCTCAACCTGTCTGCAGCCTTTGACAAGCTTGACCACACCATTCTGCTCCAACACCTCTCCACTGTCGTCTAGCTGGGTGGGGCTGCTCTCTCCTGGTTCCATTCTTCTCTATCTAATCATAGCCAGAGAATCACTTGGAATGTCTTCCCTTCCCACTCCCACAGTTACCACTGGTGTCCCCAAAGGATCCAGCCTTGGCCTCTTATTTCTCATCAACATTCTCCCCACAGCGACATCATCTGAAAACACAGTGTCAGTTATCACATGTACACTGTCAGTGCCCAGCTCTACCTCACCACCTCTCTCCACTTCTCCACTGTGGTTAAATTATCAGACTGTTTGTTTGATATCCAGTGGTGGATGTGCAGAAATTTCTTCCAATTCAATATTGGCAAGACTGAAGACATTATTTTCATTCCCGAGCTACCAACTCCATTCCTTTCTCCAAAGCCAACGGATCTAAGCTCAACAGTCCTGCCACATCCAGTCGTGAATAGTGGTGGACAATTAAGCAACTAATTGGATGATGAGGCTCCCCAACTATCCCCATCCTCGATGATGGAGGAGCCCAGCACAAGAGGGCAAAATATAAGGCTGAACCATTTGCAACAACCTTCAGCCAGAAGTGCTGAGCGGACGATACATCTCGGCCTCCTCCGGAGGTCCCCAGCATCACGGATGCCAGTCTTCAGCCAATTCGATTCACTCCGTGTGATACCAATAAACGGCTGAAGGTGCTGGATACTGCAAAGTCAATGGGCCCTGACAATATTCCAGCAATAGTACTGAAGACTTGTGCTCCAGAACTGGCTGCACCCCTAGCCAAGCTGTTCCAATACAACTACAACACTGGCATCTACCCGGCTATGTGGAAAATTGCCCAGGTATGTCCTCTACACAAAAAGCAGGACAGATCCAACCCGGCCAATTACTGCCCCATCAGTCTGCTCTCGATCATCAGTAAAGTGATGGAAGGAGTCATCAACAGTGCTATCAAGCGGCACTTGCTTAGCAATAGCCCACTCACTGACACCCAGTTTGGTTTCCACTAGGGCCACTCAGCTCCTGACCTCATTACAGCCTTGGTTCAAACATGGACAAAAGAGCTGAACTCCAGAGATGAGGTAAGAGTGGCTGCCTTTGATATCAAGGCAGTCTTTGACTGAGTGTGGCATCAAGGAGCCCTAGCAAAACTAGATTCAATGGGAGTCAGGGGGAAACTCTCCACTGGTTGGAGTCATACTGAGCACAAAGGAAGATGTTGTAGTTGTTGGAGGTCAGTCATCTCACCTCCAGGACATCACTGCAGAAGTTCCTGAGGGTAGTGTCCTAGGCCCAACCATCTTCAGCTGCTTCATCAATGACCTTCCTTCCAACATGAGGTCAGAAATGGGGATGTTTGCTGATGATTGCACAATGTTCAGCAGCATTTGTGACTCCTCAGATACTGAAGCAGTCCATGTCCAAATCCAGAAAGACCTGGCGAATAGCCAGGCTTGGGCTGACAAGTGGCAAGTAACATCCACACCACACAAGTGCCAGGCAATTACAATCTCCCAACAAGAGAGAATCCAACCATCGCCCCTAGACAATCAATGACATTACCATCACTGAATCCCCCACTATTAATATCCTCGGGGGTTCCATTGACCAGAAACTGAACTAGACTAGCCATAAAAATGCTGTGGCTACAACAGCAGGTCAGATGCTAGGAATCCTGCGACGAGTAACTCACCGCCTGACTCCCCAAAGCCTGTCCACCATCGAGAAGCCACAAGTCAGGAGTGTGATGGAATACTCCCCACTTGCCTGGATGAGTGCAGCTCCAACAACTCTCAAGAAGCTTGACACCATCTAGGACAAATCAGCTTGCTTGATTGGCACCCCATCCACAAACATTCACTCCCTCCACCAATGATGCATAGTAGCAGCAGTGCATACCATCTTCAAGATGCACTGCAGGAACTCACCAAGCTCCCTTAGACGGTATCTTCCAAACCCATGACCACTACCATCTCGAAGGACAAGGGCAATAGACACATGTGAACACCACCACCTGGAGGTTCCCCTCCAAGCCGCCCACCATCCTGACTTGGAAATTCCTTCACTGTTGTTGAGTCAAAATCCTGAAACTCCCTCCCTAACAGCACTGTGGATGTACCTACACCACATGGACTGCAGCGGTTCAAGAAGGCAGCTCATCACCACCTTCTCAAAGGCAATTAGCATGGGCAATAAACACTGGCACAGCCGGCAATGCCTACATCCCAAGAATGAATTAATATGAAAAAAAGATTGATAGTCTGATGGCTATTTGTGGAATCTTACTGTGCACAAACAGGTAAACAGTAACAATTTGTATTTATATAACACGTTTAATGTAATAAAACATCCCAAGGTGCATCAGAGAAGCATCCTGAAGAGAAATTTAACATCAAGTCACATAGCATATTAGAGTAAATGGACAAAACCTTCATTGGAGAGGCAGATGTTAACAAGGACCTTTAATCAGGAGAGAGAGCTGGAGAAGTTCAGAGAGGGAATTTCAGAACTTCATGCCAGGCATGGCCAACAGTGGTGGAGTAATTAAAATCAGGGATGTTCAAGAGGCCAGAATGAGAAGGGCACATATATTCATGAGGGTTGAGTGATGGAGGTTGCAGGGGTAGGGAGGGACGAGGCGACAAGAGGGATTTGAAAACAAGGATGTGAGTTTTAAAATTGAGGCATTGCTTGACTAGGAGCCAATGTATGTCAGCGAGCCAAGGGGTGATGGGTGAACAGGACATGGTGTGAAAAAGCACACGGGCAGCAGAGTTTTCGATGATTTATATTTCTGCGTGGGGGTGGGGTGAATGTGAGAAGCTGGTCAGGAATGTATTGGAATCATCAAGTCTCAAGGTAACAAGGGCAGGGATGAGGGTTTGAGCAGCAGATGAGCTGGGGTCAGGTGGGGACATGTGATGTCATAGAGATTGAAGTCCCTGGGGGACACTAAGTCGAAGGACTGTGCAGAGGAAAGTGAGTTTGGAGATGGGGTGGAATTTTAGGGTGCTGGGGTCAAGTGTTTTTTCAGGTGATAACAGTGGATTTAAAGGTGAGAGGGACAGTACCAGAAGAAAAAGAGAGAGCCATTAACAATATCAGCTGAGATAGGGAAGCTGGGTGATCAGTAGTTTAATGAGAATGGGGTCAATACAGCAGAAGACAAGATGAGCACTGAGAGGGCATGAGGGGAGAGAAAGTGGGGAAAAATGTGAGTTCGGGGCTCTGACAAGGGGAACTTTAGAAACAGTTTGTCCCGGTGGGCTCGAGGAAGTGAGGGAAGCAGCAGAGGCAGCTGATCGGATTGTCTCAACCTTAGTGACAAAGAAGCTCCATGAGCTCCTCACACTTGTTGTTGGAGGTGAGGATGGAGGAGACAGGGGAGAGGGAGAGGGCCCTTCAAAAGGAACTGACTTGTGTTAACGATATTAAAAATATTCAACATACTGTGTGTTTAATACAAAGCTGATTTATTTAACTTCATCCAAAATATTTAGCACCTCTAACATGGTTGGAGCTTTTCAACATCAGCAAAAACAGACTCTAATGAAATTTGTTCAATCCTGGATATGATCAACAACAAAATCCAATCACTGTAGTTACTTGTGAACTCGCTGGTGTGTTAGCAGGTGGGATGACTGAGTGAATCCCTTCCCACACTCGGAGCAGGTGAATGGTCTCTCCCCAGTGTGAATTCGATGGTGTCTAAAAAGGGCGGATGAATCAATGAACCCCTTCCCACACTCTGAGCAGGTGTACGGTCTCTCCCCAGTGTGTACTCGCTGGTGTGTCAGCAGGTGGCATAACTGAGTGAATCCCTTTCTACACTTGGATCAGGAGAATGGCCTTTCCCCAGTGTGAATTCGCTGGTGTACAGTGAGGTGAGATGAGTGCCTGAATCCGGTTCCAGTGAGAGCACCTGAACAGTCTCTCGTCAGTGTGAACACGTTGATGGCACAACAGTTCCCCAGAACTTTTAAAGCACTTCCCGCAGTCCGAACATTTAAAATGCCTCTCATCAGTATTGAATCGCTGGTGTCTCAGCAGGTTGGATAGTTGAGTGAATCCCTGCCCACATACAGAGCAGGTGAAAGACCTCTCCCCAGTGTGAACTCGCTGGTGTCTCTGCAGGTTGGATAACAGTGAATCCCTTTCCACACTCGGAGCAGGTGAACGGTCTCTCCCCAGTGTGAACTCGCTGATGAGTTTCGAGCTGAGATGGGGAATTTAATCTCTTCCCACAGTCCTCACATTTCCACAGTTTCTCCTCAGTGTAAACACTGCTTTTTCCTTCTATTATTGAGCTTAATGGATCGAGTGACTGTCAGATCCTGACGTGATGTTTGGTTTCAGTATTCCGACCTCAAATCCTCCTCCTCTAATACCCTGTGAAATTGATTTAAAACAGAAAAAAGGGAATGAGAGAGAACCCACAAAAACACAAAGGCAGGTTGTGAAATTGAGCTGAATGAATCTGGGAATTTGTGGGGCCGGCACGAAGAAAAAGTGACCATGAAAACTGCTGGATTGTCATAAAAACCCAACTGGTTCACTAATGTCCATCAGGAGAGGGAACCTGCCACCCGGTCTGGGCCTACACAAGACTCTGGCCTCTGTGGGAGGAGTGCGAGTGTGAGAGGAAGGGCGAGAGAGAAGCGAAGGAGAGAGAATATCTTGACATATACAAATAGAACAGAAATACATCAGGTTCTTGCAAACCATCAACCTCCACCACCTAGAAGGACCAGGGTAGCAGGTTTGAGTGAACACCATCACCTCAAAGTTCTCTTCAAAGTTACACACCGTCCAATACTGGGTGAGCAGAAATTTCCTTCATTTAAATATTGGGAAGACTGAAACCATTGTCTTCAGTCCCTGCTACAAACTCCACTCCCCAGACACCGACTCCATCTCTCTCCCTGTAACTATTCTCACATCCTCTGAGATTTGTAGATATATTTTATTTCTCTACTTTCTCTCATTGTCTATCCTTTGTCATTATAACTTCACTCATTGATCACTTCCTGTTTCCCCCTCAATTTTACATGTCATTCATTTGCTTTCTTTCAGTATTCTCTCTCTCTCTCTCTCTCTCTCTCTCAGAATCTGTGGGTTTGAGAGTCCAGTGTCAGCAACTTCAATACCTCATTAAGAAGCAGAAGCTGAGCAGATTCTCTGTTCTCTACTGTATCGTATATTGATCCATAAATCAGAATAAACATGCAAGTCCCATGTGTCCACAGTCACTTACACGAGGTCAGCCCACTGGATGGAACCTCGGGCACCCTGAGCTTGATCTCCGGTGTCTCCAGTCCTGGCTGCCCCCTTCCATCAGTATCTCCTCACTTTTATACCCTGTAGTGATCCAGCTCTGGCCCTTGGCTCTTTGTCTTCTCTGCTGGGTTTTGGCAGGAAGTGAGGATAAGACAGCTGCAATTTCTCTAATCTGTGATTTACAAGGACACATTCCCTGGTTCCCAGCAGTTACTTTTCTTCAGGAATGTTCTCATTCTCCCTAAACTCCCCTGCCCACTGTTAATTCTGTTATTTCTGATAGTTTCACAATTATAGGTATAAACATCACACATTATAATCTCATCTATTCCATTCCTCTCTGGTTTCAGTTTATATTGTGGTTAATGACAGACAAACTGTCCTTTTCCCTGATCTGATTCGAGTTTCCAATGAGCTGATTCTGTACAATGGAATGTCTTATCAGTGTTGCCATGGTGACCTGTCTGCAGTGAAGAGCCTGTTTGAGTTTCTAAACTAAACTTCTCTATCCCATAATACACATTATATCAGACATTTTACCTCAATGTCTTTTAGCCATGTTACAAGGGGTTCAGATACACAAATCTTTAAATGTGAAGGACAAGTTTGAAATGCTGTTTGAACCTGTTACTCCACTTTTCTTTATAAAATTAATTTGTAAATCATTGGTTCGGCTGCATTTAGAATATTGAGTCTAATTCTGGGCATCTTAAAACAGGAATGATGTCAGGGCCATGGAGAGGGTGCAGGGGAGATTCACAGAGGTGATACCATGGATGAGAGGCGACAGCAAAAAAGGAGGCCACTCGGCCCATCGTGCCTTTGCCAGCTCTTTGGAGGTGCTATCTGAATAGTCCTCTCCCCTGCTGTTTCCCATGGCCCGGTCAATGTTTTCCTTCAAGAATTTCTCCAATTCCCTTTTGAAAATTACTGTTGCACCTGCTCCCACCAAACTTTCAGACAGTGTATTCCAGATGATAACAACAGACTGTGGAATGATATATTTTCTAATGGTGACCTTTCTGCAGTGAAACTCCTGTTTGTGTTTCGAACTTAATTACAATTTCTCTTTCCCATGAGGAGAGACTGGAGAAACTGGGGGTCTTTTCATTAGAACAAAGCAGGATGAGAGGAGATGTGAGCAAGGAGTTCAAAACTGGGTCAAGTACATGGTACAAAATATTCCAGACACTCCTTGTCCTTCAGGATCTGTGTCCAGGGGAGAAGTTGATGGGTTTATCTCATCATCATTGAGGTGAACGGCTTCTGTCAGAATCAAACACTCTCCAGTCAAATACAGCACGGATTAGATACAGAGTAAACCCATCAGCCTGTCCCCCGGATACAGATACTGAGGGACAGGGAGTGTCTGGGACAATGACATTTCTCATTCAGTCAGGTAGAAATTGATCCAGTATCTCGCCCCATTAATCCTGAGCTCCACACGGCTCGAATCCTCCTCCTGTTTCCCTCCCTGTAACAGCACTGAGCTAAAGCCAGCCCATAATGAGCAGGGCTCAGGGAGAATGGTTACTAGGCACTGCAGTGATGTCATAAAGCAGCATCATTCAGCCCAACTGGTCCTCTCCCTGTCCCTTTAAAGGTGGAAAACTGGGACATCCTGTCTCCAAACACATCCCACCCTGTTCACACTGAGAATCCCAGGGTGGAGAACTGGGACATCCTGTCTCCAAACACATCCCACCCTGTTCACACTGAGAATCCCAGGGTGGAGAACTGGGACATCCTGTCTCCAAACACATCCCACCCTGTTCACACTGAGAATCCCAGGGTGGAGAACTGGGACATCCTGTCTCCAAACACATCCCACCCTGTTCACACTGAGAGTCCCAGTATTTGGGAGGGGACAGCATGTTGAAACAGTGTGGAGAGGAGAGGGAGGTTGGAGGTGGGACAGTAATTTGCAAGGACCGTGGGGGTGAAAGGTTTGTTTTTTGGTGGTGGGGGGTGATAATCACAGATTTGAAGGAGAGAGGAACAGTACCTGAGAGAAAGAACTGTTTAAAATCTCAGTGAACATGGGGTAGTTGGGTGATCAGCAGTTTAGTGGGAATAGGGTTGATGAAGCAGGAGGTGGGTCTCATGGACAAGGTGAGCACTGAGAGGGCATGAGGGGAGATGGGAGAGAAACTGGAGAAAGATGTGGTTTCAGGGCTCAGACAAGGGGAGGCTTTAGAGACAGTTTGTCCTGGTGGGCTAGTGGAAGGGAGGGAAGCAGCAGAGGCAGCTGATCGGATTGTCTCAATCTTAGTGACAAAGAAGCTCCATGAGCTCCTCACACTTGTTGTTGGAGGTGAGGATGGAGGAGACAGGGGAGAGGGGGAGCCCTTCAAAAGGAACTAACTTGTATTAGAGATATTAGAAAGACTCAAGAAAGTGTGCATTCAACACAAAGCTGATTGATTTGATTTTTAGCCAGGTGATTAAGGCTTATAACCGAGTTGGGGTTTACTAACATCAGCAGAAACAAACCTGTCTGAACACGGTTCAGTCCTGGATGTGATTAACAGCAAAATCCAATCACTGTCGTTACTCATGAACTTGCTGGTGTGTCAGCAGGGTGGAGGAATCAGTGAATCTTACCTCACACTGAGGGCAGGTGAACGGCCTCTCCCCAGTGTGAGTGCGCTGGTGTGCAGTGAGTTGAGATGACACCTGAACCCAGTCCCACACTGAGAGCAGCTGAATGGCCTCTCGTCAGTGTGAACACGCTGATGGGACATCAGATCCCAGCAGATTTTACAGCACTTCCCACAGTCTGGGCATTTAAAAGGTCTCTCCCCAGTGTGAACTCGCTGGTGTTTCAGGAGTTTGGATGAATGAGTGAATCCCTTCCCACACTTGGAGCAGGTGAACGGTCTCTCCCCAGTGTGACTGCGCCGATGAGTTTCCAGCTCAGATGGGGTTCTGAATCCCTTCCCACAATCCCCACATTTCCACGGACTCTCCCCGTGACTGTGCTTGTGTCTCTACAGGCCAGATGATCGGCTGAAGCCTCGTCCACACAAACACATGTACCGTTTCTCCCCACTGTGAACGGTGCTTTTTCCTTCCATGTTCAAAATCCGATGATATTCAGGCTACGATAAATTGGGCGGCGCAGTCAGATCCTGATGTGATGTTTGGTTTCAGTTTCCCGACTGCAAATCCTCTCTTTCTAACACCCTGTGAAATTGATTTAAAACAGAAAAAGGGAGTGAGAGAGAACCCACAAAAACACAAAGACAGGTTGTGAAATTGAGCTGAATGAATCTGGGAATTTGTGGGGCCGGCACTAGGAAAAAGTGACCATGAAAACTGTGGGATTGTCGTAAAAACCCAACTGGTTCACTAATGTCCTTCAGGGAAGGGAACCTGCCACCCGGTCTGGGCTACATAAGACTCTGGCCTCTATAAGAACTAAAGAAATAAGAACAAGAGAAGACCTAACACCCCATCGAGCCTGCTCCACCATTCAATACGATCGTGGCTGATCTTGGGCTTCAACTCCACTTTCCCACCCACTCCCCATATCCCTCAGCTCCCTGAGAGACCAAAAATCTCTCCATCTCAGCCAGAAATATATTCAATGATGGAGCATGAACAACTCGCTGGGCTAGAGAATTCTATGTGACAGAGAGAGAGAGAGAAAAAGAGAGAAGGGAGTGGGAGAGGCAGATGGAGGAGGTTAGTGAACAAAGCACAGAATGTCAGTAAACAGAATTCAAGCACATGGGATTGGGGTAATATACTGCTATAGATTGAGAATTGGTGAACAGACAGGAAACAGAGAGTAGGAATAAACAGGTCATTCTCAGGATGACAGGCTGTTACTTGTGGGGTATCCCAAGGATCAGTGCTTGGCCCACAACCATTCACAAACTAGAGAAATGATTTGAAGGCACCCATTTAAGAAGCACCTAAATTTTCACGTTCTCATCCTTGTTTTCCCCCACAGTTGTGATCATTCCTATCTCTGTAACCTCCTCCAGCCTCACAACCCCCCGAGATATCCACGCTCCTCGAATTCCGAATTCCTGAGGATTCCTGATTTTAATCACTCTATCCCTGATTGCCATTCTGTCATATTCCAAGGCCCAAGCCCTGGAATTCCCTCCCTAAACCTCTCCGCCTCTCTACTTCATTTTCATCCTTTAAGATGCTCCTTCAAACCGACCTCTCTGACCAAATTATTGGCCACCTGCCCGAACATCTCCTCATGTGGCTCAGGGTCAAACCTTGTTTTGCAACATCTCCGTGAAATATCGCAGAAAACTGTATAGCATTAAATGTGCGATATAAACACAAATTGTTGTTGTTGATTTGGAACATATATCACTGTTCCTTCATCATCACTGGGTGAATAACCTGTAACTCATTACCTAACAGCATTGTGGGAGCACCTTCACCACACGGACTGCAGCGGTTCAAGAAGGTCAAACATCATCTTCCCCACAGGCAACTGGGGATTGGCAAGATATTGTAGCATCTGTGGAGAGAGAAACAAAGTTAATGTTTCAGGGTGTGCAGAATGAATTACAGGGAATAAACATGCTGCAGAATTTGATGGTTAACTTAAGCTCAGAAGTGGAAGAGAAATGGACCATAGCACAGAAAAGACAATTCCTGACTATGAAAGATACTGTGGGAAGATAAAGCTGGTAAGACAGCAGCACGTGGTCGGGGGATGGACAGCGGAGGAAACCTCATTGAGACACAGTTGGTAGAAGTAGCAGTAAAACCCTAAACAGAGCTAAAATGCACCCAGTATTAGGGATAGAGGGAGTTAGACAATGGCAGAGAGGTGATCAGAGAGAACAGAGGTGAAACAGAGCAATGGATGGACATGGGTTCTGATCCACAGTAAAGGAGTCACACCACTCCAGAGCCATGGAACCCCTCACAGATACAGAGCGGAGTACTAAAACCTAAACTAAAAGTTGTAGCTGAATGGTGAAAAATACTCACCTCTTAAACAATTTCAGTTTTCAATTTTAAAATCTCCTGCTAGAGCCTGCAGCTGGAAAGACATCAGAAGCACTGGAATCAGAGAAAAATCTCCCAGTTGAGGAAATACCCAGGGAGCGGGGTGATGTCACCGTGTAATTGTCGATTTGTGATGATGTCACACACATGGACACAGAACATCTGGGTCTGTACAAACCAGTGATCACCACACATTATGAAGGATGGAAGGGTCCTGAGGTTTATATGAGGTAGATAAAGAAAAACTATTTTCGTTAACTGATCGTAAAAGGGTTACGGGAGACAGTTTAAAGATTTTGTGAAGATCTACAAGGGGGATATGAGGAAAAAAGTTCACACAGTGAGCGATGACCTGGAAGTCAATGCTTATACTCAGAGACCGATAATATCCAGGTCCGGATGAATGAAGTGATTCTTGCAGACTCTGATGTGATGATTGATTTGAATTTCCAATCTGCAAAACCTCATCTTCTGGTATCCTGTAAATGGAATTTACAAAATCCATCACTGTCAGTGCAGGATAGAAATTGAGAAGAGACAAACGTTTCTCTTGGTTTGAGTTTGCTGTGTATAAATCCTCCCCTTCTAACCCCCTGTAAAAGGAGTTTCCAAAATCCATCCCTGTCAGTTCAGGATAGAATTTCACAACATTCTTTCCTCCTGCTACCTGGACCAGGATGACCGCGCATGCGCCCTGCTGCACATTGCCCCCTATAAAGATGGCGGCCGTTACCCCGGGCCTGGCGAAGGGAGAAATCCAGACTTTTTCGGCCCGTTCTCTGCAAACACAAGACTGGTACCTTGTTATTTGGGGTCTGCGGCCTGCATTGTGTCTTTATGAAGCCTCCCTGCCCACTCCGCTTGCTCCATTCCTCCTCACACACTCACTAACTCTGTTAGTTTGCTCCACTCGACATTCTCTCACCCGCTCCGGGCAGCTTTAGTCACTGACCAGCACTGCGCATGCTCATGAAAGAGACAGCAATACACATGCTCCAAGCACACATCGCAATTCGCACGTGCGGAGTTGCTGCTGTAATGAGGATAGGGCACATTCTGTCCCGCAGCGAATGCTGGGTGTCTGCTCCTCCATTGAACCGTAAAATTGTAAAATCGAAACCCAAGTTCAGTCATCAGAATATGATGGGTGTCATAGGGGCCAGGATATAAAATTGTCGAATCAATTGATACAGCAATTAAAATGCTCCGTATCCGCCATAATTCTCTCCTGGATGTAATGAACAGCAGAACAAACCCCTGTACTTAGATCTGAACTCAATGGAGTCTCAGCAGATGGGGTATTTTTCACCATACATGGAACATTTAAACCGTGTCTTGCCAGTAGGAATGCTGTGACTGTGGATTAAATCCTTTGAATTTTAAAGTTGGTGTGTTTACTGCTTTGCAAACTAAATAAATTCCTTTGCACACATAAAGTATCTGGATGGTCTCACACTGGCGCGACTGTGTTGCTGTGTCAGTACTGGGGCAATAGAGTTCCATTTTCAGCTTGTGCACACGAGTTTACTTACACATTTTCAGCTGAAAATTGGGTCTCAAACTCTTCTCGTCATGGGTTCCACATTCTTTGCACTAATTAGTTAATGAAAATCAAAATGCTGCAGATGTTGGCTTTCTGAAATGAAAGAAACCAGAAAATTCTGGAATTCTAAGCAGATCTGATAGCATCTGTGGCGAGAAAAACATATTTTTTTTTTTCAAGTCTGTAACCTTTCAACACAACTGCACTACATCTGTGCACAAATCTGGCAGAACAGGAATGAAAACCAATAACAGGCAAGGCACCAAAAAACTCGAAGGGAGACCCAGCTGTATGACATGGATGTGTCTGCAGTGGGTGGGATCAGACTGTTTCCATGTTTCAACAATCAATGTCTCACCTGTTCTTTGAGAAGAGTGAAACTGATAGAGAACAATTGTCATTTCAGTGTTGGCAATTTGAAGCTTTAACTCGCTGCCTCAGTTTAAGATATCTTGCAGGTTTTGCTTGTGTGAGTCTCTGTTGTATGATTGGTAGGCATTTGGTAGGAAACCGGAAGGTTAGCAGTTTAAGACCATCAGGAACGAAGTCTTTGATGTTTTCTCCCCATCATCATTCATCCCCACACAGTTCTGGGGTGACAATGGGCACTTTAGGTGCAGGTAAATGTTCGCCAAACGTTGCCAACTCAACTTTTATGCAATGGATTCCCAAACTGATATGTTTTATCATGAATATTCAATTCAAACATAATGAGAAAACATTTAGACCTACCATGTACCTACGTCATTTGCAATCTATGAAGTTAATAGATTCAAACAAACCCATCAATAATTCTCTTCCTCAGCTCCACAGTGAGGGAAACAGGGAAAAGCAGAAAAGCAGCAATATTCCGGCCCTGCACTTTCCAATCGCCCGCTGCCAGCAGAAAGCAGCGACTGCAGCTTCAATCAGCGGGTTACTGCCCATTACTGGGACACAAGATACTCCAACCAGGGCCAAACCTCCCAATATACCGAGCACAGGCTCAGGAAAACACAGGTAGATTATATCCCGATCACTAAGCCTCCGAGCAGCATTTACAGAATACCCAAGTGAGTGAGCCACAAATAAAAGTCAGACCAACTTTCTAAATCTTTTCATTGTAAAATTCCTTCTTTTTATTGAAAAGCTGACTGTTGTGAATCTGAGAATGAGCACCATAGGATTAGTGTTACCGAGTGACTTGTTTTCCATTGTTTATCCAACAGGTTTGCAATTCAATTTGTGTTGGATACTGAAGCGAATCTGATTTCAAAATGAGGTCACAAAGCAGCTAAATATTAAATCCAGGAACAGATCCTGAGGAAAATGGATCACAGTGTTTGGAAGGAGATGCAGCTGAGAAGCGAAAACTGTGAATAATGTTATTGATGATAGAGTGGAAAGCAGTGGGCCCTTGGTCAGTTTCATGGCCGAGTGGTTAAATGAATGGTTTCATAATCAGTTGGGGTTTCCCCAGGGAGAGTCAAATCTTACCGACTGTGGTTCTCATTATTGCTGATTTCAACCAGGTGTCTACAGATCTATCGCGTCAATGGGAGGAAAGGCATTCTAAAATCCACTTTCGCTCTGAAGCCATACGGACTCGAATCGTTAACTCAGTTTCTTTCTCCACAGGAGCTGCGAGACCAGCTGAGTTTTTCCAGAATTTTCTGTGTTTATGTCATATTTTCAGCATCCACAGCATTTTGTTTTTATCCAAAAATTCTCGTGGTTTTTAGGCTCGAAGGGAATGAAGGGCCATCGGAATTGGGTGGCAAATTGCTGTTGGGGCTGGAGATCCGCCATAATCTTATAAAGTGACCGAGGAGGCTTGTGGGGCCTTATGACGTATTGTTGCTGCTTTGCTTCTGTTCTATTTCAGTATCAATACCAGCCAAGGCGATGGGGAGTAACAGCCTGAGCTTGATAGTGTGGCCGAGCAGTCTAAGGTGCTAGATTGTACTTCTACTTTCTGTAGAGGGATCGGTTTGAAGCTTACATTGGCCAAAATTGCACTTTCAGAACTCCCATTAATCGAAGAAGTGCCAGCCTAAAGTTGAAGCAGGCGTGTGCAGTGTTTCACTTAAACAGGAAGAGCGAGGAGAGACAATACAAGAATAAATTGCTGTGGAGAAAAGGCGGGTTGTCAAAGTCGCTGAATTCCTCTTCCATCGGCCACCAGAGGCCGCATGTCCTCCTCCTCTGCTTTCCCCATCTATGCTTGTATACCATAAGGCCAGTCGTCATCGCCGAGTGGTTAAAGCCATTGAGTCCAAATACATTGCTCTTTCCCGTTTTTTACTATGCCTGGTTTTAACTGTGTCTACAGAGTTAATTATCGGTTAAAATGAATAAAATCCATCCAAACACTCGGGAGTTTTCCTATTTCTGTTCATTCACGAAACTTGCAGTTGGAACTGGCAAAAAAATGTTATTGTCATGCTTGCTGTCTGGGTGTTTGTCTCTCCTTAGAAACAATCCCTTGCCCTCTGCCACACTCGGTGTATATGTCTGTTTGTGTTCCTCCGTGTGTGTCAATGTGCTTCAGTTCCCGAGGGGGTGAGCCCATTTTTACCAGCATAAACCTTATTCACAATAGTTGTGCAGCTTCATCTTAAAATGTTACAGGGAAAAATATCAGGATGAAAGATGTAAGAGGAATTTGCAATGTTTGGAAGGAGGTGCAGCTAAGAAGTGGAAGATGTGAACGATGTTATTGATGATTGAGAGGAATGCATTGCAACCTTGGGGCTTTTGCTGGTCGATCACCTTCTACACTTTGAAATTCAGAACAAGCTGAAGCTCCAGGTGGAAAGCAACAGTTGTTTACATGTATGTTGGCATATGGAGCTTTTTCTTCCGCATGCCCGGCTAGCTCAGTTGGTAGAGCATGAGACTCTTAATCTCAGGGTTGTGGGTTCGAGCCCCACCTTGGGCGCTGTGGCATTTTTTAAAATCTTGCTGCTTTTAAGGGAAAACACCAACCGAATCCCTGCGGCAGCTGTGAAACTTACAAGGCAGACATTAACCACTAAAAGCAACCGATGCATATAAAATTCAAAGCAATTTCATGTTGTATCTCTTTCTGCTTCTGTCCCTGCCTCTCGTCCAGCTCCATCTGTCCTTTCAGCTCCCGGGTCAATTAGCTGCTTGATGCAGAGACAGTCAGTACATGGGAATGTAAGACACAATAAGATAGGTTTGCAGACCATAGAGTAAAAAGACATCAGGATCTCATCTTCTCCTAGATGCTGATTACAGGAATGTGCACAGTGCCCATTACCGACAGTCACACTCTCCTTCCAGTCTTGTGTAGGTTGTTCAGCTTTCAAATTGTTCATATTTTCACACTGCGTTTCAATGTGAAGAAAGCAGAGCTGTGATAAGCCTATATTGATCAGCAGATGTCCTGCAAGAAGGTACAAGATGGTAACAGTGCTCTTTGGACGCGGTGAGCTCCAGTGAAGGATTGGCACCATTAATGTGTCGCTCAATTGGTCTTGTGACAAATCTCGTGCTGGAATTGACAAGGAAACTCATTGAATTTGCTCCGTGTTTTGGTTTCAAAAGAGCCGAATACAAGGTAAGATATTACATCTCGCTGGTCTGGACTATAAAATGGCAGAATTATTGTGAAAGCAGCCGTGGTGTTGGAAAACATAAAATTATACAAAGTTACAACATAGAAGGAGGTCTTTAGGCCCTGTGTACTGCTTTTAAAAAGCAGTTCTGATTGTTTGATCGATCAGGAGTAATATTTGTGCCAGTGCAAACAGGAGGCAGCAAAGTATATCCTTCTCCAACCCATATTTTTCCTCGCACCAACATCACTATGTAAACTGCACTGCAACCAGCCCTTCTCTTGTCTTTCTTTCATTTCTTCACTCCACGTCTGTGTTTGTTCTCGTACTGTTCCCAATGTGACATTTTGAGCTCTGAGGCAAAAATTCAACTCCCCCTCCACTGACTCTGGTGCAGCTGTTAAATGTTTTCAATCAATAAGTTCGCAACACTCGTTTTTAAACATTTCACAAAATCAATAAATTTTCATTCCTTGACCGAGAACCAAACCCCACCTGAGGCGCTAAAAGCACCGAATCCCAACCATTGGACCACCAGGAAAGCTGTCAAGTTTTCTTCCGGAGTGGCTTATCTACGCTGCTTTTACCATTTAAAAAAATACTTCAGACCTCCTTTACCACAAAACTGCATATTTAGACTTAACACAAACCAATTCTTCAGCCAACAAGAACATTTGCTGTGAGCTGGAACATGACATCGACAATGAGGTGAAATAGTCCCACAAGCTGCTCATCTTCAACTTACAACTTCTAAAACCCTCCAGCCTAACCACTGTGGGCCCAATGAAAGCTGTAAATCCGAGTCACGGGACACCAGAGGAACTACCAATAAGGCTTGAAATTTGGATTATGGAGCTACTTTTGACATTTTTTTTTCATTTTAGATCTCTTTCACCAGAGACAACTTTCTCCTGCCAAATGATCTGTTTGGGTTGAACACAAGTGACTTCTTCACCAATGAGAAGAACCATTGCTGTTAGCTGGAACATGAAATCGATACTTTCCCCCTTCAAGACAGTTCTTAAAGCCTCCCCCTTTGACCGAGCTTTTAGTCACCTGACTGAATATGTGACTTGGTGTCACACTTTGTTCTATAATGATCCTGGGGAACGCTTTGTGACGTTTCATTAGGTTAAAGGTGCTTTTTAAGTTGTTGTTGTAGTGCATACATAGAAAGAGACAAACTCCTCTTGCATCTTTCATCCTGATATTTTTCTCTGTAACATTTTAATATGAAGTTGCACAACTAAAGTGAATAAAGTTTGTGATGGTTAAAAATGTGTTCACCCCCTTGGGGAACTGAACCACATCGACACACACAGAGGAACACACACAAACATATACACCGAGAGTGACAGAGGCCTGAGGAGAAACAAACACCCAGAAAACAAGGATGTCACCAACAGGTCTAATTATTGTTCTATTTCAGACAGAGATTATGGTGAATGCTTGCAGATGAACGGAAATGAAGAAACGAGGAAGGGAAGCAGGAGAACCACCCGAGAGTGGTTGGAAGGTTTTTATTCCATTTCCCCAATAATTAATTTTAATCTGGAGGCACCTAAAGGAAGGAGCAGCGAGGTCGGCAGGATTCAAGCCTTCATGGGGAGAGCGCAATGGATTTTAAATCCATTGTCTTCACCACTCAGCCATGATTACAGACCTTATATCGATTTTAACCTTTTTCATATAAAATCATAGACAGGTTTAACAGAGAGAGAGGACATTCGGCCCCACACATTCCCAGTCACCCTGCAATTCCTACTATCTCTCCTGGTTCATCCTGCCAGGAGGGACATCTTAATACGGCAACAACCACAAGCCCGGGCTCAGGTGAAGTGACTGAAAGAACAAAACAGCTGAAACGTTGATGGCTTGAGGATTCGAACCCATGAAAACAACGAAACCCAAGCCAATCTCGTTAAAACGTGGAGCCACGCTGCCACCATCAACAGTAGACCAACCATTGCCTTGGGTGGTGTCGGCTCTGAATTAGAACATAACAAATAGGAGCAGAAATAGACCATTTTTCCCCTCAAGCACCTCATAGTGTCAGAGAATCAGAGCCAAGGCTACACCACAGATAGAGGCCATTCGGCCCGACTCATAGGAACAAAGGACTCAGGGACAGGAGTTGGCCATTCAGTCCTTTGAGCCTGCTTCACCATCCAATAAGATCATGGCTGATCAGGCTGTGGTCTCAACTCCTCTTTGCTGTCTGTCCCCACCTCACCCCCATAACTCTTGACCCACTTGTGTATCAAAAATCTGTCTAATTCTGCCTTGAATAAATTCAATGACCCTGCCTCCACTGCTTTCTGGGGAAAATAATTCCACAGACTAACGACCTCTGAGAGAATAAGAAAATCTGCTCATCTCCGTCTGAAAAGGGAGGCCTCTTACTCTTCTGGAAACTAACTCACCTGGTCCCACTCCCCCACCTTTTCCCCGGAGATCTGCATTTTCTGTACAATTCTCTGTTGAAATCCGCGATTGAATCTGCCTCCCTCACACTCTCAGGTGGTGCAATCCAGATCCTAACCACTCCCTGTGAAACAGAGAAACTCCTTTAGAATTATTGGTTTTGGGACAAGCGGAATACTTGGTAACAGACAAGGCACCAAAAGGCTCGAAGGGAGACGGCACCAGTTGTAGGGGATCTGGTTCCCAGTGACATGGATGTGTCTGCAGTGGGTGGGATCAGACTGTTTCCATGTATCCACAATGAATGTCTCACCCTTTATTTGGGAAGAGTAAAACTGAGAGGATAATTATCATTCGGGTAGCGGCAATCTGAAGCTTTCACTCGCTGAGCCATTGCTTTAGGATATCCTACAGCGTGCAGGCATTTTCCTTAAGTCTCTGTGGCGCAATTGGTCAGCCTGTTCGGCTGTGAGCTAAAAGGTTGGTGGTTCGAAACCACCCAGAGGCTAAGTTATAGCCATTTTCCCCCCCATCATTACTCATTAATTCTCTGGCTTGTTCTGGGACCCTGAAACCACAAGAAAACCCCCCCACGTTGAAAACTCACCTGTCGCCCACTGAGCTCCCACACGAAGCTTTGTTTATGGATATTCATTTCGGATATAACAAAGAATATGGACGATCATGAACCCCCATCTAAATCAATACAGATCAACGAGGCTATTGGATTGAAACAAGCCCATCAATTAATCGCTCTTTCTCAGCTCCACGGTGAGTGAGACAGGAAAAGGTAACAATATTCCAGCCACGCACTCTCCAATCACCCACTGCCAGCGGAAACATCTTCTTATTTTGCTGAATGTTATCTTCAGAAATGGTGAAGAGCGAATCTAATGTGGCTGCAAGATCCAGCATTCAGTTCATATTCAACAACAAACAGGAATAGGAGCGATGCAACTTTTCCACACAGTTGGGTGATAATGTTTCCCCGAGCATCGAATGGAATAACTTACACATGCGAAATGAGCAGGGTAACTACAACGCTACAGGAACATTTCCCTGCCTGGATCCCAATGGAGCTGTCTGGAATGTTAAAAGGTGACGTCATGCTGCAGTACTTTGGGTCTTTGTTTTGAAGAAATGGAATTCGGCTGTTCTCATTAGGAATGCTGGAGACAGACTGATCAACAATGTCATCGTCAAGTGGCACAGCGCAGTAAGAGGTCCTTCCACCCATTATATTTATATCAGTTTTTTTTTACAAAGATCTTGCCAATTAGTCCCAATTTCCTTCTCTCTTTCCATTTATCAGAATTTTCTCCCTTTCAACCATTGCCAAATTCCTTTTCAAAGAAGTAGTTTCTGTAGAATCCATGAAGTTTGCCTTAATGAACATTTCCTTTACACAATGAAATTAAGAGTTGGAGTAGGGTTCTTTCCGCAGTTTTCGATATTAACATAAGTTATTTATGCAAATCATTTCATGGTGAACTTACAAAAGGTGTTTATTCTGATCAGACATGTCCTCAGTATTTTCTCAGTCATGATGACCATGAAACTATCACTGATATTGCCATATAAACCCATGTGATTCACCAGTCCTTTAGGGAATTCAATCGGTCGTCCTTACCTGGTCTGACTTGCATGTGACACCAGACCCACAGTGATGTGGTTGATTCTCAACTAACCTTTGAAATGGTTTAACAAGTTACACAGCTCAAGGGGATTTGGGGATGTGCAAAAATGCTGGCCAACGATGCTCATGAAAGAATTAAGAACCATGATGAAGTGCGATACAAAGTAATTTTGGACCATCTCTCCCAATGTCTCGTGTTCAATCACAGTATCAATTGCGTCTGTCTTTACGATGAAGCTAGTCTTTGGATCACACTGGTAGTCATCTTTCAGTCAGTAAGTAACTGTGAATTTGTATTTGTAAACTCATTAATTTCTGTTGTTGATGAAAGGAACTGCTAGTTTTTTGTGCCTAGTCAGTTTCACCCTTCCTCGTTTTGAGAATGCTTTTTACAGCTTTGCGAAGGGCAAATTTACTGTAGCAGCGAGATACTATATTCAGTTAATATTCAACAACAAATGTGAATTATGGAACTTTCTCTCACACTTGAATGTGTAAATTTCAATAATGTTTCTACCCATTTCCAGACAGGGGACCTTTGCATGTACGTGATAACCAATTGGTAACTACAGAAACAATGGGCAGAACCACAGGGACCGACTTAAAATATCAAACTGTGCAGCCTTACTGCACTTCCAAACCCTGTTTTATGGAAGTACAATTCGGCTGAAAAACATAGCCATGCGGCAGAGAAATTGATCTAACATTGGAATCATAAAATGACAGAGCACATCAGCAGGTCATTCAACACTTCACACATGCACAAACTATCTTACTGTAATTCGTCTCATTTTTTGTCTCTTTCTCATTACCGTGCCTTTTGGAGAAAATCATTCAAAGCCTGGTGAAGTGCCAATGTCACATGGCTGTGAGATAATGTATTCGGCTATTGTTTAGCAAGAAACAGGAATTGTACAACTTCTCACAATTAGATGATTCAGTTTTCAAAATATTTTTGCCAGCTTTCGAACCGGTGACCTTGCGCATCTGAAGTGAATGTGATAAACACTACTTGTTTATTTGTTAACTTATGGTATGTTGACATCGCTACACTACAGAAACAATGTGCAAGAAAAAGCCAAAGGGACTTGTATAGAATTTCAAACTGTGTAGACCCACTGCGCTGCAAGATCCTGTTTACCGGAATAGAACTGGGGTGTGACACTTTGGAAAGCTGCAGAGAAATTAATCTAATTGTAAACTGACACAGTTCATTAGGTGGGCATTCTACCCATCGGGTGTGCGCTTTCTTCAAAGAGCTATCAACTTAGTTCCAATATCATTCTCTTCCTTCATAACCCTGCAGTTTTTTTTCCCATTTCAAATAATCGCCCAATTCCCTTATGAAAACTCTGAGTTAAGAAAAACAATATTGGAAGAGGTGCAGGAGCTTCTGCAGTGTCCACGCTCAGTGTGTGAACATTAACAAAGTTACCCTGACCCAATGGCATGGAGAGTTGAACTGGGGATTCACATGTTGTCTTCGAAATAAAGAGGAATATTTATTTAAGCAATTGATTTCCTATTGAATATTTGAAAGAAGTTTATTCTGACCAAACATCTCCTCATTTTTCTCAGTCGATTTATACAATCGATTCCTCTTGCTGTACAAGCTGTTACAGACGCTGTTATAGAAAAGAGGGAAAGGTTTGCTACAGCTAAACAAAGGCCTGGTTAGATCACACCTGGAGGACTGTGTGTAGTTCTGGGAACCGCACCTTATAAAGGATCAATATTGGTCTTGGAAACAGGGAAGTGCTGATCCAGCAGAATGTCAGTTCTGGAATGTAAGTGGACATTCTCCCACCCGCAAATTGAGGTCATCCAAAACTGCTGCCTGTGTCTTCACTCACAGGAAGTCCCATTCTCCTATCACCCTCTACCCGCTGACTTACATTAGCTCCCGTTCAAAGAATGTATCTACTTCAAAATTTCTTAACCTTGTTTTCAAATCCCTCCTTGTTCTCGCCTCTCCCAATCTCTGTGATGTCCTCTAACCCCACAAGTCTCTGAGATATCTGTGTTCCTCTAATTCTGGCCTCTTGTACATTCCCAAACAGAATAGCTCCACCATTGGTGACCGTGGTTTCAGTTACCGAGGCCCCAATCTCTGGAATTCCCTCCCTAAACCTCTCCGCCACGATCTCACTTTCCTCCTTTAAGACCCTTCTTAAAACCTACCTCTCCGACCAAGCTTTTGGTCACGTGGCCTAACATCTCCTTATGTGTGTCAGTGTCAGACTCTGTTATATAATGATCCTGTGAACTATCTTTGGCGGTTGAATTACGTTAAAGGCGCTATCTAAATATAAGCTGTTGTTGCAATGGGGCACACAGAGAAGGAGACAGACTCTTTTTGTACCTTTCACCCTGATAATTTTTGATCTGAAGATGCACAACTAACGTGAATAAAGTTTGTTCTGTTAAAAATGTGTCCTTTCCTTTGGGGAACTGAACCACATTGACAATCACACAGACGAACGGAAAGAAGAAACTATGGGAATGGTTTTGATTCCGTTTATAGAACAAAGAACAAAGAAAAGTACAGCACAGGAACAGGCCCTTCGGCCCTCCAAGCCTGCGCCGATCATATGGCCCGTCAACTAAAATATTTTGCACTTCCGGGGTCCGTATCCCTCTATTCCCATCCTATTCATGTATTTGTCAAGCTGCCTCTTGAACACCACTATCGTACCTGCTTCCACCACCTCCTCTGGCAGCAAATTCCAGACACTCACTACCCTCTGTGTAAAAAACTTACCCCGCACATCTCCTCTAAAGTTTTCTCCTCTCACCTTTAATCTATGTACCCCTAGTAATTGACTCTTCCACCCTGGGAAAAAGCTTCTGACTATCTACTCTGTCCATGCCACTCATAATTTTGTAAACTTCTATCAAGTCGCCCCTCAATCTCCGTCGCTCTAGTGAGAACAATCCGAGTTTCTCCAACCTCTCCTCATAACTAATAACCTCCAGACCAGGCAGCATCTTGGTAAACCTCCTCTGCACCCTCCCCAACGCCTCCATATCCTTCTGGTAATGTGGCGACCAGAATTGCATGCAATATTCCAAGTGTGGCCTAATCAAGGTTCTATACAGCTGCAGCATGACTTCCCAGCTTTTATACTCAATACCCCTGCCATTGAAGGCAAGCATGCCATATGCCTTCCTGACTACCTTATCCACCTGCGTTGCCACTTTCAGTGACCTGTGGACCTGTACACCCAGATCCCTCTGCCAGTCGATGCACTTAAGGGTTCTGCCATTTACTGTATAATTCCTGTCTGTATTAGACCTTCAAAAATGCATTACCTCGCATTTGTCCGGATTAAAATCCATCTGCCATTTCTCCGCCCAAGTCTCCAACCGCTCTATATCCCGTTGTAACCTTTGACAATCCTCTTCACTATCTGCAGCTCCTCCAACCTTAGTGTCGTCTGCAAACTGACTAATTAGCCCAGTTACATTTTCCTCCAAATCATTTATGTATACCACAAACAGCAAAGGTCCCAGCACTGATCCCTGCGGAACTCCACTAGTCACAGCTCTCCATTCAGAAAAGCACCCTTCCACTGCTATCCTTTGTCTTCTATGACCAAGCCAATTCTGTATCCATCTTGCCAGCTCACCTCTGATCCCGTGTGACTTTACCTTCTGTACCAGTCTGCCATGAGGGACCTTGTCAAAGGCCTTACTGAAAACCATGTATATAACATCCACTGTCCTTCCATCGTCGATCATCTTTGTCACTTCCTCGAAAAACTCGATCAAGTTAGTGAGACACGACTTCCCCTTGACAAAACCATGCTGCCCCTCATTTCCCTACCACTGACATAAGGCTCACCGGCCTGTAATTTCCTGGATTATCCCTGCTACCCTTCTTAAACAGTGGAACAACATTGGCCATTCTCCAGTCCTCTGGGACCTCATCCGTAGCCAGTGAGGATACAAAGATTTCTGTCAAGGCCCCAGCAATCTCCTCCCTTGCCTCCCTCAGTACTCTGGGGTAGATCCCATCTGGCCCTGGAGACTTATCCGCCTTAATATTCTTCAAGACGCCTAACACCTCCTCTCTGTTGATCTCAACATGTTCCAGGCTATCTACACACTCTTCCCTAGACAAATCGACCGCTAAGTCCTTCTCTTTGGTGAATACTGATGAGAAGTATACATTTAGTTTCTCTCCCATTTCTTCTGGCTCCACACACAAATTCCTACCTCTATCCCTGAGTGGGCCTACCTTTTCCCTGTCTACCCTCTTGCTATTTACATATGTATAAAAGGCCTTGGGATTTTCCTTAATCCTTGTTGCCAGTGACTTTTCATGACCCCTTTTAGCCATCCTGACTCCTTGCTTAAGTTTCTTCCTACTTTCTTTATATTCTCCACGGGCTTCTTCTGTTCCCAGCCTTCTAGCCCTTACAAATGCTTCTATTTTCTTTTTGACTAATCTAATAATTAACTCCATAGGCACCTTATCAAAATCAGGAATAATGAGAACTGGAGCTGGTAGGATTTGGAAGTCTGTGAGGAGACCCCACAGGATTCCAACCCGATCCCCTTATCCACTCCACCGTGAACACAGGACCTGCACTGACGTCACTGATGTTTGTATAAAATCAGAAGCGGCTACATCAGACGGTCATTCAGCATGTCGTTCACAAGCCGACTCTCTGGAAGAGGAACTCAACTACTATAATTCCACACCCTACCTTTTCCGCACAGCAACTCATATTTGTATTGTCTCTCCTCTTTCTTCTTGACAAAATGCAGCACAGGACGCTCAATTTTCGGTGGTGTGTGTTTGTCCAAATGGGGCTGCTAAATGTTTGGCAGCGGTGGGATTCGAACCCACGCCTCCATAGAGACTGGAGCCTAAATCCAGCGCCTTAGACCGCTCGGCCACGCTACCACATCGGTGCAAATTATTAATCATCTCCTTCATTAGCATTGCCACTGAAATAGAACAAAAGCAATGAAGTAGGAATTGACCATTCGTAATCGGGATCCAGCTCCGTCAGTTAATCAGATCATCCTGCACTTTGTAACAAATAGAAATCATCTCCACTCAAAAACACAGTGAGCCGCAGTGAAGGGTTGGCACCATTTAAACTGTCATTCAACTGGTCTGGTTCCGAATCTCCTGCTAGAAATGGCAAGAAAACCTCTCACTGAATTCATTCCGGGTCTTGACTTCAGAAGGACAGGACACAAGGTAACAAAGTACATTTCGGTAAATTGGGTTATAATATGGCAGAATCACCTGGAAAGAGCATCCGTGGTATTGGGAAACATAAAATTATAGAAAGTTACGGCAAGTAAGAGGCCATTCGGCCTGGCGTGCTGCTGTCAAAGAGCAGTTGTGATTGGTTGATCAGGAGTGGTCAATTACGCTTCCATTTCCAATTGCGAATTTAGGGAATGTTTGCAGATGAACGGGAATAAGAAACACGGGGGTATTTGGACGGTTGTTATTCCAATTAACCGACAAGTAATTCTACAGACCGTCAGTTAAAATCACTTGGCCACAACTATTTAGTGAAATCGAACTGTTGTTTGTATAAAATAATAGAATGGATACAGGGAGTAACAGAGAAAAAGGATTTTCAGTCCCTGCCATTAACCCAACTTCGACTGCCCCTCCCCATCCTCCCAACCAAAATGCAACACTGCACAGATCAGCCGGCCGCACGGAGCATTTTTAGGAAGTGTCTCAAAAGAAAACCACCGGAAAGTTTAATAACCGCGGGAGTGGAGCCCAAATCACAGGAACCTTGACCAGCAGCTCAGTCCACTCGGCCACTCAACCACAGTCAGAGCAGAAACAACCATTACGTTGGCCGGCATTGGCACTGAATGAGAATATATAATCATCCTCCGTTTTGTCACGTCCGGGCATTTAGTAGCTGAACAGCCTGCATTCAAAAAGAAACAGAAATAAATGTCCTCTTACATCTTTTAAAACAGCGCTTTTGTTTTCTCTGGACCATCTTAATATGAAGCCGCAGGAATAAGGTGAATAATGTTTGGATGGTAAAAATGAGGAACTGAACCACATTGACACACACAGAGGAACACACACAGACATAGACACCGAGAGTGACAGAGGGCAAGTTATTGTTTCTAAGGAGAGACAAACACCCAGAAAGCAAGCCTGACACCAACCTGGCTCCGTTTTTGATCCATTTCCGAATGCAAGATTCGTGAATGTTTTCAGGAGTGAACGGAAATAGGAAAACTCCCGAGTTTCTGGATGGACTTGATCAATGTAACCGTTAATAACTCTGTAGAAACAGAGTTAAAAGCAGGAATAATGAGAAGTGGGAAACCCCAATGGGTTTGGACTCCAACGCCTTAACCACTCGGCTATGGCGAACGGCCCTATGCACAAGTTAATATGGTCGGTATAAAATTATAGATGACTACAGCAGAGGAGTACATTCAGCCCATCGTGCCAATGCCATCTCTCTGAAGAGCCATTTAACGAATTCCAAAAAAATCGCCTGTTCCCCACAGCAATTTATATTGATGCTGTCTCTCCTCACCCTTCCTGTTAAAATGAAACACCGCACACAAACCCATACATTCAATCTGAACTGGCACTTGTTCGACCTGCTGTTCAAAGCTGCTCATGTACAACTTTCAATTTCCAAAACCCACAACCTCATCACTGCGGCTCCTGTGAAACTGACAAGGGGACACACGGCAGAAATTCATCACTGAAAGTAACTGACGCACATCAAATTCTAAACACTGTCATGTCACATCTGTTTCTGCTTCTGTCCCTGCCTCACCTCCCAAGCTCCCAAGTCAATTAGTTGCTTGATGCAGACACAGTCAGTCCATGAACTCAATATTTCCCTGGGAATCAGGGATAGGGAAGGAAAACAAGAGAATTTGAGAAGGGAAGGGTTTACAGGATCTCATTTTCCTGATTGTCCGAGATGCTGATAACAGGAATGTGCACAGTGTGAATTATCCAGAGCCACATTCTCCCTCCAGTCTTGTGCACGTTGTTAAGCTTTGAAATTGTTCATATTTTCACACTGGATTTCACTATGAAGAAAGCGGAGCTGGGATGAGCTTATGTTGTTCAGCAGATGCACTGCAAGAAGCAACACAACAGGTTCATTTTGAAGGGGTGAACGGTTGAGACTATTTAACTGCCGTTGAACGAGTCCGGTGTCAAATTCAGTGCTAGAAATGACAAGAAAACCCGCTGAATTTGCTCATTGTCTTGAATTCAAAGCGTCGGATAGAAGGGCAGGGGTTACATCTCGATGGATTGAGTTATAAAATGGCAGTAAAACTTAGAGAGATACAACTGGGGTGTTGGGAAACACAAAATGGCAGAAAGTTACAACAAATAAATTGGCCAATCGGCCATGTGTTCTGCTTTGACAGAGCAGTGTGATTGGTTGATCTGAATATTCAAGAGCAATCGTCATTTAAGAAGGATGGGCAAAAAGGAAAAGGAGGTGGGTTAGTGCTGTTAATAAGGGTCCAGATCCGCACATTAGTGGGAGAGGATCTTAGATTGAAGAATAAGTTTGAGTGGAGCTTATAACCTGAAAGAGGCATCAAACATTAGTGGGAGTTTATATGCCACCAAACTGTAGTGGGAATGTTGGGAATGGGATAAATAAGGAAATTAGAATTGAAGGTAACATGGGGAATACAGGAATAATATTCTGCCTCGCATCACCAGCTCTATAGTCAGTGCTTTGTAACCTATCATCGCCCTCCTCTTTTATTTTCACTTCCTCACTCCGACTCTCGATTTATTCTCGACTTGTTGCACGTGAGACATTTCAGTTCTGATGTGAAACTTCAACTCTCATTGCCCTGAATGTGACAGAACTGTTCTGTGTTGTTTTCAGCCAGGAAGACAATAATGTTGGCTTTAGCAGTTCGCCCAAGAGCAGAAAATCTCAATTCTCTGACAGGGAATCAAACCTGGGGTGACGCAGTGAAAGTGCTGAACCCGAACCAGTCGGCCATCAGGAAGCTGCTGGAAATTTGGCTCAGAGGCTACTTTTGGAATTTTTTCTTTCCCGATCTCTTTCACCAGTCAACTTTCTCCGGCTAAATGGTCTGTTCAGGTTGAACACAAGTGGCTTCTTCAGCCAATGAGAAGAACCATTGCTGTTGGATGGAACATGAAATCGATACTTTCCTCCTTTAAGACAGTTCTTAAAGCCTCCCCCTTTGACAGAGCTTTTAGTCAGCTGACCGATTATGAGGCTCGGCGTCACACTTTGTTATATAATGACCATGGCGGACGCTTTGTGACGTTTCAACAGGTTAAAGGCGCTTTCTAAATATAAGTTGTTGTTGTATGCTGTAGCATTATAAAAACTTGCCCTTTTAAGTGAGAGAAAAGCTGCCTTGTTCCTGTTTGTTGTTGGATATTAACTGAACGCAGTATCTTACAAGCGTCTTATATTCGCTCTTCACCATTTCACAGAATAAACACTCAGCAAAGCGACTGTATCTTTCTGCTGGCAGCGGGTGATTGGAGAGTGCGGGGCCGGAATGTTGCTGCTTTTCTGCTTTTCCCTGTCTCACTCACTATGGAGCTGAGGAAGAGAGAATAAGTAATGGGGTTATTTGAATCCAATAGCTTCATAGATTTCGAATGTGTTATTTGTAGGTGCATGGTTGGTCAGTTGTTAAATTATATTTGAAATTAATATTCAGATAAAAATATCATTGCTGTTGGGACTCGTTGGGCACAGGAGAGTTGGATTTTTTTCTCATTGTCGCTTAAGAACCCAATAAAAACCTGGGACTGTGTGATAATGCATATTGATTGTGTTTTATATAAACGTGTCATTTTGGGGAGAAACGTTTCTCTCATGAAAGAAGCCTGAAATTACAATAAAAGGCACAGTTAAAATGGATTAGCCAATGCGAATATAGTTTGTGATGGTAAAAATGTATTCAACTCCTCAGGGGACTGAACCACATTGACACACACAGAGGAAAACACACAGACATATACACCGAGAGTAACAGAGGCCGAAGGAGAGACAAAGGCCCAGAAAGCAAGGATGTCACCAACTTGACCAATTATCGTTCCATTTCAGACTGCAAATTTAGTGAATGTTTGCAACTGAAATAACGTTTAGTAACACGGATAAGAAGAATTATGATCCTGAATGGAGATGAACGGAAGTAAGAAGGAAGGGGTGTTTGGTTGGTTTTAATTTTATTTAACCGATGATTAATTCTGCATAAAAACAAAAATTCTGCAGACAGTTTGCAATTTATTCTCGGGATGTGGGGTTCGCTGGCTGGGCCAGCATTTATTGCCCATCCCTAGTTGCCCTTGAGAAGGTGGTGCTGAGCTTCCTTCTTGAAATGCAACTGTCCATGTGGTGTAGGTACACCCAAAGTGCTTTTAGGAAGGGAGTTCCAGGATATTGAACCAGCGACAGTGAAGAAACAGCGCCATATTTCCAAGTCAGAATGGTGAGTGACTTGGAGGGGAAATTCCAGGTGGTAGTGTTCCCATCTATTTGCTGCCCTTGTCTTTCCAGGTAGTAATGGTTATGGGTTTGGAAGGTGCTGTCTAAGGAGGCTTGGTGATTTCGTGCACATGTGATAACCAGTTCACTACAGAACAATACCTGACAAAGCCAGAGGCACCTGCACCTCATGTTAAACTGTGAGGTCCTGCAGCAGCACTTTGGGTCCTTGCTTTACAGAAATGGAATTCGGTTGCAGATTTATAAATGTTGTCGTCAAATTAACCTGATAATGTCATCATAAAATGGCAGACCGCTTGAGGAGACCACTCAATCATCATATCATTATCAGCCTTTTACATTGTTCTTTCAATTAGACTCAATTTCCTTCCCTTTCTCCATAACTCTGATTTTTTTTCTTCCTTTCAAGTCATTGTCCAATTCCCTTTTGAAAACTCTGAGTTGAGAAAAACAAAACTGAAAGAAGTGCAGGAGCTTCTGCGGTGTCTATGCTCAGTGTGTGAAAATTAACAAAGTTTCCCTGACCCAATGTCACAGAGATGTGGGCTGGGGATTCTTATACAGCTTTCGAAACAATCAAGTTCATTTCAAATGGAATTTGAAAAGGAATTTTATTCTGATGAAGCATCTCCATATTTTTCTGATTCGATCTATACAATCTAATTCCCCTTGCTGTATACCCTGTAACAGAGGCTGTTATACTAAAGAGGGAAAGGTTTGCTACAGCTATGCAAAGCCCTGGTTAGATCACACCTGGAGGACTGTGTATAGTTCTGGGAACGGCACCTTATAAAGGATCAATATTTGACTTGAAATGTTCAGAGGAGCTGCATTGATGAGGTTGGTGCGTTTTGGAAACTGGAAGCTGTACATCAGCAGTTTGTGGCACTATTTCACCTCACTGTTCATTTCATGTTCATATCTAACACACTCGATGCTGTTATTGGCTGAACACATCTTCTGTGTTTGAACTAAACGTGCTATTATTCGGCGCTCCCACTCCTGCCGCCCGGGTTTGGCCCTCCTCAGGGAATGTTGTTTTCTTGTTGCTGTGTGAACTGTCACAATGAACTGTTCCTGGAGTCTCTTTCCCCTGGGATCTACAAAACCCGTCACTTCTCTTCCTCTTTCATTCTCACTCTTCCATTCCCAGTTTGGGAGGGAGAACGAGGAGGGACAATATAAATTGGAGGGTTCCGGGGAAAAGGTCGCGTTGTGACAGTGACAGGGCGGGCAGAAGACCCTCTTGTCTCTGCTGCAACTATTCTATGATTTCGTATAAATAATACAGGCCTTCCGCCAAAGTCTTTAGTCGTGGCCGAATGGTTAAGACGATGGATTTGAAATCCATTAGGGTTATCCCGCACAGGTTCGAATCCTGCCGACTAAGTTTTCCATTATTTCTGATTTTAACCATTGATCTCAGAAACAGTAAATGGAATCGACATTTTCACAACACCTGCAGTAGCAAAGTTTGACCAGTGGGTGGCAGTGAAACCGTGATTGCTCACATCACATGAAGCAGGCGCGGTCTCAATTCTTAATGCATTTGGCACTGTCTCTGTTCAAATTAAATTAGACGCCGTTTCTATTTCTATTATACCAGGACATGTCTCTGGTCATATTAGAGAAGGTCATCTCTCAGTTGTGCCTGTAATTGGCTCAGCCACAGTTGTTTATGTACTGGACTAGGGCCATAATACAGTTGGCACTATCTCAGTCATGACTGCACTGAAGCAGGTCTCGGCTAAAGTTACAATAAGCCATGCCCCAGCTGGCACTGCACTAGAGCTTGTCTCTAGTTATAGAAAACTAGAACATGTTTTTAGTAGCATTTCACAAGACCCTGTCTCAGCTATTACTCCAGTAGAACCTGCCACGTGTCTATGAAACTAGGCCCTGTCTCAGGTAATGCTGCACCAAAACCTGCCTCCATTCATCTCACACAATTTCCTGTTTCTGTTGTTATTGTCCTATACCATTATTCTCATTTCTGTACTTGTCCATGTCTCTGTTTGTATTAATCTCGTATCTTTGGCGGTATTTACTTCACCAGACACTGCGTCAGTTTATATTACAAAGAGCCCTGAATTATGTGAAGCTCCACTAGACCCTGTATCAGTTTTCTTATACTGGATCCGGTCTGTGTTATTACTACACTAGGCAGGTTCGTATTACACAAGATCCTGTCTCAATTATTACTGCACTCGGCACTGCCTCACTTATATTTCACTAGATCTCGGCACTGCTTATAACACACTGAATAATGTCTGCACTTATATTCCGCTAGACCATTTCAGAACAATTTACACTAGACTCCATATCAGCCTGTATCACATTCGACTTGTCTGTCTTTTAATTAAAATGGATCCTGTCTTTGCAGAGACTTTGTCTTTGTACCTCTGTCTCTGCTTCTATTCAACTCTCCCTGTCTCTGTTTTTACTCCACGTGATCATACCTGTCTCTCTTACACTGGAGGCAGTCTCCATTATTACGGCCTTAGACTCTCTGGGAAACAATTAATCTATGCATTGTGTCTGTAATAACTGCCCTATTTCACTTGATGTTGATCCAGGCCCTGTATCAGTAACTACTGTACTAGCCCCGTCTCCGATATTGCAGCAGTAGACCCTGTCTATATTAATATAGCACTCCTCCCCATCCCTGTTATTCGTGCACTAGGTCACGTCTTTGCTTAATTAACATTAGATGCTTTCTCTATTATTACTGCACTCGTAATGTTCCTGCTTAAATTGCACTAGTCCCTGTCTCAGTAATTACCACGCCAGGCTCTGTCTCTGTTGTTACCACACTATTCTATGTCTCTATAAGGTGGACGCTGTGTTACAAATGGGCCTCTGACTTTGGCCTAAAACTACAGGTTGTGTTTCTTTGACTGTTTGTTCCGCGCAGCTCCTGATATTCATTTTCATTAAAGCCAACAGAATTACATATGAGAAATCGCCTGTTCTGTGTGTGTGTGTGTGAAAAAAAATCATTCTGCATCATTCCACAAAGATTTACCTTCACCAGAATGTTTCAACTTTTTTTATTTTCGCTTATTCAAACTGTAACTACAGATCCTCTAATAACGCAAATATTTATTGATAGTATATTCTGTTGTGTGGTCTTTTAAAAAATTTATGTCATGCCAACCATTTATTTGGTAAGACGGGCAGGTTTGTCACCACATTCATTGAATGTCTATCATCTCTCTACCTGAGACAGCGTCTAACTCACTGAAACTTATTTCTCTCTCACTCTCTCTCTCTCTCTCTCTGTCTCTGAGAAATTCCCCATTCATTTAAATCTCCGGTATTCTAATAATGCTTTTTTGAAAAAATAAACTTAATAAAGAATAATTCCTGACATTAACCTCAATGATAAACTACAGCCCATCTCCCCCCTCAGTGAATGTGTTAAATCCCAAAGAGTTCCTGCATTTTAATTACAGATAGTTTAATACTGCAACTATTTATTGATAACTATTCGGTTGTTTTCCATTGTTTACAAAATGATGTCAGACTGACCATGTCGCTTCCAAGAATCGACATTTCTGTTCCCAAAAATCATTTGGAAAATTATTATTTATTATTTCACGGGACGTGGGCGTCGTTGGCTAGTCCAACATTTTTATGCCCATCCCTAATTGTCCTTGAGAAGGTGGTGGTGAGCTGCCTTCTTGAAACCCTGCAGTCCATGTGGTGTAGGTACACCCACAGTGCTGTTAGGAAGGGAGTTCCAGGATTTTGACCCAGCGACAGTGCAGGAACGGCGATACATTTTTAAGTCAGGATGGTGAGTGACTTGGAGGGGAACTCCCAGGTGGTGATGTTCCCATCTTTCTGCTGTCCTTTCCCATTTAACTGGTAGTGGTCATGGGCTTGGAAGATGCTGTCGAAGGAGTTTTGATGAGTTCCTGCAGTGCATCTTGTAGATGGAACACACTGATGCCACTGTGCATCATTGGTGGAGGGAGTGAATGATGATGGTGGTAGGTGAGGTGTCAACAAGTGGGCTACTTTGTACTGGATGGTGTCGAGCTTCTAGTGTGTTGTTGGAGCCGCGCTCACCCAAGCAAGTGGATAGTATTCCATCACACTCCTGACTTGAGCCTTGTAGGTGGTGGGCGAGTTTGGGGGTTCAAGAGGTGAATTACTCTCCGCAGCATTCTCAGCCTCTGATCTGCTTTTATCGCCACAGTATTTACATTGCTGGTACAGTTCAGTTTCTGCTCAATTGTAACGCCCACAACGTTGATAGTCGGGGATTCAGTGATACTAATTCCTTTTTAAATGTCAAGGGGAAGTGGTTCGATTTTTTCTTGTTGGAAATGATCATTGCCGGGCATTTGTGTGGCGCGAATGTAGCTTGATACTTATCAGCCCAAGCCTGTATGTTGTCCAGGTCTTGCTGCTTTTGGACATAGTCTGTTTCAGAATGTGTGGAATCATGACTGGTGCTGAACATTGTGTAATCATCAGCGAACAACCCCACTTCTGACCTGATGATGGAGGGAAGGACATTGATGAGGCAGTAGAAGATGCTTGGGCCTCGGAAAACTGCCCTGAGGAACTCAGGGATTAGAATCACATCCAGAATGACGAGCATCTTATTGGAAAATGATCACTGCAGCATCTCACAGAAGCTTCTGATATTTACCTCAAATGTATGATGATGTATGCAAGCGACGGAAAAAATGAGCCTGTACGTTTACCTGACATGATATTCACACACCTGAAATTATCCGATTTATTATTCCAATTGTTGGAAAGGATTGAAACTCCCGTTGTTCTCTTTCTACGGTTTTTAACTGTGAGCTTTAAAATTTCCACCCCGACCGTTCTAATCATTTTTGGATTGGTTTGTCGGTCTAGTTAATTTGTATAATCTATGGAATCTTATCTGAAATGACTCAGGGTCTGGCGTAGCATAAAGAGATAAACGACCTGGTGCAATATAAAAAGAGATATGGGCTAGTGCAGCAATAACAGAGGCGGGCTCTACTGTAACAGTAACTGAGATATCAGCTAGTGCAGTCATAATAGAGACATTACTTGTTCAGTATTAACAGAGACATTGATCTCGTGTAATATAAATAGAAATATGGGCTTGTGAATAAATAATAGGGACAGGATTTGCTGTAATATAGATAGAAATATGGACCAGTACAGTCATAACAGTAACTGGGGCTGGTACGTTATAAACATAGATATGGGCTACTTCAGTGATTGGAGAGGCAGGACCAGCTGTAACATAAACAGAGATATGGGTTTGTGCAGTGAGGACACTAACTGTCCCTGGATTTAATATACAAATGAGATATGGGCTAGTTTGGGGAGAAGAGGGACAGGTCCTGATGATACATTCGAAGATGCAAGTCTTTGTATCAGCAAAATGGAAAATAAATGCTTTGTATTATAAAACATGAAGAGGTCTCATTGAAGCAACTAACAACAGCAGCGTCAACTTCAGCAATAAAAGATAAAGGTTCCGACTGAAAACTGACAGGTGCAAGGTTTCCACTAATAATAACGATAGAAGTTTCTATTAGAAATTAAATGATAGGTGCCCCCTTCATGCAACCATTGCAACGATTACACCTCAAGAAACAGGATGCCAGTGTCTATTGGCTCATGATACCACCTGAAAGATACTGGGTGACATTTTCCTCAGTGCTACGGAGCCACCCAGGTCGTCAAGATGGGAATACTCATTTGAATTGCGGTTTTTCCGGCGTTAGAGCAAGATGGCATATTGGCGTGTGTGTGCGTGTGCGTGTGTGTGGTTATGTGTCTGTGTGTGTGTGTTTGTGCGTGTGTGCATGTATGTCTGTGTGCGTCTGTGTATGTCTCTGTCTGTTTTTTTGACTGTTTGTGTCTGTGTGTGCATGTATGTCTGCCTGTATGTATCAGTGTGTGTCTGTGATTGTATTTATGCATGTGTATGTGTGTGAATGTGCATGTGTGTCTGTGTGCGTTAGTGTGTGTTTGTGTCAGCGTCTGTGTTTGTGTATGTGTGTATGTATGTGCGTGTGTGTGTGTCTGTTTCTGTGGGTGTATGTGCGTGTGTGTGTGAGAGAAAGAGTGTGTATGTGTGTGTGTGTCGGCGTGTGTCAGTGTGTGTGGTGTGTGCGTGTGTGTCTCTGTGTGTGCATGTGTGTGTGTGTGTCCGTGTGTTTGTGCTCTTGTGTGTTTCTTTTTGTGTCTTTCTGTGTTTCTGTGTGTGTGAGTGTGCGTTTATATGTGTGTGTCTGTGAATGTGCGTGTGCTTGTGTGTGTGTGTCTTTGTGCATGTGTGCCTGTATGTCTGTGTGCACCTGTGTACGTCTGTGTTTGTGTGTGCATGTGTGCCTGTATGTCTGTGTGCACCTATGCACGTCTGTGTTTGTGTGTGCATGTGTGTGTGTCTGTTTGTGTCTGCGCGTGCGTGTTTGTCTATCTGTATGTATTGATGTGTGCTTGTGTATGTGTTCATGTGTGTGTATGTGTGTGTGTGCATATGCGTCTGTGTGTGTCTGGCTGTGTTCGTGTGTGTGTATGTGTGTGTTTGTGTGTGAAACACGTCATATTTTTTGCAAATGAATTTCCCAATGATCTTCGTCATCCTTCCATTCATGAAAGATGACGGACACACAGCAAACAAATCTATTTCAGATGGGTTGTCTCTATATGCTGCACAGTTTCTGATGGCTGAGGAGGTCAATCCTTGGGGGCAGTTTCCATCACAAGTGCCTCACATGAAGCTAAAAGCGATGTTATGGGTTGTTGTTACTAGTCTTGGCGTCTTTTGCCAAGCCGCTGTAGCAAATGGACATCATGGTGATGCACAACAGCTCACAGGAAGTGCTGCAATCTTCCTTTGTAGTCATCTAGTGAAATTCATGTCTGATAATCGCTAATTAGGGCCTCCATGTCACGAATGTAACTGTCCTACAAGCAGAGCTTTGGGCGTCTCACTGGCCGCCTGGCCCTTAGCGATGTGACCACCTTCAATCCTGTAAACAGGCCCGAGCCATCCAACCTCACTCTGTTTGATGAGCCTAACAGACTCGGGAGATCTGTCTTTGTGAGGACTGCCGCTTTCTGACTGTGTCCCGCCAGGAGAAACCCAATAACCACCGCACACAGCGCAGATGGAAATTGCGGAGCTTCTTTTCTTGATAGCTGTAAGTCTTCCATGTTTCACAGCCAGACAGCAAGGTACTGAGGACACAGGCCTAATACACCATGAGCTTGGTGCCAAAGGTCAGCTTGATGTTATGCGCGTTTCATGAGTCAGGTGATATCTGTTTTCCCCGTGCGTGTATCAGGAACTGCATCAAGGAGCAGACTATCTGTCACCGTGGAACCTGGGGAGCAGTTTTAACTAACCACTTCCAGCCGGGTGTTATCTTGTGTGATCAGTGGTGGAAATGCAACAATTTAAACATGATTTTCTTAACGTTTTTTGTCAAATACTACAAGTTACAAGCATGCGAGAGATGGTAAATGATTCATTGTTGATCTTCCTGTACAACACCTCTGTGTAACAGAATTTAATAAACCCGTACGTGGGGCGGGGGTGCGCTTATGCCCTGTTATTGCAATGCTGCCGGCTGAAAACCGTACCATTAATTCAAGAATCTAGGATCCAAATGTGGTTCCACATGTAGTAGCTCCAGTAAAACCTCTGCTCCAGGTGAGGTTCGAACTCACAACCTCGGCATAGCCCACTGATCGCACTGCTCTATAAGTACCGCGCGCTAACCGATTGCGCCACTGGAGCGCCCGCAAGTGGCTGCATTTGATCTGGTTACATTTTTCACAGATCACTGGGGTCAGACATGATTCCTTGGTGGCAGATTGGTCAATGGGATCTCAATAAATTTTTATGATACTATATGAACTGCAATATATTTTGAATAAAATAACATGCCGAGAATGGGCCAGGGAAACTTTGTTAGTTTTCACACACTGAGCATGGACACTGCCGGAGCTCCTGCGCCTTTTTCAATATTGTTTTCCTTAACTCCGTGTTTTCAAAAGGGAATTGGACAAATATTTGAAATGGAAAAGCTGCTGGGTTATGAAGAAAGAGAAAGATTTTGGGACTAACTGGGCAGCTCTTTGAAAAAAGCTGGCGAGGGCACGATGGGACCCAATGAGAGATTCTATTGCACGATCAATTTCTCTCCGGTGTTCCTAAATATCCCAGCCCAATCCTATTTCTGCAAAGCATAATCCAGAACTGCAGCATGAGGACACAGTTAGAAATTCTATACAAGTCCCTCTGGCTAACTCGCTGCGCAGGGTTTCTGTTGTGTCAGCCATGATCTTATTGAATGGCGAAGCAGCATCAAAAAGCTGAATGGCCGCTGTTCCTCTGACCCGGGCTGAATGGCCTCAAGATTGTTACCTTGGCCCTGATCTTATGGAACTGTGAGGGGCTCGAGCGACAAAATGGACTATTTCTGCTGCTACTTGTTAAGTTTTTATTCAGCACCAATACCACTCAAGGCAATGGTTACTATCATATTGCCAGCAGTAGTGTGTTTGAGTGGTCCAAGGCGCTGGATTTAGACTGCAGCCTCGATCGAGTCGTGGATTTGAATCTTATCACTGCCAAAGTTTCAGTTGGTTCGTCTTTTCAGACGTTTCATCAAATCCCTTAGGATAGGATCAGGGCATTTGACACATGATGTGGTTCGTCTTGGTAGGAAGAACAAGGGAGGCTGTAGGAATTGTAGGGTGAGTGGGAATTGGTGGGGCTGAATGCTCTCAGTCTCTGCTGTAACCATTCCATGGTTTTACATGAACAACATTTACACCAGAGTACGGTCTCCAGTCATGGCTGAGTGATTAAGGCGATGGATTGGAACTCCACTGGGATCTGCCCCCGCACATTCGCATCCTGGCGATTGCACTGCTCAGTGTTCTGTCCTTTTGGAACCCCCAGGATTAGTTATTGGCTAAATGGAGTCAGAACCTTCCAAACGCTCCCGTCTGTTTTTCCTGTTTCACCTCTGTGTTCCTTCTTTCCTGTTCATCCATAAGCATTCACAGAATCTGCAGTCAGAAATGAAATAAATCTAAGTTAAATTGGTGACATCCTTGCTTTCTGAGAGTTTGCCTCTCCTCAGAGACAAACCCTAGCCCTCTGTGACTCTCGGTGTTTCTGTCTGTGTGTGTTCATGTGTTTGTGTCAATGTGGTTCAGTTCCCCGAGAGATGAACACATTTTTACCATCACAAAACTTTATTCACTTGTATTATATATCTTCATGGTAAATGGTACAGAGAATAACAACAGCTATAAAAGTTGCAAGAGTAGATTGACGCTTTCTGTGATTATTTAAGTGGAGGCTGCTTATTGATTCAGTGTCCATATGTGACACAGCGGAGGAAGATTGAAATGTTCACTGAGCAACATTTGAACAGACAGTGGATTCACTCGGTGTGATGGTGTGTTCCAGTTCGGTATATGCAATCAGAGAATCAATTTCTATTCGTTGCTTTGAACCCAATCTTTCTAATAGGATGGATGTTATGCACATGTTGTTCCATTTTCTCGCTTTATTTGAAATGAATATTCATAAATCTATTTGTGTGGGAACTAACTGAATAACAGCAGAACTGGAAAACTTTGGGCAAGATTTCCTTGCAGCCAAAGAACACAAAGCAGAATTATGTAGGTAATATAAGTAGAAGCAGGAAGAGAGGGAGTCTACTTGACCCTCGGTGGTCTTAAACCATTAAACCTTCAGTTGGAAGCTAATTTCGTTCAAAAGCATGCTATAGAAACACCCTAATGGTTCAGATTCGATGCTTTCACCGCCTGGGTTCCATTCCCTGTTTCAGTGTTGTGCAAAATGTCGTAACTAGCACACAACTGATGGTTTGGAAAAGAGTCATATTAAACTTGAAACCTTCACTCTGCTTCTCCCTTCACATATTCTGTCAGGCCTGCTGAGAACTTCCAGCACTTTCTGTTTTTATTATAACATGAGTTACTGTCTTTATCATACACATGATCACAAGAAATATGAGCAAGAGTAGATCACACGGCCCATCGAACCTTCTCCATCATTAAATTCAATCATGGTTGATCTTGGGCTTCAACTCCATTATCCTGCCCATTCCCCATATCTGTTAGTTCCCCAAGAGAGCAAAAACTTGTCCATCCCAGCGTTAAATGTATTCAATAATGGAGCATCTACAACACCTCTGGGTAGAGAATTCAAAGATTCACAACCCTTTGGATGAAGTAGTTTCTCCTCATCTCAGCCCTAAATTATCGACCCTTTACCCTGAGACAGTGCCGCAGTGTTTTAGACTCCCTGACCAGCGGAAACAATCTCTGTGTCCGCCCTATCAAGACCCCTCAGAATTTTGTATGTTTCAATGAGATTGCCTTTCATTCTTCTAAACTCCAGAGAATAGAAGCCCAATTTATTCAGCCTCTCGTCATTGGACAACTAGCACATTCCAGTGACCAATTTAGTGAACCTTCTCTGTACCGTCTCCACTGACAGTATATCCTTTTATAAATATGGAGATGAAAACAGCACACGGCATTCTCGATGCCGTCTCACCAAAACCCTTCTTTATTCTTGCTCTCCAATCCCCTTGTAATAAAGGCCATTGAGCTTCTTAATTTCTTGCTGCCCCTGCATGCTAACTTTCGACATTGCTTGTCCAAGGACACCCAGGTCTCTTGAACATCAGCACATTCACTTTCAAAAGCATTCTGCTGTTCGAACTTTTACAACTAAGTGAACATATTCGCACCTGCTGACATTATATTCTATCTGCCATCTTGCTGCCCACTCACATGACCTTTCGATATATTTTTAAAGTGCTCTCCTCAAAGGTTACCTTACACCAAATTTCAGCTATAGGCCCCAGTGAGAATTGAACTCACGACCACTGGCTCACAAGACCAGTGCTCTAACCACTGAGCTATAGAGCCACTTGCTATGTCCTGTTCACAGTAAGTCTCCTCGTGGAACGAGGAACAGGGCAAAGCTCTACATGGATGATATTTGATAGACCTGGAAATGTCTGAGATGGAGAACAGAGAATTAAAAGATGCGACATGAAACGGCAGAATTTGATGTGTGTCAGTTGATTTCACTGATGAATGTCTGCCGTGGTAATGTGGTAATGATTTTACTGCCGCATGTTTACACTGACTCAAATATCACTCCTGACCAATCAATCGCAACTGCTCTTTGAAAGCAGCGCGCCAGGCCGAATGGCCTCTTTGTTTGCTGTAACTGTCTATAATTTTATGTCTCCCAGCATCATTTCCCAGTCATTCCGACATTTTATTACATTCTATGGGAACGTACTTTCTTACATTCTCTCTTTTGAAGTCAAGGCACTGAGCAAACTCAAAGTTTTTCTTTAATTCCAGCACAGGGTTTGGAACCAGACCAGTTGAACGACACTTTATTGGTGCCAACCGTTCACTGCAGCTCACCCCTTAAAACCAGTGGCTGTCATTGCCCGAAGATGTCATTTATGATAAAATTCTGTAGCAGAAACTTATCTCTGGAGAAAGAATCTGACAAAGGACAAATGCGGCGTAGATAAAGCATGTTGCAAGGGTTATAGATAGCTTTCTTCTTAATTTAGAGGTGAGGATTCAGTCCTTTCACCGTGGAAACGATTCCCGGCCAGGCAATGAAGGTTTATTGATCTGGCACAAACTGTTAAAACAGGCCTGATTTACTTATTGATTGAAAACCGAAACGCACAACCGCTTCGACAGAACCAATGGAGTGAGAGTTGAAATTTCACATCAGAGTTGCAAATGGCACACGTGGAACAGCTTCGAGAAGAAATACATTTCCTAATGTCTGATGGATATCAGTTTGGACTATTTGTATTTACAAATTCATTCTCGCGATGTGTCCATTGCCTTAACCATTCGACCACAAGGACTAGGTGTCTGTTTAAATGTTGCTCAGTGAAAATTTCAATCATCCTCCACTTTGTAGCATATGGACACTCAGCAGCTGAACAGTCTCCACTCAGAAATACAGAAAGAAAATCCCTTTTAAATCTTTTGAACCTGTTTTTATTTTCCCACTATGATTTTAATATGAAGCCACACAACTAAGGTGAATAAAGTGTGGATGGTAAAAATGAGGAACTGAACCACATTGACACACACAGCGGAACACACACTGACATATACACCGAGAGTGACAAACGTCGAAGGAGAGGCAAATGCTCAGAAAGAAAGGATGTCACCAAACTGGTTCAGTTTTGCTCCATTTCCATCTCTGGATTAAACAAATCCTTGCAGATGAATGGAAATAAGAAAGCACGGGAGTTTCTGTTTGATTCTATTTACCCGATAACTAATCCTGTTGGCACCTGGTTAAAATAGGGAACAACGAGAACTGCAGTCAGCAAACCAACACTGGAGAAACCCCAATGGATGCCAGAACCATCGCCCTCAACACTCGCCCGCGACGAACAGCACTTCCTTCGGGAAAACATGTTCATATCAAATCAGAGATGGCTATAAAGTAAGTCTTTCTGCCCGTCGTGTCTGTGCTGGCTCTCAGGAAGAGCAACTAAACCAATTCCACACACCCGCCTTTCCTCCACACCAGTTTCTATCGACATTGTCTCCCCTCGTTCACCCTGTCAAGATAAAGGACCACAACCCGCCCCACTCCCCGTATTAAACTGGAGTTGTCTCTTGCTCACCCAAAGTGAATTCCTAACGTGCCCAAAAGTGGGAAGCAACTGAAAATTTGGGAGCGGTGGGTTTTGGACCCACTCCTCCAGAGACTGGAACCTGAATCCAGCTCTCCAGTTTGGAGAGAAAATGGAAATAGATTGTAGATATCAGCTCAGAAATAATGATGACCTGCTTGATCAGGATAAAGTTCTTTTGTAATTCGAAATGAAATCAATTGCATAAATAAATAATGTTTGTATAGAAAACTGTCTGAGGAATCCTAGTCCAACTCTTCATGTCATTGTGTCAGGGAAACATTGTTAACGAAGGCAAACTGTGCATGGATTCTGCAGAAACTCCTTCTTCAAGCGTGAAATGCACAATGATTGAAAGGGGGAAAACTCGCGTTTAAGTAAAGAGAGAAGGAATTTGAGAAGAATTGGTTAGCTCTTTAAAAATAGCTGGCACAGATACAATGGGGTGAAAGGCTTCACGTTGTAGTAAAAACAGAAAATGCTGGAAAAACTCAACAGGTCTGACAACACCTGTGGATTGAGAAGCAGAGTTAATGCTTCAAGTCGGCATGACTCTGAAGAAGAAATATATGGACTCGGAACGTTAACTCAGCTTCTCTCTCCACAGATGTTGCCAGACCTGATGAGTTTTTCCCAGCATTTTCTGTTTTTATTTCAGATTTCCAGCATCTACAGTATTTTGCTTCCATCTTAGATCTTCTTACTGCGCTGTGCCATTTGATGATGACATTGTTGATCAGTCTGTCTCCAGCATTCCTAATGAGAACAGCCGAATTCCATTTCTTCAAAACAAAGACCCAAAGTGCTGCTGCATGACGTCACCGTTTAACCTTCCAGACAGCTCCATTGGGCTCTTTACAGCGCAGGGTTTGTGCAAGGCAGTGGGGGTTCACGGTCATTTCACATGTGGCAGAGCAACGGTTTGAAACCGGGTAAGAGCATGATCCAAACTTGCTCATTTAAGTGTGATTGAATGTTCAATAATTTACATTTGTTGTTAAAAATGAACACATGGGTTCGAATCCTGCCGCCTGAGGATTTATCATTTAAATAGGAAAAAAACCTATCCAAACACATTCGTATTTTATTATTAATTTGTTGGCATTCAGGAGGTGGCGTAGTGGCATTGTCATGGTCTGGAAATCCAGAGATAAAAACAAAATACTGTGGATTTAAATAAAAAAAGAAAATGCTGGAAAAATTCAGCATGTCTGGAAAGAGAAACAAAGTTAATGTATTTCCGTATGACCCTTCTTTAAAGTTCTTTGAAAGCAGCACACAGGGCCGAATTGCCTCTTTCTTTACCATAACTTTCTACAATTTGATATTTCCTAACATCACGGTTACTTCTTTCACACTGATTCTGCCATTTTATAATCCACTCTTGCGAGTGGGTTCAAAGCTTAACAACGTGCACAAGACTGGGAGGAGTCTGCGACTGTGGATAATCGGCACTGTGCACATTCCTGTAATCCGTATCTGGGAGAATCAGGAAGATGAGATTCTAGTTTATCTTTTCCATGTCACCTGCAAACTCACTATTTCTAAAATCCGTGGGTCCCACATTCCCAGTCCCTGCTTTCCATGTCATGAACTTACTGTACCTGCATCAAGCAGCTAATTAACCTGGGAGCTGGACAGGTAGAAGGAGCTGGAGGCGAGGCAGGGACAGAAGCAGAAAGAGATGAGACATGAAAGAGTTTAGAATTTGATGTGTCTCAGTTACTTTCAGTGATGAATGTCTGCCGTGTGTTCCCTTGTCAGTTTCACAGGAGCCGCAGTGATGGGTTTAGGAAATTGAGCAGCTTGTGGGGCTATTTCATCTCACTGTCAATTTCTTGTTCCAGCTCACGGAAACCGTTGTCGTCATTGACTGAAGAATTGGTTCCATCTAAAATGGAAAAATGGATAAAAGCAACGTCGATAAACCAAACTGAAAGCAACTTGACAGCTTCCCTAACAAAAACAGAAAAAAAAATATCTGGAAAAACTCAGCAGGTCTGACAGCATCTGCGGAAAGGAATACAGTTAATGTTTTGAGTCCGTATGACTCTTCAACAGAACTAAGGAAAAAAAGAAGAGAGCTGAAATATAAGCTGTTTTATGGCGGGGGAGGGAGTGGGTGGGGGGTGGGGTGTGGGGGGGTGTGGGGGGGTGGGTGGGGGGCGGGGGGGGTGGGGGGGTTGGGGGGAGACAGGTAGAGCTGGCTAGAGGGCCAGTGATAGGTGGAGATTGCCAAAAGATGTCATAGACAAAAGGACAAAGAGATGTTGACGGTGGTGATATTAGCTAAGAAATGTGCTAATAGGTGACATTAAGGGTAGAAATCAGGACGAGCAAGGTACAGATAGCCCTAATGGGGGTGGGGTGGGGGGAAGGGATCGAAATAGGCTAAAAGGTAGAGATAAAACAATGGATGGAAATTCATTTAAAAATAATGGAAATAGGTGGGAAAAGAAAAAAATACATAAATTGTTGGTAAAAAAGGGGGATCGGAAAGGGGGTGGGGATAGAGGAGAGAGTTCATGATCTAAAGTTGTTGAACTCAATATTCAGTCTGGAATGCTGTAAAGTGCCTAATAGGAAGATGAGGTGCTGTTCCTTCAGTTTGCGTTGAGCTTCATTGGAACATTGCAGCAGGCCAAAGATGGACATGCGGACATGAGGGCAGGGTGGTGTGTTGAAATGGCAAGCGATAGGGAGGCCTGGATCATGCTTGCAGACAGACCGAAGGTGTTCCCCAAAGTGGTCACCCAGTCTGCGTTTGGTCTCTCCAATGTAGAGGAAACTGCATTGGGAGCAACGAATGCAGTAGACTAAATTGAGGTAAGTGCAAGTGAAATGCTACTTCACTTGAAAGGAGTATTTGGATCCTTGGACGGTGAGGAGGAGGGAAGTAAAGCGGCAGGTGTTGCTCCTTCTGCGGTTGCATGGGAAGGTGCCGTGGGAGGGTTTGAGGTGTAGGGGGTGATGGAGGAGAGGACCAAGGTGTCCCGGAGGGAACGATACCTGCGGAATGCTGCCGGGGGTAGGGGTGAAGGGAAGATGTGTTTGGTGGTGGCATCATTCTGGAGTTGGTGGAAATGGCGGAGGATGATCCTTTGAATGCAGAGGCTGGTGAGGTGATAAGTGAGGACAAGGCGGACCCTATCATGGTTCTGGGAGGGAGAGGAAGGTGTGGGGGCAGATGCGCGGGAGATGGGCTGGACACGGTTGAGGGCCCTGTCAACCACTGTGGGTGGAAAACCTCGATTAAGGAAGAAGGAAGACATGTCAGAGGAACTGTTTTTGAAATTGGCATCATCAGAACAGATGCGACGGAGGAGAAGGAACTGAGAGAATGGGATGGAGTCCTTACAGGAAGCGGGGTGTGAGGAGTTGTAGTCAAGGTAGCCGTGGGATTCGGTAGGCTTGTAATGAATATTAGTGGACAGTCTATCACCAGAAATTGAGACAGGCAGGTCAAGGAAGGGAAGGGCATTGTCAGCAATGAACCATGTGAAAATTATGGAGGGGTGGAAATTGGAAGCAAAATTAATAAATTTTTCCAGGTCCCGACGAGAGCATGAAGCAGCACCGAAGTGATCATCGATGTATCGGAGAAAGAGTTGTGGGAGGGGGCCGGAATAGGACTGGAACAGGGAATGTTCCACATACCCCATAAAGAGACAGGCATAACTGGGGCCCATGCGGGTACCCATAGCCACACCTTTTATTTGGAGGAAGTGAGAGGAGTTTAAGGAGAAATTGTTCAGTGAGAGAACAAGTTCAGCCAGACGGAGGGGAGTAGTGGTGGATGGGCATTTTTCTGGCCTCTGTTCGAGGAAGAAGCTAAGGGCCCTCAAACCATCCCGGTGGGGGATGGAGGTGTAGAGGGATTGGACGTCCATGGTGAAGAAGAGGCAGTTGGGGCCAGGGAACTGTAAATTGTTGATAAGATGTCGGTGTGTCAGAGGAATCACGGATGTAGGTGGGAAGGGACTGGACAAGGGGAGAGAGAAGGGAGTCAAGATAGCAAGAAATGAGTTCCATGGGGCAGGAACAGGCTGACACGATCGGTCTGCCGGGACAGTTCTGTTTGTTGATTTTGGGTAGGAGGTAGAAGCGGGCCATCCGAGGCTGGGAGACTATGAAATTGGAAGCTGTGGAAGGAAGATCTCCAGAGGAGATGAGGTCAGTAACAGTCCTGGAAACAATGGCTTGATGTTCTGTGGTGGGGTCATGGTCCAGGGGCAGGTAGGAGGAAGTGTCTGCGAGTTGACGCTCAGCCTCTGCGAAGTCGAGGTCAGTGCGCCAGACAACAACAGCACTACCATTGTCGGCGGGTTTGATGACAATGTCAGGGTTGGACCTGAGAGAACGGAGTGCAGCAAGTTCAGAGAGATACAGGTTAGAGTGGGGGAGAGGAGCACGGAAATTAAGATGACAGCTTCCCTGATGGTCTAGTAGTCAGGATTCAGCACTTTCTCAGTAGCAGCCCGGGTTCGATTCCCGATCAGGGAATGTAAATTTGTTATCTTGTTAAAATGAGTATTAATTACTTATGGATTGAAAAAATTTAACAGCTCCACCAGAACCAGTGGGGTGATAGTTGAACTTCCGCCGCAGAGTTGGAAATGTCATATTTGGACAAGTCGAGAACAAAGACAGAAGCGGAGTGAGGGAATGAAAAGAGGACAAGAGAGGGGCTGGGTGCAAAGCACTGACCACAGAGCTGGTGGCGCCAGAAAAAATATGTGTGGGAAAAGGTCAAATTTGGCTGCCTACTGTTTGCACTGACATAAATATCACTCCTGATGGATCAACCAATCATTACTGCACGTTGACAGCTGCACGCCAGGCCGAACGGCCTCTTTCTGTGCTGCAACTTTCTATAATTTTATGTTTCCCAACAGCACGAGTCATTCTTCCATTTTATAACCCACTCGAGCGAGATGTACTTTCTTACCTTGTATTCGGCTTGTTTGAAATCAAAGCACAGAGCAAATTCAGCGAGATTTATTGTCATTTCCAGCACGAGATTTGTCACAAGACTAATTGAGCGACACATTAATGGTGTCAATCCTTCCCTGGAGCTCACCGCGTCCAAAGAGCATTGTTATCGTCTGCCTGTTATGTAACTTCTTGCAGTACATCTGCTGAACTATATAAGCTTTTCACAGCTCTGCTTTCTTCACATTGAAATCCAATGTGAAAATATGAGCATTTTCAAAGCTGAACAACGTAGACAAGACTGGAAGGGAAGTGAGATTGTGGATAATCGGCACTGTGCACATTCCTGTAATCAGTACTCGGGCGAATCAGGAAGATCCTGGTGTCTCTGTCCGCTGCTATCTGTAAACCGATCACGTTCTGTTTTACGTTCACACCATCTGACTGTGTTTGCATCAAGCAGCTAATTGACCTGGATGGGCAGAAAGAGCTGGAGGCGAATATCTGTCCTGCACAAGTTTCACAGCTAATTCAACAACCCCGCCTTTTCTCCACAGCCATTTATATTTTATTGTCTCTCAGTATTTCTGTTAAAGTGAAACACCACACACACCTGCTTTAACTGTGAGCTGCCACTTTTTCGACCAAAAGGACAATTTCAGCAGCAGTGGAAGTGGTATTTGAAACCGAGCTTCATTATTACTGCTCATCGCCTTTCCTAGCATTGCTACTCAAATAGAACAGAATCAAAGCAGCAACAATACGTCACAAGGCCCCACAAGCCTCCTCCGTCACTTTATAAGATCATGGCGGATCTCCAGCCTCAACACCAAATTCCCACCCGATCCCGATCGCCCTTCATTCCCTTAGAGTCCAAAAATCAGGAGAATGTTTGGATATTTTTTCTTCCATTGATCCGAGAGTTCTGTGGACACCAGGTTGAAATCAGCAATATAAGAAGCACAGTCGGTAAGATTGGAACTTTCCTGGGGAAACCCCAGTGGATTTTAAAAGCATCGTTTTCACCACTGGGACACGACGATTGACCAAGGCCCCAGTGCTTTGCACTCAATCATCAATAACATAATTCATAGCTTCCGCTTCTCAGCTGCAACTCCTTCCAAACATTATGATCCATTTTCCTCTGGATCTGTTTCTGGATTCAACATTTAACTGCTTGTGTCCTCATTTTGAAAACAGATTCGCTTCAATATCCAGCACAAATTGAATTGCAAATCTGAAGGACAATCATTGTAAAACAAGTCACTCGGTAACTCAAATCCCATGGTGCTCATTTTCAGATTCACATCAGTCAGTTTTTGAATAAAATGAAGGAATTTGACAGTGAAAAGATTTAGAAAGTTGGTGTGACTTTTATTTGTGACTCACTCACTCGGGTATTCTGTAAATGCTGCTCCGAGGTTTTGTGACCGTGATATAATCTACCTGAGTTTTCCTGAGCCTGTGCTCGGTGTGTTGTGAGGTTTGGCCCTGGTTGGGGTATCTTGCGTCTCAGGGATGGGCAGTAACCCGCTGATTGAAGCTGCAGTCGCCGCTTTCTGCTGGCAGCGGGTGATTGGAGAGTGCGGGGCCGGAATATTGCTGCTTTTCTGCTTTTCCCTGTCTCACTCACTGTGCAGCTGAGGAAGAAAGAACAATTGATGGGTTTGTTTGAATCCAATAACTTCATAAATTTCCAGTGTGTTGGATATCGGTACATGGTAGGTCTAAATGTTTTCTCATTATATTTGAAATGAATATTCGAAAAAAAGCTGCTTACCTGGGAGCTCACTGGATAATAGTGGAGCCGGCAACTTTTCCGGGGTCTTGACATTCAGCTCCAGTAGTCAATGTCAACCGGGAACTGAGTGACAATTAATGCTGAAAAAAAGGGGAAGTTTCGTCCCTGGGTGGTCTCGAACCACCAACCTTTCGGTTAACAGCCGAACGCGCTGACCAATTGCGCCACAGAGACCGACGCAACTGCTTAAAATGGTGTCATCAAGTTAAAGTTTCAGATTGCTGCTCCAGGAATGACAATTATTCTCTATCAGTTTTACTCTTCCAAAATAAAGGGTGGGACATTCATTGTGGATACATGGAAACAGTCTGATCCCACCCACTGCAAACACATCCCTGTCACCGGGAACCAGCTCTCCTACAACCGGTGCCGTCTTCCTTCGAGTCTTTCTCTGTCTTGTCTGTTACCAAGTATTCTGATTGTCCCAAAGCCGATATTAAGTTTGAATTCCTGAGGTGCAGTAACGAGAATCCTTTCAATGTCTCAGATCAGCTAATTTCACTGATAACATGGGGTCAATGTTCCAACGTCTTAAAGAAGGGAAAGGTGCCTTGACTGTCTCTGGTCAGTCGGACAGTTCACCCTTCATTCTCCTCTGATTCCGGTTCCCAAAGAATATCTGAAGATTCACAAAGCTGGAGACTGAGAGTTCTGTTTTGGTTCTTTCTCCATTTTCCGACCTGCCAACTGACAATATATTCCAAAATCTCGTCTCAATCCTCCGCATTGCATCATGTCCAGAGATGAGGAAATTCAGTTTTGTGGAGAGTTTATGGAGACCGGGATTGTCCTCTATGGAGCAAAGAAGGTTAAACGGAGATTTCACGGAGCTGCTCAAAGTGATGGGGGTGGGGGCAACGGGGACGGGGCGGTTTGATGGAGCAGATGGGGAGAAACTGTTTCCACTGACGGGGGTCAGCAACCAGAGGAATGGGATTTAAGATAATTAAAGAAGGACAGACTTGCATTTTAATAGCGCTATTCCAGACCAGTGGATGTCTCAAGCCACTTTCCAGCCAATTAAGAAATAAAAACAGACAATGTTGGAAAACTCAGCAGGTTTCTCTCTCAAAAGATGCTGTCAGGCCTGCTGAGTTTTTCCTGTATTTTCTGTTTTCCTTTCCAGATTTCCGCAGTTTTGCTTTTATTGAAGTGGAGTCATTGTTGTAATGCAGGGAACACGGCAGCCAATCACCGCTCAGGAAACAGCCAAAAGCAGGCACGTCACAATGAGCAGACCATGTGCTCTTGGTTGAGGGATAAACACTGACCAGGTCACGTGGCTTCAACGTGAACCCACAAATTATGATTATGGCTCTGCCCAGTTTTAAACCGGAGAACGTTTCATGTGTTAGACAAGCATGAAAATCACTTCACCACAGAAACAGAAAACAGCACAAAGGCTCAATTGGCTTCACTAAAATGTTAAGCGGTGACGTCATGCAGCAGCACATTGGATATTTGATTTGAAGAAATGGAATTTGGCTGTTCTCTTTAGGAATGCTGGAGACAGACTGATCAACAATATCATCATCAAATGGCACAGCTCTACAAGAGGTCTTTCGGACAATCAATCTATGTTAGTTTTGTTTAACGAGCTTTCTAGTTAATCTCAATTTATTTGTCTCTTTCCATAACCCTGATCTTTTTCTCCCTTTCAAGTCATTGTCCAATTCCATTTTGAAAACTCTGCGTTAAGAAAAAACAATATTGAAAGAGATGCAGGGCCCTCTGCTGTGTCTATGCACAATGTCTGAAAGTTAACAAAGTTTTCCTGACCTGAAGAGTTGGATTCTGAAACCTTTGACAGTTTTCAAATTTTTTGAAATCGTTGATGTCAAATCGAATTATCAAAAAATATTTACCCTGACCAAACATCTCCTCATTTTTCTCAGTCAATATATACAATCTCATTATCTATTACCAACATTTCATTGAGTAAACACGCAGAGTCACAAAGGAAAAAAATAAACATCATTTGAAACATCGAAATAATGAAACATTGAAAAAAGAAGTTAGCAGTGGAGATGATTTCTGTTTGTTACAAAGTGCAGGATGATCTGATTCACTGGCGGAACTGGTTCGAGTTTCCCAATGACCCCCCCCCCCCCCCCCGCCCTACTCCTTTGCTTCTGTTCTTTCCGTTGGCAAGACCAGTGAAGTAAATTATGACTAGCCCTTTAGAAACTGTTGGCGTGGCTGAGTGGTCTAAGCCGCTGGATTAAGGCTCCAGTCTCTATAGAAACATAGATTCCATTCGAATCCCACCGTCGCCAAACGTTCAAGTTATCTTCCTTTTAGAATATGCAGCTGTCCCATTTGAACCAACAGATCCCAACTCACATTAAACCCAGCGGAGTGTGCCGTGTTTTACTTTGATCGGGGGAATGAGGAGAGACAATATAAATATGAGTTGCTGTCGGAAAAAGGCGGGGTGTGAAATTGCAGTCGGTGAGTTGCTCTTCCAGAGAGTCGGCATGTGAACAATATGCTGAATGACCGTCTGATGTAGCCGTCTATGATTTTATACAAACTACATTCAAGCAAATCTGGGGCTTGGATTCGCGACTGTCTTGCTAAGGCAACAGGTTTTGAATCTATTGGGGTCTCCACAGGTGGGCTGGAATCCTGACAACTACTCTTCTTATCATTCCTGAAATTTACAGTGTACCTGCACAATTAAATTTCGACTAAGTTGAATAAAAAACATCCAAAACCCCCAGCGTTCTCTAATTTCCATTCATCTGCAAGCGTTCAGAAAAGTTACAGCTAGAAATGGGACAAAAACAAAGCCTTGCTTTCTGGATGTTTGCCTCGCCTTAGAGACAAACCCTTGCCCTCTGTCAGTCTCAGTGTATATTCCTGTGTGTGTTTCAATGCGGTTCAGTTCCCCATTTCACCATCCAAACATTATTCACGTTAGTTGTGTGGCTTCATATTAAGGTGGTACAGAGAATAAAAAGAGCAGTTTTAAAATATACAAGAGGAGCTTTCTTTCTTTTTTTTGAATGAAGACTTTTCAGCTTCTGAGGGTCGGTTAGGTACAAAGTGGAGGATGAACGAAATTGTCACTGAGCAACATTTAAACAGACAGACACCGAGTCCTTGTGGTTGAGTGGCTAAGGCAATGGACACATCGAGAGAATGAATTTTTAAATACAGATAGTCCAAACTGAAATCACTCGGACATTAGGAACTGTTTCTACTGCTGTCGGGTGTCGGAAGGAACAGGAATATAAAAGTTGATTCACAAATGTTCCAGGAACGGATAGGTTATAATCACCAGGAAAGGCTGAACAGCCTGAAGCTCTTTTCTCTAGAAAAGAGAAGGCTGAGAGAGGACCTGTTAGAAACGGGATGCTTTGTCCCTGTTTCGTCAGGGATTCGAGGTGAAATTTATTCACTCACCTGCAGATTTACATCTGCTGAATCTGCATCAAACAAACCATGAAATGTTTAGGAGATTGAAAGAAAGATTCTACATTGAGATGGATTTCTTAAGATCGAATTTTCTCATCTACTGAATCAGCATTTTTGTCAAACTCTCTCTGCTTTTAGATTACAACAGTGACTACATTTCAAAAAGATTTCATTGACTCTAAAGGGCTTCCCGTTGTCCTGGGTTGGTGAAAGGGTCTGTTTAAATGTAAGTCTTTATTTCTCTCTTTCTGTCTGTCAATCTAAGTTAACAATCATGTGGAAATGGTGAAGTGTATCTGTTCTTTTCAGTGTCTACCACTCTCTCTCCCTCTGTCTGCCTCTTTTTGTCCCTGTATATCTGCCTCGCTCTCTTTCACTCTCTCAGTCTCTCTGCCTGTGTCTCGATCTCTGTTCACTTTTGTGCTCTTTGTTCCCTCCATTCACTCGCTGTCTGTGTGCAACCAAGATTCACTGGGTTGATTCCTGAGTGACAGTGAACATGCTGAGAGGCTGTTTTCCCCTGTCTGGAGCGTCTAGAACTGGACTCACATTCTCCGGATAATGTGTCAGCCATTTAGGACTGAGGTGAGGAGACATTTCTTCACCCAAAGGCTTGTGAATCTTTGGAATTCTGTAGCCTGGAGCTCTGTGGATCCTCAGTCGATGAGTATATTGAAGGCTGAGATGGATAAATGTTTGGACTTTAAGTGAATGAAGGGCTATCGGGATCAGATGGGAAATTGGTGCTGAGTTTGGGGATCTGACATGAACTTCTTAAGTGGTAGCGGAGGCTCGAGGGGGCTGATGGCTAATTCCTGTTCCTTTTTCGATGTTTTTAATGTTTAGTGTTCAGTGGAAACACCATCAAGGCGACGGAAAACAGTAGGTTGAGAGAGGTAGCCTGGCCGAACGGCCTCAGGCGCTGGATTCAGGTCCATATTTGTGGATCCGCTGCCAAAGTTACAGGTGGTTCAGCTGTGGGTAACTTTGAATGCTCTCCTCTGATGACAAAGTGCCAGCTCAAAGTGAATGCGGGCGTGTATTGGGTTTAATTTTAACTGGAAGGAGGAGAGGCAATACAAATATTAATTGCTTTTGTGAGAATGCACGGCAGTGGAAGTAGTTGAGTTTTCTTCCAGACAGCCAGCACGGAGAAGATGGGCCGAAAGTCCGCCTCTCTGCTGTAGTCATCTTATATACCAACAACATTAACTTGTCCATAGGGTCAGTTGCCGTGGCCGAGTGGTTAAGGCGATGGAGTTCAAATCCATTGGGGTTTCCCCGCTGCTCATTATTCCTGGTTTTAACTCTGTGTCTGCAGAGTTAATTCTCGGTTAGATTCAATCAAATCCATCCAAGCACTAAATCGTCCAAGGGGGTTTTCCTATTTCCGTTCATTCATGAAAACGTTCACGAAACTTGTCGTAGGGGAACAAAAACCGAGCCAGGTTGGTGATATGCTTGCTTTCTGGGTCTTTGTCTCTCCTTAGAGACAAACCCTTGTCTTCTGTCACTCTCGGTGTATATGTCTGTGTGTGTCCCTCTGTGTGTGTCAATGTGGTTCAGTTCCCGAGGCGGTGAACACATTTTTTCCACCACACACTTTATTCACATTAGCTGTGCAGTTTCATATCAAAATGTTACAGACATAAATATCAGGATGGAAAATGCAGGGGGAGTTTGCAATGTTTGGAAGGAGGTGCAGCTAAGAAGTGGAAGATTAAGCGAGGAGTTTTCTCCTCATTTAACACGAGATTTGGGACCAGATCTGGGAGATATTTGTGCCGATGTAAACGGTAAAATCTTCCCTCTTACCGCTAAATTTTGCCGTGCAGCATCCTCTCTATTGTCAGCGCTTTGCAGCCGATCACAGCCCTTCTCTCATTCACTATCTTGACCCCTGTGTTTGTTCCTTACCGGGTGTAACCGGATGACATTTCCAACTCTGGTGCAAAGTTCAAGCTCCCACGCCACGGATTCCGGCAAAGGTGATCGGCATTTCTCTAACGGAATTATCCAAACTCTTTTTCATTGTTTGCACGAGGTCAACAAATTATCATTCCCTGACCGGTAATCGAACCCGGGCCACGGCGGTGAAAGTGCCGAATCCTGACCACTAGACCACCAGGGAAGCTGCGCTAAATTTTTACAACCTGGCTTATCTATGTTACCTGTGCATTTTATTTTTATTTCCGACCCCTTTCACCAGAGACACGTTTCAAATGAACATAAGAACATGAGAAGAAGGAGCAGGAAAGGCCCCTCAAGCCTTTCAATAAGATCATGGATGATCTGCCCAGGCCTCAACTCTTCTTTCGTGTCAGCTCCTCATAGCCCCCAATTCCCCGATATTTCAAAAATCTATCTACCTCTCCTTTTAATACTTTCAATGATCTAGCCTCGACAACTCTCTGGAGTAGAGAATTCCAGACATTTACTACCTTCTGAGAGAAGAAATTCCTTTGCATCTCAGTTTTAAATTAGTGCTCCCTTATTCTGTAACTATGTTCCCTAGATCGAGTGGAAACGCCTTCTCTACATGAACCTGTCAAGACTCCTCAGAATCTTGTAGGTTTGAATAAGATCACCCCTCATTCTTCTAAACTCTAATGAATAAAGGTTTAACCTGTTTCGCTGTTCTTCATCCCAAAAAGTAGCCTGCTGAATCTATTTTGAACTGCCTCCAATGCCAGTATATCCTTTCTTAAATACGGGGGCCAAAATTGTGCACAGTACTCCAGATGCGGCCTCACCAACACCCTGCACAGTTGTAACAAGACTTCCAGATTTTTAAACTCCAACCACGAGCAAAACAGGCCAACATTCCATTTACCTTCTTAATTACTTGCTGCACCTGCATGCTAACCTATTGTGTTTAATGCACAAGAACACCCAGATCCCTCTGTGCTGCACTTTTTTGGAGTCTCTCTCCATTTAAATAATAGACTGCCTTTTGATTCTTCCGTCCAAACACTTTCCTACATTAAACTCCATCTGCCAAGTTTTTTGCCCACTCACTCAACCAATCTATACCCCCTTGCAGATTCCTTATGTCCTCATCACAAAATGCACTCCTACCTATTTTTGTATCGTCAGAAAATTTGGATACATTACACTCTGCCCCTCCTCCAAGTTATTAATATAGATAGTAAATAATTGAGGTCCTAGGATTGATCCTTGTGGCACTCCACTAGTTACGTCTTTCCAACCTGAAAAATCCCGACTCTCTGTCTTGTGTGTGTGAAATTGGGCTCTTTACATTGCAGGGTCTGTGTAGGGTAATAGGGATCACGGTCTCCCACACACGGAAAGTTTCCCCGCTACATTGCAGGGTTTGTGTAGGGTAATAGGGATCACGGTCTCTCACACACGGAAAGTTTCCCCGCTACATTGCAGGGTTTGTGTAGGGTAATAGGGATCACGGTCTCTCACACACGGAAAGTTTACCCGCTTGAAGCATTAACAGTATTAAATGTAGGGAAAGGTTGCATCATTCCTGTTTGTTGTTAAATAGTAACCGGATGCATCATCTCAAAACAAAGTGACATTTATACTTCTCCAGGTTTTGAATGATCTTCTGAAAAATGCATGGCTCGGAAATTAGAGGGAAAGATGGGGGCGGATTTTCCGTAAGTTTGTTCGCACTTGTGTGAGGTGTTGAATGAGCTGCTGATGTGCTCTGTCACCTGATGATTCTAATGTTAGATCAATTTCTCTGCTGCATGGCTAAGGTTTTCCACCGAATTGTACTTCCACAAAACAAGGTCCTGCAGTGCAATAAGACAGCATAGTTTGATGTTCTGCAAAGAGCTGCATGTTGCTGTCGTAGCCTAGTAGTTATCACATTTCCTTTACACGCGGAAGATTCTCTGGTTGGAAACTCACATTAGAACTGGCAACATTTGTGGAAAATTTTCTTGCCGCCATTGACAACACAGATCCGTATGACAATGAGTGTTGATGGCGGGGGGTGGGTGGAGAATCGGAAGTTTGGTCCCCGAGTGGTTTTGAACCACCAAACTTTCAGTTGGTCGAACACGCTGCTGCAGGAACTAATACAACTTCCTGTCTTCCTTATACAAGCATAGCCAAGTCTCTTTGCACATCAACACACAACTTTCTCACCTTTTGAAACATGTCCTGCTTTGTTGCTTTTTAAAAATTACTTTTACGACCAAGTGAGTTACTTCAGTCTTTGCAACATTTTTCTCCGTCTGCCGTCTTGTTAGCCAAGCACCTCTTATATATTATAAAAACAGAACATGCTGGGAAAACTCAGCTGGTCTGACAGCATCTGTGGAGAGGGAAACAGTGTTAACGTTTCGATTCCATGTGACCACTCTTCAGAGCTGAAGAGAAGTAAAAAGTGATGGGGTTTAAACTGTTCAAGTGGGGCAGGGTGGGGAGGGGGCGGGGAGGATAGAGCAGGTGAAGCTGGGTAGAATGTCAGCGAGAGGTGGGAGCTAAGGAGAGACTGACAAACGTATCAAGGACACAATAAAAAGGGAGTGTTAATGGCAGTGGTGAGGGCTGAAGAAGGTGCTGATAGTTGCATAAAAGTACGAAAGCAGAATGTGTGAATAGCAGAACAAGGGTCAGCACTCTGGGAAAGAACAACATGGAACGAGTAACAGATGGCGCTTTTGGAGTTGGGGTGGGGTGGGAAGAGAGGGAGGTAGTTGGGAAAAAAGGATTGAAAAGGGATAAAAAGGGGGATGAAATAATGAATAAATGAGTAAAAAAAAAGTAAATAAAATACATTTTTATAAAGGGATTTTAAAAAGTGTGTAAATGGAGGAGAGAGTTCATGGTCTGAAGTTGTTCAACTAATGTTAAGTCCAGAAGGCTGCAAAGTGCCTATGCAGAAGATGAGGTGCTGTTCCTCCACTTTGCGTTGGGCTTCACTGGAACATTGCAGCAGGCCAAGGACAGACATGTGGGCATGAGAGCAGGATGGGGTGATGAAATGGTAACCGACAGGAAGGCCTGGGTCATGCTTGTGGACAGATTGAAGGTGTTCTGCAAAGTGGTCACCCAGTCTGCGTTAGGTTTCCTCAATGTAATAGTTGCAGATGTAGAACTTCCTATTTCCAAAACCCACCAACTTAATCAATGCGGCTCCTCTGAAACTTTCAATGCAAATATTGATCCTTTATAAGGTGCCGTTCCCAGAACTACACACAGTCCTCCAGTTGTGACCTAACCAGGGCTTTGTATAGCTGTAGCAAACCTTTCCCAACAGGTTCTACAGCAAGAGCAATAAGATTGTATATATCGACTGAGAAAACGAGGAGATGCTTGATCAGAATAAATTTCGTTAAATCCAAATCAACAGTTTAAGTACTTTTTTGTTCAAAAGCTACGGAATAATCATAAGTGCAATTCTTGGTGTCATTGAGTCAAGGAAACTTTGGTAACGCTGCAGAATTTAGCAGACTGGGCACCGTAGAAGCTCCTTCTCATCTTTCAATATCATTTTTATTAAATCAGTATTTTCCAAGTGAAATTGGAGAATAAGTTGAGAGGGGGAAATCGGGGTTATGCAGAGAAGGAAGGAAAATCGGATGAATGAGGAGGCTCTTAGAAAGCTTAGGCATAGAAAGGATAAGTGGAAGGCTCTCTTACTGCGCTTTGCCATTTGATGATGACATTGTTGATCAGTCTGTCTCCAGCATTCCTAATGAGAACAGCCAAATTCCATTTCTTCAAAACAAAGACCAAAAGTGCTGCTGCATGACGTCACCGCTTAACATTCCAGCCAGGTGCCTGCGCAGTTCAGAGGAGACAAGTAACATCCCAGATTTATCTGATATTTGATGTATTCGTTTTAATTTTCCAAATTCCCTATATTTGGGCAAGATCCCATGAGATTGGAAAACAACAAATGTAATACGTTGGCTCCAAAACTGAGTGAGACAGGAAACAAAAGGTTCGATGCTATTTTTAGTGACGTTATGGCAGAACACATTAAAAAGTTCAAGGTAATCAGGCAGAGTCAACAGGGTTCTGTTAAAGAAAAATCGTCTTTGACCAATTTGTTAGAGTTCTTTGAATTAGCATATATTATGGATAATGGAGAACTGGTGGATGTGCTGCACTTCGGCTTCCAGAAGGCATTTTATAAAGTGACACATCAAGTGTTTTTTGTGGAAAGTAAAAGTTCATAGTGGAGGGGGTAACAGATTGGAATGGATAGAAGATTGGCTAGCTAACAGGAAAAGAGATTAAGAAAAATGGCTCACTTTCTTGTTGACGGGATCAGTGGTATGTCACAGGGATCAGTGCTGGGGACTCGGCTTTTTACAATGTGTATAAATGAGTTGGATGATTGCCCAAGGAATGGTTGCTAAATATGCTGACGACAGAAAGATAGTTGGAAAAGTAATTTGTGGAGTTGACATAAGGACCTGAAAAGGGACATAGATAGATTAAGTGAATGGATAAAGATCTGGTAAATGGAATATAATGTGGGCAAATGTGAAATTGTCCATTTTGGCAGGAAGAATGAAAAAGCATATTATCTAAATGGTGAAAGATTGCCGGGCTCCGAGATGTAATGGTTAGCATGCAAACATAGCAAGTAATTAGGAAAGCTAATAGGATGGTATTGTCGCTGGACTAATAGTCAAGGGAGCCAGGGTAACACTCCGGGTTCGAATCCCTTCTCTTCTTCTTTCATTCCCACACTCTGCCTCTGTGTTTGTCCTCGACTGTGATATTTCCACTGTAATTGGTGAAACGAGTGTGGATTGCTGTAAAAACCCGTCTGGTTCACTAATGCCCTTTAGGGAAGGAAATCTTACCTCGTCTGGCCACACGTGACTCCAGGCCCACAGCACTGTGGTTCACTCTTAAAATACCCCCTGAAATGACCACTCAATTGTAACAAAGACACATAAAAGGAATGAACGGACTACCCAATATTTGACCAAGGCACTGGAAGCGACAATGGCAATCTCAGCCCTGTCGACCCTGCAAAGTACTCCTTACTAACATCTGCCTAACAGACTAGTCAAGCAAACAGCCTGACATATGGAATCGTACCTTACAGAGAATGCCTCAGACACCACCATCTCTGGGTATATCCTGTCCCACCGAGGACAGGCCCAGTAGTGGTGGCGGCACAGTCGGGAGGGAGTTGCCCTGGGAGTCCTCAATATTGATTCCGGACCCCATGAAGTCTCCTGGAAACAGGTCAAATGTGGGCAAGGAAAGCCTCGTGTTGATTAGCACGTATCATCTTCCCTCAGCTGATGAATCAGTGCTGCTCCATGTTGTACACCATTTGGAGGTGGCAAGGGTGCAGAATGTATTCTGGGTGGGAGACTTCAATGTCCATCGCCAAGCATGGCTCGGTAGTGCCACTACTGACCTAGCTGGCTTAGTCCTAAATAACATAGCTGCTAGACTGGGTCTACAGCAAGTGGTGAGCGAAAAACATGCTTGACCTCATCCTCACCAACCTGCCTGCCTCAGATGCATCTGTCCATAACAGTATTGACAGGGGTGACTGCTGCACAGTCATTGCGGAGACGAAGTCCCGTCTTCACATTAACAATGTCCTCCATCGTGTTGTGTGGCACTACCACCATGCTAAATGGGATAGATTTCGAATTGATCTAGACTGGGCATCCATGAGACGCCGTGGGCCATCAGTAACAGCAGCATTGTACTTGAACATAATCTGTAACCTCATAGCCCTGCATATCCCCCATTGTACCATCCCCAGCAAGCCAGGGGATCAACCCTGATTCAGTGAAGAGTGCAGGAGGGCATGTCAGGAGCAGCACCAGGCATACCTAAACATGAGGTGTCAACCTGGTGAAGATACAACAAAGGGCTACTTGCATGCCAAACAGCATAAGCAGCAAATGATGGACAGGGCTAAGTGATCCCACAACCAATGAATCGGATCTAAGCTCTGCAGTCCTGTGACAATCAGTCGAGAATGGTGGTGGACAATTAAACGACTCACTGGAGATGGAGGTTCCACAAATATCCCCAAACTCAATGATGGGGAAGCCCAGTACATCAGTGGAAAAGATAAGGCATTTGCTACAATCTTCAGCCAGAAGTGCCGAGTGGATGGTCCATCTCGGCATTCCTCAGAAGTCCCCAGCATCACAGATGCCAGTCTTCAGCCAGTTCGATTCACCCCACATGATATAAAGAAGCGACTGAAGGCACTGGTTACTTCAAAGGCTATGGACCCTGACAATATTCTGGCAATTGTACTGAAAACTTGTTCTCCAGAACTTACCGCGCCCTTAGCCAAGCTGTTCCAGTACAGCTATAACACTGGCATCTATCCAGCTATGTGGAAAATTGCCCAGGAATGCCCTGTACACAAAAATCAAGACAAATCTAACTCAGCCAATTACCACCCCATCAGTCTACTCTCTGCCATCAGTAAAGTAATGGAAGGGGTCACTGACAATGCTATCAAGCAGCACTTACTTAGCAATAACCTGCTCACTGATGCCCGGTTTGGGTTCCGCCAGGGCCACTCAACTCTTGATCTCATTACAGCCTTAGTTCAAACATGGACAAAAGAGCTGAGCTCCAGAGGTGAGGTGAGAGTGACTGCCCTTGACATCAATGCAACATTTGACCGAGTGTGGCATCAAGGAGCCCTAGCAAAACTGGAGTCAATGGGAATCAGGGGGGAATACTCTACACTAGTTGGAGTCATGCCGAGCACAAAGGAAGATGGTTGTGCTTGTTCGAGGTCAGTCATCTCAGCTCCAGGACATCACTGCAGGAGTTCCTCAGGATAGTGTCCTCAGCCCAACCATCTTTAGCTACTCCATCAATGATTTTCCGCCCATCATAAGGTCAGAAGTGGGGATGTTCGCTGATGATTGCACAATGTTTAGCACAATTCGCGAGTCCTCAGATACTGAAGCAGTCTATGTCCAAATGCAGCAAGGCCTGGATAGTATCCAGGCTTGGGATGCCAAGAGGCAGATAACATTCGTGCCACACAAGTATCAGGCAATGACCATCTCCATCAAGAGAGAATCCATTCATCGCCCCTTGATGTTCAAGGCATTACCATCACTGAATCCCCCAGTGTCAATATCCTCGTTGTTACCATTGACCAGAAACTGAACTGGACTAGCCATATAAATACTGTGGCTACAAGAACAGGTCAGAGGCTAGGAATCATGTGATGCGTAACTCATCTCCTGACTCTCCCAAAGCCATCTACAAGGCACAAGTCAGAGTATGATGGAATACTTTCCACTTGCCTTGCTGAGTGCAGCATCCAAAACACTCAAGGAGCTTGACACCATCCAGGACAAAGCAGCCCAATTAATTGGCACCGCATCCACAAACATTCACTCCCTCCACCACTGACGCACCGTAGCAGTGTTGTAGATGCACTGCAGGAATTCACCAAGGCTCCTTAGGCAGCACCTTCCAAACCCACGACTGTAACCATCTATAAGGACAGGGGCAGCAGGTAGATGGGAACGCCACCGCCTTGAAGTTCTCCTGCAAGTCACTCACCATCCTGACTTGCAAATATATTGCCATTCCTTCATTGTCGCTGGGTCAATATCCTGGAACTCCTTTTCTAACAGCACTGTGGGTGTACCTACACTACACGGACTGCAGCGGTTTAAGAAGGCAGTTGACCACCACCTTCTCAAGGACAACTAGGGATGGGCAATAAATGCTGGCCTAGCCAGCGATGCCCACATCCCGAGAATGGATAAAACAAAGAAAAATATCAGCATGAAAGATATAATAAGAGATTGGCCCTTTCTATGTATATCCTACAACAACAACTTATATTTATAAAGCGCCTTTAACCAAATGAAACGTCACAAGGCGCTCCCCAGGAGCATTATATAACAAAGTGTGACACTGAGCCACATATTCAGTCAGAGGACTAAAAGCTCGGTCAAAGGGGAGACTTTAAGAACTGTCTTAAAGTAGGAAAGTATCGACTTCATGTTCCAGCAAACAGCAATGGTGCTACTCATTAGTGAAGAAGTCACTTGAGTTCAAGTTTAACAAGACGGAGAAAGTTTTCTCTGGTGAAGAGATCGGGAATGAAAAAAAAGCCAAATATTCAGTTTATTGGCAGTTTCCCTGATGACAACTGACCAGGAATCGGCGCTTCCAGTGGACCAACAGCGAATAGGGTGGAGGGTTTTGGAAATTGAAAGGTACACATGAGCAGCTTGTGGGACTATTTCACCTCACTGTCAATTTCATGTTCCTGCTCACAGATACCGTTATTTTCATTGGCTGAAGAAGTCGTTTGTGTTGAACCTAAACAGGCAGTTTTGTGGTTTAAGAGATTTGAGATGGAACAAAAAGAGGCAAAAGCAGCATAGATAAGCCAGCTCGAGAAATGATTTGGTCGCTTCCCTTGTGGTCTAGTGGTTGGAATTTAGCGCTTTCACTGCTGTGGCCTGGGTTCGATTCCCAGTCAAAGAATAAAGGTTTGTGGATTTCGAGAAATTGTTTAAGCAAGTATTGATTACTTATTGATTGAAAACATTTAGCAGCTCTGCCAGAAGCGGAAGAGTGAGAGTATCGCCTCGGAGCTGGAAAAATCACACTTGGAACAAGTGGAGAACACAGAGGCGGAGTGAGGGAATGGCTGAAGAGTAGGGCTGGTTGTAAAGCACTGACCAGAGATGTGGGTGCGAGGCAAAATATGGGTGGGAGAAGGACAAATGTTGCTCTCTACTGATTGTACCGTCACAACTATCACTCCTGTTCAATCACCCTGCTCTTTGAAAGCAGCACGAATGGCCTCTTTCTTTGCTCTAACTTTTATAATTTTATGTTTCCCAATAACACGGGTCATTCTGCCATTCATAACCCACTCGAGCGACATATACTTTCTTCCTTGTATTCGGCTCTTAACAAGCCAAAACACGGAGAAAATTCAGCGAATTTTCTTGTCATTTCTAGGACCAGGTTTGTCACGAGACTAATTGAGCGACACATTAATGGTGCCAATTCTTCACTGGAGCTCACCACGTCCAAAGAGCACTGTTACCATCAGCCTGCTATGTACCTTCTTGCAGTACATCTGCTGAACAATATAAGCTTATCACAGCTCTGCGTTCTTCACATTGAAATCCAGTGTGAAAATATGAACAATTTCAAAGTTGAACATCGTACTATAATGTGCTCGCACAACGTACAAACAGACTAGAAGGAGAGTGTGACTGTGGATAATAGGCACTGTGGACATTCCTGCAATCAGAATCTGGGGGGATCAGGAAGATGAGATCCTGGTGTCTCTTTACCCTGCAAGATTGTCTGAAAATTTATTGCCTTGTGTCTGACTTTCCCACGAACTGACTCTGTCTGCATCCAGCAGCTAATTGACCTGGGAGCTGGACACGAGACAGGGACAGAAGCAGAATTAGATGCGACATGAAAGTGCTTTGAATTTGATGTCTGCCAGTTGCTTTCAATGGTGAATGCCTGCCTTGCAGCGATTAGTTGGAGTTTTTTTCTCCTTTTTGAAAGAGGCTCAAACCAAAGACCCTGAGATTAAGAGTCACGTGCTCTACCGATTGAGCTAGCTGGGCAAGTGATCAAGGTCCGCTTCATATCCCAACACACATGGAGACACTTGTTGCTTTCAACCTGATACCTCAGCTTGTTCCGAATATCAAAGTGTGTAAGGTAATCATCCTACAAAAGCCCCAAGGTTGCAATGCATTCCTCTCAATCATTAATAACATCATTCACATCTTCCACTTCCTAGCTGCACCTCCTTCCAAATACTGTGATCGATTTTCCACAGGATTTGTTCCTGGATTTAATATTTATCTGCTTTATGAACTCATTTTGAAATCAGATTACCTTCAACATCCACACAAATTGAATTGCAAACCTGACGGACAAACAATGGAAAACAAGTAACTCAGTCACACAAATCCCATGGTGCTCATTTTCAGATCTTCAACAGTCAGATTTTCGATAAAATGAAGGAATTTTACAGTGAAAAGACTTGGAAAGGTGGTGCGATTTTTATTTGTGACTCACTCACTCGGGAATTCTGTAAATGCTGCTCGGAGGTTTAGTGACCGGGATATAATTTTCCTACGTTTTCCTGAGCCTGTGCTCGTTGTAGTTGGAGGTTTGGCCCGGGTCGGAGTATCTCGCGTCCCAGGGATGGGCAGTAACCCGTTGGTTGAAGCTGCAGTTGCTGCTTTCTGCTGGCAGCGGGTGATTGGAGAGTGCGGGGCCGGAATATTGCTGCTTTTCCCTGTCTCACTCACGGTGGAGCTGAGGATGAGGGAATCGTTGATGGGTTTGTCTGAAACCAATAGTTTCTTACATTTCTACTGGGTTAGATGAAGGTACATAGTTCGTAGAAATCTTTTCTCACAATATTTGACAGAAAAATAATATTTTTCAAAAAGCTGTTTGTGCGGGAGCTCACTGGACAACAGTAGATCTGGAACCGTTTTGGGGATATTATCTTGTAGCCCAAGTACCCAATGACAACCCGGAACTGCATGACAATGAATGTTGATGGGGGAAAACAGTAAAAGCTTCACTCCGGGATGGTCTTGAATCACCAACCTTTCAGTTAACAAGAAAACACACTGACCAATTGTGCCTCAGAGACTTATAGAAGTTCAGTCTACAAGGTATCCTAACCAGGGTGTCAGTGAGTCAAATCTTCAGATTGCTGTTACCCAGATGACTATCGCTCTCTATCCGTCTTGCGCTTCCAAAATAAAAGTTGGGTCATTCATTGTGAACACATGGAAACAGTCTGGTCCCGCCCACTGCAGGCCCAACCATATCACCGGGAACCAGCTCTCCTACAACCGATGCCGTCTCCGTTCAAGCCTCTTGCTGTATTGTCTGTTTCCAAGTATTCTGATTGTCCCGAAGCCGATATTAGGTTTGGATTCCTGATGTGCAATAACGAGAATCATTTAAATGTCTCAGATCAGTTAATTTCACAGATAACATCAGAGTCAATTTTCCATAGTCTTAAAGAAGGGAAAGGTGCCTTGACTGTCTCTGGTCAGTCGGACTGTTCACCCTTCATTCTCTGATTCCATTCCTCAAAGCGGATTTTCATTTTCTCTTTGAGTTCCTTGACTACATCTGGCAGCATCTTTGATTTGAGAGGCATAATTTATAGTTCAGATGTAATGCAGTTCCGATGAAAGATTACAGACCTGAAATGAAAACTATGTTTATCTCTCCACAGAGGCTACCAGGTCTGCTGAGAATTCCAGTATTTTCTGTTTTTATTTCAGATGACCAGCATCTGTAATATGTTGCTTTTCTTTACCTGATTAGTGAAACATATAAGATTCTGAGCGTACCTGGCAGGGCGGGTGTTGAGAGGATGTTACCTCTTGTGGGAGAATCTAGAACTAGGGGTCACTGTTTAAAAATAAGCGGTCACCCATTTAAAACAGAGAGGCAAAGTTTTTTTTTCTCAGAGAGTCATGAGTCTTTGGAACTCTCTTCATGAAAAGACTATGGAAGCAGAGTCTTTGAATATTTTTAAGGCAGAGATGGATATATTCTTGGTAAGCAAGGGGGTGATAGGTTATCGGGGGTAGACGGGGTACAGATTTCAGGTTACTGTCAGGTCAGCCATGATCTTATTAATTGACGGAGCAGGCTTGAGGGGCCTAATGGCCTACTCCTGCTCCGTGTTCTTATGTAGTGTTAAGGATGTGGAACCCATTACCAGCAGATTTCGAGATCCATGTCTGAGCTGAAAACGTGCAGGTAAGCTCACATTGTAAACAGATTGTTCACCAGGTGGAAATGGAAAGGGATTCGCCCTATCATCCCAATTACTGACACAGCAACACAGTCTCGCCGGTGTTATGACTGATGCAGTTGGTAAAGTGGAGTTATTTAAAATTCCCAGAGGGAAACCTTAAACAACTGTCACAACCTATCATTTTAAGTGTTATGTTTGAGATGCGACCCTAAATTCAGGAATCAGCTCTCGAAGTTTTAAATTAAACAAAATGAAACATTTTAGTAATTTACACGGATGAAAATATATATATACACATGGCTACAAATTATTACTCTCAGAACTTTTTAAAAATTCCCAAACTAATCTCCATTAAGGCAACAGCAACCCATAGACTTAACCAGACACCAGGCAAAGCATTTTCACCATACGAATTCAAAATGAGGTTCTTTTCATTTGTTCCTTGTGGAGTCAATTGGAGGCTTGCAGCTGCCTTTTGATCTCACGTTGCCTCTGTTCTGCACACCCAAAATGATTGTCTTGTTGTCCCCAGTATCACTGATTGAATGCAAATTCTCATTTCCCAACCAGCCTCTTTGAACACCACATTTAAACAATGAAAGTCCTTTCATAATACCAATTTTGTTAAAACATATAAACATATTGCTTGGTAGCTGCTAGGTAGGTGTCCATTTTCACCCTACTTGTTGAATACTCTATTAAAAAATGCAAATGCACGTTATTCCTCTTACATCTCAAAACTAGCACACATCAAAGCACCCAGGCTAGCTGGCCTTAATCCAAATAAGACACACCCACAGACTAAACCTCAATTTTAAAAGAAAAGTATTTTCCAAAATATTATGTACATTAATAGCTTCATGACACCGGTGGGAGGCCTTTCAGATACTTCACATGAACAAAGGGCTTTATTTAGTTTGCCCACATGTTAACACTCCATCTTTAAAGGTTCAAAGGATTTGATCCACAATCAGAGGATTGCTAGTGGCAAAAGACGGTTTAAAAGCCACCAACTCACCGCAACTGCTGAGATTCCACTGAGTTCAGATCTAACTCTAGTGGTTTGTTCTGCTGTTCATTACACCCAGGAGAGAATTATGGTGGAGCCCAGAGTAATTTGGTCGCTGTATCAATTGATTCAACAATTTGATGCCTTTCCCCAATGGCACCCATCGTATCTGACTATATGACAGAGGTTTCTATCCGACATTTTCACCCTTCAATGGCGGAGCGATCACCCAGCATTCGCTGCGGGACAGAATGTGCCCTATTCTCACGAGAAAAGTTCTTCGCACATGCGCACTATTGTATGTGCTTGGAGCGTGCGCAATGCGGTCTGTTTCATGAGCATGCGCAGTGCTGGTCTGAGACTGAATCTGCTCAGAGCGGGAGAGGAAATATCGAGTGGAGCAAACTAACAGAGTTAGTGGGTGTGTGAGGAGGAATGGAGCCAGCGGAGTGGGCAGGGAGGCTTCATAAAGACACAGTGCAGGTTGAAGACCTCAAATAACAAGGTACGGGGTTTGCGGTTGCAGGGAACGGACCGAAAAAGTCTGGATTTCTCTCTTCACCAGCATGGGGGAAACGGCCGCCATATTTATAGGGGGTAATGTGCAGCAGCGCGCATGCGCGGTCATACTGGTCCAGGTAGCTGGAGGACAGAATGTTGTGCATTTCTATCCTGGACTAACACGGATGGATTTTGGAAACTCCTTTTACAGGGGGTTAGAAGGGGAGGATTTACACACAGCAAACTTAGCCCAAGAGAAATATTTGTCTCTTAATTTATGTCCTGGATTGACAGTGATGGATTGTTTGTAAACTCCTTTTTCACAGAATCACACAGTGCTGAAGAGGCCCTTCGGCCCATCGAGTCTGCACCGACACGTGAGAAACACTTGACCTACCTCCCTAATCCCATTTTCTAGTACTTGGCCCATAGCCTTGAATGTTATGACGTGCCAACTGTTCATCCAGGTACTTTTTAATGGATGTGAGGCAACCCGCCTCCACCACCCTCCCAGGCAGTGAATTCCAGACCGTCACCACCCTCCCAGGCAGTGAATTCCAGACCGTCACCACCCTCTGGGTAAAAAAGTTTTTTCTCACATTCCCCCTAAACCTCCTGCCCCTCACTTTGAACTTATGTCCCCTTGTGACAGACCCTTCAACTAAGGGGAACAGCTGCTCCCTATCCACCCTGGCATGCCCTTCATAATCTTATACACCTCAATCAGGTCGCCCCTCAGTCTTCTCTGCTCCAACGAAAACAACCCAAGACTATCCAACCTCTCTTCACAACTTAAATGTTCCATCCCAGGCAACATCCTGAGATATTAAATGGGAAGGATTTGCGGATTGGAAACGGAAACAAAACTTCACATTAAGATTTGACAGAATGACTTGATTCATCGGAACTTGATATTATCGGCCTCGAATTGTAAGCATTGAGTTCCAGGTCATTGCCACTCGCTGTGTAAAATTTTTTCCTCATATGCTTCCTGTAGATCTTGCCCCAAATCTTAAATTTGTAATCCCTTAAATCTGTATTCATGTAATCCTTTTATGATCAGATACTGTGAACAGCCTTTCTTTAACTACCCTATCTAAACCTATCATAATCTTGTACACCTCTCTCAAATCTCCCCTCAATCTACTTTTCTCTAAGGAGAACAACCCCAGTTTCTCCAAAGTAATCTTACAACATCCCTCATCCCTCGACCCATTCTGGTAAATCTCCTCTGCCCCCTCTCAAGGACCCTCACATCCTTCACAATGTGTGGTGATCACTGGTTTGCACAGACCCGGATGTTCTGTGCCCGTGTGTATGACATCATCACACATCGAAAATTACACGGTGACATCATCACACATCGACAATTACACTGTGACATCATCACACATCGACAATTACACAGTGACATCAACCCGCTCCCCAGGTATTTCCTCAACTGGGAGATTTTTCTCTGACTCCAGTGCTTCTGATATCTTTCCAGCTGCAGGCTCCAACAGGAGAGTTTAACATTACAAACTCTGAATTTATTTCACAGCTGAATGTTTTTGACCATTTATCTACAATGTAGACTTTTGTGCAGTGCTCTGTTATCTGTAAGAGGTTTCATGCCTCATGGGCTGGTGTGACTTCTTTACTGTGGATCTAAATCCATGTTCATCCATTCCTCTGTTTCACCTCTGCCCCCCGATCACTTCTCTGCCATTGTCTAACTTCCTCTGTCTCTAGTTATGGGCGTATTTTAGCTCCATTTAGGATTTTACTGTTACTTCTGCCGACAGTGTCTAAAGGAAGTTTCCATCGCTCCCCAAACCTGACCATGTGCTGCTGTCTTCCCAGCTTTACCTTCCCATCTTTCATAGTCAGGAATTGTTTTTCTCGCACTATAATCCATTTCTCTTCCACTTCTGAGCTTCTGTTGACCATCAAATTCTAAGTAATTTTTATTCTCTGTAATTCATTCTGCATGGCCTGAAATGTTAGCTCTGTTTCTCTCTCCACAGATACCAGCAAATATTGCCAATCCCCAGTTGCCTGTGGAGAAGATCATGTTTGACCTTCTTGAACCGCTGCAGTCCGTGTGGTGAAGGTGCTCCCACAATGATGTTAGGTAAGGAGTTACAGGTTATTCACCCAGCGATGAGGAAGGAACATTGATATACATCCAGATCAACAACAATAATTTGTATTTATATCGCACTTTCAATGTAAGACAATATTCCAAGGCATTTCACAGAAATGTTGCAAAGCAATGTTTAACACTGAGCAACATAAGGAGATATTAGGGCAGGTGACCAAAAGCTTGGTCAAATGGGTCGGTTTTAAGGAGCATCTTAAAGGGGAGAAAGAGAAGTGGAGAAGTTTAGGGAGGAAATTCCAGAGCTTGTGGCCAAGGCAAATGAAAGAATGGTCACCAATGGTGGAGCAATTAAAATCAGGAATTCTCAGGAGGCTGGAATTAGAGGAGCTGAGATACCTCAGAGGGTTGTGAGGCTGGATTACAGAGATAGGGAGGGTGAGATCCTGGAGGGTTTTGAAAATACGGATGAGAAATTAAAAATTTTGCTTCTTATCCTGGAGCCTTTGTAGGTCAGTGAGCACAGGGGCGATGGGTGAACAAGACTTGGTGTGAGTAAGCGCATGGGTAGCAGAGTTTGGATGGCCTCAAGATTACAGGGAGGTTGAATGTGGGAGATCGGCCAGGAGTGTGTTAGGATAGTTAAGTCTAGAGATAACAAATGAATGGATGAGAGTTTCAGCAGCAGATGAGCTGAGACTGGGCTGGAGTCGGGCGATGTCACTGAGGTGGAAATAGGCGGTCTTGGTGATGATGTGGATATGTGGTTGGAAGCTCATCTTGGGGTGAAATATTTCACCATGGTTGTGAACAGTCTGGTTCAGCCTCAGACAGTTGTCAGGAGAGGGATGGAGTCGGTGGATAGGGAGTGGAGTTTGTAGTGGGGACTGAAGACAATGTCTTCAATCTTCTCAATATTTAAATGGAGGAAATTTCTGTACATCCAGTACTGGATGTCAGACAAGCCAGGACGATGTATGACTTGGAGAAGAACTTGGAGGTGATGGTGTTCACATACACCTGTTACCCTGGTCCTTCTAGGTGGTGGAGGTTGAGGGTTTGGGAAGTTTTGTCAAAGTTCTGGTTTAGTTGTAGATCTATATCGAACCTCTCCTCATCCACTACCTCTCCCACTCCCCTTCTCTCTCTGCCTCTCCCACTCCCCTTCTCTCCCTGCCTCTCCCATTCCCCTTCTCTCTCTGCCTCTCCCTCTCCCCTTCTCTCTCTGCCTCTCCCACTCCCCTTCTCTCCATGCCTCTCCCACTCCCCTTCTCTCCCTGCCTCTCCCACTCCCCTTCTCTCCCTGCCTCTCCCTCTCCCCTTCTCTCTCTGCCTCTCCCACTCCCCTTCTCTCTCTGCCTCTCCCACTCCTCTTCTCTCCCTGCCTCTCCCACTCCCCTTCTCTCCCTGCCTCTCCCACTCCCCTTCTCTCCCTGCCTCTCCCACTCCCCTTCTCTCCCTGCCTCTCCCACTCCCCTTCTCTCTCTGCCTCTCCCACTCCCATTCTCTCTCTGCCTCTCCCAATCCCCTTCTCTCTCTGCCTCTCCTACTCCCCTTGTCTCTCTTTCCCTCTGTCACATAGAATTCTCCAGCCCAGCGAGTTGTGGATGCTCCATCATTGAATATATTTCAGGCTGAGATGGGGAGATTTTTGGTCTCTCAGGGAGACGAGGGATATGGGGAGTGGGCGGGAAAGTGGAGTTGAAGCCCAAGATCAGCCACGATCGTATTGAATGGTGGAGCAGACTCGAAGGGGTGTTAGGACTTCTCTTGTTCCTTCTACTTATGCTCCTAAAGAGACCAGAGTCTTGTGTTGGCCCAGACCAGGTGGCAGGTTCCCTTCCCTGAAGGACATCACTGAACCAGTTGGGTTTTTATGACAATCCAGCAGTTTTCATGGTCACTTTTTCCTCGTGCCGGACCCACAAATTCCCAGATTCATTCAGCTCAATTTCACAACCTGCCTTTGTGTTTTTGTGGGTTCTCTCTCACTCCCTTTTTTCTGTTTTAAATCAATTTCACAGGGTGTTAGAAGGTGAGGATTTACAGTCAGGAAACTGAAACCAAACATCACATCAGGATCTGACGGAGTCGCCCTATTGAACATGGACGGACAAAGCACCGTTCACAGTGGGGAGACATCGTGGAAATGTGGGGATTGTGGAATGGGATTCAGATTCCCGTCTGAGCTGGAAACTCATCGACGCAGTCACACTGGGGAGAGACCGTTCACCTGCTCCCTATGTGGGAGGGGATTTACTCGATCGTCCAGCCTGCTGAGACACCAGCGAGTTCACACTGGGGAGAAGCCGTTCGCCTGCCCCGATTGTGGGAGTGGATTTACGCGACCATCAGGGCTGGTACAACACCAGCGAGTTCACACAGGGGAGAGACCGTTCACCTGCCCCAAGTGTGGGCAGGAGTTCACCCGATCATCAGGGCTGCATCAACATCAGCAACTTCACACAGGGGAGAGACCGTTCACCTGCTCCCAGTGTGGGAAGGGATTCACTCGGTCACCCAACCTGCTGAAACACCAGCGAGTTCACACTGGGGAGAGACCGTTCACCTGCTCCGAGTGTGGGATGGGATTCATTCAATTATCAACTCTGCTGACACACCAGCTAAATACACTGAAGAGAAACCTTTTAAATGCCCAGACTGCGGGAAATGCTACAAAAGTTCTGGGAACCTGATGTCCCATCAACGTGTTCACACTGACAAGAGACCGTTCAGGTGCTCTCACTGTGGGACTGGGTTCAGGGAATAATCTCAACTCACTGTACACCAGCGAACTCACACTGGGGAGAGATCATTCACCTGCTCCAAGTGTGGGAAGGGATTCACACAGTCATCCAGCCTGCTGAGGCACCAGCAAGTTCACAAGTAACTCGTAACATTGAGTGGATTTTCCTGTTAGTCTCATCCAGGAGTGAAGCATGTACATTGGGGTCTGTTTCTGCTGATGTTAGTAAATTTCAGCCCAGTTATAAGTTTAATATTTAAAAAATATATATGATAAAGTCAAATAAATCAGCTTTGTATGAAATACTGTGAGTTGAATCTTTTTAATGCCTCGAACACAAGTTAGTTCCTTTTGAAGGACTCTCCCTCTCCCCTGCCTCCTCCACCCTCATCTCCAACAACAAGTGTGAGGAGCTCATGGAGCTTCTTTGTCACTAAGATTCAGACAATCTGATCAGCTGCCTCTGCTGCTTCCCTCCCTCCCACTAGCCCACTTGGTCAAACTGTCTCTAAAGTTCCCCTTGTCTGAACCTTGAACCCACATCTTCCTCCAGTTTCTCTCTCATCTCCCCTCGTGCCCTCTCAGTGCACATCTTGTCCATGAGACCCACCTCCTGATCTATCGATCCTATTCCACTAAACTGCTGATCATCTAATTTCTCCATGTAGCTGATATTGTTAATGGTGTTCTCTCTCTCCTGGGACTGTCCCTCTTCACCTTTCAATGCATCGTCATCACCCATCGAAAAAAACAATCTCTGATCCCCCATTGTCTTCACAAACTACTGCCCCAGCTCCAACCTCCCTTTCCTCTCTAAAGTCCTTGTACTTGGTGTCCCCGAAGGATCTATCCTTGGCCCCTCCTATTTCTCATCTCCATGCTGCCACTCGGTGACATCATCCAAAAGCACCGTGTTAGTTTTCACATGTACACTGACAACACCCAGCTCTACCTCACCACCATCCTTCTCCATTCCTCCACTGTTACTAAATTATCCAACTGCTTATCCCAAATCCAGTAGTGGATGAGCAGAAATTTCCTCCAATTAAAAATTGGGAAGATCAAAGCCATTGTCTTCGATCAACACTACAAATTCCATTCCCTAACTACCGAGTCCATCCCTCTCCCTGGGAACTGTCTGTGGCTGAACCACACTGTTCACAATCTTGGTGTCATTTTTGCCCCAAAGGTGAGTTTCTGACCACATATCCACACCATCACTAACACCAGATATTTCAATTTCCATAATGTCGCCTGTCTCTACCCCACCCCCAGCTCATCTGCTCAAACTCTCATCCATGTCTGTGTTACCTTTAGACTGGATGATTCCAATACATTTCTGGCCGGGCTCTCACATTCACCCCGTCCCACACGGAATCATGAGATCATCAAAAACTCTGTGTGTTCTCACCTCAAATCCCGTTCACCCATCACCCCTGTGCTCATTGACCCACATTGGCTCTTGGTCAAGCAATGTCTCCATTTTAAAATTGCATACTTGTTTCAAATCCCTCCATGGCCTCATCCCTCTCTATCTCTCTAATCTCCAGTCCTACAATCCTCCTAGATTTCAGCACTCATCCTCCTGGCCTCTTTGGCATCCCTGATTTTAATTACTCCACCACTGATGGCCGTGCCTAGGTGTGAAGCTTTGAAATTCTCTCCCTCAACTTCTCCACCCCTCCACCTCTCTCTCCTGATTAGATGTTGGTTAAAATTTACCTCTTTAATCACGGCTTTGTCCATTGACCCTAATATCTCCCTATGTGACTTGTCAGTTTTTTCTTTATGAAACTCCTCTGAAGCACCTTGGGATGTTTTATATAAGTTGTTCCTGTTTCATGACAGCCAGTTTGTGCACAGTAAGATTCCACAAACAGCCATCAGACTAACTGATTAATCTAGTTTTTTTGGTGCTTTTAGTTAAAGCACGAATGTTGGTCCCACTGCACCAGGAGAACTCCCCTGTGCACAGGATCTGGAGTTGTTGAGCTCTCCTGAGCTGAGAGTGGAGCTGATTGAGCTGTGGGGCCTGCAGTGTACCTTGAAGAACCGCTGTCTGGGATCTTTCCTCTTAATTCACTGACTCCCAGCTGAAGTTGTTGCTGCAGTTAAATAGCTAACTTTGAATATCAATCCCAATTTAACCTTTGGAGCAAAATCTGCAACTTTAAATCAGCTGTAAAAGAGAAAGAAAATTCATGCTAATGCATTTGGGGAGGGCAAACAAAGCTGGAGAATACACAATAAACAGGAGAATATTGGGAGGGGTAGAGGAAGTGAGAGACCTCGGAGTCCATGTCCACAGGTCCCTGAAGGTGGCAGGACAGGTGGATCAGGTGGTAAAGAAAGCATATATTTATCAGAACTCACCATACACCAGAACGCTCACACTGGGGAGAGGCCATTCACCTGTACGGAGTGTGGGAAGGGATTCACTCAGTTATCCAGCCTGCTGAGACACAAACAAACTCACACTGCGGGGAGGCCATTGAGCTGCTCCGAGTGTGGGAAAAGATTCACCCTTTCAAACAACCTTGTGAGACACCAGCAGGTTCACACTGGGGAGAAGCTGTTCAGCTGCTCCGAGTGTGGCAAGAGATTTACTCAGTCATCCCACCTACAGACACATCAACAAATTCACACTGCCGAGTGGCCTTTTAAATGCCCAGACTGTGAGAAGTGCTTTAAAATTCCAGTGAACTGATGTCCCATCAATGTGTTCACACTGACGAGAGAGCGTTCAGGTGCTCTCACTGTGGGACTGGGTTCAGATGGTCATCTCAACTCACTGTACACCAGCGAGTTCACACTGGAGAGAGGCTGTTCAGCTGCTCAGAGTGTGGGAAGGGATTCACTCAGTCGCTAACCTGCTGAAACACCAGCAAGTTCACAATTAACAAGTGATTGGATTTTGCTGTGAATCACATCCAGGTCTGAACCATGTTGATTGGGGTCTGTTTCTGCTGATGTTAATAAACTCCAGCCCAGTTATAGGGGTTTATATTCTGTATAAAAATCAGATGAATCAGATTTGTGTTAAACACATGGTGTATTGAGTCTTTTTTAATATTGCTAACAAATTTTTTTTAACAATTTGCTGATTTTTGATGGAAAGGGAGACAGTGAGAAGGAGCTAGAAAGTCGAAAAGGTCAGAGGGAGTGCACTTGTGGTGTGGGGTGGGAGGGGAATAACAGAGGAACCAGGTATGGGTGCAGACCATTTCTACATAGGCATGAACGTACAGGATCGAAATTATAAACAAAGGCACACGGTTCATTCTGTAATCATCATCAATGCTGTAATGTCTACAAAATACTCCAAACGTACGGGAGAAACTTCTATCGATGAGATGTCTTTGGGGCTCTCCTGTATCCCCATATTTGTTGTTAATGTTGCTTTTCCATCACACAGCTGACTCATGTCGAGTGTTTTAGATTCTCCACAACACCCTTCTGTCGGTTCATTCACTGAAACCACGGACTCTCCTTGTTGTAACTGTGACATTCCCTGTCTGCCCGGTTATTTCTTGAAGTCAGTCAGCCCTTGAATTGTTTGTACATTGTTTCATCATGTCCCACCCAGCTGGCCACCAGTGCAGAGGCATTGGAGGAGGACGGTTTGGTCCACGTTGTTAGAGGCTGCAGACAGGCCGAGAAGGACAATGAGGGAGTTTTCCTTTGTCACATTCACATCGGGTGTCATTGGTGACTTTGGGAAGAGCTGTTTCGATACTGTGACAGAGACAGAGATCTTATTGGAGGGATTTAAACATGGAGTTCTGGGAAATGTGGACATGGATTTGGGAGGTGATCAGGACTTTGGAGAGCGAAAGGAGGCTGGAGCGGGAGTTTAATAGGATCGTGGGGTCAAGTGTTGGGTTTATTGAGGACAGGTGATGATGGCAGATTTGAAGGAGAGATGGGCAGTACCAGGAGAGAGAGAACCATTAATATCAGTGAACATGGGGAAAATGGGTGATCAGCAGTTTGGCGGGAATAGGGTCGATGGAGCAGGAGGTGGGTCTCATGGACAAAGTGAGCTCTGAGAAGGCAGGAAGGGGAGATGGGAGAGAAACTGGAGAAAGATGTGGGTTCAGAAATCGGACATGAGGGATCTTTAGAGAAAGTTTGTCCCAATGGGCTCGTGGAAGGGAAGAAAGCAGCAGAGGCAGCTGATCGGATTGTCTCAATCTTAGTGACAAAGAAGCTCCATGAGCTCCTCACACTTGTTGCTGGAGGTGAATATGGAGGAGACAGGGGAGAGGGAGAGCCCTTCGAAAGGAACTAATGTCTTAGGGATAGTAAAAAGATTCAACATCATCTATTTAATAAAAAGCTTAATGATTTTATTTTTATCCAGAACGTTAACACCTATAACTGGGCTGCAGTTTACTAACATCAGCAGAAACAGACCCCAGTGAAACATGGTTCAGTTGCAAAACTCAATCACTGTAGTTACTCATGAACTCGCTGGTGTCCCAGGAGGTTGGATGACTGAGTAAATCCCATCCCATACTCGGAGCAGGTGAAAGGTCTCTCCCCAGTGTGAACTCGCTGGTGTGAAATAAGATTAGCTGAACGCCTGAACCCAGTCCCACAGTGAGAGCACCTGAATGGTCTCTCGTCAGTGTGAACACGTTGATGGGACATCAGGTCCCCGGAACTTTTATAGCACTTCCCGCAGTCTGGACATTGAAAAGGTCTCTCCTCACTGTGAACTCGCTGGTGCGTCACCAGATGGGATGAATCAGTGAATCCCTTACCACATTCTGAACAGGTGAAATGCCTCTCTCCAGTGTGACCATGCTGGTGTCTCAGCAGGTTGGATGACTGAGTGAATCCCTTCCCACACTTGGAACAGGTAAATGGCTTCTCCCCAGTGTGAATTCATTGGTGCACAGTCATATGAGATGATCACCTGAACCCAGTCCCAGAGTGAGAGCAGCTGAACAGTCTCTCGTCAGTGTGAACACGTTGATGGGACATCAGTTCCCAGGAACTTTTGAAGTACTTCCCACAGTCTGGGCATTTAAAAGGTCTCTCGTCAGTGTGAACTCACTGGTGTTTCAGTAGGTAGGATGAATGAGTGACTCCCACCCCACACTCGGAGCAGATGAATGGTCTCTCTGCTGTTTGACTGCACCGATGTCTTTCCATGTAATTGAATCCCTTCCCACAGTCCTCACATTTCCACGGTTTCTCCCTGTTGGGACTGCATTTATGTCCTGCCAGGTCAGATGATTGGCTGAAGCCTCATCCACACACAGAACACGTGTATGGTTTCTCCCCACTGTCAACGGTGCTTTTTCCTTCCATGTTCAAAATCCAATGATATTCAGGTTACAATAAACTGTGAAAATCCATCAGATCCTGATGTGATGTTTGGTTTCAGTTTCCTGACTGCAAATCCTCTCCTTCTAATATCCTGTGAAATTAATTTAAAACAGAAAAAAGGGAGTGAGAGAGAACCCACAAAAACAGATTATGAAACTGAGCTGAATGAATCTGGGAACTTGTGAGGCTGGCACGAGGGAAAAGTGACTATGAAAGATACTGGATTGTCACAAAAAGTCAACTGCTTCACTAAGGTCCACCAGAGAAAGGACCTTCTACACAGTCTATGCCCATAAATTTCAAGATTGTGCCTGAACACCAAGGTCTAGGTCATAGGAACAGGAGTCCTAACACTGACTCCTGGGGAAATCCACTTTCAACCTTCCTCCATTCTGAAAAATCATTACTCTCTGTTTCCCGTCACTCAGTTAATTTTGTACCCATGTTGCTGCTGCCCATTTTGTTCTATGAGCTATAACTTTGCTCACAAGTCTGTTATGTGGCACTTTACCAAATGCCATTTGGAAGACCATGTACACCACATTAACAGCATTACCCTCATCAACCACACTGTTAACTCTTGAAAAACCTTAAGCAAGTTAGTTTAACATGATTTTCCCTTAATAAACTTGTGCTGGCTTTCCTGAATTAGCCCACATTTGCTTAAGTGTCTATTAATTTTGTCCAGAATTATCCCCCCCAAGGATAAACTGACTGGTCTGGTAGTTGCTGGGCTGATCATTACACCCTTTTTGAACAAAGGTGTATGATTTGCAATTCTCCTGTCCTCTGTCACCACTCATGGGTCTGAAGAAGATTGGAATAATATGGTCAGTGCCTCCACAATTTTCACTCTGAATTCCCTCAGTATCCTTGGATACATCTCATCCAATCCTGGTGCCTTGTCAACTTTATCAGACAGCCCATATAATACCTTCTCCTTATCAATATTAAACACCACAAGTGTTTGAACTACCTTCTCTTTAACCATGACCTGTGCAGCATCATCTTCTTTGGTAAAGACAGATGCCAAATATTCAATTATACTTCATCCATGCCCCCTGTGCCAATGGGTAAATCACCTTTTTTTTAACTCCCTAACCAGCCCCTTTCTCCTTTTACCGGCCTGTTACTAGGTATCAGCCAGAGAAAGCGTTTTGATTTCCTTCCATGTTAGCTGCCAGTCTCTTCTCATACTCTCTCTTTGCTTCTCTTACTTTCTTTTTCCAATTTCTCTCTGAATCTTCTTTCTTTATCCTGTCTCTCGGTTGTATTAGCCACCTGATATCTCTGTTAGCAGACTTATTCATCTTCATCTTAATCTCTTCTCTTATTTAGTGAGCTGTGGATATGTTAGCCACACCTTCCTCATTTGTAAGAATATGTCATTACTATGTCTGATCTATTTCCTCTTTAAGGCAGCCCATTCCTCAATTACAGTTTCTCCTGCCAACCTTTGATTCCACTTTACTGCGTCAGATCCATTCTCACCCTATGGAAGTTGGCTTTCCCTAGTTAATTATTCTTTCTCCTACAAGTAACCTTTGCCCACAGACAGACAGGCCAACTGTTTACCTTCCAGATTTAAAGGCCGATGATATTCAGATCCTCACGAATCGAGTGACTCTGCCAGATCTGAATTGATATTTGATTTGAGTTTCCCATCTGTCAACCCTTAACTTCGAAGATCCAGTATCAGAAATTTACAGAAACACTAACCGTCAGTCCAAGATAGAAATTAAGAGACAAACATTTCTCCTGGTTTGAGTTTGCTGTGTGTAAATCCTCCCCTTCTAAACCCCTGTAAAAGGAGTTTCCAAAATCCATCCCTGTCAGTCCAGGATAGAAATGCGCAACATCCTCTCTTCCTGCTACCTGGACCGGGATGACCGCGCATGCGCCCTGATGCACATTGCCCCTGTGAAGATGGCGGTTGTTAACTCGGGCCTGTCTCCGAGAGGAGACGCGGATCAGTGTTGTCCCCTCTCCGTTCGGTGTAACCGCAGGACCGGTAGCTTCTTATTCAAGATTTCAGACCTTTGCAGGGTCTACATGAAGCCTCCCCGCCCACTCCGCCGCCTCCATCTCTCCCCACTCACCGACTCCTTTTACTCGCCTGTGTTCGCCATTTCTCAGCGTCTTCCACCAGCTCCAGATGGGACTGCGCATGCTCCAGTCAGAGATCGCAATGCGCATGTACCAGTCACTGCGCCTGCGCGAGGACCGCCTGTCGTGAGGATAGAGCACATTCTGCCCCCCACTGAATCCTGGGTAAACGTACCGCCATTGAAAGGCCTTTTCTGTAAAGATAATTATGTTTAATGATCCGATGATGATTGGCGCCATAGGGCCAATATATAAAATTATTAATATTGATATGGCAACCATAGTGCACGGCACCTCCACCATAGTTCTGTCCTGGGTGTAATTAACAACAGATCAAACCCTGACGGTTAGATGTGAACTCACTGGAGTCTCAGCTGCGGCGCAGACAAGTGATTTTTCTCCCCATATTCTGACGACTGAAACTCTGTCTTGTCAGTTGGAATGTAGCAATTGTGGATCTAATCCTTTGACCTTCTAAAACTGGAGTGTTAGCTGGTGGGCAGTGAGCAAAGGGTTGCACACATGAAGTATCTGAATGGTCTCCCACAGGTATGACTGTGCTGCTGTGTCAGAAAATGGAATAACGAGGTGAATCCATTTCCACATTCAGGTGGTGTGATTTCATGGTGTGATTTTGCAACATAAGTGTTCAGCTCACACTGGGATCTCAAACCCTTCTGAGAATGAGCCGTACATTCTCAACCACAGTTAGAGAAAGGTGGTGCTGTAAATCTGAAATAAAAAAACAAAATATTGGAATTTTCAGCAGATCTGGCAGTGTCTGTGGAGAGTGAAAGATGTATTTAAATTTCAGGGCTGTGATTTTCCATCAGAATTGCACTGCATCAGTGAGCAGACTTGAAAACTTAACTCTATTTCTCAATTCACAGATTCTCCTGGATGTGCTGAGTATTTCCATGATTTTCTGCTTTTATCTCTGATTGAAGAAGTTGCATATGAATTGTGCATTAGATTTATTGATGACTAATGTACATTTATTCTCAACCATCTACAAGTGGAAAACTCTTCCACTTGTCTACCCTGTCAACCGCTTTCATTATCTTAAAGGCCTTAGTCAGCTCTTCCTTCACTTTCATTTCCAGAGAAAAACTTTTCAATCCGTTAAATCTCTGTGAATTTGACATATTTTCCAATTCTGCCATCATTCCGGTAAATCTTTTTTGCACCACCCCCAGTGCTTCGCTCCTTCCTATAAAATGGAGGCAGAGCTAATCTGAGCATCAAAGTCACATTGTCCCAAATTCCTGTATGTTGTAAGGATCATTCTTGCAGTGGGAGAGGGAATGTGGTTTCGAGCTGTTATTCACCATCCCCTGTTTCAGCCATTCTCCCATAAGCTGAAAATAAGATTAGATGAAATGAGCAGATCTAATGAGCCGCTCTGTGACATTATGAATCAATTACAAAGTTGTCTCTCAGCCTTACAGTGAAGCGGAGGGTATTTTTCATTCTAAATTTGCTAATTATACCATTAAGAATACCTGTCAGAGAATGACTAGATTTCAGCATGGGGCCAGTGTAAAGCTCATTTAACATGATTACCAAGCAGTTAAGAGGTGAATTTGTAATTCACATGGACCTTCTTTGTGCATTTCCCAGATTAATAGTTGCACTGAGTCTGTTGTTCTCCATCTTGATATGTTCAAGAGGGAAATCCATAAATATTTGGGCACTAAGGGTTATGGTGATAGGATGGGAAAACGGAGTTGAGCTGGAAGAACATTTAATGGTGGAGCAGGCTCAAGGGACCTTTTGGTCCAACCCTGCTCCTATTTCTTGTGTTCTTATGAACATCACTGTGTATCATTTCCATTCAAGCACAGCAGATGCAGCAGCACCCGTCCACCTCCTCCCTTCCCTCATTCCAGGGCCCAAAACACTTTCCAAGGGGCACAGTGATTTACTGGTACTTCTTGCTATTCAGTATTGTCTATTCACTGACCACAGTGCGGTTTTCTCTACTTTGAGGAGATTAAATCCCAATTGGGTAACTGCTGTGTGGAACATCGCCTTTCAGTCTCCAAGCGTGACCCTGAGGTCCTGGTCATTTACCAGTTTAATCTCCACCCACTCCCACTCTGACCTCGGCCTCCTGCACTGTTCCAATGAAGCTCAATGGAAGCTCGAGGAACAGCAGCCCATCTTTCATTGGACACTTTACATCCTTCTGGACTCAACATTCATTTTGACAATTTCAAATCATAACCACTGCTCCCATTTTTTCTGACAGTAGGGTCTGGTAATGGTTCTTCTTTTACCATTTATCTCTCCTCTGGGCCTGTCTGTTGTTTATCCACTTGTCCCATTAGTTTATTTCCTTGTCTCATTATCACCCAATGCTGCCTTGCACCATCATCCCCTTTGTCATTTAATCACGAGTTCAGGCTCGGACAAGAGGGATCTTTAGAGATAGTTTGTCCCGGTGGGCTAGTGAAAGGGAGGGAAGCAGCAGAGGCAGCTGATCAGATTGTCTCAATCTTAGTGACAAAGAAGCTCCATGAGCTCCTCACACTTGTTGCTGGAGGTGAGGATGGAGGAGACAGGGCAGAGGGAGAGCCCTTCAAAAGGAACTAACTTGTGCTAGAGATATCAAAACGACTCAACTGTTCATCGCAAAGCTGATTTATTTCAATTTTATACAGAATGTGTAACTGGGCTGGAGTTTATTATCAAAAAGTAACTAACGTGTTAAAAATAGTAAAAAAAGGTTCAATGCATTGTGTTTAACACAATGCTGATTTATTTGATTTTTATCTAAGTGGGCTGGAGTTTATTAATGTCTGCAGAAACACACTATAATGAACATACTTCAGTCCTGAATGTTATTAAGAGCAAAATCACATCACGACAGTTACTTGTGAACTCTCTGGTGTCTCAGCCAGTGGGATGACTGACTGAATCCCTTCCCACATTCGGAGCAGGTAAATGGCCTCTCTCCAGTGTGAACTCTCTGGTGCAGCAGCAGGCCGGATGACTGACTGAATCCCTTCCCACATTCGGAGCAGGTAAATGGCCTCTCTCCAGTGTGAACTCTCTGGTGTCTTAGCCGGTGGGATAACTGACTGAATCCCTTCCCACATTCGGAGCAGGTAAATGGCCTCTCTCCAGTGTGAACTCTCTGGTGCAGCAGCAGGCCGGATGACTGACTGAATCCCTTCCCACATTCGGAGCAGGTAAATGGCCTCTCTCCAGTGTGAACTCTCTGGTGTCTTAGCCGGTGGGATAATTGACTGAATCCCTTCCCACATTCGGAGCAGGTAAATGGCCTCTCTCCAGTGTGAACTCTCTGGTGCAGCAGCAGGCCGGATGACTGACTGAATCCCTTCCCACATTCGGAGCAGGTAAATGGCCTCTCTCCAGTGTGAACTCTCTGGTGTCTTAGCCGGTGGGATAACTGACTGAATCCCTTCCCACATTCGGAGCAGGTAAATGGCCTCTCTCCAGTGTGAACTCTCTGGTGCAGCAGCAGGCCGGATGACTGACTGAATCCCTTCCCACATTTGGAGCAGGTAAATGGCCTCTCTCCAGTGTGAACTCTCTGGTGTCTTAGCCAGTGGGATGACTGACTGAATCCCTTCCCACATTCGGAACAGGTAAATGGCCTTTCTCCAGTGTGAACTCTCTGGTGCCTTAGCCAGTCGGATGACTGACTGAATCCCTTCCCACATTCGGAGCAGGTAAATGGCCTCTCTCCAGTGTGAACTCTCTGGTGCAGCAGCAGGTTGGATGACTGAATGAATCCCTTCCCACACCTGGAACAGGTGAACGGTCTCTCTCCAGTGTGGACTCGCTGGTGTGCAATGAGTTCAGATGATCGTCTGAACCCAGTCCCACAGAGAGAGCACCTGAACGGTCTCTCATCAGTGTGAAAACATTGATGGGACTTTAGTTCCACAGAACTTTTGAAGCACGTCTCACACTGTGGGCATTTAAAAGGTCTCTCATCTGTGTTAACTCGCTGGTGTCCCATGAGGTTGGCTAATTGAGTGAATCCCTTCCCACGCTCAGAGCAAGTGAATGGTCTCTCCCCAGTGTGAGTGCACCAATGCGTTCCCAGTTCCAATGGGGATTTGAATCTCTTCCCACAGTCCCCACATTTCCACGGTTTCTCTCCATTGTGACTGCATTTATGCTCCATCAGGTCAGATGATTGGCTGAAGCCTCGTCCACACACAGAACACGTGTACGGTTTCTCCCCACTGTGAACGGTGCTTTTTCCTTCCATGTTCAAAATCTGATGATATTCAGCTTACGATAAATTAGGCGACTCCATCAGATCTGTTGTGTTCTTTGGTTTCAGTTTCCCGATTTCAAATCCTCCCCTTCTAATACCCTGTGAAATTGATTTAAAACAGAAAAAAGGGAGTGAGAGAGAACCCACAAAAACACAAAGGCAGGTTGTGAAATTGAGCTGAATGAATCTGGTAATTTGTGAGGCCGGCACTGGGAAAAAGTGAACAAAAAACTGCTGGATTGTCATAAAAATCCAACTGGTTCACTAATGTCCATCAGGGGTGGGAACCTGCCACCCGGTCTGGGCCTATACAAGACTCTGGCCTCCATAAGAACATACGAAATAGGAACAAGAGAAGTCCTAACACCCCATCGAGCCTGCTCCAACATTCAATACGATCGTGGCTGATCTTGGGCTTCAACTCCACTTTCCCGCCCTTTCCCCATATCCCTCAACTCCCTGAGAGACCAAAAATCTCTCCAACTCAGCCGGAAATATATTCAATGATGGAGCATCCACAACTCGCTGGGCTGGAGAATTCAATGTGACAGAGAGCGAAAGAGAGAGAGTAGTAGGAGAGACAGAGAGAGAAGGTTACTAAACAAAGCACAGGCTGTCAGTAAACAGAATTCAAGTGCATGGGATTGGGGTATTATCCTGTTATAGATTGAGAATTGGTGAACAGACAGAAAAAAGAGAGTCGGAATAAATGTCTCATTCTCAGGATGACAGGCAGTTATTTGTGGGATACTGCAAGGATCAGTGCTTGGCCCACAACCATTCACAAACTATACAAATGATTTGAAGGCACTCATTTAAGCAGCACCTAAATTTTCACATTCTCATCCTTGTTTTCCTCCATGGTTGTGATCATTTCTATCTCTGTAACCTCCTCCAGCCTCACAATCCCCCCACGATATCTGCTCTTCTCGAATTCAAGAATTACTGATTTTAATAATTCCATCACTGGTTGCCATTCTGTCAGTTTCCAAGACTCTAGAATTCCCTCCCTAAACCTCTCCATCTCTCTACCTCATTTGCATCCTTTAAGATACTCCTTCAGACCAACCTCTTTGACCAAATTATTGGCCACCTGCCCGAGTATCTCCTTGGTTTCTAACATTTCTGTGAAATATCTTGGTAAACTATATAACAATTAATATGTGATATAAAGACAAATTGATATTTCTCCAAATCAGCAACAACAATGTCCCTTCCCCATCGCTGGGTGAATAAACTGTAGCTTCTTACCTAACAGCATTGTGCGAGCACCTTCACCACACGGACTTAATTAGTAATGGGTTGAAAGGTTCTGGGGAGAGGGAGGGAAATTGGAGTTGAGGCCAAAATGAGATCAGCCATGATCGTAATGAATGGCGGGGCAGGCTCGAGGGGCTGAATTGCCCACTCCTGCTCCTAGTACTTATGTTCTTATGTTCAAGGATCTATAGACATGTACACCAAGGGTCTGTACTTCCTCGGGTCCTACCATTCATCATGTACTCCCTTGCCTAGTTAGTCTTCCGAAAATGCATCACCTCACACTTTTTGGGATTAAATTCCATTTTCCACTGTCCTGCCCATCTGACCAGCCTGTCTATATTGTCCTCTAGTCTAAGGGTTTCCTCCTCGCTAGTTACTACAATAGTGATTTTTTTGTGTTACCTGTGAACTTACTGATCATACCTCCTACATTCATGTGTACATCATTAATGTCCACTAAAAACAACAAGGGACCCAGCACCTAACCCTGCAGTACGCCACTGGACACAGGCTTCCAGTCACAAAAACAACCTTTGACCATCACCCTCTGCCTCCTGACACTGAGCTAATTCTGGATCCAATTTGCCAAATTGCCCTGGATCACATGGGCTCTTACCTTCTGGACCTGTCTCCCAGGCCAGACCTTGTCAAAAGCCTCAGAGAATTCCATGTGGACTACATCAATTGAACTACCCTCATCTACACACCTCGTTACCTCCTCGAAAAATTCAATCAAATTTGTTAGACATGATCTCTCACCGACAAAGCCATGCTGACTATCCTTGATTAATCCTTGCCTCTCCACGTGGGGATTAATTCTGTCCCTCAGAATGTTTCCAAAAGTTTCCCTACCACTGATGTTGGACTCACTGGCCTATTAGCTCCCTGGTTTATCCCTACCATTCTTCTTTAATAATGGTACCACATTAGCTGTCCTCCAGTCCTCTCGTACTTCTCCTGTGACCAGAGTGGATTTGAAAATTAATGTCTGTGCCCCTGCAATCTCCCCCCTTGACTCCCACAGCACCTGGGATACATCTCATCTGGGCCTGGGGATTAATACACTTTTAAGTCCCAATAAAACCGCTAATACCTCCTCCCTCTCAATACTCATTTGTTCAAGTATATCACAGTCCCCCTCCCAGATTTCTATACCTACACCGTCCTTCTGTATAGTTAATACAGATGCAAAGTACTCATTTCAAACCTCACCTACATCTTCCAGCTCCTCACACAGATTGCCATTTTGGTCCCTGATGGGCCCTAATCTTTCCCTGGTTATCCTCTTGCCCTGAATATACTTATAAAATGCCTTTGGATTTTAACTTATTTCACCCAGCTGAGTTTTTCATGCCCCCTCTTCGCCTTCCTAATTGCTTTTTTTAAGTAACCCCCTGCACTTTCTCAACCCATCAAGGGCTCCTGCTCTTTTGAGCCCTCGGTTTGTACCATAAGCTTCCCATTTTTCCCCCCTTATCTAATCCTGTCAATTCCTCAACATCCCGGTTTCTCTGGACTTGTTGGTCCTTTGTGGGAAAATGTTGGCCCTGCACTCTCACTATTTCCTTTTTGAATGACTCCCACTGCTCTGATGTTGATTTTCCTACAAGTAACTGCTCCCAGTCCACTTTGACCAGGTCCTGTCTTATCATATTGAAATTGGCCTTCCCCCAATTCAAAACCCTTATTTTCGATCCATCTTCGTCCTTTTCCATAACTACTTAAAATCTTATTGAGTTTTGGTCATTATCACTGAACTGCTCCCCCACTGACACTTCTACAACTTGCCCAGCTTTGTTCTCTAAAAGAAGGTCCAGCACCTCTCTTGTAGGACTTTTTATGTGCTGGCTTAAAAATCTCTCCTGGATACATTTGAAGAATTCAGCCCCCTCAAAGTCTTTCACACTTTGTCTATCCCAGTTAATATTGGGGAAGTTGAAATCCCCGACTGTTATTACCCTATTCTTTTGACACTTCTGTGATTTGCCTACATATCTGCCCTTCTATCTCTCCCTGACTGTTTGGGGGTCTATAGGATGCTTCCAACAATGTGATTGCCCCCTTTTTGTTTTTAAGTTCTACCTATACGGCCTGATTTAAGGAACCTTCTAAGATACCATCCCTCCTTACTGCACTAATTGACTCCTTGATCAATATTGTGACACCACCATCTCTTTTACAACCTCCGCCCCCTTCCTGTCTCACCTGAAGATTCTATACCTCGGAATATTGAGCTGCCAGTCCTGCCCCTCCCTCAGCCATGTTGCCGTGATAGCAATGATATCATATCCCCATGTGTTAATCAGCATCTGCAACTCATCTGCCTTACTCACAACACTCCTTACATTAAAATAAATGTCATCCAGCCTTGCCATGTTGCCTTGTGCCTTAACTTGACTTTGTACACCCTGCCTGCTAGACTGACTTGTTTTTTCTTATATACTTGTATGTACATCACCCCCTACTATACCTCCACTCTGTATCCCACCCTCATGCCAAATTAGTTTAAGAGCCCACCAACAGCACTAGCAAATCTCCCCGCAAGGTTCCCCACACCTTTTAAAGGATTTCTCACACTTAAATTAAAAGGTCTCTTGTCAGTGTGAATGTGCTAATGTCCCAGCAGGTGGGGTGATGTCCTGAACCTCTTACCACACTGTGAGCAACTGAACAGCCTCTAGCCAGTGTGAATTCAATGTGTTTCAGCATGTCAGTCCAAAGAGACAAATATTTCTCTTGGTTTGAGTGTGCTGTGTGTAAATCCTCCCCTTCTAACCCCCTGTAAAAGGAGTTTCCAAACACTCGGTATAAACTGGGTTCCGGAAGTTTCTAATCCAGGTTTGGAGTCCTACACCGGGGCTATGTGAACCCTCCCAGTCCACCCTCCGGCTCCATTCCTCTCCTGCACTCGGCCCTTTCTCACCCGCTGGACTTTAAATTCCACCGCAACAAAAACAAAAATACCTGGAAAAACTCAGCAGGTCTGACAGCATCTGCGGAGAGGAAACAGTTAACGTCTCGAGTCCATATGACCCTTCAACAGAACTAAGTAAAAATAGAAGAGAGGTGAAATATAAGCTGGTTTAAGGTGGGGGGGGGGGGGTGGGACAAGTAGAGCTGGATAGAGGGCCAGTGATAGGTGGAGATAACCAAAAGATGTCACAGACAAAAGTGCAAAGTGGTGTTGAAGGTGGTGATATTATCTAAGGAATGTGCTAATTAAGGGTAGAAAGCAGGACGAGCAAGGTACAGAGAGCCCTAGTGGGTGTGGGGGGAAGGGATTGAAATAGGCTAAAAGGTAGAGATAAAACAATGGATGGAAATACATTTAAAAATAATGGAAATAGGTGGGAAAAGAAAAATCTATATCAATTATTGGAAAAAAATTCACCGCCTTCATCCTGGTTCCCCCGCCCACATTGCGCATGCTCCATTCCCAGCAGGCTCCGCCTCTCACTCCGATTGGCTGAAGGACCTGCTGCTCCCCTTCGGTCAACCAACCCCGCCCCTTATTCCTATTGGTCCGGAGCTGCCGCCAGTCATTTGGAGTCGGAACATGCGCAGTCCGTGGAGACAGACGGTAAGTGAACTCGAGCGAGCGGATTTAAAATGCGGGTTAAACAAAGACCGAGTACGGATGCAGAATCGAAAATAAACCCGTGAATAGAGATAGGGTTGACGGGTGAATTTGGAAGCTTCATAAACTCACGGTGTCGGCCCCAAACCCTCAATAAGGAGCCACCGTTCACGGGTTTGCTCGGAGCTGCGGGAGAAAGGCCCGAGTTAACGGCCGCCATCTTTATAGGGGGAATGTGGAGATTGGCCAATATTCTACAGGGCGCATGCGCGGCTGCCATCCTCACGGGGACAATGAGCAACAGCCCGCCGGAGACGTTCATAAAATGTGTGTTCACCAGGAGTTTTAGATCAGCAGCAATAGAATTATAAACCCACAGTCACTCAGCAGTACAGAATTTAATTATTGCTGAAAAAGGGAGACATATTGCTGATATTTCATGTTGCACTCCTCTGGACAGATGCAAGAAAAACAAATTTCTCAGCGAATAACAATTTATGCTGCACGAGGAATGGGTGTTGACTGGTTTGGCCAGTTAGCTCCGATTGGTCAAGGCATTACCATGGAGGATTCACCAAAGAGCTATCATCCTCCATGCTTTTGTTTAATTCAACAAACAGCCCCATCCCTGGACATGCACCTTCTGTCTGCAGTGGACAGTTCCCTGTGTATGAATACATGCAGCTTATAGCAAGCATAAGTGAGCCCCATTATGAGCCCGACTGATAATCTTTTAAATTTGATGTTCTTGCGCCTGTCCTGATGAGTACAAGATAAAAGGTTTTGACAGAATGTCTCTTTTTTTGGCAATACTCAAGTGTCTTAAAGGGGGAAAACGTGGTAGACAGAGGGAGATGTGTAGGGAGAGAATTTCAGAATTTGGGAACGAGGGAACATAAGGCAAGGTCATTAATGCTGGAGCGATTAAAATGGACAATGTACAAGCTATCAGAATTCGAGCAGTGCAGATATCTCGTAGGGTTGTGGGGCTGGAGGAAATTACAGAGAAAGGGAGGGGCGCGGCCATGGAGGGATTTGAAAACAAGGATGAGAATTTTAAAATCAAGCTGTTGCTTGACCGGGATCCAAGGCAGGTCAGGAAGCAGAGGGTGACAGAGGAACAGGACTTGCTACGACTGAAGACATGGACAGCAGACTTTTGGATGGCTTCACATTTACGGAGAGCAGAATGTGGGAGACCAGCCAGGAGTGTGTTGGGATAATCGTTCAAGTCTGGAGGTAACAACGGCAGTGATGAGGGTTTCAGCAGCAGATGCGCTGAGACAGGGTGAGGGCGGGTAATGTTACAGAGGTGGAAACAGGCGATTTTTGTGATGGCACAGATATGAGGTCAGAATCTGATCTCGAGATCAAATGTAACACCGAGATTATAAACAGACTGGTTTAATCTCAGACTGTTCCCAGGGAGAAGGATGGAGATGGTATCTAGGGAATGGAGATTGGAGCAGGGACTGAAAACAGTGTCTTCAGTCTTCTCAGTATTTAATTGGAGTTAATTAGTCATCAGGAAGAGAAGCAGTAACCAGAATAGACCATGAGACTGATCCCAGGTTTAACTTAGTTAGAGAGGGAGAGAAGGAAGGAACGAAATCCTGGGAGGTTTGGAGAAACCACCTTCACAATCACTCATTAAATCTCCACATAGTAAGTTTTGGACACAAGGTGAACGTCTGCTATTCTGTGTGGTCGGTCAGGGAGTTTCAGATTAATGTTTTGTCATGAGTAATGACTGAAATGAATGATGAAACATATTGTTATCTTCAGTTGGACAAATTTGTTTAAAAGATACAGGAAGAATTATCCAAAACTCTGTTTGGCTTCAGCACAGGGAGGAGGGAGAATGTGTGGGACAGGGATTTGCAACTTTGGGAGAAGAAGATAGGAAATAATGTTCCATAGAAATGAGAATTGTCTGCTCTGAATTTCTATCCTGTTCTTACAGTGATCACATTTGTAAACCCCTTTTACAGGGTATCGGAAGGGGAGGATTTACAGAGGGGGAACTCAAAGCAAACATCACATCAAGATCTGACCGAGTCACTCGATTCATCAGGACCTGAATATTATCGTCTTTGAATGTGCAAAGAGAAATGTTTGTTCTTTCTGTGGGAAAAGATTTCAAACATCAGTGTGAGTGGAAAAGCACCGAGACACACACACCCGAGTGAGAGTGTTCCAGTGAACTGACTGTGGAAAGAGCTTTAACCAGTTACGCAGCCTGAAATAACATCAAACCATTCACAGCAGGGGGAAATTGTATACGTGTTCTATGTGTGGACAAGGATTCAACTGATCATCAAACCTGGAGAGACACAGGGCACTTGAACCATGGAGAAACTGTGGAAATGTGAGGACTGTGGGAAAGGATTCAATTACCCATCCCAGCTGGAAATCCATCGACGCAGTCACACTGGGGAGAGGCCGTTCACCTGCTCCGAGTGTGGGAAGGGATTCACTCTGTCAGCCAACCTGCGAACACACCAGCGAATTCACACTGAGGAGAGACCATTCAGTTGCTCTGAATGTGGGAATGGTTTCACTCAATCATTCCACCTGCGAACACACCAGCGAATTCACAATGGGGAGAGACCGTTCGTCTGCTCTGAGTGTTGGAAGAGATTCACTCAGTCATCTGACCTGCTGATACACCAGTGGGTTCACACTGGGGAGAGACCGTTCACCTGCTCTGAGTGTGGGAAGGGATTCACGCAGTCATCCAGGCTCCGAACACACCAGCAAATTCACACTGGAGAGAGACCGTTCACCTGCTCTGTGTGTGGGAAGGGATTCACTCAGCCAGCTGGCCTGCTGAGACACCAACGGTTTCATGCTGGGGAAAGACCATTCACCTGCTCCATGTGTGGGAAGGGATTCACTCAGTCATCCCACTTACAAATACACCAGCGAATTCACACTGGAGAGACACCATAAGAACATATGGAATAGGAACGGGAGCAGAACATTTGGCCTCTCAAGTTTGCTGTACCATTCAATAAGATCATGGCTGATCTTCTTGTCTTTGAATTTCCACATTCCCATCTAACCTCGATAACTTTTGATTCCCTTGCCGAACAAGAATCTATCTATCTCTGTCCTAAAAATATTCAATGACCCCGCCATCTGAGGCAGAGAGTTCCCATTCGCACATCCCTCTGAGAGAAAAATTTCTCCTTATCTCTGTCCTAAAAGGGCGACCCCCTAATTTTGAAACGGTGCCCCCCTAGTTCTGGACTCACCCACAAAAGGAAACATCCTTTCCACATCCACCTTGTCAAGGCCATTCAGGATCCTGTATACTTCAGTCAAATCACTCCTCCCTCTTCTAAACTCCAGTGGAAAAAAGCCCAGTCTGTCCAACCTTTCCTCATAAGACAGCCCGCTCATTCCAGGTAACAATCTAGTGAACATCCTTTGAACCACCTCCAATACATTTATATCCTTCCTTAAATAAGGAGACCAAAACTGCACACAGTATTCAAGGTGCAGTCCTGTATAACTGAAGCATAACATCCTTACTTTTATGTTCAACCCCTCTCGTAACAAAGGATAGCATTCCATTAGCCTTATTAATTACTTGCTGTACCTGCATACAAACTTTTTGTGACTCATTTACTCGAACACCTAGGTCCCCCTGCACCTCAAAATTATGCAGCCATTCTCCATTTAATCAGTACTCTGCTTTTTTGTTCTTCCTGCCAAAGTGACTAACTTCACATTTTCCCACATTTCACTCCATTTGCCAGATCTTTGGCCACTCATTCAACCTATCTACATCCATCTGCAACCTCCTCGTGTCCTCTTCACAACTTACTTTTCTACCTACCTTTGTGCCATCTGCCAATTTCGCTACCACGTCTTCACTCCCCTCAAATAAGTCATTGATGTAAATCATAAAAAGTTGAGGCCCCAGCACAGATCCCTGTGGGACTCCATTCATCACATCCTGCCAATCAGAAAAAGACCCATTTACACATACTCCCTGCTTTCAGCCATCCAGCCAATCTCCTATCCAGGCTAATAAGTTACCCCCTACACCATGCGCTTTTATTTTCCATAATAATCTTTGATGTGGCACCTTATCAAACGTCTTCTGGAAATCCAAGTCCAGTACGTCTACAGGCTCTCCTTTATCCATTGCGCATGTTACTCCTTCAAAAAAACTCCAATCAGTTGATTAAACATGATTTTCCTTTCACAAAACCATGCTGACTCTTCCCGATTGCCTTGAGCTCTTCTAAGTGCCCAGCTATAACCTCCTTAATGATTGATTCTGATAACTTCCCCCCGACAGACGTCAAGCTAACTGGCCTATAGTTTCCTGTTTTCTGCCTCCCTCCCTTCTTGAATAGAGGGGTTATATTTGCTACTTTCCAATCTGATGGAACCTTTCCAGAATCTAGCGAATTTTGGAAAATTAACACCAGCGCACCAACTACCGCATTAGCCGCCTCTTTTAAGACCCTAGGATGTAGTTCATTGGGTCCCAGAGATTTGACATCAGCAGCTCCTTCAATTTGCTCAATACCATTTCCCCAGTGATTTCAATTTCAACAAGTTCCTTTCTCCTGTCACCTTCTGATTTGCAGCTATTACTGGAATGTTTTTTGTATCCTTTATATTGAACCCAGAAGCAAAATATTATTCATTTCTTCCACCATTTCCTTATCTACTATTAACTCCCCACTGTCACCCTCTAGAGGACCAACACTCACTTTGCTCACTCTTTTCCTTTTTAAGCACCTGTAGAAACACTTGCTATCCATATTTACATTTCTAGCAAACTTCCTCTCACACTCTAATTTCTTTCTCCTGATTAACCTTTTATGCATTTTCGACTGTTCTTTATATTCTGTCCAATCATCTGTCCTGCTATGTGCATTCAGATAGAGAGCCTTCAGTCTTGTCTTATTGTTACCGTTGTAACATCTAGTCTTGACTGTTGATTTATTCTTAGGTTTTTTCTCTCAGTCCTTTCCTGCCTTTCTCTGACCTCATTTCTCATATTACTATTTTGCTCTCCTGTCTTGACTCTACACCTTGAATTGCTACCTCTACCCAAGCTTGATCCCTCACCGCTCTTGTTTAGTTTAAAGCCTTCTCTACTTCCCTAGCTATGCGATTTGCGAGGACACTCATCCCAGCACGGTTCAGGTGTAAACCGTCCCAACGGTACAGCCCCCACTGTCCCCAGCACTGATACCAGTGCCCCACAAACCGGAACCCAGTTCTCCCATACCAATCTTTGAGCCACGTATTGGTCTCGCTAATCTTATTTGCCCGATGCCAATTTGCACGTGGCTCAGGTAATAATCCAGAGATTATTACCTTTGAGTTTCTGCTACATAATTTGGTACCTAGCTTCTTATACTGACTTTACAGAACCTCTTTCCTAGTTCTAGCTATGTCATTGGTACGTACATGGACCACGACAACTGGATTCTCCCCCTCCCATTGCAAGTCCCTCTCCAGCCCTGAGCAGATGTCCTGAACCCTGGCGCTGGGCAAGCAACACAGCCGTCTGGACCCTCACTTTTTGCTGCAGAAAACAGTGTCAATGCCCTCACTATACTATCCCTTACTACCACTACATTCCTTTTTGCTCCCCCTGCATGAATGGCTTCCTGTACCACAGTGTCATGGCCAGCCAGCTCATCCACCTTGCACATTTCACTTTCATCCACACAGGTTGTGTGCACCTCAAACCTGTTTGACACTTGCAAAGTCTGAGACTCCTCCACTCCTGCCTGCTCAGTCCCATTACCTGCCTCACTGACAGTCACATCCTCCTGTCCCTCACTGCTGATCAAACAGATGACCCTCTTCTAAGAGGTGTGACTGTCTTCCGGAACAAAGTATCCAGGTATTTCTCCCCGTCCCTTATGTTGCACAGTGTCTGCATTTCGGTTTCTAGATCAATAATCCTGATCCGGAATTCCTCAGGCTGCTTACACTTCCTGCAAACGTGTTTGTCATGGATCGCCTTGGCATCCAAAAGCTCCCACATCTCACAGCTGCAACATAACCCCTGTCCTACCATTCTAACTTATGTTATTTAGTTAATTTACTTTAATTACTTTCTTCGTATGTATGCTACAATTTACTGTGTTTACTGAATGCTAGTACCACTGACAACTAAGGATTATATGCTTCTTAACTACACGGGATGTGTATTAGATGTTTATTTAAGTAACTCTATTTTATTGCTTGTTTAAAATCTTTGTTGTTTTATTTGAATTTTAAAGTTTTCAAATTTTGGTTTATTATTGTAAAGTTATTTTTATTTATAGATCTACCCGAACTCGCCTGTCCTAAGCTGGTTTCTCACACACTGACCCTTAGACTGAACACTTTCCGACCAATCAACGTACCAGCTTCCTGTGACATCACAGTTGCCTCTTTCCCCCCACTCCTGCTGCCTCACAGCAGCTGCAACAGTGAAACAGCCCATTCCTCACTCAAACCCCCCGTCTGTGTTTATAGACGCTCCTCACTCAAATCCCCCATCTGTATTTATAGGCGTTCCTCACTCAAATCCCCCGTCTGTGTTTATAGACGTTCCTCACTCAAATCCCCCGTCTGTATTTATAGACGTTCCTCACTCAAATACCCCATCTGTATTTATAGGCATTCCTCACTCAAATCCTCCCTCTGTATTTATAGACGCTCCTCACTCAAATCCCCCGTCTGTATTTATAGACGCTCCTCACTCAAATCCCCCGTCTGTATTTATAGACGCTCCTCACTCAAATCCCACGTCTGTATTTATAGACGTTCCTCACTCAAATCCTCACTCTGTATTTATATGCGCTCCTCTCTCAAATCCTCAGTCTGTATTTATAGGCATTCCTCACTCAAATCCCCGGTCTGTATTTATAGACACTCCTAACTCAAATCCCCCGTCTGTATTTATAGACGTTCCTCACTCAAATCCCCCGTCTGTATTTATAGACGCTCCTCTCTCAAATCCCCAATCTGTATTTATAGACACTCCTCACTCAAATCCCCCATCTGTATTTATAGACACTCCTCACTCAAATCACCAGCCTGTATTTATAGACGCTCCTCGCTCAAATCCCCAGTCTGTATTTATAGACGTTCCTCACTCAAATCCCCGGTCTGTATTTATAGGCACTTCTCACTCAAATCCCCTTTCTGTGTTTATAGACGCTCCTCACTCAAATCCCCATTCTGTATTTATAGACGTTCCTCACTCAAAGCCCCCATCTGTATTTATAGACACTCCTCACTCAAATCCCCGGTCTGTATTTATAGGCATCCCTCACTCAAATCTTCAGTCTGTATTTATAGACACTCCTCACTCAAATCCCCGGTCTGTACTTATAGGCATCCCTCACACAAATCTTCAGTCTGTATTTATATGCGTTCCTCACTCAAATCCCCGGTCTGTATTTATCGGCGCTCCTCACTCAAACTCCCAGTCTGTATTTATAGACGCTCCTCACTCAAATCCCCATTCTGTATTTATAGACGTTCCTCACTCAAATTCCCGGTCTGTATTTATAAGCGTCCCTCACTCAAATCCCCAGTCTGTATTTATAGACGCTCCTCACTCAAGTCCCCGGTCTGTATTTATAGATGCTCCTCACTCAAATCCCCGGTCTGTATTTATAGACACTCCTCACTCAAATCCCCAGTCTGTATTTATAGACACTCCTCAGTCAAATCCCCGTCTGTATTTATAGACGTTCCTCACTCAAATCCCCCGTCTGTATTTATAGACACTCCTCACTCAAATACCCGGTCTGTATTTATAGGCACTCCGCACTCAAATACCCCGTCTGTATTTATAGACACTCTTCACTCAAATCCCCAGTCTGTATTTATAGATGCTCCTCACTCAAATCCCCGGTCTGTATTTATAGACACTCCTCACTCAAATACCCGGTCTGTATTTATAAACACTCCTCACTCAAATCCCCGGTCTGTATTTATAGACACTCCTCACTCAAATACCCAGCCTGTATTTATAGATGCTCCTCACTCAAAACCCCAGTCTGTATTTATAGGCGTTCCTCACTCAAATCCCCCGTCTGTATTTACAGACGCTCCCCACTCAAATCCCCAGTCTGTATTTATAGGCATTCCTCACTCATACCCCCAGCCTGTATTTATAGACGTTCCTCACTCAAATCTCCGGTCTGTTTTTATAGACACTCCTCACTCAAATACCCCGTCTGAATTTATAGACACTCCTCTCTCAAATCCCCAGTCTGTATTTATAGATGCTCCTCACGCAAATCCCCGGTCTGTATTTATAGACACTCCTCACTCAAATCCCCGGTCTGTATTTATAGACACTCCTCACTCAAATCCCCAGCCTGTATTTATAGATGCTCCTCACTCAAAACCCCGGTCTGTATTTATAGACGCTCCTCACTCAAATCCCCCGTCTGTATTTATAGTCACTCCTCACTCAAATCCCCAGCCTGTATTTATAGATGCTCCTCACTCAAAACCCCGGTCTGTATTTATTAGGCGTTCCTCACTCAAATCCCCGGTCTGTATTTATAGATGCTCCTCACTCAAATCCCCGGTCTGTATTTACAGGTGTGACCCACTCAAATCCTCAGCCTGTATTTATATGCGTTCCTCACTCAAATCCCCGGTCTGTATTTATCGGCGCTCCTCACTCAAACTCCCAGTCTGTATTTATAGACGCTCCTCACTCAAATCCCCATTCTGTATTTATAGACGTTCCTCACTCAAATTCCCGGTCTGTATTTATAAGCGTCCCTCACTCAAATCCCCAGTCTGTATTTATAGACGCTCCTCACTCAAGTCCCCGGTCTGTATTTATAGATGCTCCTCACTCAAATCCCCGGTCTGTATTTATAGACACTCCTCACTCAAATCCCCAGTCTGTATTTATAGACACTCCTCAGTCAAATCCCCGTCTGTATTTATAGACGTTCCTCACTCAAATCCCCCGTCTGTATTTATAGACACTCCTCACTCAAATACCCGGTCTGTATTTATAGGCACTCCGCACTCAAATACCCCGTCTGTATTTATAGACTCTCTTCACTCAAATCCCCAGTCTGTATTTATAGATGCTCCTCACTCAAATCCCCGGTCTGTATTTATAGACACTCCTCACTCAAATACCCGGTCTGTATTTATAAACACTCCTCACTCAAATCCCCGGTCTGTATTTATAGACACTCCTCACTCAAATACCCAGCCTGTATTTATAGATGCTCCTCACTCAAAACCCCAGTCTGTATTTATAGGCGTTCCTCACTCAAATCCCCCGTCTGTATTTACAGACGCTCCCCACTCAAATCCCCAGTCTGTATTTATAGGCATTCCTCACTCATACCCCCAGCCTGTATTTATAGACGTTCCTCACTCAAATCTCCGGTCTGTTTTTATAGACACTCCTCACTCAAATACCCCGTCTGAATTTATAGACACTCCTCTCTCAAATCCCCAGTCTGTATTTATAGATGCTCCTCACGCAAATCCCCGGTCTGTATTTATAGACACTCCTCACTCAAATCCCCGGTCTGTATTTATAGACACTCCTCACTCAAATCCCCAGCCTGTATTTATAGATGCTCCTCACTCAAAACCCCGGTCTGTATTTATAGACGCTCCTCACTCAAATCCCCCGTCTGTATTTATAGCCACTCCTCACTCAAATCCCCAGCCTGTATTTATAGATGCTCCTCACTCAAAACCCCGGTCTGTATTTATTAGGCGTTCCTCACTCAAATCCCCGGTCTGTATTTATAGATGCTCCTCACTCAAATCCCCGGTCTGTATTTACAGGTGTGACCCACTCAAATCCTCAGCCTGTATTTATAGGCATTCCTCACTCAAATCCCCCGTCTGTATTTCTCGACGCTCCTCATTCAAACCCCCAGCCTGTATTTATAGACGTTCCTCACTCAAATTCCCAGTCTGTATTTATAGACACTCCTCACTCAAATACCCCGTCTATATTTATTGACTTTCCTCACTCAAATCCCCGGTCTGTATTTATAGACGCTCCTCACTCAAATCCTCACTCTGTATTTATATGTGTTCCGCACTCAACGCCCCAGTCTGTATTTATAGGCGTTCCTCACTCAAACCCCCAGTCTGTATTTATAGGCGTTCCTCACTCAAACTCCCAGTCTGTCTTTTTAGACACTCCTCACTCAAATCCCCGGTCGGTAATTATAGACGCTCCTCACTCAAATCCCTGGTCTGTATTTATAGACACTCCTTACTCAAATCCCCGGTCTGTATTTTCCACGTTCCTCACTCAAATCCCTGGTCTGTATTCATAGACGCTCCTTGCTCAAATCCCCAGTCTGTATTTATAGACGTTACTCACTCAAATCCCCGGTCTGTATTTATAGGCGCTTCTCACTCAAATCCCCCGTCCGTATTTATAGACACTCCTCACTCAAATCCCCGGTCTGTATTTATAGGTGTTCCTCACTCAAATCTTCAGTCTGTATTTATTGACACTCCTCACTCAAATCCCCGGTCTGTATTTATAGGCGTCCCTCACTCAAATCTTCAGTCTGTATTTATATGCGTTCCTCACTCAAATCCCCGGTCTGTATTTATCGGCGCTCCTCACTCAAACTCCCAGTCTGTATTTATAGACGCTCCTCACTCAAATCCCCATTCTGTATTTATAGACGTTCCTCACTCAAATTCCCGGTCTGTATTTATAAGCGTCCCTCACTCAAATCCCCAGTCTGTATTTATAGACGCTCCTCACTCAAGTCCCCGGTCTGTATTTATAGATGCTCCTCACTCAAATCCCCGGTCTGTATTTATAGACACTCCTCACTCAAATCCCCAGTCTGTATTTATAGACACTCCTCAGTCAAATCCCCGTCTGTATTTATAGACGTTCCTCACTCAAATCCCCCGTCTGTATTTATAGACACTCCTCACTCAAATACCCGGTCTGTATTTATAGGCACTCCGCACTCAAATACCCCGTCTGTATTTATAGACACTCTTCACTCAAATCCCCAGTCTGTATTTATAGATGCTCCTCACTCAAATCCCCGGTCTGTATTTATAGACACTCCTCACTCAAATACCCGGTCTGTATTTATAAACACTCCTCACTCAAATCCCCGGTCTGTATTTATAGACACTCCTCACTCAAATACCCAGCCTGTATTTATAGATGCTCCTCACTCAAAACCCCAGTCTGTATTTATAGGCGTTCCTCACTCAAATCCCCCGTCTGTATTTACAGACGCTCCCCACTCAAATCCCCAGTCTGTATTTATAGGCATTCCTCACTCATACCCCCAGCCTGTATTTATAGACGTTCCTCACTCAAATCTCCGGTCTGTTTTTATAGACACTCCTCACTCAAATACCCCGTCTGAATTTATAGACACTCCTCTCTCAAATCCCCAGTCTGTATTTATAGATGCTCCTCACGCAAATCCCCGGTCTGTATTTATAGACACTCCTCACTCAAATCCCCGGTCTGTATTTATAGACACTCCTCACTCAAATCCCCAGCCTGTATTTATAGATGCTCCTCACTCAAAACCCCGGTCTGTATTTATAGACGCTCCTCACTCAAATCCCCCGTCTGTATTTATAGTCACTCCTCACTCAAATCCCCAGCCTGTATTTATAGATGCTCCTCACTCAAAACCCCGGTCTGTATTTATTAGGCGTTCCTCACTCAAATCCCCGGTCTGTATTTATAGATGCTCCTCACTCAAATCCCCGGTCTGTATTTACAGGTGTGACCCACTCAAATCCTCAGCCTGTATTTATATGCGTTCCTCACTCAAATCCCCGGTCTGTATTTATCGGCGCTCCTCACTCAAACTCCCAGTCTGTATTTATAGACGCTCCTCACTCAAATCCCCATTCTGTATTTATAGACGTTCCTCACTCAAATTCCCGGTCTGTATTTATAAGCGTCCCTCACTCAAATCCCCAGTCTGTATTTATAGACGCTCCTCACTCAAGTCCCCGGTCTGTATTTATAGATGCTCCTCACTCAAATCCCCGGTCTGTATTTATAGACACTCCTCACTCAAATCCCCAGTCTGTATTTATAGACACTCCTCAGTCAAATCCCCGTCTGTATTTATAGACGTTCCTCACTCAAATCCCCCGTCTGTATTTATAGACACTCCTCACTCAAATACCCGGTCTGTATTTATAGGCACTCCGCACTCAAATACCCCGTCTGTATTTATAGACACTCTTCACTCAAATCCCCAGTCTGTATTTATAGATGCTCCTCACTCAAATCCCCGGTCTGTATTTATAGACACTCCTCACTCAAATACCCGGTCTGTATTTATAAACACTCCTCACTCAAATCCCCGGTCTGTATTTATAGACACTCCTCACTCAAATACCCAGCCTGTATTTATAGATGCTCCTCACTCAAAACCCCAGTCTGTATTTATAGGCGTTCCTCACTCAAATCCCCCGTCTGTATTTACAGACGCTCCCCACTCAAATCCCCAGTCTGTATTTATAGGCATTCCTCACTCATACCCCCAGCCTGTATTTATAGACGTTCCTCACTCAAATCTCCGGTCTGTTTTTATAGACACTCCTCACTCAAATACCCCGTCTGAATTTATAGACACTCCTCTCTCAAATCCCCAGTCTGTATTTATAGATGCTCCTCACGCAAATCCCCGGTCTGTATTTATAGACACTCCTCACTCAAATCCCCGGTCTGTATTTATAGACACTCCTCACTCAAATCCCCAGCCTGTATTTATAGATGCTCCTCACTCAAAACCCCGGTCTGTATTTATAGACGCTCCTCACTCAAATCCCCCGTCTGTATTTATAGCCACTCCTCACTCAAATCCCCAGCCTGTATTTATAGATGCTCCTCACTCAAAACCCCGGTCTGTATTTATTAGGCGTTCCTCACTCAAATCCCCGGTCTGTATTTATAGATGCTCCTCACTCAAATCCCCGGTCTGTATTTACAGGTGTGACCCACTCAAATCCTCAGCCTGTATTTATAGGCATTCCTCACTCAAATCCCCCGTCTGTATTTCTCGACGCTCCTCATTCAAACCCCCAGCCTGTATTTATAGACGTTCCTCACTCAAATTCCCAGTCTGTATTTATAGACACTCCTCACTCAAATACCCCATCTATATTTATTGACTTTCCTCACTCAAATCCCCGGTCTGTATTTATAGACGCTCCTCACTCAAATCCTCACTCTGTATTTATATGTGTTCCGCACTCAACGCCCCAGTCTGTATTTATAGGCGTTCCTCACTCAAACCCCCAGTCTGTATTTATAGGCGTTCCTCACTCAAACTCCCAGTCTGTCTTTTTAGACACTCCTCACTCAAATCCCCGGTCGGTAATTATAGACGCTCCTCACTCAAATCCCTGGTCTGTATTTATAGACACTCCTTACTCAAATCCCCGGTCTGTATTTTCCACGTTCCTCACTCAAATCCCTGGTCTGTATTCATAGACGCTCCTTGCTCAAATCCCCAGTCTGTATTTATAGACGTTACTCACTCAAATCCCCGGTCTGTATTTATAGGCGCTTCTCACTCAAATCCCCCGTCCGTATTTATAGACACTCCTCACTCAAATCCCCGGTCTGTATTTATAGGTGTTCCTCACTCAAATCTTCAGTCTGTATTTATTGACACTCCTCACTCAAATCCCCGGTCTGTATTTATAGGCGTCCCTCACTCAAATCTTCAGTCTGTATTTATATGCGTTCCTCACTCAAATCCCCGGTCTGTATTTATCGGCGCTCCTCACTCAAACTCCCAGTCTGTATTTATAGACGCTCCTCACTCAAATCCCCATTCTGTATTTATAGACGTTCCTCACTCAAATTCCCGGTCTGTATTTATAAGCGTCCCTCACTCAAATCCCCAGTCTGTATTTATAGACGCTCCTCACTCAAGTCCCCGGTCTGTATTTATAGATGCTCCTCACTCAAATCCCCGGTCTGTATTTATAGACACTCCTCACTCAAATCCCCAGTCTGTATTTATAGACACTCCTCAGTCAAATCCCCGTCTGTATTTATAGACGTTCCTCACTCAAATCCCCCGTCTGTATTTATAGACACTCCTCACTCAAATACCCGGTCTGTATTTATAGGCACTCCGCACTCAAATACCCCGTCTGTATTTATAGACACTCTTCACTCAAATCCCCAGTCTGTATTTATAGATGCTCCTCACTCAAATCCCCGGTCTGTATTTATAGACACTCCTCACTCAAATACCCGGTCTGTATTTATAAACACTCCTCACTCAAATCCCCGGTCTGTATTTATAGACACTCCTCACTCAAATACCCAGCCTGTATTTATAGATGCTCCTCACTCAAAACCCCAGTCTGTATTTATAGGCGTTCCTCACTCAAATCCCCCGTCTGTATTTACAGACGCTCCCCACTCAAATCCCCAGTCTGTATTTATAGGCATTCCTCACTCATACCCCCAGCCTGTATTTATAGACGTTCCTCACTCAAATCTCCGGTCTGTTTTTATAGACACTCCTCACTCAAATACCCCGTCTGAATTTATAGACACTCCTCTCTCAAATCCCCAGTCTGTATTTATAGATGCTCCTCACGCAAATCCCCGGTCTGTATTTATAGACACTCCTCACTCAAATCCCCGGTCTGTATTTATAGACACTCCTCACTCAAATCCCCAGCCTGTATTTATAGATGCTCCTCACTCAAAACCCCGGTCTGTATTTATAGACGCTCCTCACTCAAATCCCCCGTCTGTATTTATAGTCACTCCTCACTCAAATCCCCAGCCTGTATTTATAGATGCTCCTCACTCAAAACCCCGGTCTGTATTTATTAGGCGTTCCTCACTCAAATCCCCGGTCTGTATTTATAGATGCTCCTCACTCAAATCCCCGGTCTGTATTTACAGGTGTGACCCACTCAAATCCTCAGCCTGTATTTATATGCGTTCCTCACTCAAATCCCCGGTCTGTATTTCTCGGCGCTCCTCACTCAAACTCCCAGTCTGTATTTATAGACGCTCCTCACTCAAATCCCCATTCTGTATTTATAGACGTTCCTCACTCAAATTCCCGGTCTGTATTTATAAGCGTCCCTCACTCAAATCCCCAGTCTGTATTTATAGACGCTCCTCACTCAAGTCCCCGGTCTGTATTTATAGATGCTCCTCACTCAAATCCCCGGTCTGTATTTATAGACACTCCTCACTCAAATCCCCAGTCTGTATTTATAGACACTCCTCAGTCAAATCCCCGTCTGTATTTATAGACGTTCCTCACTCAAATCCCCCGTCTGTATTTATAGACACTTCTCACTCAAATCCCCAGTCTGTATTTTTAGGCACTCCTCACTCAAACCGCCAGCCTGTATTTATAGACGTTCCTCACTCAAATCTCCGGTCCGTATTTATAGACACTCCTCACTCAAATACCCCGTCGGTATTTATAGACGTTCCTCACTCAAATCCTCATTCTGTATTTATATGTTTTCCTCAGTCAAATCCCCGGTCTGTATTTATAGACGTTCTTCACTCAAATCCCCGGTCTGTATTTATAGACTTTCCTCACTCCAATCCCCCGTCTGTATTTATAGGCATTCCTCACTCAAATCTCCGGTCTGTATTTATAGACGCTCCTCACTCAAATTCCTGGTCTGTATTTATAGACACTCCTCACTCAAATCCCCAGTCTGTATTAATAGAAGCTCCTTGCTCAAATCCCCGGTCTGTATTTATAGACGCTCCTCGCTCAAATCTCCAGTCTGTATTTATAGACGTTCCTCACTCAAATCCCCGGTCTGTATTTATAGGCGCTTCTCACTCAAATCCCCATTCTGTATTTATAGACGTTCCTCACTCAAAGCCCCCGTCTGTATTTATAGACACTCCTCACTCAAATCCCCGGTCTGTATTTATAGACGTTCCTCACTCAAATTCCCGGTCTGTATTTATAAGCGTCCCTCACTCAAATCCCCAGTCTGTATTTATAAACGTTCCTCTCTCAAATCCCCCTCTGTATTTATAGGCGTTCCTCACTCAAATCCCCGGTCTGTATTTATAGACGTTCCTCACTCAAATTCCAGGTCTGTATTTATAGACACTCCTCACTCAAAACCCCGGTCTGTATTTATAGACGCCCCTCATTCAAATCCGCGGTCTGTATTTATAGGCGCTCCTCACTCAAACCCCCAGCCTGTATTTATAGATGTTCCTCACTCAAATCTCCGGTCTGTATTTATAGACACTCCTCACTCAAATCCCCCGTCTGTATTTATAGACACTTCTCACTCAAATCCCCAGTCTGTATTTATAGACACTCCTCACTCAAGTCCCCAGTCTGTATTTATAGATGCTCCTCACTCAAATCCCCGGTCTGTATTTATAGACACTCCACACTCAAATCCCCAGCCTGTATTTATAGATGCTCCTCACTCAAAACCCCGGTCTGTATTTATAGACGCTCCTCACTCAAATCCCCCGTCTGTATTTATAGCCACTCCTCACTCAAATCCCCAGCCTGTATTTATAGATGCTCCTCACTCAAAACCCCGGTCTGTATTTATTAGGCGTTCCTCACTCAAATCCCCGGTCTGTATTTATAGATGCTCCTCACTCAAATCCCCGGTCTGTATTTACAGGTGTGACCCACTCAAATCCTCAGCCTGTATTTATAGGCATTCCTCACTCAAATCCCCCGTCTGTATTTCTCGACGCTCCTCATTCAAACCCCCAGCCTGTATTTATAGACGTTCCTCACTCAAATTCCCAGTCTGTATTTATAGACACTCCTCACTCAAATACCCCGTCTATATTTATTGACTTTCCTCACTCAAATCCCCGGTCTGTATTTATAGACGCTCCTCACTCAAATCCTCACTCTGTATTTATATGTGTTCCGCACTCAACGCCCCAGTCTGTATTTATAGGCGTTCCTCACTCAAACCCCCAGTCTGTATTTATAGGCGTTCCTCACTCAAACTCCCAGTCTGTCTTTTTAGACACTCCTCACTCAAATCCCCGGTCGGTAATTATAGACGCTCCTCACTCAAATCCCTGGTCTGTATTTATAGACACTCCTTACTCAAATCCCCGGTCTGTATTTTCCACGTTCCTCACTCAAATCCCTGGTCTGTATTCATAGACGCTCCTTGCTCAAATCCCCAGTCTGTATTTATAGACGTTACTCACTCAAATCCCCGGTCTGTATTTATAGGCGCTTCTCACTCAAATCCCCCGTCCGTATTTATAGACACTCCTCACTCAAATCCCCGGTCTGTATTTATAGGTGTTCCTCACTCAAATCTTCAGTCTGTATTTATTGACACTCCTCACTCAAATCCCCGGTCTGTATTTATAGGCGTCCCTCACTCAAATCTTCAGTCTGTATTTATATGCGTTCCTCACTCAAATCCCCGGTCTGTATTTATAGGCGCTCCTCACTCAAACTCCCAGTCTGTATTTATAGACGTTCCTCACTCAAATCCCCGGTCTGTATTTATAGACATTCCTCACTCAAATTCCCGGTCTGTATTTATGGACATTCCTCACTCAAATGCCCGGTCTGTATTTATAGGCACTCCTCACTCAAATCCCCTGTCTGTATTTATAGACGCTCCTCATTCAAATCCCCGGTCTGTATTTATAGGCACTCCTCACTCAAATCCCCGATCTGTATTTATAGACACTCCTCACTCAAATCCCCAGCCTGTATTTCTAGATGCTCTTCACTCAAAACCCCGGTCTGTATTTATAGACGTTCCTCACTCAAATCCCCGTTCTGTATTTACAGGTGCGACCCACTCAAATCCCCAGCCTGTATTTATAGGCATTCCTCACTCAAATCCCCCGTCTGTATTTATAGACGCTCCTCACTCAAATCCCCACTCTGTATTTATAGGCACTCCTCACTCAAACCCCCAGCCTGTATTTATAGACGTTCCTCACTCAAATCTCTGGTCCGTATTTATAGACACTCCTCACTCAAATACCCCGTCTGTATTTATAGACGTTCCTCACTCAAATCCTCACTCTGTATTTATATGTGTTCCTCACTCAAATCCCCGGTCTGTATTTATAGACTTTCCTCACTCCAATCCCCCGTCTGTATTTATAGGCATTCCTCACTCAAATCCCCGGTCTGTATTTATAGACGCTCCTCACTCAAATCCCTGGTCTGTATTTATAGACGTTCCTCACTCAAATCCCCAGCCTGTATTTATAGGCATTCCTCACTCAAATCCCCCGTCTGTATTTATAGACACTTCTCACTCAAATCCCCAGTCTGTATTTTTAGGCACTCCTCACTCAAACCGCCAGCCTGTATTTATAGACGTTCCTCACTCAAATCTCCGGTCCGTATTTATAGACACTCCTCACTCAAATACCCCGTCGGTATTTATAGACGTTCCTCACTCAAATCCTCATTCTGTATTTATATGTTTTCCTCAGTCAAATCCCCGGTCTGTATTTATAGACGTTCTTCACTCAAATCCCCGGTCTGTATTTATAGACTTTCCTCACTCCAATCCCCCGTCTGTATTTATAGGCATTCCTCACTCAAATCTCCGGTCTGTATTTATAGACGCTCCTCACTCAAATTCCTGGTCTGTATTTATAGACACTCCTCACTCAAATCCCCAGTCTGTATTAATAGAAGCTCCTTGCTCAAATCCCCGGTCTGTATTTATAGACGCTCCTCGCTCAAATCTCCAGTCTGTATTTATAGACGTTCCTCACTCAAATCCCCGGTCTGTATTTATAGGCGCTTCTCACTCAAATCCCCATTCTGTATTTATAGACGTTCCTCACTCAAAGCCCCCGTCTGTATTTATAGACACTCCTCACTCAAATCCCCGGTCTGTATTTATAGACGTTCCTCACTCAAATTCCCGGTCTGTATTTATAAGCGTCCCTCACTCAAATCCCCAGTCTGTATTTATAAACGTTCCTCTCTCAAATCCCCCTCTGTATTTATAGGCGTTCCTCACTCAAATCCCCGGTCTGTATTTATAGACGTTCCTCACTCAAATTCCAGGTCTGTATTTATAGACACTCCTCACTCAAAACCCCGGTCTGTATTTATAGACGCCCCTCATTCAAATCCGCGGTCTGTATTTATAGGCGCTCCTCACTCAAACCCCCAGCCTGTATTTATAGGCATTCCTCACTCAAATCTCCGGTCTGTATTTATAGACACTCCTCACTCAAATCCCCCGTCTGAATTTATAGACACTTCTCACTCAAATCCTCAGTCTGTATTTATAGGTGCTCCTCTCTCAAATCCCCGGTCTGTATTTATAGACGCTCCTCACTCAAGTCCCCAGTCTGTGTTTATAGACACTCCTCACTCAAATCCCCAGTCTGTATTTATAGACACTCCTCACTCAAGTCCCCAGTCTGTATTTATAGATGCTCCTCACTCAAATCCCCGGTCTGTATTTATAGACACTCCACACTCAAATCCCCAGTCTGTATGTATAGACACTCCTCACTCAAATCCCCGGTCTGTATTTACAGATGTTCCTCACTCAAATCCTCGGTCTGTCTTTATAGGTGCTCCTCTTTCAAATCCCCGGTCTGTATTTATTGGCGCTTCTCATCTCCCGAGTATCTCCCACAGGTCCGTTCTGATCTGACTCCCAGCAAGGTAGAGGGATGGAGCCAGTGACTATGGAGTGGAGTTTGTAGCGAGGACTGAAGACAATGGCTTTCGTCTTCTCAATATTTAAATGGAGGAAATTTCTGTTAATCCAGTTCTGGATGTCAGACAAGTCAGGACGGTGTGTGACTTGGAGGGGAACTTGGAGGTGATGGTGTCACCTGTTACCCTGGTCCTTCTAGGGATGGAGATTTAGAGTTTATCCCTCTGTTTTATCCAATGCTTCTCCAACCTCTCTCTCTATTTGCTCCGATGGAGCCAAGAGTCTTGTGTAGGCCCAGACCGGGTGGCAGGTTCCCTTCCCTGAAGAACATTAGTGAACCAGTTGGGTTTTTATGACAATCCTGCAGTTTTCATGGTCACTTTTTCCTAGTGCCGGCCCCACAAATTCCCAGATTCATTCAGCTCAATTTCACAACCTACCTTTGTTTTTTTGTGGGTTTTCTCTCACTCCCTTTTTCTGTTTTAAATAAATTTCACGAGGTATTAGAAGGGGAGGATTTTAATTTGGGAAAGTGAAATAAAACATCACATCAGGGTCTGACAGACTCACCAAATTTGTGGTAACCTGAATATCATTGGATTTTGAACATGGAAGGAAAAAGCACCGTTCACGGTGGGGAGAAACCGTACACGTGTTCTCTGTGTGGACGAGGCTTCAGCCAATCATCTGGCCTGTCAGAACATAAATGCAGAACATAAATGGGGAGAAGCTGTGGAAACATGCAGATTGTAGGAAGTAATTCACTTATACAGTTCAGCTGGAAACTCATCGGGACAGTCACAGCAGGAAGAGGCTGTTCACCTGCCCAGAGTGTGGGAAGGGATTGATTAATTCATCCAACCTGCTGAGGCACCAGAGAGTTCACACGAGTGAGAGACCGTTCACTTGCTCCATCTGTGGGAAAGGATTCACTCAGTAATCCAGCCTGGTGATACACCAGTGGGTTCACACTGGGGAAAAGCCATTCTCCTGCTCCGAGTGTGAGAGAGGATTCACTGATTGATCCAACCTGCTGGCACACCAGCGTGTTCACACTGACGAGAGACCATTCAAGTGCTCTCACTGTGGGATTGGTTTCAGGCGTTTATCTGAACTCACCATACACCAGCATACTCACACTGGGGAGAGGCCATTCACCTGTAGGTGGGAAAGGTTTCACTCAGTTATCCACCCTGCTGAGGCACAAGCGAATTAACACTGGGGAGAGACTATTCACCTGTACGGAGTGTGGGAAGGGATTCACTCAGTTATCCAGCCTGCTGAGACTTGAACAAACTCACACTGAGGGGAGGTCATTCAGCTGCTATGAGTGTGGGAAAAGATTCTCCCATTCAAACAACCTTGTGAGACACCAGCGAGTTCACATTGGGGAGAAGTTGTTCAGCTGCTCCGAGTGCGGGAAGAGATTTACTCAATCATCCCACCTAAAGACACATCAATAAATTCACACTGATGAGAGACCTTTTAAATGTACAGACTGCAAGAAGTGCTTTAAAAGTTCTGGGGAACTGGTGTCCCATCAACTGGTTCACACTGATGAGTGACCACTTAGGTGCTTTCACTGTGGGACTGGGTTTAGGTGATCCTTTCAACTCGCTGTACACCAGTGAGTTCACACTGGGGAGTGGCCGTTCAGATGCTCCAAGTGTGGGAAGGGATTCACTGAGTCATCCTACCTGCTGACGCACCAGCGAGTTCACACTGTGGAGGGACTGTTCACCTGCTCTGAGTGAATCCCTTCCAACACTCGGTCAGCTAACCGGGTGAAACACCAGTGATTTCATGAGTAACTCTTTTTGAGTCAAAAACTGCAGTGATTGGATTTTGCTGTTAATCACATCCAGGACATGTTCATTGGGGTCTGTTTCTGTCAGAATGAACCAATAACTTCTACCACATTATAGATTTGGTATGGGGCTGAAGGAGGCCATTTGGCCCATCGTGTCTGCACTGGCTCTCTGAATGAGCAACTCAACCAGTCCTATTCTTCTGCCTTTTCCCCATAAACCTGTATATTCTTCCTTTTCAGATAACAGCCTAATTCCTGCCTGAATGCTTCAATAGGACCTGCCTCCACCACACTCCCACACAAAGCATTCCAGACCCTAACCAGATACTGCATGAAAGGATTTTTCTCATATCATTGTTGATTATTTTACTGATCACTTTAAAACTATGCCCTCCTGTTCTCAATCCTTTGATGAGTGGGAACAGCTTTTCCTTATCTACTCTGTGCAGCCCCCACTTGATTTTGAATAACTCTGCCAAATATCCTCTCAGCCTCCTTTTCTCTAATGAAAACTGTCCTAATTTTTCCAATTTATCTTCTGATGTGCTGTCCTTCCTCCCTGGAATCAAGCTTGTGAATCTTTTCTGCACCCTCTCCAATGCCTTCACATCCTTCCTGAAGTGTGGTGCCCAGAAATGGATGCAATAAACCACCTGAGGCCAAGCGAGTGACTTATACATGACCTCCTTCTCTTCTACTCTATGCCCCTATTAATAAAACCCAGGATACTGTATATTTTATTAATCACTCTCTCAACCACTCTCCTGCCACATTGAATGGCTTATGGACATATACACCCAGGTCCCTTTCTCCTTCAACCACTTTTGTATCTTCTGCAAACTTTGAAATTTTTCCCTTTACATCAAGATTTAGGTCATTAATATATATCAGGAAAAGCCCAAGTCCCAACACTGACCCCTTGGGAACGCCATTACAAACCTTCCACCAGCCTAAAAAACATCCATTAACTACTTTCTGTTTCCTTCCACTGAGCCAATTCCGTATCCATGTGGCTACTGTCCCATTTATTCCACGAGCTATAACTTTGCTTAAAAGTCTGTTGTGCAGCCCTGTACCAAATGCATTTTGAAAGTCCATGTACACCACATCAAGAGCATTGCCCTCATCAACCCTCTCTGTTACCTCTTCAAAAAACTCCAGGAAGTTAAACATGATTTTCTCTTAAGAAGTCCATGTTGTTTTTCCTTTATTAACCTGCATTTGTCCATGTGACTGCTAACTTCGTCCAAATTATAGTTTCTAGAAGTTTCTCACCACTGAAGTTAAAGTAATTGGCCTGCAGTTGCTGGGCTTATCCTTACACCTATTCTGGAACAAGGTTGTAACTTTTGCAATTTTCGAGCCCTTTGGCACCTGAGTCTAAGGCACAATTAAATATTATGGCCACCGCCTCTGTAAATTTCACTCTTGCTTCTCCCAGGATCCTTGGGTGCATCTCTTTTGGCTCAGGTGATTTCACAACTTTAAAGTAAAAGCAAAATACTGCAGATGCTGGAATTCTGAAACAAAAGCAGAAAATGCTGGAAAAACTCAGTAGGTCTAACAGCATCTGCGGAGGGAGAACAAAACAGTAAGTCATACGGACTCGAAACATTAATTGTTTATTTTTTCATTCCACAGATGCTGTTAGACCGGCTGAGTTTTTCCAGAATGTTCTGTTTTTGTGTCACAAATTTAAGTATTGATAACCTATCTAATATCTCATCGAATTCAATTTTAAACCTTTCTGAATCTGAATCACCTCCTCTTTCACCATGTTCTTGGTAGCATTTTCTTCCATTGTAAAGGCAGTTGCAAAGTATTCATTTCGACTCTCGGCTATGCCCTTTGCCCCCATGTGTAAATCCTCCTTTTCGTCCCTTATCATCTCTAGTCCGAATGGCAGGAGTTGGAACTTGATCTTTCTTATTTTCCATCCCTATGCGAATTGAACCTTCCCCTTGCTTTCCCAGTTTCAGGCAAAGATTAACTGAGACGCGGTCTCTAATGGCGGCCTGATTACCCACAATCCCGTGCGCCTCAGAAACCGCTCTATCTGCCGCGGGTTGTCCGGGTGGATGGCGCATGCTCGGAGTCTCCTGCTCTCTTTGCTTGAGGTTGGTGCCGGAGAGAAGCCGGAATGTGAGAGTGGAGAATGTTCATTGGTTCCCATCAACATGTTTACACTGACGAGAGACCATTTAACTGCTCCAACTGTGGAAAGGGATTCACTCAGTTATCCCATCTGCAGACACACTAGTGAGTTCACACTGATGAGGCCTTTTAAATGCCCGGACTGCGGGAAGTGCTACAAATGTTCCAGGCAACTGATGCCTTATTAACATGTTCAGACTGACGAAAGACTGTTGAGGTGCTCTCATAATGGGCCTGGGGTCAGGCAATCCTCTGACCTCACTGTACACCAGTGAATTTACACTGGGGAGAGGCTGTTCTCACGCTCCGAGTGTGGCAAGTCATTTGGTTGTTCATCCACACTGCAGAGATAACAACCAGTACACAAGTATAAAGATAAAATACTGCAGATGCTGGAAATCTGAAATAAAACAAAGTGTAGAAAGACTCAGCAGGTCTGGCAGCATCTGTGAACAGAAAAACAAAGTTTACGTTTTGAGTCCACATCGACTCTTCTTCAGAAGAGTCACATGGACTCGAAATATTAACTCAAGTTGACAAGTAACTACAGGAATTGGATTTTGCTGTTAATCACATTTGGGACTGAACCATGTTCTATGGGGTCTGTTTCTGCTGATGTTTATAAACTCCAACCCAGTTATAGGGGTTAAAATTCTGGATAAAAGTCAAATAAACTAGCTTTGTGGCAAACACACAGTGTGTCGAGTCTTTTTCATTTCTCTACAGAAGTTAGTTCCTTTTGAAGTGCTCTCTCTCTACCCTGCCTGTTCTGTTCTCACCTCCAACAGCAAGTGTGAGGAGCTCATGGAGCTTCTTTGCCACTAAGATTGAGTCAATCCGATCAGTTGCCTCTGCTGCTTCCCTCCCTCCCACTAGTTCACCGGGTCAACTGTCTCCAAAGATCCCCCATGTCCGAGCTCTGAACTCAGATCTTTCTCCAGTTTCCTATTTCCCTTCATAATCTTTCAGTGTTCATCTTGTCCATGAGACTCGCCTTCTGCTCCAGTGACCCTATTCCCACTGAACTGCTGACCATTCAACTTCTCCATGTTGGTTGATATTGTTCATGTTTTTTTCCCTCTATTCTGGTACTGTCCCTCTCACCTTTAAATCCACCATCATCATCCATCCTAAAAAAAGGATCTATCCTTGAGACCTCCTATTTCTCATCTACATGCTGCCACTAGGTGACATCATCCAAAAGCACCGTGTTAGTTTTCACATGGACACTAACAACACCCAGCTCAACCTCACCACCTTCCCTCTCCATTCCTCCACTGTCACTAAATTATCAAACTGCTTATCCAACATTCCGTACAGGATGAGCAGAAATTTGCTCCTTTTAAGAATTGGAAAGATCAAAGCCAATGTCTTCAGTCACCACTACAAATTTTGTTCCCTAACTCTCGAGGCCATCCCTATGAGGTAGCATTGGGATATGTTGTCCTATGTTTGTCAAGCCAGGAATCTTTGTTCCTAAGCGAGAGAGAGACGGGGAGGGAGAGCCATTCCTACAATATTCAATACACTTCTGAAGATTTTATAAGGTTATTAGACAATGATTTCTTACAGATCTCCCCACCTTGAGAAGGGAATATCCTTATTAATTTCTCACAACTGATTTCTGACTAACCTCACTATTTCTAAGCTACGAGCTTGTTTTCCTAATTTCTTTATGACAAACCCTGGATAACATACTAAAGCTACTAGAATGTTCATAATCAGCAACACAGCCCCTTGAGCTGCCACCAAGAGGAAATGTGAAAACTTTATCCACTAAATGTGATAACTATCGACTGAGATTCATCCTCCCCACCTGCAGATCATCTCACACAATTTTAAATTATTGACATGTGGTAAATACATCTGGTTCAAACAGAAGTTCATGCACGGACTTTAAAGATTCTCTCGCTCTCTGTTCACCTGCATCCACCTTGTGGATATTTTCTGAATCTAGATTCTGTTTCCCTCTTCACTTTAGTTTTACTCCCTCTGATAGGTACTGGTGTGTTTAATTCTATCCTGATTGATTGAAAGCCAGTTTCTTTATGGAGTGTGTGTCAATATCTTGATGATTTAAAATGTTGTCTCATTCAATTTTCCACAAGAGTCACTTCATGTTGTTCTGTTTTCAAGTAGCTGAGTATGTCTGGGATCTGTTCTTCAGTGCAGGGTCACCATGCATTTCCACATGGCGACCTGGGAGGGATGGATCCGGCGGCTGGGTTATATAGAGAATGTGGGGATGACAGATTCAGCAGCGGAATTCAAAAGGGGAATTGAACCAAATACTGCAACATGTCCAGGGAAAAGGTAGGGGAGAGGGGCCAGGTGAGTTAATTCCAGAAGAGTAAGAGGCCTCCCTTTTCAGACGCAGATGAAGAGTTTTTTTTTGTTTTTTCAGAGGGTCGTTAGTCTGAGGAATTTTCTCCAGAAAGCAGTGGAGGCTGGGTCATTGAATTTATTCAAGGCTGATTTAGACAGATTTTTGGTAGAGAAGAGAGTCAAGGGTTATGGGGGGCGGTGAGGGTGGGGGTGGGTACGGACAGACAGACAGGAAAGTGGAATTGAGACCACAACCAGATCAGCCTTGATCTAATTGAATGGTGGAGCAGGGTCAAAGGGCTGAATGGCCGATGTTCCTCTGACCCGGCTGAATGGTCTCTATATGTGGTTTTTGGGTCTGATTTTATGGTACAGTGAGGGGCTGGAAAGACAAAATGGTCTATTCCTTTTGCTATTTGTTACGTTCTAATTCAGTACCATTACCAATCAAGGCAATGGTTACTATCATATTGCCAGCAGTAGCGTATGCGAGTGGTCTCAGGTGCTGGATTTAAGCACCAGTTCCCATTAAGTCATGGATTTTAATCCCACCATTGCCAAAGTTTCAGTTGGTTTGTCTTTCAGACCTTTCATCAAATCCCTTAGAATAGGCTCGGGGTATTTGACATATGACGTGGTTCGTCTTGGTAGGTAGAACAAGGGAGGCTGTAGGAATTGCAGGGTGACTGGGAATAGGTGGGGCTGAATGTTCTCATTCTCTGCAGTAACCATTCCAGGATTTTACATGAACAACAATGACGCTGGTATAAGGCCTGCAGCCGTGTCTGAGTGGTTAAAGGGGTGGATTTAAAATCCATTGGGGCCTCCCCACGTGGGTTAGAGTCCTGCTGACTGGACTTCTCGCTGTTCCTTCGTTTTGCTGCCTCCAGAATGACCTATTGGTTAAATGGAATCAGCACCTTCCAAACGCTCCCGTATGGTTTTCCTGCTTCACTTCCGTGTTGCTTCATTTCTGTTGACCCAGAAGCATTCACGGAATTTGCAGTCAGAAATGATACAAAACTGAACTAATTTGTGCCATACTTGCGTTCTGAAAGTTTTTTTCTCTCCTTAGAGATAAAACCTTGCCCACTATCATTCACGCTGCATGTGTCTGTGTGTCTCAATGTGGTTCAGTTCACCAAGGAGTGAACACATTTTTTACCATCGCAAACCTTATTCACTTTCGTATTATATCTTCATGGTAAATGGTACAGAGAATAACAACAGGTTGAAAAGTTGCAAGAGGAGATTGACCCTTTGTGTTTATTTGAGTGGAGACTGCTTATTGACTCAGTGCCTGTATGTTACACAGCGGAGGATGATTGAAATTCTGAGCAACATTTTAATAGACAATGGATTCATTCGTTGTGATGGTGTGTTCCAGTTCTATATATGCAATTTGACAGTCAATTTCTATTCGTTGCTTTGAACCCAATCTTTGTAATAGGTTGGATGTTATGCACCTGTTTCTTTCAGTTTCTCGCGTTATTTGAAATGAATATTCATAAATCTATTTAGTCATAGAGTCATAAAGGTCTACAGCACAGAAAGAGGACCTTCAGCCCATCGAATCTGCACCGTCAAACAAGTACCTAACTGTTCTAATCCCATTTTCCAGCACTAGGCCCATAGCCTTCTATGCCACGGCATTGCAAGTGCACATTCAAATACTTTTTGAATGTTATGAGGGTTTCTGCCTCTACCACCCTTTCAGGCAGTGAGTTCCAGATTTCCACTAACCTCTGGGTGAAATAATTCTTACTTACATCCCCTCTAAACCTCCTTCCCCTTTTCTTAAATCTAGGCCCCCTTGTTATTGATCCCTCCACCTAGGGGAAATGTTCCTTCCTGTCTACTCTATCTATGCCCCTCATAATTTTATACACCTCAATCATGTCCCCGCTCAATCTCCTCTGCTCCAAGGAAAATAACCCCTGCCTATCTAATCTCTCCTCATAATTAAAACTCTCCAGCCCAGGCAACATCTTGGTAAATCTCCTCTGCACTCTCTCCAGTGCAATCACACCCTTCCTATGATGCTGATTCCAGAACTGCACGCAATATTTGGAGACACACAATAGTTGTGTGAGAATTTACCGAATAACAGCAGCACTGGCAAAGTTTGGACAACATTTCCTTGTAGCCAAAGGACACAAAGCAGAATTATGTCGGTAATATGAGTAGAAGCAGGAAGAGAGGGAGTCTACTTGACCCTAGGATTTCTTAAACCATTAAACCTTCAGTTGGAAACTAACTCTCTAGTGGTTCAGCCTTGGTGCTTTCACCGCCTGGGTTCAATTCTGTCTTGATGTTGTGCAAAATGTCATAACTAGCAGCCAATTTATGGTTTGAAAAAGTGTCAAATTAGACTCGAAACCTTCACTCTGTTTCTCCCTTCATATTTGTTGTCAGACCCGCTGAGAACTTCCAATAATACATTCTGTTTTTATTATAGCATGAATTACTGTCTTTATTATAGATATGATCACAAGAAATAGGAGCAGGAGTAGATCACATGGCCCATTGAGCTTGTCCCATCATTAAATTCGATCATGGCTGATCTTGGGCTTCAACTCCATTATCCTGCCCGTTCCCCATATCCCTTAGTCCCCCGAGAGACCAAACATCTATCCATCCCGGCCTTAAATGTATTCAATGATGGAACATCCACAACCCTCTGGGTAGAGAATTCAAAGATTCACAACCCTTTGGATGAAGTAATTTCTCCTCATCTCAGCCCGAAATTATCGACCCTTTACCCTGAGACTGTGCCCCAGTGTTTTAGACTCCCTGACCAGCGGAAACAATCCCTGTGTCTACCCTATCAAGCCCTCTCAGAATTTTACAGGTTTCAATCAGATTAGTTTTCATTCTTCTAAACTCCAGAGAATAAAATCCTTTCATTTTAGGACAACCAGCACATTCCAGAGATCAATTTAGTGAACCTTCCCTGCACCGTCCCCAATGCAAGTCTATTTTTTTATAAATGTGGAGATGAAAACAGCACACGGGATTCCAGATGCCGTCTCACCAAAACCCTGTAACAAGCCTTCTTTATTCTTGCTCTCCAATCCCCTTGCAATAAAGGCCAACATGCTGATCCTGCATGCTAACTTTCTACTTTGCTTGTACAAGCACAGCCAAGTTTCTTTGAACATCAGCACTTACAGATTTCTCACATTTTAAAAGCATTCTGTTGTTCTCATTTTTATAACCAAGTGAACATAATCGCACCTGCCTACTTTAAATTGCATCTGCCATCTTGTTGCCCACTGACATGACCTTCCGATACAGGTTTTGTTGAAGAGCCATACAGACTCGAAACATTAACTATATTCCTCTCCGCAGATGCTGTCGGACCTGCTGAGTTTTTCCAGGTATTTTTTGATTTTGGATTTACAGTGCTCTGCTCAAAAGTTACCTTGTTGCCAAATTTCATAAAAGTTAATTGCAGGCCCCAGTGAGAATTGAACTCACGACCCCTGGTTTACAAGACCAGTGCTCTAAACCACTGAGCTATGGAGCCAACTACACTATACCACTCACAGTAAGTCTCCTAGTGGAACGAGGAACAGGACAACATTCTGCATGAATGATATTTGATAGACCTGGAAATGCCTGAAAGGGAGAACAGGAAGTTAAAGATGCGACATGAAAGCGGCAGAATTTGAAGTGTTCAGTTGCTTTCAGTGATGAATGTCTGCCGCGGTAATGTGAGAGATTTTACTGCCGACTGTTTACACTGATACAAATATCACTCCTGACCAACCAATCACAACTGCTCTTTGAAAGCAGCGCGCCAGGCCGAATGGCCTCTTTCTTTGCTGTAACTGTCTATAATTTTATGTTTCCCAGCATAATTTCCCAGTCATTCCGACATTTTATTACACGCTTGGGGGAATGTACTTTCTTACATTCTCGCTTTTGAAGTCAAGACACTGAGCAAACTCAAAGCTTTTCTTAAATTCCTGAGCAGGATTTGGAACCAGACCAGTTGAACGACACGATATTGGTGCCAATCCTTCACTGCAGCTACCCCTTAAAAACACCTCTGGTGAAAGTGTCTGAAAAATGGCAAATGTGGCCCAGATAAAGCACGTTGCAAGAGTTCTAGACAGCTTTCCTCGTGATTTAGAGGTAAGGATTCGGCCATTTCACCGCCGTGGCCCGGACTCGATTCCCGGCCAGGCAATGAAGGTTTATTGGTCTGGTACAAACTGTTAAAACAGGCCTGATTTACTTATTGATTGAAAACGGAAACGCACAAGAGCTCCGCCCGAATCAGTGGAGTGAGAGTTGAAGTTTTACATCAGAGCTGCAAATGTCACACGTGGAACAGCTTCGAGAAGAAATACAGTTCCTAATGTCCGAGGGGTATCATTTTGGACTGTTTGTATTTACAAATTCATGCTCTCGATGTGTCCATTGCCTTAACCACTCGACCACACGGACTCGGTGTCTGTTTAAATGTTGCTCAGTGAAAATTTCAATCGCCCTCCGCTTTGTAACATACGGACACTTAGTAACTGAACAGTCTCCACTCAGAAATACAGAAAGAAAATTCCTCCTGAACCTTTTAAACCGGTTTTTATTTTCTCTGTACGATTTTAATATGAAGCCACACAAGTAAGGTGAATAAAGTGGGGATTGCTAAAAACGAGGAACTGAACCACATTGACACACACAGCGGGACACTCACAGACAAACAGACATCGACAGTGACAGAGGGCTAAGGAGAGACAAACATCCAGAAAGATAGGATGTCACCAAACTCGCTCAGTTTTACTCCATTTCCGTCTGCAGATTTCGCAAATCCTTGCAGATGAATGGAAATAAGAAAGCGCGGAAGTTTTTGTTTGATTCTATTTACCCGATAACTAATTCTGTTGGTCAACATCGGGAATAATGAGAACCGCAGTCAGCAAACCAACATTGAGGAAACCCCGATGGATGTCAGAACCATCGCCCTCAACACTCGTCCGCTACTAACAGCACTTCCTTCGGGAAAACATGTCCATATCATATCAGAGCATTCAGGAGATGGCGTATTGGCATTGTCACTGGGCTAGAAACCCAGAGATAAAAGCAAAATACTGTGGATGCGGGAAATCTGAGTTAAAAAAGAAAATTCTTGAAAAATTCAGCATGTCTGGCAATATTTCTGGAGAGAGAAAAAGAATTAATGTTTCAATTCCGTGTGACTCTTCTTTGGAGTTCTTTGAAAGCAGCACACAGGGCCGAATGGCCTCTTCCTTTGCTGTAACTTTCTATAATTTGATATTTCCCAACACCACTTCTTTCACACTCATTCTGCCATTTTATAATCCACTTTTGCGAGTGGGTTCAAAGCTCAACTACGTGCACAAGACTGGAAGGAGCCTGCGACTCTGGATAATCGGCACTCTGCACATTCCTGTCATCAGTGTCTGGGAGAATCAGGAAGATGAGATCCCAGATTATCTTTACCATGTCATCTGCAAACCCCTTCTTTCTAAAATCCTTGGGTCCCACAATCTCTGTCCCTGCTTTCCAAGGAAAGCTTGGGTTCATGAACTGACTGTGTCTGCATCAAACAGCTAATTGACCTGGGAGCTGGACGGGCAGAGGGAGCTGGAGGCGAGGCAGGGGCAGAAGCAGAAACAGATGCGACATGAAAGTGTTGAGAAGTGTGTCAGTTACTTTCAGTGATGAATGTCTGCCATGTGTTCCCTTGTCAGTTTCACAACAGCCGCAGTGATCAGGTTGGTGGGTTTAAGGAATTGACAGTTACACATGAGCAGCTTGTGGGGATATTTCACCTCACTGTCAATTTCATGTCCCAGCTCACAGAAACTGTTGTTGTAATTGACTGAAGAATTCATTGCATTTAAAATGGAAACATGGATAAAAGCAGCGTCAATAAATGAAACGGAAACGAAAATTTTCTTGTTTCCCTGGTGGTCTAGTGGTCAGGATTCGGCGCTTTCACCGCCGCGGCCCGGGTTCGATTCCCGGTCAGGGAATGCAGTTTTATTGATCTTGTGGAATTGTCAAAATGAGTATTAATTACTTATTGATTGAAAACATTTAGCAGCTCCACCAGAATCAGTTTAAGTTTAGGCTCAGAGCTGGAAATATCAAACTTAGAACAGGCTGGGAACAAAGATAGAAGCGGAGTGAAAGAAGGACAAGAGAAGGGCTGTTTGCAAAGCACTGGCCAGAGGGATGGTGGTGCCAGGCAAAATATGGGTGGGAGAAGGGAAAATTCTGGTGCCTACTGTTTGCATTGACAAAAATATCACTCCTGATGGATCAACCAATCACAAGACTAATTGAACGACACATTATTGGTGCCAATCCTTCAGTGGAGCTCACCGCGACCAAAGAGCACTGTTACCATCAGCCTGTTATGTAACTTCTTGCAGTATATCTGCTGAACAATATAAGCTTATCACAACTCTGCTTTCTTCACAATGAAATCCAGTGCGAAAATACGAGAAATTTCAAAGCTGAACAACGTAGACAAGACTGGAAGGAGAGTGTGACTGTGGATAATCGGCACTGTGCACATTCCTGTAATCAGTACCTGGGAGAATCAGGAAGATCCTGGTGTCTCTTTAGCCTGTTATCTGTAAACCGATCAAGTTGTGTATTACGTTCGCACTAACTGACTGTGTGTGGTCAAACAGCTCCTGGAAGGGCGGAGAGAGCTGGAGGTGAGACAGAAAGAGATGTGACATGGAAGTGCTTTGAATGAGTGGTGAAAATCCGTCTTGTGCCAGTTTCAAAGGAACAGAGGTTGGTGGTTATTTGTTTGAAAGAAGCTGCACTCATCGTGCGGCGAGCTCACGACCCTGAGATTTAGAGCCTTTGATCTACCAGTTGAACTAGCCGGACACACATAACATATGTATCTCATATCCCAACATACATGGAGACAACTGTTGCTTTCCACCTGGATCCTCAGCTTGTTCTGAATTTCAAAGTGTAGAATGTAATCGAACTACACAAGCCCCAAGGTTGCAATACATTCCTCTCATTCATCAATAACATCATTCATATCTTCCACTTCTTAGCTGCACCTCCTTCCAAACATTGCAAACTCCTCTTGCATCTTTCATCCTGATATTTTTCTCTGTAACATTTTCATCTGAAGCTGCACAACTAATGTGAATACAGTTTGTGATGGTAAAAATGTGTTCACCTCCTCGGGAACTGAACCACATTGACACACACAGAGGAACACGCACAGGGATAAACACCGAGACTGACAGAGGGCAAGGGATTGTCTCTAAGGAGAGACAAACTGCCAGAAAGCAAGCATGACACCAAGTTTTGCTCCATTTCCACTGCAGGTTTCGTGAATGAACAGAAGTAGGAAAACGTCCACTTGTTTTGATGGATTTTATTCAATATAATCGATAATTAACTTTGTAGTCACAGAATAAAACCAGGAATAATGAGAAGCAGGAAACTCCAATGGATTTGGACTCCATCGCCTAACCACCCGGCTACGATGACTGCCCCTCTGCAGAGGGTAATTTTGTTGGTATAAAGTTGTAGGCGGCCATAGCAGAGAAGAAGGACATTCGGCCCATCGTGTCCGTGCAATCTCACGGAAGAGGAATTCAGCAATCCCGCCTTTTCTCCGCAGCCATTTATATTTTTATTGTCTCTCCTCAGTGTTACTGTTAAAGTGAAACACGGCACACACCTGCTTTAACTGTGAGCTGGCACCTTTTCGACCAATAGGGCAATTTTAACAGCACTGGGATTTGAAACCACGCCTCAATAAAAATGAGACCTTAAACCATTAACAACCACTACAGCTGCGCTACCAAGCTCACGATGCTATTCCACATCGCCTTAACTGGGTCTGGACTCCATCACCTGAACCACTCGGCCACGATGACTGGTCCTATGGAGGGTTTAGTGTTGTTGGTATAAAATTATAGATGGTTACAACAAGGGAGGAGGAAATTCGGCCCAGTCTGTCCATGCCAGCATATGGAAGAGGAATTTAGCTAATTCGACAACCCCACATTTTCCCCACAGCCATTTATATTTTTATTGTGTCTCCTCGTTCTTCCTGTTAAAGTGAAACACCGCACACACCTGCTCTAACTGCGAGCTGGCACCTTTTCGACCAACAGCACAATTTTAGCAGAAGTGGGACCAGAAACCACGCCTCAATAAAGAGTGAAACCTTAAACCATCACCTACAACATCTCAGCTGAATTACCGAGCTCAGGATGCTATTGCCCATTGTTACTGAAACAGAACAGAATCAAAGCAGCAACAATACGTCATAAGGCCCCATAAGCCTCCTCCGTCACTTAATAAGATCATGGCGGATCCCCAACCTCAACACCAATTTCTCACCCAATCCCGATCGCCCTTCATTCCCTTAGAGTCCAAAAATCAGGAGAATTTTTGGATGCTTTTTCTTCCATTGATCCGAGAGTTCTGTGGACACCTGGTTGAAATCAACAATAATAAGAAGCACTGTTGGTAAGATTTGAACTTTCCTCGGGAAACCCCAGTGGATTTTAAAAACATCGTTTTCACCACTCAATGAAGAGTGACACCTTCAACCACCTAGAGCGAATCTACCGAACTCAAGCTATTAGTGCCCATCACCTTGGCTGGTATTGCTACTCAAATAGAACAGGAGCAAAGAATCAGGAATACTTCATAAGGCCCCATAAGCCTCCTCCGTCACTTAACAAGATCATGGCGGATCCCCAACCTCAACACCAATTTCTCACCCAATCCCGATCGCCCTTCATTCCCTTAGAGTCCAAAAATCAGGAGAATTTTTAGATATTTTTTCTTCCATTGATCCGGGAGTTCTGTGGACACCTGGTTGAAATCAGCAATAATAAGAAGAACATTCGGTAAGGTTTGAATTTACCTGCGGAGACTCCAAAGGAAATTAGAACCATCCATTTAACCACTCGGCAATGGTGATTGACCAAGAAGCCAATGCTTTTCATTCATTCATCAATTACATCATTCACAGTTTCCGCTTCTCAGCTGCACCTCCTTCCAAACATTGTGATCCATTTTCCTCAGGATTTGTTTCTGGATTTAATGTTTAGCTGCTTTGTGACCTCATTTTGAAATCAGGATCGCTTCAATATCCAACACAATTTGGATTACAAACCTGACGGACAAACAATGGAAAAACGTCACTCAGTAACACAAATCCCATGGTGCACATTTTCAGATTCACAACAGTTAACTTATCAATAAAATGAAGGAATTTTACAATGAAAACATTTAGAAAGTTTGTGTGACTTTTATTTGTGACTCACTAACTCGGGTATTCTGTAAATGCTGCTCGGAGGTTTAGTGACCGGGATATAATCTACCTCTGTTTTCCTGAGCCTGTGCTCGGCGTTTTGGGAAGTTTGGCCCGGGTTGGAGTATCTTGCGTTCCAGGGATGGGCAGTAACCCGCTGATGGAAGCTGCAGTCGCCGCTTTCTGCTGGCAGCGGGTGATTGGAGAGTGCAGGGCCGGAATATTGCTGCTTTTCTGCTTTTCCCTGTCTTACTCATTGTGGAGCTGAGGAAGAGAGAATCATTGATGGGTTTGTTTCAATCCAATGTAATAAATTTCATAAAATTCCAATGTGCTAGATATCGGTACATGGTATGTCTAATTGTTTTCTCATTATATTTGAAATTAATATTCGAAAAAAGGCACTTACCTGGGAGCTCACTTAATAACAGTGGAACTGGCAACATTTTGGGGGTCTTTCGTTTCAGCGCAAGTAGGGGATTTAAAGTGCAATTCATGCAACTGTTTGACAGTCAACCTGTTGGCATGGGAAACTCTTTCGAGTTATCAACAGTCACAGATTGCAACTCTTTCGAGTACAATCACAGTTCTTGGTTTCCGGGAGTGGGACATGAACCCACAACCCTCTGATTCAAAGGCGAGGGTGCTATGCACTGAGCCACAGCTGACACCGCCGTTTCAGCGCAAGTAGCCAATGACAGCCCGGAACTGTGTGATAATGCCGATGGTGAGAAAACAGTTAAAGCTTCGCCTCTGAGTGGTCTCGAACCACCAACCTTTCGGTTAACATCCGAACGCGCTGACCAATTGCGCCACCGAGACTGATGAAGACTTTACCCAGGGTATCAGTGAGTTAAATCTTCAGATTGCTGCTACTGGAATGACAATTGTCTCTATCATTTTTACTCTTCCAAAATAAAGAGTGGGGCATTCATTGTGGATACATGGAAACAGTCTGATCCAACCCACTGCAGATACATCCATGTCACCGGGAACCAGCTCCCCTACAACTGGTGCCGTCTCCCTTCGATCCTTTGCATGTCTTAACTGTTACCAAATATTCTCATTGTCCCGAAGCCGAAATTAAGTTTGAATTCCTGATGTGCAGTAACGAGAACGCTGTCAATGTCTCAGATCAGTTCATTTCACTGATAACATCAGAGTCAATATTCCAGCGTCTTAAAGAAGGGAAAGGTGCCTTGACTGTCTCTGGTCAGTCAGACAGTTCACCCTTCATTCTCCTCTAATTCCGGTTCCCAAAGAGTTTCTAAAGATTCACAAAGCTGGAGACTGGGTTTTCTGTTTTGGTTCCTTCTCCATTTTCCCACCTGCCAACTGACAATATTTTCCAAAATCTCATCTCAATTGCCTTGCATCGTGTCCAGGAATGAGGAAATTCAGTTTTGTGGAGAGATTATAGAGACCGGGATTGTTCTCTTCAGAGCAAAGAAGTTTAAGTGGAGATTTCATGGAGCTGTTCGAAATAATGTGGGTGGGGGCAGTGGGGACGGGCGGCTGGATGTTGCAGAGAGGGAGATACTCTTTCCACTGACGGGGGTCAGTAACCAGAGGATTGGGATTTAAGGATAGTTAAGGAAAGACAGACTTGCATTTATACAGCGCTTTTCCTGACCAACGGATGTCTGAAACCACTTTCAAGCCAATTAAGCACTTTTTGAAATAAAAACAGAAAATACTGGAGAAACTCAGCAGGTTTTGCTTTCCACAGACACTCTCAGACCTGCTGAGTTCTACCTGCGTTTTATGTTTTTATTTCAGATTTCCAGTATTTTGGTTTTATTGAAGTACTTTCTGAAGGAGAGTCATTGTTTTCATGCAGGGAGTACGGCAGCCAATCGCTGCTCAACAAACACCCAAAGCCAGGGACTTGACAATGCGCAGATCTTATAATCTTGATCGAAAGATAAACAGTGACCAGGACACATGACCACATCCTGCTGTTTTAACAAACTTCAATCTGCAAGTTTTGATGATGGTTCTGGCCAGTTTCGAACGAGGCAATTCTTCACATATTAGATAAACATGATAACCACTGCCCTGCAGAAACAGGGGACAGGAGAAAAGCTCAATGGGTCTCAGTAAAATGTTAAGCGGTGTCATCATGCGGCAACACATTGAGTCTTTATTTTGAAGACATGGAATTCAGCTGCTCTCTTTGGGGATGCTGGAGACAGACTGATCCAATAATGTCATCATCAAAAGGCACAACTGTACAAGAGGCCCATAGTATCGATGTCAGTTTTCCACAAAGAGCTTTCGAGTTAATCTCAATTTATTTGTCTCTTTCCATAACCCTGAATTTTTTTCCCTTTCAAGTCATTGTCCAATTCCCTTTTGAAAACTCTGAGTTAAGAGAAACAATATTGAAAGAGGCGCAGGAGCTGCTGCCGTGTCCTTGCTCAGTGTGTGAAAATTAACAAAGATTCCCTGACTCATTGAGATGAAGGGTTGGACTCTGAATTCTTTTACAATTATTCAAATTTTAAAAATAGTTGACTTCAGATCGAATTTTCACAAAACAAATGTCTATTCTGACCAATCATCTCCTCATTTTCCTCAGTCGATACCTTTTACCAACATTTCATTGAGCAAACACGCACAGTCACCACAGGGAAAAAAACACATCATTTGAAACATTGAAATAGTGAAAAACTGAAATAATGAAGTTAATAGTGGAGATGATTTCTGTATGTTACAAAGTGCAGGTTGATCTGATTAACTGGCGGACTTGGTTCGAGTTTCCCAATGACCTATTTCTGCTCCTTTGCTTCTGTTCTATTTCGATGATAATCCCAGTGAAGGGAATTAGGAGCATCGATACGTAACGTGGTAGTGTGGCCCAGCGGTCTAAGGCGATGGATTAAAGCTGCAGTCTCTTCGGAGGCGTGGGTTCGAATCCCACCACTGCCAAGCGTTCAGGTAATGTACCTTTCTGGATCTGCAGCAGCCCCATTCAAATCAACAGACACCAGCGGAGTGTTCTGTGTTTTATTTTCATGGGAAGAACGAGGAGAGGCAATATAAATATGAATTTCTGTAGGGAAAAGGCGGGGTGCGGAACTGCAGGAGTTGACGTGCCCTTCCAGAGAGTCGACATGCTGAATGACCGTCTGATGTAGCCGTCTATGATTTTATACAAACATCATTAATCCAAATCTGGGGCTTGGATTCGTGACTGAGTGTTTAAGGCGGCATGTTTTGAATGCATTGGGATCTCCACACGTAGGCTGGAATCCTGCCAATTACGCTTCTTATCATTCCTGAATTTTACAGTGTATCTGCACAATTAATTGTCCGAATAAGTTGCATAAAAACCATCTAAAACCTCCAGCGTTCTCGAATGTCTATTCGTCTGCAAACATTCACAAAAGTTGCAGCGAGAAATGGAACAAAAACGGAAACAGGTTGGTGTCAGGCTTGATTTCTGGGTGTTTGTCTCTCCTTAGAGACAATCCCTTGCCCTTTTTCACTCTCGGTGTATATGTCTGTGTTTGTTCCTGTGTGTGTGTCATTGTGGTTCAGTTCTCCAAGAGCATGAACATCTTTTTCCCATCACAAACTTTATTCACATTGGTTGTGCAGTTTCAAATCAAAATGTCACAGAGAAAAATATCAAGATGGAAGATGCAGGGGGAGTTTGCAATGTTTGGAAGGAGGTGCAGCTAAAAAGTGGAAGCTTCAGCGAGAAGTTTTCTTCTCATTTAACACGAGATATGGAACCAGATCTGGGAGGTATTTGTGTTGGTGTAAACAGTAAAGCCTCCCTTATTTCCGCTATATTTTGCCTTGCACAAACATTTCTCTGGTTAGGGCTTTGCCACCTATCACAGCCCTTCTCTCATTCCCTATCTTCACCTCTATATTTATTCTCGACCTGTTGCACGGGTGACATTTCCAGCTCTGAGGCAGATCTCCAGCTCTCACTCCACTGATTCTGGTGTAATATTATGATAGGATCCATTTGGATATAAACCGAGACAGGGTCAGGTGCAGTAATACTGAGACAGGGTGGAGTGCACAAATTATTGCTACAACATCTTCAATAATATAAAAGGAAACTGGGTCAAGTTCAATAATTACTGAGACAAGGTCCAGCGTATTAGTAATAGACGTGGCCTTGTGTAATGTAATCACAGGCATGGTCTGCACTGAATACAAAAAGACAGGGTCTATTTCAATATAAACACATGCAAGGAAACGTCCAGCGGAATGTCAGCAGAGACATGACCTAGTTTGATATGAACAGAGAGATGATCTAGTGTGACGTAAACAGAAATGTGATCTCGTGGGTTATAAAGCGAGGAAGTGCGGGGTGCAGCAACAGATGAGGCAGTAGCGTGTGTAATTTGAACAGAGACATGGACTGAGGGAGTAATAAAGGAGACAGGATCTAGTGCAAGGAAACTGACACAGGGTCTAGTGCAGTTTAACTTGATAAAGGACCTTGTGCAATATAAATTAAAATAAGACCTAGTGCAATCAGTCCTAACCAAGTACCTAGATTAATAGCAATAGAAACATGGACAAGTGCAGCAATGAGAGAGACTTGGCATAGTACAATAGTAACAGAGAAAGGACATTGTGTGATATAAACAGAAAAATTGATATGCGCAGCATTAACTGTGAAATTGTCTAGTTTAGTATGAACGTGGCAGAGTAAAAAGTGAGACACAGCCTCGTGTGATGCAAACATGAGCATGTTCTGTTTTAGTATTAAAAGAGACAGGGCCAAGTTCAGTAACAATTGAGACACGACCTAATGTCATGTTAGCCGAGAGATGATTCAGTGCAGTCATAACTGAGAGAAGGTTTGATACAATATAAAGAGGGCCCGGACCCGGTATATCAACAGAGATTGGGCTGAGTAAGAAAACAAATAAACATGACCTGCGGTAAAATGATCAGAAATATGACCCTGTGATATGATCAGAGACGGAGTCTAGTTTAATTTGAACAGAGATAAAGCCCATTCCGGTAACAATTGACACAATGACTGTTTAATGTAAAGGAACCTCGGCTTCACTGCCATCTGCTGGACAAACGCTGCTATAGTCAATGCCGTGTAAATGCTAATTTCAGTTAATGCTTGTTATATAAATCATTGAATCATGGAATGCTTGCAGCACAGAAGGAGGCCTGTAAAGCTTAGGAGATTTTGAGATATAAAACCATTTTAGTTAATATATCTACGTTCCGAATTCTTGATTTATATTAATGGAGTATTTAATTGTGCCTGACCTAAAAAGTTCCCAATAAGTGGTATTTAAGGATCAAGTAAAATTTATGAAGCAATATTATCAGGAAGGGAGCTCCAAAGACTCACGACCCAGAGAGAGAGAGAGAGAGAAATCGCCTCATCTACGTTTTAAAGGAGCAGCGCCTTATGTTTAAACAGTGATCCCTGGTTCCAGATTCTCCCATAAGACAAAACATCCTCTGTACACCCTCGCTGTCAAGGACCCCCAGAATCTCACATGTTTCAACCAAGTCGCCTGTTACTCTTCTAAACTCCAGCCTAGCCTGTCTAATCTTTCCTCATAAAACAAACTGCCCACTCCAGGTGTGAGTCTGGTAAACTTTCTCTGAACTGATTCTAACGCATTTACATCCTTCCATAAATAAGGTGACCAAAACTGCACACAGTACTCCAGATGTGGTCTCACTAGTGCTTTATGTAACCGAAGCATAGCATCCCTACTTTTTAATTCAATTCCCCTTTCAATAAATGATAACTTTCTATTTACTAATTACTTGCTGTACCTGCATACTAGCCTTTTGTGATTCACACACTAAGACATCCAGATTACTGAATCTCAGAGCTCTGCAATCTCTCACCATTTAGATAATATGCTTCTCTTTTATTCTTCCTGCCAAAATGGACAATTTCAAATTTCTAATATTATACTCCGTTAGCCAGATCTTTGCCCACTCGCTTTACCAATCCATGTCTTTTTGTAGCCTCCTTATGTCCTCTTCACAACTTACTTTCCTACCTATCTTTGCGTCATCAGCAAATTTGGCAACCATCCCTTCCATCCCTTCATGCAACTCATTTATACAAATTGTAAACAGTTGAGGTCCTAGCACTGAGTCCTTTGGCACACTACTCGTTACACCTTGCCAACCTGAAAATTCAATTTATTCCTGTTAGCCAGCCAATCTTCTATCCATACTAATATGTTACCCAATATACGATGGGCTTTTGTCTTCCATAATAATCTTTGATGTGGCACTTTATCCAATGCCTTCTGCTAACCTTACTACAGTATATCTATCGGTTCCCATTTATCCACAGGCCATGTTACTTCATCAAAATCATGCTGGCTCTCCCTGATTACCTTGAACTTATCAAAGTTATCTGCTACAGCTTTTTTTCATAGTAGCTTCTAATATTTTCCCCATAACAGATGTCAACCTAACTGGCCTGCAGTTTCCCACTTCCTGTCTCCTTCCCATTTCTATCCCAAACTAAAGGGACCTCCGCTGAATCTAGTGAGCTTGGAAAAACATTAAAGCAATGCATCAACTATCTCACTAGCCACCTCTTTTCAGACCCCAGGGTGAAGTCCATCAGGACCCGGGCAGTTGTCAGCCCGCAGCTCCAACTATTTACTCAGTACCACTTCACTGGTGATTGTAATTTTCCTGACTTCCTCCCTACCTTCCATTTCCTGATTTGCAGCTGCCTCTGGAATGTTAATTGTATCCTCTATAGTAACTACTGATGCAAAGTACCTGTTCTATTCATCTGCCATTTCCGTGGTTTCCATTAACAATTCTTCAGACTCACTTTCTCTGGTGCGAACGATCACTTTGGTAACTCGTTTCTTTACAGAAAAAATATTCATAGAAGCTCTTACCATCTGTTTTTATATTTGTGGCTAACTTTCTTTTGTATTTTATTTTATTCCGCTCCTTATTTAACATTTAGTCATCTGAAGCTGTTCCTTCTCTTCTGCCCAATCTACTGGCATTCCACCTATCAATGCACAATCATATATTTGTTTTCTTTAAGTTTGGTACTATCATTCACCTTTCTAGTTAACCAAGGATGGTGTGTTGTCCCCTGGACATTTTTTTTACTCGCTGGAATGTATCTATCCTGTGTATCTTGATATATGCCCTAAAATGTTTACCATTACTTCTCTATTGACCTATCCATTAACTTAATTTGCCAATTCACTTTAGTCAGTTCTGCTTTCATGCCCTCATAATTGCCCTCATTTAGCCTTAAAAACACAGTCTCGGACTCTCTCCTCTCTCCCTCAAACAGAATGTAAAATTCAATCATGCGATGGTCACTGCCACCGAGGGGCGCCTTCACCATGAGGCCATTAATGAATCCAATCACGTTGCACAATACCAGGTTTGATATAGCCTGCTCTCTCGAAAGCTAACAATCCCGGAAGCATTCTATCAGCTCCTCATCTGGGCTACCTTTGCCCATCTGACTTTCCCCGTCTATACGTAGTTTAAAATCTCCCATGATTATGATCGTGCCTTTCCGACAAGTTCCCATTATTTCTTCCTCTATGCTACCATGTGGTTACGATTAGAAGGCCTGCACACGACTCCTACCAGCGATTTCTCTACTTTCCCATTTTACATCTCTATCCAAACCGTTTCCACCAAACCATCCTGCTTTCAAGAGTTTTGGTCATCCCTCTCTATTCTGCTAAATGATCATTAACTAGCAGAGCCATCCTTCCACCATTTCTTCTGTTCATGTCCTTCCAAAATGCTCTTTGATGTCCTCCTGCAGCCATGTCTGCAATGGCTATCAAATAGTACTTCTTTATTTGTGGAAGAATCAAAATTAACCTCTTTCATTGGCTTGGGGTGAGGCTCATTTGGTGTCACTTCATCTCTGTATCTAAAGCCATGAACACTGAAGACAAATCTGCATCTCTTATTCCCTGGGCCCCCGGATGTATATTCAATTGTGAGCAAGTAACACACCCCTGTAAATACAGAACTATTGCAAACAATGTTATATATTCTTATCAATAATACAACTTATCGTATATAGCCACGTCAACACTTGTTTTAGCACCATACCAGTGATACGATACATTATTAGTAAATGTTAATAACACTTCCTACAGTTATGTCAGGACAAAGGCTGCCCTCCAATACAGATCTTCTGCTCTACGGATATGGTTCATCAATTGAACCAAGTCATAGATCATTTAGTTTTAAGATGAGGTGTCGTGTTAAGTTAAAGCTGCTGAATTCACCTTTTTTGTTTATCCGTTTGAAACTGACAAAGAATCCCTCAACTGCACAATTCAAATAAAACAAATATAATTCATTGAACCTAGGCTTCTCGGTACCTTAAAGTAATTAAGGCAATAACACCAGTTCCTGCTCCCAGCCTAAAATCTACATAGCCTCAGTAGCAGAAACTCAAACTGAGCTGTAAAGATAACATAAATATTATTTCATATCAACATAAAACCCTATAATATTCGTAGTTTTATCACTACTTAAAGGCCTTTCCGTTCGTTCTTACTGTTCTTGTACTGTGAAGGAATAGTTCATCTCCTGCCACCCTCTGTCTGCTCCCCGTAGGCCAGATGTTTCCCTCCTTTTCATATAATTATCCAATTCCATTTTGAATGCCTCGTTTGTCACGACCTCCACCACATCTTCACGCAGTCCATTCAAGGTCCTATCCACTCTCTACACGAGAAAAAGAGTTTCCTTGTGTCGCTGATGCTTATTTTCCCAATTACCTTAAATCTGTGCCCCTTGGTTCTCCATCCTTCCACCAATTGGACCGTTTTCTACTTTCTACTCTGTCCAGACACATCTAGATTTTGAATACATCTATAAATTCTACCTCAACCTTTTCTTCTCTATGGAAAGCACTCCCAATTCCTCTAATCTACCAGTTTAACAGGAGGTCCTCATCCCTGGAACCATTCTCGTGAATCTTTCCTACTCTCTCACTGATACGTTCACACTTTTCCTAAAGTGTGGTGCCCAGAACTGGACGCAAATGCTCATGCTGAGACTTTAACAGTGTTCGAAAAACTCTTTGCTTTTGAACTCTGTGCCCCAATTTATAAAGCCTCAGATACCATATGCTTTATTAACCAGCCTGTCAGCAATAACAACAGAGACAGGACATCGTGTTATATAAACAGCGCATGGACTTGTGCAGCATTAACTGTTACTTCCTCTGGCTTAATATGAACATGGCAGGGTCAACTCAAGTAATAACTGAGGGAAAGCCTCGTGTAATGCACACAGGCACATGTTCCAGTTTAGTACAAAGGGGGACATTGTACAAGGCATTAACAATTGGGACATGAAGTTTTGTGATATTAGCTGAGGCATGGTTCCGTGCAGTCATCAGTGATAGTGTCTCACAGAACAGAAAGAGGGCCTTGGTTGAGTATGCTAACAGTAGAGATTAGGCCGAATACAGAAATAAGTGGGACATGACCTCCTCTAATTTAATCAATGACACGACCTAGTGTTATTTAAACAGGCACGGGGTCTAGTTTGATATGAGTGGAGACAGGGCCAACGCAGCAACCATTGAGAAATGTCGGCCTCACGCAATTTGAGCAATCACGGTTTCGGTTCCATCTGCTGGACAAACCTTGCTATTGCAGATGCTGTGAAAATGCTGATTTAATTTACTGTTTCTGATATCAATCATAGAATCGAAGAATTCTTACAGAAAAGTAAGAGGCCATTTGTCTGGCCCGTGCTAACCATCTAAAGGAGCAATTGACCTAGCTCCATTATTTTCCCCCAGCATTTTTTCCCTTTTCCGAAAATGATGCCATTTATTTTTGAAAGCATCAATTGAATCTGCCTCCACCACACACTCAGCCTGTCCACTCCAAATCCTAACCACTCACTGCGCGAAAAAAAGTTTATTTTTAAATGTCGCCGTTGCTTCTTTTCCTGATTATCTTAAATCTGTGCCCACTTGTTCTCGAATCTTCCACCATTGGGAACTCTTTCTCCCTGCCTACTCTGTCCGGACTGTCATGATTCAGGACAACTTTAACAAATCTCCTTTCAAACAGGGTATGGCAAGGGAAGAAAACGCTAATATATTTGTGTTGTTGTTACAAGAAAATAACATAGGTGGAGTGCGAAAATATGATCGAGTGAGGGCAACACAACTGATGCTAGCCGGGATATAATTGTAGTAAATATGTATTTTTGTTTAATCTTCTATGAAAGAGGGAACAGTTAATATGTACATTTGATCCGCAAATGAGATCATAGGCCTTTCAGGGATAAATTGCTACATTTATTACGTTAGCACCAGCATGGTTGATGAAGAGCTGTGGAAATTCAGGTGAATCACTCCACGGCCCAGATAAGATGCATCCGAGGATTTTCATGGAAATAAGCGAGAAATCTGCAGGTTCTGTCATAAATCTGTGAAAAATGATTGAATTCTGCAAAGACGCCTGGCGAGCAGATAAAATAAAATGCATCGTTTATTGTTCTTCGGTAAAATGTTCGCAAAAGTGAGCCAGGAAATCACAGACCATGAGTTCCCCCTCGTAAACCCGTAAGAACGGAAAGTTTTTATGGGGCATGTGGAGAGAAGGAGCCAGTAAGTGTCCATGAAGGAAAGGACTTGCTTATCTAGTTGACTGATCACTTTGAACGTGAGCAAAAGGAGATTCATGGGGCAAGATAGACAGTGGATGTGATGCATTTGGATTTCTGCAGGCTTTCTAAACAATTCCTTTGGAAAGGATGGGACCCTGGAAGAAATATCGCCACTATCAGATGGAGGACTGCAAGGGAATCGGAATTAGTTGATTGACAGATTCCAGATTGTAAGTTTACAGGGATTGTATTCGGACTGGAAGGATATTAACGCTAGGATCCCACACTGTTCTGTTTCATTCCGCATTAGTTTAAAATGATAATAAATGAAGCCAGAAGATCAATGCTTAAAACTGCAGTGGGGGAAAAGGCTAATGAAGATCATAAGTGCACATCTGATCAGGGTAAGCTATGGGCGGATTTAAATGCGTGTAAAATAGGCAAAAAGGCAATGGATAACATTCCTCAGAGAGGAATTCAAAAGTTGCCACATTTAGATAAGGAATTAAGGAAGGAAATATCACATATAGAAAAAAAAACCGGTATAGAAAAAGAAAAAATAAACTGGTTTCTGTCTGAGAAGAGTTGATTATCTTTCAACAATGAGAAAAGCAAATGAGGCCCTGGGACGGACACAGATTCCCTCTCTCCATGTTTCCTGACGCCTTCCCCGGCATAGTGCCAGCCTTGCCGCCTTCCAGCCTGCCTCTAATGGACCTGGAAAGTTCAGGTTAATATTCCACTGGGTGTTCGATCTATGGAGCAGACTCTCGAAAGCAGGGAAGCCGTTAACATTGATTCTTACAGGAACACAAGAACAGGAGCAGGAGTCGGCGGAATGGCCGTCGATCTGCTCTGTAATTCAGAACTTGTGCTTCAACTCCATGTTCCCGCCCTTTGCCCATATCCCTTAAATCCCCGAGACACTGTAACTCTGCCAATCCCGAACTAAAGTGGATGGAGAATCCAGAGCTCTCTGGGGTAGAGAATTCCAAAGGTTCACAACTCTTTGAGTGAAGTAATTTCTCCGCATATCAGACCAAAATGTTCGGCCCCTTGTCCTGAGGCCGTTCCCCATGTTTTAGATTCTCTGACCAGGCTGTAAAGATGTGAAAATAAATTATCTCCCGTATATTGTTTGTGTTTGATATGTATAATTTCCCCCCTAGGACCAAGAATGTGAGAAATGGAGAACATTATCTTGGAGACATAAGTGGTAAAAAAGCTTTAACAAGATCCAATGTGTCGGGTTGAACATTGACAATGTATTGCAGAGGAATTACAGAATACAGCAAAGTTTAACTACTCCCATTCTGAATGAGATTAGAGTCTGATAACAGTACCAAATGTGCACATTGCACTCTGAAATAACTTTCAACAACCAGCTCCAGCCAATACCTCCAATGGGGAATGATGAGAGAGTTCATGTACAGGGTCAGGTGTTAAAAGAGCGAACGCTGCTGCAAACTTCAATCCCACACAGTATTGCTCCATATTCACAATTCGTCAATATGTTTTCAAATGCAGCCATGCAGTAACTGAACTTCTCTGAGGCTGGCAAACAGCATCGCCTGTAGTGGCGGTGAGGTGCCAGCAGAGGGTAGGGTTCTATCACTTTAATCACAAGACAATGAAACGGGTTTGAGTCGAGGCTTTGACCCTTTTAATTCATTCATGCGGTATTCTTTGCCACTGAATAAATTCATTTATCTAAAATTCTTCAGCTGGAATACTTGCATCATGTATCCTAAATGCATTGTCAGCATCCTGGAGGTTACCATTGACCAGAAACTAAACTGGGCTAGCCATATAAATACTGTGGCCACAAGTGCAGATCAGAGAGGCTGGGAATTGTGCGATGAGTAACTCACCTCCTAACTCCCCAAAGCCTGTCCACCATCTAAAGGCACATGTCAGGATTCTGATGGAGTCCTCTCCCCTTGCCTGGATTTGTGCAGCTCCTAAAAACAAACACAAGAAGCTTGACACCAAAGCATCCCACTTGATTGGCACCCCATCCACAAACATTCACTCCCTCCACCACCGACGCACAGTGACAGCAGTGTGCACCATCTACAAGATGCACTGCAGGAATCCTTCGACAGCACCTTCCAAACCCATGACCACCACCATCTAGAAAGACAAGGGCAGCAGGCACATGGGAGCACCACCACCTGGAAGTACCCCTCCAAGTCACTCACCATCCTGACTTGGAAATATATTGCCATTCCTTCACATGCTTCCTCCATTTTCTCGCTTTATTTTAAATGAATATTTATAAATCCATTTGTGTGGGAACTTACTGAATAACAGCAGAAATGGCAAAGTTTGGGCAAGATTTCCTTGTCGCCAAAGGGCACACAGCAGAACCATGTCAGTGATATAAGTAGATGCAGGAAGAGAGGGAGTCTAAGTTGTCTTAAACCATTAAACCTTCAGTTGGAAGCTAACTTCGTTCAAAATGTATGCTATAGAAACACCCTAGTGGTTCAGATTCTGTGCTTTCACCGCCTGGGATCCATTCACTGTCTCGATGTTGTGCAAAATGTCGTAACTCGCACCCAATTTATGGTTTGGAAAAGAGTCACATTAAACTTGAAACCTTCACTCTGTTTCTCCTTTCACATTTGCTGTCAGACCTGCTGAGAACTTCCAGCACTTTCTGTTTTTATTATAACATGAATTATTGTCTTTATCATACACATGATCACAAGAAATAAGAGCAGGAGTAGACCACACGGCCCATCGAGCTTGTTCCATCATTCAATTCAATCATGGTTGATCTTGGGCTTCAACTCCATTATCCGTTCCCCATATCCCTTAATTCCCCGAGAGACCAAACATCTGTCCATCCCAGCCTTAAATGTATTCAATGATGGAACATCCACAACCCTCTGGGTAGACAATTCAAAGATTCACAACCTTTTGGGTGAAGTAATTTTTCCTCATTTCAGCCCTAAATTATTGGCCCTTTACCCCGCGACAGTGCCTCAGTGTTTTAGACTCCCTGGCCAGCGGAAACAATCCCTGTGTCCACCCTATCAAGCCCCCTCAGAATTTTATAGATTTCAATGAGTTTGCCTTTCATTCTTCTAAACTCCAGAGAATAAAAGCCCAATTTATTCAGCCTCTCATCGTAGGACAACCAGCTCATTCCAGAGACCAATTTAGTGAACGTTCTCTGTACCGTCTCCACTGCCAGTATATTATTTTATAAATGTGGAGATGAAGACAGCACACGGGATTCTAGATGCCGTCTCACCAAAACAGACTTCTTTATCCTTGCTTTATTACAAACCCCTTGCCATCGGCCTTCCTAATTGCTTGCTGTACCTGCATGCTCGCTTTCTCCGTTGCTTGCACAAGTCTCTTTGAACATCAGCACTTACAAATTTCAAAAGCATTCTGCTGTTCTAATTTTTACGACCAAGTGAACATATTCACACACCTATCTACATTATATCCTACCTGCCATTTTGTTGGCCACTCACATAACCTTCTGATACCCTTTTACAGTGCTCTGCTCAAAAGTGACCTTGCCACCAAACTTCATACTGCTCATGCAGGCCCCAGTGAGAATTGAACTCACAACCCCTGGTTTACTAGACCAGTGCTCTAACCACTGAGCTATGGAGCCACTTGCCATGTCTTATTCACAGTAAGTCTCCTAGTGGAATGAGGAACAGGACAACTCCGCATTGATGATATATGATAGACCTGGAAATGTCTGAGATGGAGAACAGACAATTAAAAGATGCGACATGAAAACGGCAGAATTTGATGTGCTTTCGGTGATGAATGCCTGCCGTGGTTATGTGAGAGATTTTACTGCTGCCTGTTCACACTGACACAAATATCACTCCTGACCAATCAATCTCTTTGAAAGCAGCGCGCCAGGCCGAATGGCCTCTTTCTTTGCTGGAACTGTCTATAATGTTATTTTTCCCAGCATCATTTCCCAGTCATTCCGACATTTTATTACACGCTTGGGGGAATGTGCTTTCTTACATTCTCGCTTTTGAAGTCAAGACACTGAGCAATTTCAAAGTTTTTCATTAATTCCAGCACAGGATTTGGAACCAGACCAGTTGAACGACACTTTATTGGTGCCAACCCTTCACTGCAGCTCACCCCTTAAAAACAGTGGCTGTCATTGCACGATGTTGTCATTTATGATAAAGTTCTGTAGGAGAAACTTATCTCTGGTGAAAGTACCCGAAAAACGGCAAATGCGGCGGAGATAAAGCAAGTTGCAAGAGTTATAGACAGCTTTCCTCGTGACTTCGAGGTGAGGATTCGGCCCTTTCACCGCCGTGGCCCGGACTCGATTCCCGGCCAGGCAATGAAGGTTTAGTGATCTGGTACAAACTGTTAAAACAGGCCTGATTTACTTATTGATTGAAAACCGAAACGCACAACAGCTCCGCCCGAATCAGTGGAGTGAGAGTTGAAGTTTCACATCAGAGCTGCAAATGTCACACGTGGAACAGCTTCGAGAATAAATACAGTTCCTAATGCCCGAGGGATTTCAGTTTGGAATATTTGTATTTACAAATCATTCTCTCGATGTGTTAATTGCCGTAACCACTCAAACATATGGGCTCGGTGTCTGTCTGTTTAAATGTTGCTCAGTGAAAATTTCAATCGCCCTCTGCTTTGTAACATACGGACACTTAATAACTGAACAGTCTCCACTCAGAAATACAGGAAGAAAATTCCTCCTGAACCTTTTAAACCTGTTTTTCTTTTCTCTCTACGATTTTAATATGAAGCCACACAACTAAGGTGAATAAAGTGTGGATCGGTAAAAATGAGGAACTGAAGCACATTGACACACACAGGAACACACACACACACATAAACCGAGAGCGACAGAGGCCTAACGAGAGACAAACAGCCAGAAAGAAAGGATGTCACCAAACCGGCTCAGTTGTGTTCCATTTCCATATGCAGATTTTGCAAATCCTTGCAGATGGAAGCGCGGGAGTTTTTGTTTGTTTCCATTTATCCGATAACTAATTCTGTTGGCACCTGGTTAAAATCGGGAATAACGAGAACCGCAGTCAGCAAACCAACATTGGGGAAACCCCGATGGATGTCAGTACCATCGCCCTCAACATTCGTCCGCGACTAACAGCACTTCCTGAGGGAAAGCATGTTCATATCAAATCAGAGATGACTATGAAGTAAGTCGTACGGCCCGTCGTGTCTATGCTGGCTCTCAGGAAGAGCAACTAAACCAATTCCACTCACACGCCTTTCTCCCACAGCAATTTCTATTGACATTGTCTCTCCTCGTTCACCCTGCCAAAATAAAGAACCACAACCCACCCCTCCCGTATTAAACTGGAGTTGTCTTTTGCTCACCCAAAGGGAATTCCTAACGTGCCCGAAAGTGGGAAGCAACTGAAAATTTGGGAGCGTAGGGATTCGGACCCACTCCTCCAGAGACTGGAACCTGAATCCAGCTCTCCAGTTTGTAGAGCAAATGGAATTAGATTGTAGATATCAGCTCAGAAATAATGATGACCTGTTTGATCAGGGTAAAGTTCTTTTCTAATTCGATATGAAATCAATTGAATAAATAAATAATGTTTGTATCAAAAACTGTAAAAGGAATCCTAGTCCAACTCTTCATGTCATTGTGTCAGGGAAACTTTGTTAACTAAAGCAAACTGAGCATGGATTCTGCAGAAACTCCTTCTTCAAGCGAGAAATGGACAATGATTGAAAGGGGAAAACTCAGGTTTAAGGAAAGAGAGAAGGAATTTGAGACGAATTGGTTAGCTCTTTAAAAATAGCTGGCACAGATACGATGAGGTGAAGGGCTTCACATTGTAGTAAAAACAGGAAATGCTGGAAAAACTCAACAGGTCTGACAACACCTGTGGAGAGAGAAGCAGAGTTAATGCTTCGAGTCGGCCTGAATCTGAAGAAGAGACATATGGACTCAGAACGTTAACTCAGCTTCTCTCTCCACAGATGTTGCCAGACCTGATGAGTTTTTCCAAGCACTTTCTGTTTTTATTTCAGATTTCCAGTATCTACAGTATTTTGCTTCCATCTTAGGGCCTCTTACTGAGCTGTGCCATTTGATGATGACATTGTTGATCAGTCTGTCTCCAGCATTCCTAATGAGAACAGCCGAATTCCATTTCTTCAAAACAAAGACCCAAAGTGCTGCTGCATGACGTCACCGTTTAACATCTCAGACAGCTCCATTGGGATCTTTACAGCGCAGGGTTTGTGCAGGGCAGTGGGGGTCACGGTCATTTCACATGTGGCAGAGCAGCGGTTTGAAGCCGGGCAAAAACATTATCCAAACTTGCTCATTTAAGTGTGAGTGAATGTTCAATAATTTACATTTGTTGTTAAAAATGAACACATGAGTTCGAATCCTGCCGCCTGAGGATTTATCATTTAAATAGGAAAAAACCTATCCAAACACATCCGTATTTTCTTATTAATTTGTTGGCATTCAGGAAGTGGCGTAGTGGCATTGTCATGGTCTAGAAATCCAGAGATAAAAACAAAATACAGTGGATTTAAATAAAAAAAGAAAATGCTGGAAAAATTCAGCATGTCTGGAAAGAGAAACAGAGTTAATGTATTTCCGTATGACCCTTCTTTAAAGTTCTTTGAAAGCAGCACACAGGGCCGAATTGCCTCTTTCTTTACCATAACTTTCTACAATTTGATATTTCCTAACATCACGGTTACTTCTTTCACACTGATTCTGCCATTTTATAATCCACTCTTGCGAGTGGGTTCAAAGCTTAACAACGTGCACAAGACTGGGAGGAGTCTGCGACTTTGGATAATCGGCACTGTGCACATTCCTTAAATCAATATCTGGGAGAATCAGGAAGATGAGATTCTAGTTTATCTTTACCATGTCACCTGCAAACTCACTATTCCTAAAATCCTTGGGTCCCACATTCCCAGTCCCTGCTTTCCATGGAAAGCTTGGGTTCTTGAACTGACTGTACCTGCACCAAGCAGATAATTGACTTGGGAGCTGGATAGGTAGAGGGAGCTGGAGGCGAGGCAGGGACAGGAGCAGAAAGAGATGCGACAAGTGTTTAGAATTTGATGTGTCTCAGTTACTTCCAGTGATGAATGTCTGCCGTGTGTTCCCTTGTCAGTTTCATAGAAGCCGCAGTGGTGTGTTTAGGAAATTGAGCAGCTTGTGGGGCTATTTCATCTCACTGTGAATTTCTTGTTCCAGCTCACAGAAACCGTTGTTGTCATTGACTGAAGAATTGGTTCCATCTAAAATGGAAACATGGATAAAAGCAACGTCGATAAACCAAACTGAAAGCAACTTGACAGCTTCCCTAAAAAGAACAGAAATAAAAATATCTGGAAAAACTCAGCAGGTCTGACAGCATCTGCGAAGAGGAATACAGTTAACGTTTCGAGTCCGTATGACTCTTCAACAGAACTAAGGAAAAAAGAAGAGAGCTGAAATATAAGCTGTTCTAAGGGGGGTGGTGGTGGTGGTGGGTGGGGGTTGGGGGGGGGGCGGCGGGGGTGGTAGAGCTGGATAGAGGGCTAGTGATAAGTGGAGATTGCCAAAAGATGTCATAGACAAAAGGACAAAGAGATGTTGATGGTGGTGATATTAGCTAAGAAATGTGCTAATAGGTGACATTAAGTGTAGAAATCAGGACGAGCAAGGTACAGATAGCCCTAGTGGGCGTGGGGTGGGGGGGAAGGGATCCAAATAGGCTAAAAGGTCGAGATAAAACAATGGATGGAAATACATTTAAAAATAATGGAAATAGGTGGGAAAAGAAAAATCTATATAAATTGTTGGTAAAAAAAAGGGGGGATCGGAAACGGGGTAGGGATGGAGGAGAGAGTTCATGATCTAAAGTTGTTGAACTCAATATTCAGTCCGGAAGGCTGTAAAGTGCCTAGTCGGAAGATGAGGTGCTGCTCCTCCAGTTTGCATTGAGCTTCACTGGAACATTGCAGCAGGCCAAGGACGGACATGTGGGCATGAGAGCAGGGTGGTGTGTTGAAATGGCAAGCGACAGGGAGGTCTGGGTCATGCTCGCAGACAGACCGAAGGTGTTCCGCAAAGCGGTCACCCAGTCTGCGTTTGGTCTCTCCAATGTAGAGGAAACCGCATTGGGAGCAACGAATGCAGTAGACTAAATTGAGGGAAGTACAAGTGAAATGTTGCTTCACTTGAAAGAAGTATTTGGGCCCTTGGACGGTGAGGAGGGGGGAATTAAAGGGGCAGGTGTTGCACCTTCTGCGGTTGCATGGGAAGGTGCCGTGGGAGGGTTTGAGGTGTAGGGGGTGATGGAGGAGAGGACCAGGGTGTCCCGGAGGGTACGATCCCGGCGGAATGCCGCCGGTGGGGTGAAGGGAAGATCTGTTTGGTGGTGTCAGCATGCTGGAGTTGGCGGAAATGGCGGAGGATGATCCTTTGAATGCGGAGGCTGGTGAGGTGATAAGTGAGGACAAGGCGGACCCTATCAAGGTTCTGGGAGGGAGAGGAAGGTGTGAGGGCAGATGGGCGGGAGATGGGCTAGACGCGGTCAACCACTGTGGGTGGAAAACCTCGATTAAGGAAGAAGGAAGACATGTCAAAGGAACTGTTTTTGAAAGTGGCATCATCAGAACAGATGCGATGGAGGCGAAGGAACTGAGAGTATGGGATGGAGTCCTTACAGGAAGCGGGGTGTGAGGAGCTGTAGTCAAGGTAGCTGTGGGATTCGGTAGGCTTGTAATGAATATTGGTGGACAGTCTATCACCATAAATTGAAACAGAGAGGTCAAGGAAGGGAAGGGAATTGTCAGGAATGAACCATGTGAAAATGATGGAGGGGTGGAAATTGGAAGCAAAATTAATAAATTTTTCCAGGTCCAGATGAGAGCATTAAGCAGCACCGAAACAATCATTGATGTACCGGAGAAAGAGTTGTGGGAGGAGGCCGGAGTAGGACTGAAACAGGGAATGTTCCACATACCCCATAAAGAGAAAGGCATAATGGGGCCCATGCGCATACCCATAGACACACCTTTTATTTGGAGGAAGTGAGACGAGTTTAAGGAGAAATTGTTCAGTGAGAGAACTAGTTCAGCCAGACGGAGGGGAGTAGTGGTGGATGGACATTTTTCGGGCTTCTGTTCGAGCAAGAAGCGGAGAGCCCTCAGACCATCCCGGTGGGGGATGGAGGTGTTGAGGGATTGGACGTCCATGGTGAAGAGGAGGCGGTTGGGGCCAGGGAACTGTAAATTGTTGATAAGATGTCGGGTGTCAGAGGAATCGCGGATGTGGGTGGGGAGGGACTGGACAAGGGGAGAGAGAATGGAGTCAAGATAACGAGAAATGAGTTCCGTGGGGCAGGAACAGGCTGACACGATCGGTCTGCCGGGACAGTCCTGTTTGTGGATTTTGGTAGAAGGTAGAAGCGAGCCATCCAAGGCTGGGAGACTATGAGGTTGGAAGCTGTGGAAGGAAGATCTCCAGAGGAGATGAGGTCAGTAACAGTCCTGGAAACAATGGCTTGATGTTCAGTGGTGGGGTCATGGTCCAGGGGCAGGTAGCAGGAAGTGTCTACGGGTTGATGCTCAGCCTCTGCGAGGTAGAGATCAGTGCGCCAGACAACAACAGCACCACCCTTGTCAGCAGGTTTGATGACAATGTCAGGGTTGGACCTGAGAGAACGGAGTGCAGCAAGTTCAGAGAGATACAGGTTAGAGTGGGTGAGAGGAGCAGAGAAGTGGAGATGATAGCTTTCCCGATGATCTAGTGGTCAGGATTCGGCACTTTATCAGCAGCAGCCCGAGTTCGATTCCTGATCAGGGAATGTCGATTTTTTATCTTGTTAAAATGAGTATTAATTACTTATTGATGGTAAAATTTTATCAGCTCCACCAGAACCAGTGGGGTGATAGTTGAAGTTTCGCCGCAGAGTTGGAAATGTCATATTTGGACAAGTCGAGAACAAAGACAGAAGCGGAGTGAGGGAATGAAAGGAGGACAAGAGAAGGGCTGGGTGGAAAGCACTGACCACAGAGCTGGTGGTGCCAGGAAAAATATGGGTGGGAGAAGGGCAAATTTTGCTGCCTACTGTTTGCACTGACATAAATATGACTCCTGATAGATCAGCCAATCACTACTACTCTTTGACAGCAGCACGCCAGGCCGAATGGCCTCTTTCTGTGCTGCAACTTTCTATAATTTTATATTTCCCAACAGCACGGATCATTCTTCCATTTTATAACCCATTCGAGCGAGATATACTTTCATACCTTGTATTCGGCTCGTTTGAAACCAAAACACGGAGCAAATTCAGCGAGATTTCTTGTCATTTCCAGCATGAGATTTGTCACGAGACTAATTGAGCGACACATTAATGGTGCCAATCCTTGACTGGAGCTCACCGCGTCCAAAAAGCATTGTTATCATCTGCCTGTTTTGTAACTTCTTGCAGTACATCTGCTGAACTATATAAGCTTTTCACAGCTCTGCTTTCTTCACATTGAAATCCAATGTGAAAATATGAGCATTTTCAAAGCTGAACAACGTAGACAAGACTGGAAGGGAAGTGTGATTGTGGATAATCGGCACTCTGCACATTCCTGTAATCAGTACTTGGGTGAATCAGGCAGATCCTGGTGTCTCTGTAAGCTGCTATCTGTAAACCGATCACATTCTGTTTTACGTTCGCACCAGCTGACTGTGTTTGCATCAAGCAGCCAATTGACCTGGACGGGCAGAAAGAGCTGGAGGCGAATATCGGTCCTGCACAAGTTTCACAGCTAATTCAACAACCCCGCCTTTTCTCCACACCCATTTATATTTTATTGTCTCTCAGTATTTCTGTTAAAGTTAAACACCGCACACACCTGCTTTAACTGTGAGCTGCCACTTTTTCGACCAATAGGACAATTTCAGCAGCAGCGGAAGTGGTATTTGAAACCAAGCTTCATTATTACTGCCCATCGCCTTGCCTAGCATTGCTACTCAAATAGAACAGAAGCAAAGCAGCAACAATACGTCATAAGGCCCCACAAGCCTCCTCCGTCACTTTATAAGATCATGGCGGATCTCCAGCCTCAACACCAAATTTCCACCCAATCCCGATCCCCCTTCATTCCCTTAGAGTCCAAAAATCAGGAGAATTTTTGGATGTTTTTTCTTCCATTGATCCGAGAGTTCTGTGGACACCTGGTTGAAATCAGCAATAATAAGAAGCACAGTCGGTAAGATTGGAACTTTCCTGGGGAAACCCCAGTGGATTTTAACAGCATCGTTTTCACCACCCGGACACAATGATTGACCAAGGCCCCAATGCTTTCCACTCAATCATCAATAACAACATTCACAGCTTCCGCTTCTCAGCTGCACCTCCTTCCAAACATTGATCCATTTTCCTCAGGATCTGTTTCTGGATTCAATATTTACCTGCTTTGTGACCTCGTTTTGAAAACAGATCCGCTTCAATATCCAACACAAATTGAATTGCAAATCTGAAGGACAATCAGTGGAAAACAAGTCACTCAGTAACACAAATCCAATGGTGCTCATTTTCAGATTCATAACAGTCAGCTTTTCAATAAAATGAAGGAATTTGACAGTGAAAAGATTTAGAAAGTTGGTGTGCCTTTTATTTGTGACACACTCACTCGGGTATTCTGTAAATGCTGCTCCGAGGTTTAGTAACCGGGATATAATCTACCTGAGTTTTCCTGAGCCTGTGCTCGGTGTATTGGGAGGTTTGGCCCGAGTTGGAGTATCTTGTGTCCCAGGGAGGGGCAGTAACCCGCTGATTGAAGCTGCAGTCGTCGCTTTCTGCTGGCAGCGGGTGATTGGAGAGTGCAGGGCCGGAATATTGCTGCTTTTCTGCTTTTCCCTGTCTCACTCACTGTGGAGCTGAGGAAGAGGGAAGAATTGATGGGTTTGTTTGAATCCAATAACTTCATAGATTTCCAATGTGTTGGATTTCGGTACATGGTATGTCTAAATGTTTTCTCATTATATTTGAAATGAATATTCGAAAAAAAAGCCGCTTACCTGGGAGCTCACTGGATTCCAGTGGAGTCGGCAACATTTCCGGGGTCTTGACATTCAGCTCAAGTATTGGTATTTATTATACCTGTTCCATGAAGGGAAACTCTTTCGAGTTACCAACAGTCACAGATTGCAACTTCTTTCGAGTACAATCACAGTTCTTGGTTTTCCAGGAGTGGGACATGAACCCACAACCCTCTGATTCAAAGGCGAGGGTGCTATGAACTGAGCCAGATTCACTGGTGGTCTAGTGGTTAGGATTCGACGCTTTCACCGTCGCGGCCCGGGTTCGATTCCCGGTCAGGGAATGTCGAGTTACTGAATTTGTTGGAACATTCAGCTCAAGTAGCCAATGACAACCGGGAACTGAGTGACAATGAATGCTGAAAAAAAGTGGAAGTTTCGTCCCTGGGTGGTCTCGAACCACCAACCTTTCGGTTAACAGCCGAACGCGCTGACCAATTGCGCCACAGAGACCGATGAAGACTTTATGCAGGATACCAGTGAGTTAAATCTTCAGATTGCTGCTACCGGAATGACAATTGTCTCTATCAGTTTTATTCTTCCAAAATAAGGAGTGGAGAATTCATTGTGGACACATGGAAACAGTCTGATCCCACCCACTGCAGACACATCCATGTCACCGGGATCCAGCTCTCCTACAACCGGTGCCGTCTCCCTTCGAGCCTTTGCGTGCCTTGACTGTTACCAAGTATTCTGATTGTCCTGAAGCCGAAATTAGGTTTGAATTCCTGATGTGCAGTAATGAGAATCCTTTCAATGTCTCAGATCAGTTAATTTCACTGAGAACATCAGAGTCAATGTTCCAGCGTCTTAAAGAAGGGAAAGGTGCCTTGACTGTCTCTGGTCAGTCGGACAGTTCACCCTTCATTCTCCTCTGATTCCGGTTCGCAAAGAGTTTCGAAAGATTCATAAAGCTGGAGACTGGGTTTTCTGTTTTGGTTCCTTCTCCATTTTCCTACCTGCTAACTGACAATATTTTCCAAAATCTCATCTCAATCCCTCAATGCAAGGCACATCATGTCCAGGGATGAGGAAATTCAGTTTTGTGGAGAGATTATAGAGACCGGGATTGTTCTCTTTAGAGCAAAGAAGTTTAAGTTGAGATTTCATGGAGCTGTTCAAAATAATGTGAGTGGGGGCAGTGGGGACGGGCGGCTTGATGGTGCAAATAGAGAGAAACTGTTTCCACTGACGGGGGTCAGTAACCAGAGGATTCGGATTTAAAGATAGTTAAGGAAAGACAGACTTGCATTGATACAGCGCTTTTCCTGACCAGCGGATGTCTGAAGCCACTTTCAAGCCAATTTAGCACTGAAGTAAAAACAGAAAATACTGGAGAAACTCAGCAGGTTTTGCTTTCCACAGACGCTGTCAGAACTGCTGAGTTCTACCTGCATTTAATGTTTTTATTCCAAATTTCCAGTATTTTGCTTTTATTGAAGAACTTTCTGAAGGAGAGTCATTATTTTCATGCAGGGAGCACGGCAGCAAATCACTGCTCAACAAACACACAAAGCCAGGGACTTCACAATGCACAGATCTTATAATCTTGGTTGAAGGGTAAACAGTGACCAGGACACATGACTGCATCCTGCTGTCTTTAACAAACTTCAATCTGCAAGTTTTGATGATGGTTCTGGCCAATTTCGAACGGGGCAACTCTTCACATACGAGGTAAACATGGTAACCACTGCCCTGCAGAAACAGGGGATAGGAGGCAAGCTCAATGGGCCTCACTAAAATGTTAAGCGGTGACGTCATGCAGCAACACTTTGGGTCTTTGTTTTGAAGAAATGGAATTCGGCAGCTCTCTTTGGGGATGCTGGGAGACAGACTGATCCAATAATGTCATCATGAAAAGGCACAGCTCTACAAGAGGCCCATAGTATCGATGTCAGTTTTCCACAAAGAGCTTTCGAGTTAATCTCAATTTCTTTGTCTCTTTCCATAACCCTGATTTTTTTCTCCCTTACAAGTCCTTGTCCAATTCCCTTTTGAAAACTCTGAGTTGAGAGAAACAATATTGAAAGAGGTGCAGGAGCTGCTGCCGTGTCCATGCTCAGTGTGTGAAAATTAACAAAGATTCCCTGACTCATTGAGATGAAGGGTTGGATTCTGAATTCTTTAACAATTATTCAAATTTTGAAAATAGTTGATTTAAAATCGAATTTTCAGAAAACAAATGTCTATTCTGACCAATCATCTCCTCGTTTTCCTCAGTCGATACCTTTTACCAACATTTCATTGAGCAAACACGCACAGTCACCACAGGAAAATAAACACATCATTTGAAACATTTAAATAGTGAAACATTGAAATAATGAAGTTAATAGTGGAGATGATTTCTGTATGTTACAAAGTGCAGGATAATCTGATTAACTGGCGGAGCTGGCTCGAGTTTCCCAATGACCGATTCCTGCTCCTTTGCTTCTGTTCTATTTCGATGATAATACCAGTGAAGGGAATTATGAGCAGGCATATGCCCCGTGGTAGTGTTGCCAAGCGGTCTAAGGCGCTGAATTACGGTTCTAGCCTCTACAGAGGCGAATCCCACCACGTACAAACGTTCAGATGATCTACCTTTTGGGATCAGCCCCATTGGGACCAACAGATCCCAGCTCACGTTAAACCCAGCGGAGTGTGCGGTGTTTTATTTTGATAGGAAGAAGAGGTGAGACAACATAAATATCAGTTAAAGGCAGGGTGTGGAATTGCAGTCATTGAGTTGCACTTCCAGAGGGTCGGCATGTGAACGACATGCTGAAAGACCGTCTGATGTATACGTCTGTGATTTTATACAAACGTCATTAGTGCAAATCTGGGGCTTGGATTCATGACTGAGTGGTTAAGGTGACGGGTTTTGAATGCATTGGGATTTCCACAGGTAGGCTGGAATCCTGCCAATTACGCTTCTTATCATTCCTGAATTTTACAGTGTACCTGCACAATTAATTGTCTGAATAAGTTGCATAAAAACCATCTAAAACCTCCAGCGTTCTCTAATTTCTATTCGTCTGTAAGCATTCACAAAAGTTGCAGCGAGAAATGAAACAGAAACGGAACCAGGTTGGTGTCAGGCTTGATTTTTGGGTGTTTGTCTCTCCTTAGAGACAATCACATGCCCTTTGTCACTCTCGGTCTATATTTCTGTGTTTCTTCCTCTGTGCGTGTCAATGTGGTTCAGTTCCCCAAGGGCATGAACATATTTTTACCATCACAAACTTTATTCACATTAGTTTCAAATTTCACAGAGAAAAATATCAGGATGGAAGATGCAGGAGGAGTTTGCAATGTTTGGAAGGAGGTGCAGCTAAAAAGTGGAAGATTCAGGGAGAAGCTTTCTTCTCACTTAACACGAGATATGGAACCAGATCTGGGAGGTATTTGTGTCGGTGTAAACAGTAAAGCCTCCCTTACTTCCCCTATATTTTGCCTTGCACCAACATCTCTCTGGTTAAGGCTTTGCCACCTATCACAGCCCTTCTCTCATTCCCTATTTTCACTTCTACATTTGTTCTCGACCTGTTGCACGGGTGACATTTCCAGCTCTGAGGCAGATTTCCAGCTCTCGCTCCACTGATTCTGGCAGAGATGAGCGTCTTCTGTTTTTCATCAAGGAACAACTCAGACTCATTGTAACAGTTTGCACGAGGTCAGTAAATCTCCATTCCCTGACCAGGAACCAAACCTGAACCACAGCAGTGAAAGCACTTAATCCTGACCACTAGTCCACCAAGAAAGCTGCTCATAAGCCTCACCACTTGGCTTATCTACGCTACCTGGGCCTTTTATTTTTGTGCCAGACCTCTTTCACCAGAGACACGTTTCATAAGAACATAAAAACATTAGAAATAGGAGCAGGAGTCGGCCATTCGGCCCCTCAAGCCTGCCCCGCTATTCAATAAGATCATGGCTACTCTGCCCCAGGCCTCAACTCCTTTTTCCTGCCAGCTCCTCATAGCCCTCAATCCCCGATATTTCAAAAATCTATCTACCTCTTCTTTAAATACTCTCAGTGAGCTACCCTCCACAACTCTCTTGGGCAGAGAATTCCAAACATTCACGACCCTCTGGGAGAAGAAATTCCTTCGCATCTCAGTTTTAAATGAGTGCCCCCTGATTCTGTAACTATGCCCCCTAGTTGGAGGTTCCCCCATTAGTGGAAACAACTTCTCAACTTCTATCCTGTCAACCTCCTCAGAATCTTGCACGTTTCAATAGGATCACCCCTGAGTCTTCTAAACTCTAATGAATAAAGGCTTCACCTGCTTCACAGTTCTTGATTAGTCAACACCTTCATCCCAGAAATTAGCCTAGTGAATCTCTTTTGAACTGCCAGCAATGCCAATATATGCTTGCTTAAATATGGGGACCAAAACTGTACACAGGACTCCAGGTGCGGCCTCACCAACACTCTGTACAGCTGTAACAAGACTTCCCCATTTTTAAACTCCAACCACGAGCAAAACAGGCCAAAATTCCATTTGCCTTCTTCATTACTTGCTGCACCTGCATGCCAAGTTTGTGTGTTTCATGCATAGGAAAACCCAGATCCCTCTGTGCTGCACTTTTTTGGAGTCTCCCTCCATTTATATAATATTCTGCCTTCTGATTCTTCCTATCAATGTGTATGATCTCAAACTTTCCTACATTAAACTCCATCTGCCAACTTTTGCCCAATCACTGAACCTATCTATACCCCCTTGAAGATTCTTCAAGTCCTCATCACAACCTGACCTCCCACCTATTTTTGTATCGTCAGAAAATTTAGATACATTACACTCTGCCCCCTCCTCCATGTCATTAGTGTAGATAGTAAATAATTGAGTCCCTGGGACTGATCCTTGTGGCACTCCACTAGTTACGTCTTTCCAATCTGAAAATTCCCGGCTCACTGCCTTCTGTGTGTTAAATTGGGCTCTTCACATTGCAGGGTTTGTGCAGGGGAGTAGGGATCACGGTCTCTCACACACGGAAAGTTTCACCGCTCGAAAAGTGGTATAAGCATTAACAGAATTAAGTGTGAGGAAAGGTTTCATCGTTCCCGTTTGTTGTTAAATAGTAACCGGATGCATCATCTCAAAACAAAGTGACATTTATACTTCTCCAGGTTTCGAATGATATTCTGAAAAATGCATGGTTTGGAAGAAACAGAGAAAGATGGGGACGGATTTGTTGTCAGGCCGTTCGCGCATGTGTGAGGTGTTGAATGAGCTGCTGATGTGCTGTGTCATCTGATGATTCTAATGTTAGATCAATTTCTCTGCCGCATGGCTAAGGTTTTCAGCCGAATTTTACCTCCACAGAACAAAGTTCTGAAGTGCAATAAGACAGCACAGTTTGACATTCTAGGTCGTTCTGCAAGGAGCTGCGTGTTGTTTTTGTCGTCTAGTGGTTATCACATTTGCTTTACACGTCGAAAATTTCCTGAATCGAAACTCATTGAAGAACAGTGGAACTGGCAACATTTGTGGGAAATGTTCTTACCGCCATTGACAACCCGGATCTGTGTGACACTGAATGTTGATGGGGGGAAAACATTAACAGCTTCGCCTCTGAACCACCAAACTTTACAGCTAACAGCCGAACGCGCTGACCAATTGTGCTACAGAAACTGATGCAACTTTCTGTGTTCTTTGTACAGGTACAGCCAAGTCTCTTTGAACATCAGCACAACTTTCTCACCTCTTCAAACATGTTATGTTTTGTTGTTTTTTAAAAATTATTTTTACGACCAAGTGAGTAACTTCAGACTTTGCTACATTTTTCTCCGTCTGTCATCTTGTTAGCCAATCACCTCTTATATATTATAAAAACAGAAAATGCTGGCAAAACTCAGCAGGTCTGACATAATCTGTGGAGAGGGAAACCGAGTTAACGTTTCGAGTCCGTATGACTCTCCTTCAGACCTGAAAAGAAATAGAAAGTGATAGAATTTATGCTATTCAAGCGGGGCGGGGAGGGGGCGGGGAGGGGGGCGGTGTGGGGCGGGTAGAGCAGGCGAGATTGGATAGAAGATCAGTGATAGGTGGGGGTGGAGGAGAGATTGACAAATGTGTCATGGACACAAGACAAAGGGAGTGTTAATGGCAGTGGTCAGGGCTGAAGAAGGTGCAGATAGTGGCATAAAAGTAAGGAAGCAGAATGTGTGAATAGAAGAATAAGGGTCAGCACTTTGTGAAAGAGCAACATGGAACAAGTAACACATGGCTCTATTTTGGGCTGGGGTGGGGGGAAGTGCGGTGGTTGGGGAAAAAGGATAGAAAAGGGGATAAAAGGGGGGATAAAATAATGAATAAATTAATAAAAATAAGTAAATAAAAATAAAAATACATTTTTATAGCGAGATTTTAAAAAGGGTGAAATTAGAGGAGAGAGTTCACGGTCTGAAGTTGTTGAACTCAATATTCAGTCTGGATGGCTGTAAAGTGCCTAATCGGAAGATGTGGTGTTGTTCCTCCAGTTTGCGTTGAGCTTCACTGGAACATTGCAGCAGGCCAAGGACGGACATGTGGGCATGAGAGCAGGGTGGGGTGTTGAAATGGTAAACGACAGGAAGGTCTGGGTCATACTTGCGCACAGACCGAAGGTGTTCCACAAAGTGGTCACCCAGTCTGCATTTGGTCTCTCCAATGTAGAGGAGACCGCATTGGGAACAGCAAATGCAGTGGAGCAAATTGAAGGGGGTGCAAGTGAAGCACTGCTTCACCTGAAAGGAGTGTTTTGGCCCTTGGAAAGTGAGGAGGGAGGCCCCTAAAGGGCCAACTGTCAGTTGTTCTTTCACAAAGTGCTGATCCTTGTTCTGCTATTCACACATTCTGCTTTCTTGCCTTTATGCCACAATCAGTATCTTTTTTCACCCTTACCGCTATCATTAACACTCCCTTTGTCTTGTGTCCCTGACTCCTTTGTCAACCCTTCCTGAGCCCCCACCTCTCACTGACATTCCCACCTGCTCCACCCAACCCCTCGTATAACAATATAAACTCCATCACATTTCTGCTTCTCTTTCGCTCTGAAGAGTCAGAAGGACTCGAGACATTGACTCTGTTTCTCTCTTCACAGATGCTGTCAGATGGTGAGTTTTTCCAACATTTTCTGTTTTTAATACAGATTTCCAACATCCGCAATGTTTTAACTTAAATGAAATTGCTTCTTTTATATTTTTCTGCAGTCTCTCAGCTTTCCACATAACTTCGCCATCTCAGCTGAAGGTTACCCATAGGTTCACAGGGAGGATTGAACTCACGCCCCTTGACTTACAAGTCAAGTGCTGTAACCACTGAGCTATGGAGCCACCTATTCCCTTAAGCATACGGAAAATCGACCATATTCAGTAAAATGAGGTGGAGGCTGAAGTTCCAGGTGGATGACATTTGATAGACCTGGAAATGTCTGAGATGGAGAACAAGAAGTTAAATGATGCGACATGAAAGTGGCAGAATTTGATGTGTGTCAGTTACTTTCAGTGATGAATTTCTGCCGTGTGTCGCCTTGTCAGTTTCACAGGAGCCGCAGGGATGAGGTTGGTGGCACCTGGTTAAAATTAGGAATAATGTGAACTGTAGTCAGCAGGATTCAAACCTACAGGGGGAGACCCCAATGGATTTGAAATCCATCAACTTAAACATTCAGCTGCGACTAACAGCAGCTTCCGAGCTCAAATGTGTTCTTGTCAAATCAGAGATGGCTGCAAAATAAGTCACTCGGCCCGTCGTGTCTGTGCTGGCTCTCTGGAAGAGCAACTCAACCAATTCCACACACCCGCCTTTCCCTTACAACAATTTATATTTGTATTGCCTCTCCGCGTTTTTCCAAACAAAATAAAGTTCACAACCCGCCCTGTATTAAACTAGAATCTCCTCTTGTTCTCCGAAAGGGAATTCCTAAAGTTCCCCAAAGTGGGAATGTGACTTAAACTGTGGCAGTGCTGGGATTCGGATCCAATCCTCCAGGGACTTGAAGAAACCCAAGTCCAAATCTTCATGTTACTGGGTGGGGAAAACTTTGTTAATTAAGGGAAACAGTGCATGGATTCTGCAGAAACTCCTTCTTCAAAAGTGAATTAGACAGTGACTTGAAATAGAGAAAAATTAGGCTTATGGAGAGAGAGAAATATATTGAGACAAATTGGTTCCTCTTTAAAAAGGAAGCTGGCACAGAAGAGATAATCTAATGACCATCCAACCTGCTGTGCCATTTGATGATGACATTGTTGATCAGTCTGTCTCCAGCATTCCTAATGAGAACAGCCGAATTCCATTTCTTCAAAACAAAGACTCAAAAATGCTGTTGCGGAACTGCATTGTAGTCAGATGCATTTATCAATGGAGTTTCTGTAGTGTAGTGGTTATCACGTTCGCCTTACACGCGAAAAGTCCCCGGTTCGAAACCGGGCAGAAACTTTACCGCAACTTACACATTTAAGTAAGAGGAAAAGCTGCGTTGCTCCTTCTTGTTGTTGAATATTAGCTGAATGCAGTGTCTCACAGCCGTATTGCACTTGCTCTTCGCCTTATCTGTTGGAACTCGCCGGGTAACAGGAGAGTTGGCGATTTCTGTCTTTTTTTGTCGCTTAAGGACCCAATGACAACCCGGGACTGTGAGACAATGAATGCTGCTCCAGCTAACAGCAATCGCTGTTGTCATTGGCTGAAGAAGTCGGTTGTGTTCTAGAGAAACGTGTCATTTTGTCGGAGAAAAGTGTCTCTGTTGAAAGAGGTTTGAAATGAAAATAAAAGGCACAGAAAGCATGGATAAGCCGGGCTGTAAAGCTGCAAACCTGGGGGTCTAGTGGTTAAGGTTTGGCGCTTATAAATGTCATGAGAATGATTAATATAAATATGCATTACTTCTTGATTGAAAACTGAAAACGCATATCAGTTCCGCCTGAATCAGTGGAGTGGGAGCTGGAGTATTGCATCAGCGCCGGAAATGTCACCCGTGCAACAGGCCGCGAGCAAATACAGAGGTGAAGATAAGGAATGAGAGAAGCGCATGGCAGGCTGCAAATCACTGACTATAGAGACGGTGGTTCACGGCAAAATATAGCGGTAATAGGGGAGATTTCACTGTTTACACTGACACAAACCTCTCCCAGGTCTGGTTCCGAATCTTGTGCCAAATGACAAAAAAATTCTCACTGAATTTACTCAGTCCCATGACGTCAGAGGAGCTGAACACAAGGGAAGAAGGTGGATTTTGCTGGAATGGGTTGAAGATGATAGAATGACTGTGAAGGCAGCAGCAGTGGGGATGGAAATGAAACAATTATAGAAAGTTACTTTGAAAGGGTAGTTGTGATTGGTTGATCAAGAGTGATATTTTTGCCAGTTTGAACAGCAGGAAGATAAATCTGTCCCATTCCCACCCACATTTTGCACCATCATCCCTTTCGTCAGTTTCTGTCTCATGCCTTGTAACCTATCACAGTCCTTCCGTTTTGTCCTTTCACTCCCCTTCGCCTCTGGACTTGTTTTCCATCTGTTACATCTGTGACTTTTCCAACTCTGATGAAAGATCATCCAGCTGGAAGATTAACTCTCTTTCTCACTCCACAGACGCTGCCAAACCTGGTTTCATTTAATCAGGAATTTCTGTTCATTGTGACAGTTCACACAGTGGTAAGGAAAAGGTTTACCTTGACCGGGAATTGCCAGTGAAAGCACCATATCCTCAGCACTGAACAGTCACAACTTCCAGTGAAGTAGAGGGCAATTTTAATGCAGAAACAACCAAATCGATTTTTCACAAAGTGGGAAGGAGAAAGACTCAGTTTGAGCGGTGATACTGCTGGAGCAATGGAGAGCTGGGGATCACCCATGGAAGCTGCAAAGTTTTCAGGAATAATGGCGCCTAGCGTGGGGCTCAAATAGATGGCCCCGGAGTTTAGAGTTTCATGCTCTATCGATTGAGCTAACCGGACCAGCATTTAAAGCCGTTCATACTCCAAAATACATCATTAGAAATCCTGATTTCCAGTTGGTGTCTCAGCTTGTTCTGAGTTTAACTCATGTGAATAAAGCTTGTGATGATAAAAATGTGTTCATCCCCTTGGGGAACTGAAGCACATTGACACAAACAGAGGATGACAGATAGACATTTACACCGAGGGTGACAGAGGCCGAAGGAGAGGCAAACACCAAGAAAGCAAGGGCGACACCAACTTGGCCAATTATTGTTCCTTTCCAGACTCCAAATTGAGTAAATGTTTGCAGATGAATGGAAATGAAGAAACGCGGAAGGGAAGCAGGTAAAGTACACGGGAATGTTGGAAGGTTTTTATCCAATTTAACCAATAACTAACCCTGGAGGCATCTAAAGGAAGATGTGCAGTCAGCCAGACTCAAACCTGCTTCGGGAGACCCCAATGGATTTCAAGCCCATTACTTTAAACACTTGGCCCCAACTACAGGCCTTACGGTGATTTTAATGTTGTTCATATAACATCCCCGAACGGTTCTAGCAGCGACAGAGATCATTCGGCTCCACATCTTCCCGGTCACCCTGCAATTTACACTGACTCTCCTTGTTCTTCCTACCAAAATGAAGATCTTAAAAGGACACCGACTTCGAGCCGATTCTGAGATGATGTGACTGAAAGGGCAACACACACAGGAGACTGGAGTCTAAACCCAACCCCCTGAGACCGCTCGGCCATGCTATCTCCACTCAATGCACACTAACCATTGCCTTGAGTGGTGTTTGCACTGAATTACAACATAACCAACATAACCAAGATAGTCCATTTTACCTCCCGAGCCCCTCATAGTATCATAGTATCAGGTTCAAAGTTACCCCACAGATAGAGGCCATTCAGCCCGTGTCATAGCAACATAGGGCTCAGGAACAGGAGCAGGAATAGGCCATTCAGCCCTTTGAGTCTGTTCTGCTGTTCAATAAGATCATGGCTGATCTTGTTGTGGGCACAACTCCAATTTCCTGTCTGTCCGCCATAACCCTTGACTCCCTTGTCTATCAAAAATCTATCTAAGTCTGCCTTGCATAAATTCAATGACTCAGCCTCCAATGCTTTCTGGGAAAAATAATTCCACAGACTAACAACCCACCGAGAAAGAAAAAAAAACTTCTCATCTCCGTCTGAAAAGGGAGACCTCTTACTCTTCTGGAAACTAACTCGCCTGGTCCAACTCCCTCGCCTTTTCCCCGGAGACCTGGATTTTCTGTCCAATCCTCTCTTGAAATCCACGATTGAACCTGCCTCCCCCACACTCTCAGCTGGTGCATTCCAGATCCTAACCACTCGCTGTGTAACAGAGAAAGCCCTTTAGAATTATTGGCTTCTGCACAATCAGAATATTTGGTAACAGACAAAACACTGAAAGTTTCAAAGGGAGACGGCAACTGTTGTAGGAGAGCTGTTTCCCGGTAACATGGATGTGTCTGCAGTGGGTGGGATCAGGCGGTTTCCATGTATCCACGATGAATGTCCCAAATTTAATTTTGGGAGAATGAAACTGATAGAGAACAATTGTCATTCTGGTAGCAGCAATCTGAAGCTTTAACTCACTGACCCCCTGCTTTAGGGTATCTCGAAGAGTCAACTTTCATCAGTCTCTGTTGCACAATTGATCAGTGCATTCAACTGAGAACTGAAAAAAATCGGTGGTTTGAGGCCACCCAGGGGCGAATCCGTCGTCGTTTTCTCCCCATCAACATTCATTACCACACAGGTCTGGCTGGCTCTGTGGCTCTGAAACCACAGGAAAATATCGCCCAACGTTGCAAGCTCGACTTTTACCCTCTGAGTTCCCACAACAATCTTCATTTCTGAACTTTCATTTCAAAGAATATTCTGAATATTCATTTTAAAGAAAATAAACGATCATGTACCTCCATCTAGCCCAATAGAAATCTAGGAAGTTATTGGATCAAACGAACGCATCAATTTTTCTCTCTTCCTCAGCTCCACAGTGAGTGAGACAGGGAAATGCAGCAATTATCCAGCCCAACACTCTCCAATCAGCCGCTGCCAGAAGAAACATTTTTTAAAAACTATTATTATTTTGCTGAATCTTATTTTGAGAAAGAATGAAGACTCAGGGAGGTGGTGGCTTAGTGGTATTATCACTGGGCTAGTAATCCAGAGACACAGGGTAATCCTTTGGGGGCCAGGGTTGGAATTCCACCTAGAATTGAAAGTCTAATTGTGACCATGGAACGATTGTCATAAGAACGTATCTGGTTCACTAATGTCCTTTAGGGAAGCAAGAATGACACCAACCTGGTTCTGTTTTTGTTCTATTTTCCAGTGCTAGTTTCATGACTGTTTTCGTGAATGAACGGAAATATGAAAACTCTCGAATGTTTGGTTGGATTAGATTCAATTTAACTGATAATTAACTCTGTAGACAGCGAGTTAAAAGCAGGGAAAATGGGAAGCGGAAAACCCCAATGGATTTGGACTCCAACGCCTTAACCACTTGGCCACGATGACTGGTCCTCTGCACAGTTTAATGTTGTTGGTATAAAATCATAAATGCCTACAGCAGAAAAGGAGTAAATTCGGCCCATTGTGTCCGTGTCGGCTCTCTGGAAGAGCAATTTAACTAATTTCATAATCCCACCTTTTTCCCACAGCAATTTATATCGATCCTGTCCCTCCTCGTCCTTCCTGTAAAAATGAAACACCGCATACATACCCCTAAATAAAATTTGAGCTGGCACGTGTTCGACCTGCTGTTCAAACTGCTCATGTACAACTTGCAATTTCCAAAACACACCAACCTCATCACTGCGGTTCCTGTGAAACTGACAACGGAACACACGGCTGACATTCATCACTGAAAGTAACTGACACACGTCAAATTCTAAACGCTTCCATGCTGCAGCTGTTTCTGCTTCTATCCCTGCCTCGCCTCCAGCTCCATGTACCCGTTAAACTCCCAGGTCAATTAATTGCTTGATGCAGGCAAAGTCAGTTCACGAACGTAATTTTTCCCTGGTAAGCAGGGACAGGGAATGTAAGACACGAGGCTTTGAGTCGGGATGGGTTGACAGGAGCTCATTTTCCTGATTGTCCGAGATACTGATTACAGGAATGTGCATAGTGTCAATTATCCACAGCCAGACTCTCCGTCCAATCTTGTGCACTTTGTTAAGCTTTGAAACTGTTAATATTTTCACACTGGATTTCAATGTGAAGAAAGCGGAGCTGGGATGAGTTTATGTTGTTCAGTCGATGTACTGCAAGAAGGTACACAACAGGCTCATGATAAAAGTGCCTATTTTGAAAGGGACGCTCCATCTCCATACCATTATGTTTATCCAGAAGCCCTGTTAAAGGTGCAAGAAATATTTACTGGAGTGATGCCAGAACTGAAAAGTTATAACTTTCAAGAACGATTCAAAAGGTTCAACAGGTTCTCTGGAAAACAGGGTGAGGGATGACTTGATCGAAGCTGTTAATGTTAGAAAAGTGTTTGGAAGATGTTTCCACTTGCAGACAGACAAGAATCAATATAACTTAGTCACCAATAAATCCAATGTCCATTTCAGAAGCAACGTCTTTGACCAGAGAGAAAGGCTGAAAATGATAGAAATACTTGGCATATCTGGAAATTTCATTGGATTGAGAGTCAGAGTTATGTTTTCAGGTCTGTGCACTGACTCAGTACAGTTCTGCTGAAAAGTCACAGGCCTGAAAGGAAAAATATGTGTCTCTCCACTGACGCTACCAGGCCTGTTTCGAATTCCAAAATGTCCTGTTTTTATTTCAGATTTACAGCATCTTTTCCTTGGATGAGAAGGTAGAACTCATTTCAAGAAGGATTTGAGATCCAAGTCTGAGCTTCACACTCCTGGGTAAAGTCACACACTGAAAACATCATTCACCAGCTGAATGTGGAAATGATTCACTCGATCATCTGATGAGTTGACACAGCAGCAGTCACATATGATGGAGAAAATTCTGGTAGTTCATGTGTGCAAAGTTTGGTCACCAGTCACCAGAGGCTTTAAAAGTTCAAAAGATTTAATCCGCAATAGGCACATTCTTACTGGCAAGACGGAGTTTAAATGTTCAGTGTGTGGAAAGAAAAATAACTTCTTCACCTCACCTGCTAAGAATCCAGTGAATTGACATCTAACTGTAGGAGTTTGTTCTGCTGTTAATTACACCCAGGTCAGGAGTATGGTAGAGGCGTGTGTACTTTGTTGCCTCAATTGACTTAATAATTTTATATCTTGACCCTAAATCTTTAGTCATCATCGGATCATCAAAAATAATTTTATATGCAACAGTATCGGCTTCTAATGGCGGATCTGTCACCTAGCATTCACAGCGGGAGAGAATGTGCTCTATCCAGAGCCCCAGAGAGATAAGCATGCGCATTGCGGGTGTGGTTGGCACCTGCGCATTGTGGATTCCTGTCTGAGCATGCGCAGTGCTATCCTGTGAGCTGAGCGGCAGCGAGTGGGTGAAAAAACGGCGACTGCAGCAGAATAACAGAGTTGTGGGTGGGTGAGCGGGAGGAATGGAGCCAGCGGAGTGCGCAAGGAGGCTTCATAAGGCTTCTTGGTACAGGCCCCAGACGCTTAATAGGAAACTACCAGTCCCGCGTTTGCAGCAAACAGACCGGAAATAGCTGAATATCCCTCTGCTCGGCCCGGGGGAGCGGCTGTGCAGCAGGGCGCATGCGCGGCCATACTGGTCCAGGCGGCAGGAGGAGACAATGTTTTGAATTTCTATCCTGGATTGACAGGGATGGTTTTTGGAAACTCCATTTACAGGGGGTTAGAAGGAGAGGATTTACATACAGTAAACTCAAACCAATGTCTGTCTCTTCGCAATTTCTATCCTGGGCTGACAGTGATGGATTTTTTTAATACTCTTTTTACAGGATGTAAAATGGGAAGGATTTGCAAACGGAAAGCTCAAACCAAACATCACATCAAGATCTAACAGTGTCACTCGATTCATCAGGATCTGAATATTATTGGCCTCTGACTGTAAGCATTGTGTTCCAGCTCATTCAACCACTCACTCTGTAAATTCCTTTCCTCGTTGATCTTGCCTCAAATCTTAAACCTGTGTCTGTAATTCTTTTATGATCAACTAATGTGAACATCTTTATCTACCTTATCTCAACCTAACATAAACTTATGCACCTCCATAAAATCTCCCCTCAACTTACTTTGCTCCAAGGAGAACAACACCAGTTTCTCCAAACTAACCTTACAACTAAAATCCCTCATCCCTCGACCCAATCTGGTAAATCTCCTCTGCACCCTCTCAAGGACCCTCCCATCCTTCATAATGTGTGGTGATCACTGGTTTGCACAGACCCAGATGTTCTGTGTCCATGTCTGTGACATCATCACACATCGACAATTACACTGTGACATCATTGCACATCGACAATTACACCGTGACATCATCCCGCTCCCTGGATATTTCCTCAACTGGGAGATTTTTCTCTGACTCCAGTGCTTCTGATATCTTTCCAGCTGCAGGCTCCAGCAGGAGAGTTTATATTTAAAAACTGAAATTGTTTCAGAGTTGAGTATTCTTGACTATTCATCCACAGTTTAGAGCTTTTAGTGCTGTGCTCTGTTATCTGTGAGAGGTTTCATGTCTCTGGGACTGGTGCGAGTCCTTTACTGTGGATCTGAATCCATGTCCATCTATTGCTCTGTTTCACCTCTGCCCTTCCTGATCACCTCTCTGCCATTGTCTAACTTTCTCTGTCTCTAATTATGAGTGTATTTTAATTATGTTTAGGATTTTAATGTTCCTTCTGTCAACTGTGTCTAAATGAGGTTTCCACTGCTGCCCATCCCCTGACCATGTGCTGCTGGCTCACCAGCTTTATCTTCCCACAGTACCTTTGAGGAATTGTTTTTTCCTGAGCTGTAGTCCATTTCTCATTCACTTTGGCGCCTATGTTAACCATCAAATTCTGCCCAACCTGAAATGGTAATTAATTCATTCTATTGTGTAATTAAATGTACAGGAGTGTTAGAAAACAACATTTGACACTGAGCCACATGAAGAGATATCAGGGCAGATGAACAAAGTTTTACTCAAAGAGGTAGGTTTTAAGGAGGAAAGTGAGGTGGAGAAGTTTAGGCGGGAAATTCCAGAGCTTGTGGCCTTGGCAGCTGCTGGGGGAGACACAAAAGGTGGAGCAGTTAAAATCAGGAATGCTGAGCAGGTCGGAATTAGAGAAGCAAATATATCTCGAAGGGCTGTGAGGCTGGAGGAGATTACAGAGGTAGGGAGGGAGAGACCATGGAGGGATTTGAAAACAAGAATGAGAAATTTGAAATTGAGGTTCTCCTTAACCCAGAGCTCTTGTAAGTCAGTGAGTACAGGGGTGAATAAGACTTGGTGCAAGTGAGCAGAGTTTTGGATTACAGGGAGGCTGAATGTGGGAGGCCAGCTGGGAGTGCGTTAGGATAGTTACGTCTAGAGGGAACAAAGGAATGGATGACAGATTGAGCAATTACATACAGGGATATGCGGATAGTGTGGGAAAAATATTTTGATCAGATTGAATGTTGGAGCAGGCTCAAAGGGCTGAATGGCCTACTCCTGCTCCTATGTCCCTGTGAACAGCCTGGTTCAGCCTCAGTTGTCAGGGAGAAGGATGGAGCCGGTGGTCAGGGAGTGGAGTTTGTAGCGGGGACTGAAGACAATGACTTCAGTCTTCCTAATATTGAAATGGAGGAAATTTCTGTTCATCCAGACAAGTCAGGATAGTGTGTGACTAGGACAGGATCTTGGAGGTGATGGTGTTCACATACACCTGCTACCCTGGTCCTTTAGGTGGTGGAGGTTGAGATTTCTGGAGACTTTGTCATAGTTCTTGTTGTGTTGTAGATATCCCTTCACCCCCTGCCTCTCCCACCTCTCTCTCCCTCTGCTTCCTTGTAGGCCAGAGCCTTGTGTAGACCCAGACTGGGTGGCAGGTTCCCTTCCCTGAAGGACATTAGTGAACCAGTTGGGTTTTTATGACAATCCAGCAGTTTTCATGGTCACTTTTTTCTCGTGCCAGCCCCACAAATTCCCAGATTCATTCAGCTCAATTTCACAACCTGCCTTTGTGTTTTTGTGGGTTCTCTCTCACTCCCTTTTTTCTGTTTTAAATCAATTTCACAGGGTATTAGAAGGGGAGGATTTGCAGTCGGGAAACTGAAATCAAACATCACATCAGGACCTGACGGAGTTGCACAATTTATCGTAAACTGAATATCATCGGATTTTGAACATGGAAGGAAAAGGCACCGTTCACAGTGGAGAGATACCAAGGAAATGTGAGGATTGTGGAAAGGAATTCAGATACCCATTTGAGCTGGAAACTCATCGGTGCACTCACACTGGGGAGAGGCCGTTCACCAGCTCCGAGTGTGGGAAAGGATTCAGTCAGTCATCCAGCCTGAAGACCCACCAGCGAGTTCACACTGACAAGAGACCTTTTAAATGCTCAGACTGTGGGAAGTGCTGTAAAAGTTCTGGGGAACTGATGCGTCATCAACATGTTCACATTGACGAGAGACCGTTCAGGTGCTCTCACTGTGGGACTGGATTCAGACGTTCATCTCAACTCACTGTACACCAGCGAATTCACACTGGGGAGAGACCGTTCACCAGCTCCCAGTGTGGGAAGCGTTTCACTACTTCATCCAACCTACTGATGCACCAGTGAGTTCACACTGGGGAGAGGCCTTTTCAATGTCCATACTGTGGGAAATGCTATAAAAGTCCTGGGAATCTGATGTCCCATCAACGTGTTCACTCTGACGTGAGACCTTTTAAATGCTCAGACTGTGGGAAGTGCTATAAAAGTTCTGGGGAGCTGCTTCGTCATCAACGTGTTCACACTGACGAGAGACCGTTCAGGTGCTCTCACTGTGGGACTGGGTTCAGGCGATCATCTCAACTCACTGTACACCAGCGAATTCACACTGGGGAAAGAACGTTCATATGCTCCAAGTGTGGAAAGGGATTCACTCAGTCCTCCCATCTGCTGATACACCAGTGGGTTCACACTGGGGAGAGGCCGTTCATCTGCTCCGGGTGTGGGAAGGGATTCACTCGCTTATACCATCTGTAGAGACACCAGCAAGTTCACAAGTAAATACAGTGATTGGATTTTGCTGTTAATCACATCCAGGACTGAACCATGTTCATGGGGGTCTCTTTCTGCTGATGTTAAGAAACTCCAGGTCAGTTATCGGGAGTAATATTCTGGATAAAAGTCAAATAAATAAGCTTTGTGTTAAACTCAGCGTGTATCAATTTTTAATCTCTCAAACACAAGTTAGTTCCTTTCGAAGGGCTCTTCCTCACCCCCGTCTCCTCCATCCTCACCTCCAACAACAAGTGTGAGGAGCTCATGGGGCAGAAAATTACGCTCGGTGGGCGAGTGTCCCGACGTCATCGCGCAGTCCTGCAATATTTCGCCGACAATTAAGAAGCCTGTAAGGCCGCTAAGAAGTTAATTAAATTCAAATTTACGCTGCCCATCGAACCTAATGGTTGACGGGCGGGCGAAAAGGCCAAGTGGCCTTTACCTTTTTCAGGAAACCTCATCCACGGGCGGGACGAGGTCGCCTGAAACAAATCAAATTTTACACTTGAATTAAAAACATGAAACAAAAACAGAAAATGCTGGAAAAACTTAGCACGTCTGACAGCATCTCTGGAGAGACAAACCGAGTTTTGCTTCTTTGCAAAAGTATTTTGCAGTATTTTGCTTTTATCGTATTTAATTCACTGCCACTTCTCTTCCAGGAATGCCGACCTTGAAGAAGTACTGCTCTGCAGTATTTTGCTTTTATCTTATTAATTAAAAACATGTCCCTGCTCATGTGACAGAGTGACATGAGGGGACATGTTTCATAACATGTATAAAATCTTTAATTTCTTTTTCAAATCAATCCATCTCCCTGAGACAGCTCTCTGCCTCAGGGAGATTATGTAGCTCGCTCTCGCGTGCATGTACAAAGGTCACACTCGCCCAGCTCGCACTCCTCCCCCCGCCCGCACAGGCAGCACTGAGCACTGCTGTTCACGTTTCACGTAGCGCAGGCCTTAATTGGCCTCCAGCATGAAATTGCCTTCCAGGCCTGATTGCAGGCAGCGGTCAGCTTCCTGACTGCCCCACTCGCCCCCGCCGAGCCTGCACACCAAGGGCAAAATTCTGCCCATGGAGCTTCCTTGTCACTAAGATTGAGACAATCCGATCAGCTGCCTCTGCTGCTTCCCTGCCTTCTACTAACCCACCGGGACAAACTGCCTTTAAAATTCCCCCTTGTCTGAACCCTGAACTCACATCTTTCTCCAGTTTCTCTCCCATCTCCCTCATGCCCTCTCACTGCTCATCTTGTCCAAGAGACCCACTTTCTGCTGTACTGACCCCACTCTCACTGAACTACTGATCACCCAACTTCTCCATGTCAGCTGATATAATTCACAGTTTTTTATCTCTCTCCCCTGGTACTGTATCAAAGTGCTTATCCCACACCCAATACTGGATGAGCAGAAATTTCCTCAATTAAAAATTGGGAAGACCAAAGCCATTGTCTTCAATCACTACTACAAATTCCATCCTGTAACTACTGAGACCATCCCTATGAGTTATCATAGGGATACATTGTCCTATGTTTATCAAGCCAGGAATCTTTCTTCCTAAACAAGGGAGAGAGAGAGAGAGAGAGCTATTCTTGTAATGTTCAATAAATTTCTGAAGATTTCATAAGGTTAATTAGACAGTGATTTCTCACAGATCTCCCCACCTTGAGAAGGGAATATCCTTATTGACTTCTCACAACTGATTTCTGACTAACTTCACTATTTCTAAGCTCCGAGCTTGTTTTCCTAATTTCTTGATGACAAACCTTAGATAACATACTAAAGCTACTAGAATGATCAGAATCAGCAACACAAACCATTTAGCCACCACCAAGAATAAATGTCAAATCTTTTCCACTAAAATGTGATAACTATCGACTTATATTCATCCTCCCTATCAGCTGATCAGCTTACACAATTCTAAATTATTGACATGTTGTAATTACATCTGGTTCAAACAAAAGTTCATGCACAGACTTTAAAGATTCTCCAGCTCTGTTCACCTGCACCCACTTCGTGGATATTTTCTAAATCCAGATTCTATTTCCTTCTTCAAATTAATTCGACTCACTTTGATATGTTCAATGTGTTTAATTCTTTCCTGAATGTTTGAGAGACAATTTTTATATGGAATATGTGTTAATGTCTTGACAATTTAAAACATTGTTTCATTCTACTGGCCACAATAATCACTCATGTTCTGTTTTTTTTATTCATTCATGGGATATGGGCTTCGCTGGCTGGGCTAGCATTTATTGCCCATCCCTAGTTGCGCTTGAGAAAGTGGTGGTGAGCTGCTTTCTTGAACCACTGCAGTCCATGTGGTGTAGGTTTACCCACAGTGCTGTTAGGAAGGGAGTTCCAGGATTTTGACCCAACGACAGTGAAGAAATGTTTCCATATCAGGATGGTGAGCAACTTGGAGGGGAATTTCCAGGTGGTGGTGTTCCCATCTATCTGCTGCCCTTATCCTTCTAGATGGTAGTGGTCATGGGTTTGGACGGTGCTGTCGAAGGAGCCTTGGTGAATTCTTGCAGTGGTCATCATCAAACCCCATCTCCTCTCATCCATTTTCCAGCACTTGGCCCGTAGCCCTGTAAGCTGTGGTGTTTCAAGTGTTCATCTAAATACTTCTTAAATGTTGTGAGGGTTCCTGCCTCTACCACCCCCTCAGGCACTGAGTTCCACATTTCACCTGGGCCTGGGGATTTATCCACTTTTAAGGCCGTCATTAGAGACCAAGTCTCAGTTAATCATTGTCCGAATCTGGGGAAGGAAGGGGGAGATTCTGTTAGCAAATGGATTGAAAAATAACAAAGACCAAGTTCCAGCTCATACCATTCGCACCTTATGATAACATAGTTATGGGATAATCTTGAGATGGATAGAGTTGTATTAGAAGCATTTCAGGGAAGGTTCACACAGTTGATTTCAGGGATGAAAGCGTTGTCTTTCTTTTAAAATTCATTCATGGGATGTAAGCTTTGCTGGCTGGTTCCAGATAGCCCCCACCCTCTGGGTGAAAAGAAAATCCTCAAATCCCCTCTAAACCTTCTGCCCCTTACCTTAAATCTATACCCCCTCAGTATTGACCCCTCCACTAAAGAGAAAAATGTCTTCCTGTCCACCCTATCTATGCCCCTCATAATTTTGTGCACCTCTATCAGGTCCCCCCTCAGCCTTCTCTGCTCTGAGGAAAACAATCCCAGCCTATCTAGTCTCTCTTCATAGCCAAAATGCTCCAGCCCAGGGAACATCCTGAGTGAATCTCCTCTGCACCCTCTCCAGTGCATTCAAGTTCTTCCTGTAGTGTGGCAAACAGAACTGCACAGAATACTCCAAATGTGGCCTAACTAATGCTTTATACTGCTCCATCATAACGTCCCTGCTCTTACGTTCAATGCCTCGACTAATATGTCGACAATGTCTGACACAAAGCTGATTTATTTAACCTTTATCCAAAATTTTAAACTCCAGCTCAGTTACAGGGATTATTAACATCAGCAGAAACAAACCCCAACTGTCGGAAACAGCATGGTTCAGTCCTGGATATGATTAACAGCAGCAATAACAGCAGAGTCCAACCCTGGGAGTCACTTGTGAATACAGTGGTGTGTCTGCAGGGTGGATGAATGACTGAATCCCTTCCCACACAAGGAGCAGGTGAACAGTCTCTCTCCAGTGTGAACTCGCTGGTGTTTCAGCCGGAGGGATGGGTGAATGAATCCTTTCCCACACACGGACCAGGTCAATGGCCTTTCTCCAGTGTGAACTCGCTGGTGTGTCAGCCGGAGGGATGGGTAAATGAATCCCTTCCCACACACGGAGCAGGTCAATGGCCTTTCTCCAGTGTGAACTCGCTGGTGTGTCAGCAGATCCATTTTGCTTTTATAGCTTTTCACACAGTCGGCATATTTAAAAGGTCTCTTTTCAGAGTGAACACGTTGATGTGAAGTGAGCTGGGTTAGTTGAGTCAATCTCTTCCCACACTTGGAGCAGTTGAATGGTTTCTGCCCAGTGTGAACTCGCTGATATGTCAGCAGAATCTTTCTGCTATTAAAGCAATTTTCACAGAACATTTAAAAGGTCTCTTGTCAGAGTGAACAAGTTGATGTGAAGTGAGGGTACTTATCTGAGTGAATCCCTTCCCACAATCAGTGCAGGTGAACGGCCTCTCCCCAGTGTGAGTGCGCTGAGTTTCCAGCTCAGATGGGGATCTGAATCCTAACCCACAGTCCCCACATTTCCGTGGTCTCTCCATGGTGTTGGTGACCCATGTCTCTCCATGTTGGACGATCAGTTGAATCCTTGTCCACAGACAGAACACTTCTCCCTGCTGTGAATGATGAAATGTTTTTTTTCAGTTGGTGTAACAGGTTAAAGCTCCTTCTACAGTCAGTTCACTGGAGCACTTTCACTCGGGTGTATGTGTGTCTCGGTGCTTTTCCAGTCACACTGATGTTTGAAATCTTTTCCCACAGACAGAACAGACAAATATTTCTCCTTCCACAGTCAAAGATCAATGTTATTCAGTCCAATGTCGGGAATTATAGACCAGTCAGCCTGATGTCGGTCGTAGGGAAAATTCTAGAGTCCATTATAAAAGATTCAATAGCTGAACACTTGGAAAACAGTGGCAGAATGGGACAGAGTCCACATGGATTTATGAATGGGAAATCATGCTTGACAAATCTACTGGAATTTTTCGACGATGTAACTCGTAGAGTTGATGAGGGGGAGCCAGTGGATGTTGTTTATTTGGACTTTCAGATAGCTTTCGACAAAATCCCACATAAGAGATTAGCGTGTAAAATTAGAGCACATGGGATTGGGGATGGTGTATTGAGATGGATAGAAAACTGATTGGCAGACAGGAAACAAAGAGTAGGAATAAACGGGTCTTTTTCCGAATGGCAGGCAGTTACTAGTGGGGTACCGCAGGGATCTGTGCTGGGAACCCAGCTTTCACAATATATATTAATGATTTTGGTGAGGGAATTAAATGTAATTTCTCCAAATTTGTAGCTGACACAAAGCTGGGTGGGGGGTGAGCTGTGAGGAGGATGCAGAGATGCCTCAGTGTGATTTGGACAATCTGAGTGAGTGGGCAGATGCATGGCAGATGCAGTATAATGTGGAAAATGTGAGGTTATCCACTTTGGTAGCAAAAACAGGAAGGCAGATTATTATCTGAGTGGCTATAAATTGAGAGAGGGGAATGTGCAACGAGACGTGGGTGTCCTCATACACCAGTTGCTGAAGGTAAGCATGCAGGTGCTGCAAGCGGTAAAGGAGGCAAATGGTATGTTGACCTTCATAGTGAGAGGATTCGAGTACAGGAGCAGGGGTGTCTTGCTGCAATTATACAGGGCCTTGGTGAGACCACACCTGGAATATCATGTGCAGTTTTGGTCTTCTTGTCTGAGGAAGGATTTTCTTGCTATAGAAGGAGTGCAGCGAAGGTTTACCAGACTGATTCCTGGATGGCGGGACTGACATATGAGGAGAGATTGAGTCGTTTAGGATTATATTCACTGGAGTTCAGAAGAATGAGGAGGGATCTCATGGAAACCGAGAAAATTCTATCAGGACTAGACAGGGTAGATGCAGGAAGAAGTGTTCTCGATGGTGGGGGAGTCCAGAACCAGGGGTCACGGCCTGAGGATACAGGGTAGACCATTTAGGACTGAGATGAGGAGAAATTTCTTCACCCTGAGAGTGGTGAGCCTGTGGAATTCGTTACCACAGAAAGTAGTTGAGGCCAAAACATTGTATGTTTTCAAGAACGAGTTAGATATAGCTCTTGGGGCGAAAGGGATCAAAGGATATGGGGAGAAAGCGGGAGCAGGCAATTGAGTTGGACGATCGGCCATGATCATAATGAATGGTGGAGCAGGCTCGAAGGGCCGAATGGCCTACCCCTGCTCCTATTTTCTATGTTTTTTTTGTTTCCTGGTGAATCGAGTGACACTGTCAGACCTTGATGTGATATTTGGTTTTAGTTTCCTATCTGCAAATCATCTCCCTCTTGTACCCGGTAAAAGGAGTTTACAAAAACCATCACTGTAAGTACAGGATAGAAATTCAAAACAGACAATTCGAGTTTCTTTGGAACATTCTTTCCCCAAACATATGGTCCAATCAAACAGAAAGAAGTTCAAATCAGCAACAAAGTCCCAATAAAAGCAAAGGGAACCTTCCTAACTAAACCAGAATGTTGTTTCCAGTGCCTGTGAGACACTCTGTACCCTGAGGTGCCCACTGGATGTGGAAGGTATCAAGCGTACCGGTGGACACTGCATGTTCCCTCTCCAGGCACACCCAGACATGGACAGGACCACGGAAGAGAGATCGGCAGCCAATGTGACCACCCCCATGTGTGTCACCCATCCTGGATCTACAAATTCTTGATTTAAACAGGCCCATGAACAGTTACAGGAAAAGATTCGCTGTCTTACCGCAGCCCCTCTCCCCACCCCTCCTACACTAGGCAACCAGAGATTAGGATTGTGGGGCTGAAGTGTCACCAAAGGCTGCGAATCAGCCCCATAGGGGCTGCAGCCTCTCACTCTGAACATATACAAGGCCCATGGACTCCTCCAGGTCGCAAACATCACCTGCAGCCTGGGAGTGGGTAAAGCTGCTTAAAACCCTGTCACCCCGCTTAATAATTTCCTCTCCCGGGCACAAGGACCCTGTTGGGAAACGGGACCATGAAGCCCCGCCCACTCACTGGTGCAGCAACAAGGCCGCGCATGCGCCCTGCTACCTACTGAAAAAAGATGGCGGCCGTTATCTTGGATCTGGGTCTCGGGGATTTAAATAAAAAACCTCAATAAAATTAGAGATGAAATTATAGAGAAACCTGAATGTAACAGAACATCCATTATCCACCGGAAAGATGGGGAGCGGGAATTGTCCATCTCAGTCTCGTCAATAGATACTTAATGAGGGGACATTATTCTCTGTGTTTTTCCCGGACCTGGAGATGGAAAAGGGGCAAATGAATGAACTTTAAACACCTCGTCCACTTGGCACAGAAACTGTCTGAAACTCAGAATAGAAACCACATGGAACAAAATACTGACAAACTCAACTGTCGGCTAAAAATAAATAAAAATATATATTGGGGGAGACGGTGCCACAGTGGGAATGTTACTGGACTAATAATCCAGAAAACCAGCTTGATGCTCTGGGGACATGGGATCGAATCCCACCACAGCAGCTGGTGGGATTTAAAATCAATTATTAAATCTGGAATTGAAAGTGAGTCTCAATAAGGGCAACAATTCAGCCATTGTCGATTGTCATAAAATCCCACCTGGTTCACTAATGTCCTTTCGGGGAGGAAATATGCTGTCCTTACCTGGTCTGACATGTGACTCCAGATCCACATTGAAATGTGGCTACTGTTAAATACCCTCTGAAATGGTGTGGCAAGCACTTGCTTCAAGGGCAACAAATGCTGGCCCTGCCCACATTCCATGAAAGAAAGTTTTTAACACCACCGCCACTGAATGGCTACAATTTCGGAAGGAAGTGAAGACAGAGGGTCCAGAAAAGATGCAAGAAAACGGTTCCCCTTCCAAGGATAACAAACCAACTTCACCTCGCCTAATTGAAGTTCCGATCTCTCGTGAATCTTTCCTCCACACTCTCACATTCTTCCTAAAGCTCAGAATTGGACACAATGCTGCAGTTGGGTCCAAAGCAGTGTTTTATTCAGGTTTATTCTAACTTGGTTGATTTTGTACTTTATTCCCATATTCATAAAGCCCAGGATTCCACATGCTTTATTCACTGCTTTCTCAGCCTGCCCCGCCATCTTCAATGATTTGTGCACATAAAGCCCCAGATTATGCTGCTCCTGCACCTTTTTACACTTGTATCCTTTGTTTTATATTGCCTCTCCTTGTACTTCCTACCGAAATGAATCACTTCACACCTCTGTGAATGAAATTTTATCTGCCACCTGTCTGCCTATTCCACCATCGTGTCTATGCCCTCTTGAGGTTTATCACCGTCCTCCCTACTGTGAACACATCTTGAAACTTTGGTGTCGTTTGCAAATTTTGAAATGCAGCCCTGCACACACAAGTCTAAATCATTAATATATATCAAGAAGTCAGTGGTCTGACCACCGACCCCTTGTGATCCCACTGTATACTTTTCCTCAATTTGAAAAAGCAACCGTTCACCATGCATGTTGTTGCCTGTCACACAGCCAATGCTGCCTCTGCCCCATGAATTTTAACTCTGCTGACAAGCCTGTTACTTGGCACTGTATCAAATGCCGTTTAGCAGTTCATGTGCACATCAACCGTGTTACCCTCATCAACATTCTCTGTTGCCTGATCAAAAACTCAAGAAATTTAGTTCAACACGATTGTCCTGAACAAATTGTACAAGTGACCTAATTTTGACCTGAATTGCCGCTTCTAAATGCTTTCCCACACGGAGGTTAAACTGACTGGTCTGTCAATGCTGGGCTGACCCTTCCATTTAAGATTACTAAAGATTAATATTAGTGCCAGGAAGTGTGAGGAAAACGTGAGGAGTTGTGAAATTGGAACATTTAAAGACACTGATAACTGATAAATAGCTCAATAAATAATCAGTTTTCAAGACATAAAGTACAGATAAATTAATTTATAAATAACTGAATTGAATTATTAACAATGTCAGGTAGAGTGCTTGGAATGGAGAAACGAAAATTACTGCAATGCTTAAAACATGAAATGAAAAGTGTAAAAACTGGAAACACTCAGCAGGTCTGGAAGAATCTGCAGAGAGAGAAAGAGAATTAACGTTTCAGGTCTGTGAGCCATTGAAAGGGGGCGGTGGAAGAGGAACAGAAAGAAAGGCCTATGAAAGGCTGTAGGGCGGGAAAGATTAACTGACAAAAGGTTTCATGATGCAAGGTCAAAGGGAGTGGTAATGGGACAGTTAAAAACACAAAAGCTGCTTCTAGATTAGGTGTGAATGGCACGATAACAACAGTCTGATTGCAATGTGAAGAAAATGAGAGAAATAAGAAAGGAAAACTAGGACTCAAAGAAATAAGGAACAAATGAGGGCAGAGATTAGGATAGAAAATTGTTGAACTCAAATTTTGATCCCCGAAGTCTGTAAAGCATCTCCTTTTGATCTGGTAATGAACATTTCTATATATTCTCAGGTCAGATGAATGGTCACAGAGCTGTCACGTTAACTCTGTTTCTCTTGCCACAGATGAAGGCCTGACCTGCTGAGGAATTCCAGCATTTTCAGATTCATGTCGGGATTGTAGACTGTGAGAGTTTGTAAAGATAGAGATTGTCCCAAATTAATTTGCCACATCGATAACAGAAGTCTCGGTCTCATGAAACTCCAGTCTCATTGTTTTATATTTGGGTCTGAGGGAGAATGTTCGCTGTTTTATATTCGGGTCTGGGGGATAATGTTCACTGTTTTATATTCGGTCCTGGGATGATAATGTTCACTGTTTTAAATTCGGGTCTGGGGGATAATGTTCTCTGTTTTATATTCGGGACTGGGGGGATAATGTTCACTGTTTTATATTCAGGTCTGGGGGATAATGTTCTCTGTTTTATATTCGGGTCTGGGGAATAATGTTCACTGTATTGTATTCCGGTCTGGGGGATAATGTTTACTGTTTTATATTAGGGTCTGGGGGATAATGTTCACTGTTTTAGATGCTGGTCTGGTGCGGAATGAAATGAAGAGCCACTTTAATTGAGGACAGTAACTGCATTTTTCGCTCTGACTTTAAACAAAAGAATCTATCCTGTTGTGTGGGACAAAATTTTTCAGTTTTACTGGATTCAATTAAGGCGAGTTTGAAGCTAAATCCAGGAATTCTGTAAATTTAAACTAAAACCAGACATGCAGAAATCGGCTGATGGTTGATGGCGCCGGGATGGTGGTGGGGGGAGGTGTCCGGAGGAAGTCTGACACACACTGTACAGGGTGAGCAGGGGAAAGGGGAGGAATTACTTGATTAAACAGGGATCCAGGGACAATAGCAGAAGTTGGGAATCACTTTGAATGGAGCAGCGGGATAGGGACAATTCAAAGAATCATAGAATGGTTGCAGCAAAGAAGGAGGCCGTTCAGCCAGTCGTGTCTGTATTAGCCCCCTGAAGGGACAATTTACCTAATGCCACGTCCCTGCCTTTGCCCCATAGCCCTGCAATTAAACAAGATTGAACAAGTCTTAAACAAAACTTGTATGAAACAAGATGTTTACGCGTATCGGGGGTGGGGAGCAGCATAGTGTAACTGTGCAGGTCAGTGAGGATATCCAAGGTCCATCAGCCGTCTGCATGCAGTGTATAGTGGGCCTTGGGGGAGGGGGGATGGAACCATTTGGGACAAAGCACAGGGTGGGAGGTCACCCCTCCCCCACTGTCCTGGTTACACGAAGGACTCACCTTGGACTGTCCCACACCTGGGCCGGGCGGGGTCAATGTGCAGGAAGCTGCAAGCTGGTAGGCTGAGCTGTGAACTGGGCGGAGTTGAGGGGTTTGAGTGACAGGTCTGGGGCTATATCAGAGCAGGCACAGGCACTGCTCCCCCCTTTCCTCGTGGAAGTTTCACTGGAATCGTGTTGGTGAGTGTTTCTAAACTCTGTCTCACTATCCCGGGAATGGAGGTTGCTGTGAGTGTTGGATTATATTGTTTCTCCTCATTCTTCCCGCTTCTCCCAGTTCCAGGCTGCAGGTCCCGGTGATTCTGGATGCGGGACAGTTGTTAGTCCCGGCCCTGGTGTGGGTGCGCAAGCGCAGATGCGCGGCTTATTGTTCTGTAATAATGGCGGGTGATCGTCCTCCTGTATTTTGCTGCAGTTCTTCACCTCCTTGACTCTCCCGGCGCCATAGTTGCCACCTGCCGATTGCGGCAACCGACCTTCCAACAGGAAGTTAACAACTTTTAGATAGAGCTGTTTCTGGAGCGCATTGCATTGTGGGAATATTGCCCGCCATTAGTCGGCCGCCATCGCCGAGAGTTATCGTGCAGTCTGAAGGCAGGTCAGCGACCTGAGCCCCTACTTCTGTTCCTTAATCTGTTCATGCTGCCTGACCTGCTGGATATTTAAAATATTTTATGTCTTAAGTTCAGTTCCAGTCTTGCAGAGCTTTGCTTTCATTTTATTGTTTCATGCAGCCGAGTCTGGAAACACAGACAGACCAATTAGGAGCCGGTTTGAATTAGGGTGGGTGTTGAATGGGGGTCTTTTTTGTTGCATCAGTTTATAGCTGGAGTGGAATTGGAGGAGAAGCTGCTGGGGTTAACCCCGAGGACTTTGCAACCCAGTCGGGCCCAGCAATTTCCAGTGTGAGGCTGTTAAAGGAGTTAGATCCTGGGGGAGAACAGAGTGACAAACGTCCATTCAATTTAAGAGTGTTGTTTTAGTAACAACTATTTCCACGGTGCCTTTTTTTCCGAGATTTTTTGTTAACTCGATTCTTGGTATTTGGTGTCACTAACAAGAGCAGCAGATATTGTCAATCCCCAGTTGTCTGTTGGTCAGGTGTTGGTGGGCCTTCTTCCTGAATCGCTGCAGTCTCTGTGGTGAAGGTGTTCCAACAATGCTGTTTGGTAAGGAGTTACAGGATTTTCACTCAGCGATGATAAATGTCCAAATCAACAACAACAAGTTGCATTTATGTAGCACACTGATTAGAATAGAACGTTCCAAAGTATTTCACAGGAATATTATACCGGAATATTTAACACTGAAGCACATGAGGAGATATTGGGGCACATGATCAACAGCTTGGTCAAAGAGGCAAGTTTTAAGGAGAGTCTTAAAGGATGAGAAAGAGAGGCCTAAATAGGGAATTCTAGAGCTTATAGCCTGAGCAGCTGAAGACACGGTCACCAATGGTGAGTCAATTAAAACCAGGGATGCTCAATCGGCCTGAATGAAATGAGTCCAGATATCTGGGAGGGATGTAGATTGGAGGATATGATAGAGATAGTAAGGGGCGTAGTCACTGAAGGATTTCAAAACAAGGATAAGAATTTGAACATTGAGGCGCAGCTTAACGAGGAGCCTATGTAGCTCAATGAGAACAGGGGCGTTGGATGAACGAGACAAAGTGCGAGTAAAGACACGGGAAGTGGAGTTTTAAATGACTCCATTGTTTCTGTGGCAGGCTAGGAAGATTCCAGTTTAGAGGTAGCAAAGGAATGGATGCGTTTCAGCAGCAGCTGAGCTGAGGCAGGAATGAAATTTGGCAAAATGACTGATGTGGAAATGGACGGCCTTAGTGGTATGTAGTCAGAAGCTCAGTTTGGGGTGAAATATGACACCAAGATTGTGAACAGTCTGGTTCGGCCTCAGAGTTGTCAGAAAGGCGTTGAAGGTTGGGGAGTGGAGTTTGTAGCGAGGAATGAAAACAATGGCTTCAGTCTTCCCAAAATTTAAATGGAGGAAGTTTCTGTCCATCTAGTAATGGATGTCAGACAAATCAGGGTGGAGTGTGACTTGGAGGTGATGGTGTTCACATTCACCTGCTACCCTGGTCCTTATGGAGGTTGGAGGATAAGGGATTGGGAAATGCTGCCAAAGTTCTGGTAGAGTTGTGTAGGCCCAGACTGGCAGGCAGGTTCCCTTCCCTGAAGGACATTAGTGAACCAGTTGGGTTTTTAGGATAATCCAGCAAATTTCATGGTCACTTTTTCCTAATGCCAGTCCCACACGTTGAGCTCAATTTCACACCCAGCCTTTGTGTTTTTGTGAGTTCTCCCTCACTCACCTTTGTTTGCTTTGTACTATTTTCACAGGGTTTGCAGTCCAGAATCACATACCCGACATCACATCAGGATCTGACGGTGTTGTCCAATTTATCGTAACCCAAATACCATTGGATTTTGAATATGGTGATTAAGAGCCCTGTTCACAGTGGGGAGAAACCACACGCATGTTCTGTGCGTGGGCGAGGCTTCAGCCAGTCATCTGACCTATTGAAACACAGTCACAATGGAGAGAATCCATGGAAATGTGGGGACTGTGGGAAGGGATTCAATGACCCATCCCAGCTGGAAATCCATCAGTGTACAAGCACTGGAGAGAGGCCATTCATATGTTCAGTGTGTGGAAAGGGATTTTCTGATTCATCCAACCGACTGAAACACCAGCGAGTTCACACTAGGGAGAGGCCGTTCACCTGCTCCGAGTGTGGGAAGGGATTCACTCAGTCATTCCACCTGCTGAGACACCAGCAAGTTCACACTAGGGAGAGACTGTTTACCTGTTCTGTGTGTAAGAAGGGATTTGCTGATTCATCCTCCCTAATGAAACATAAGCGAGTTCACACTGGGGAAAGACCATTTACCTGCACTGTGTGTAAAAAGGGATTTGCTGATTCATCCAACCGACTGAAACACCAGCGAGTTCACACTGGGGAGAGACCATTTACTTGTTCTGATTGTGGGAAGGGATTCATTGATTCATGCACCCTGCTGAGACACCAACGAGTTCATACTGGGGAGAGACCATTTACCTGTTCTGATTGTGGGAAGGGATTCACTGATTCATGCACCCTGCTGAGACACCAGAGAGTTCATACTGGGGAAAGACCATTTACCTGTTCTGATTGTGGGAAGGGATTCACTGATTCATCCAGCCTGCTGAGACACCAGAGAGTTCACACTGGAGAGAGACCATTTACCTGCTCCACATGTGGAAAGGGATTTGCTGATCCATCCAACCTCCTGGAACACCAGCGAGTTCACACTGGGGAAAGACCATTCACCTGCTCCAAGTGTGGGAAGGGATTCACTCGGTCATTCCATCTTTCATTTCATCAGCGAGTTCACACTGGGGAGAGACCGTTCACCTGCTCCAAGTGTGGGAAGGGATTCACTCGGTCATTCCATCTACTGAGACACCAGAGATTTCACACTGGGGAGAGGCCATTTACCTGCTCAGAGTGTGGGAAGGGATTCATACAGTTATCCAATATGCTGAGACACCAGTGGGTTCACAAGTAACTGCTGTGGTTGGATTTCGTTCCCAATGATATTCTTGTCTGAAGCATATTCATAAGAGTGTGTTTCTGCTGAGGTTAATAAACTCCAGCCCAGTTACAGATTCTGTATAAAATTGGAATAAATCAGCTTTGCGATAAACAGTGTGTTGAGTCGTTTTGAAATCTCTAGCACAAGTTAGTTCCTTTTGAAGGGCTCTCCCTCTGCCCTGTCTCCTCCATCCTCAGCCCCAACAACAATTGTGAGGAGCTCATGGAGCTTCTTTGTCACTAAGATTGAGACAATCCGATCAGCTGCCTCTGCTGCTTCCCTCCCTTCCACTAACCCACCGGGACAAACTGTCTCTAAATTTCCCCCAATGTCTGAGCCGTGAACACATCTTTTTCCAGTTTCTCTCCCATCTCCTCTCATGCCCTCTGTGTGCACCACCTGCTCCATCGACCCTATTCCCACTAAACTACTGACCATCCAACTTCCCCATGTTTACCGTCATTGTCAATGGTTCTCTCTTTTCAGATACTGTTCTGCTCTCCTTTAAACCTTCCATCATTATAACATCCTTAAATAAAAACAAGCCCTTCACTCTTCTATCTTTGCATGCTGCTGCCCCATCTCCAGCCTCTCTTTCCTTTCAAAAATCCTTAAACATTTTGTAATCTCCCAAAACTGTGTCCATTTTTCTGAGAACTCTCTGTTTGAATCCCTCCAATCAGGTTTCTGCCCTGCCTCTGTTCAAAAACAGTTCTTATCAAAGCCACAAGTGAGATCCTATGTGGCTGCGACACAGGTATACTTTCTCTTCTGGTCCTTCCCGACGTGTCTCACCTTCTTGGAGAGGAGACAGCCAGACCTGTGAGGAACACCTCCGATCGGGCAGCGGGCTGAGTTTGAAAATAAACCCAAGGGCGACATCGCAGGAAAACTTGGTTGGTGAGACGTTGCTGTTAGGGAGTGTGTTTAAATAGCTAAAAACTAGAAAAAAAAAGCATAACATTTATAAAGAGGTAGCTGCCTGGATTTCAGTAAGGAACACCAACAATAGGGAAGTAACGTTAAATCAAGTCAAAGTGAAATAGAGTCATAAAGTAAACCAAAGTAAGGTAAAGTTAGGAGAAGTGTCGCAAAGTGAAGTTACTGTTAATTTATTCTTACTAATCCTCCTTACTTTAAGTGTAAAATTAGAAGGAAGTAAAATGGGTAACAGGAAGTAGTACTGAGGCTACAAGGCAGGAGAAACAAAGCAGGGCATTGAGTCTGCTTCGAATGCAGAATTATGTTAAAAAGACAAAATTAAAGGTGCTCTCCCTGACTGCACACAGCATTCGCAATCGATGATCAAAAGGCACAAATAGTAAGATACTATCGGGGTAAGATATTATTGCCATTATGGAAACATGGCTGCATGGTGACACAAACTGGGAACTGAATATTCATGGTTACTGAAAGTTTAGTAAAGGAAGAAAAGGAGGTGGAGTTGTGCTCATAATAAGGGATGAGATCAGTGCATTAGTAAAGGGGATCTCAGTTTGGAAGAACAATGTGGAATCTGGGTGGAGCTAAGAATTAGCAAAAGACAGCAGACATTTGTTGGAGTTATTCATAGCCTACCAAATAGTAAGGGTAATGGTAATGTATTAAACAAAAGATAATAGAAGCATGTAGCATAGGCTATACATTGATCATGGATGACTTCAATCTACATGTATACTGGGTAAACCAATTGAGCACTGATGCTGTGGAAGATTAATTTCTGGAGTATGTTGGGAATGGTTTTCTAGAGCAGTATGTTGAGGAGCTGACTCGAGGACAGGCTATTTTAGATCTAGCATTATGTAATGTAAAAGGACTAATTAATAATCTTGTTGTAAAAGAACCTTGAGGGGCGAGTGAACACAATATTATAGTATTTTATATTATGTTTGAAAATGAGGTAGTTCACTCTGAAGCAAGGGTGTTAAAGTTGAATAAAGGAAATTATGAAGGCGTGTGGGAGAAATTGGCTGAGATAGAATGTGAAAATACATTAAAATGTACAGAGGCAATGGGTAGTCTTCAAAGAATTATTACATAGCTTACAGCACATACACCTTCGATCAAGGTGCAGAAGCCCCAAAATGTCAGTCAACCGTGGCTGACAAAGGAAGTTAAGGATGGTATAAGATTTAAAGATAAGGCTCATAAAGTTGTCAGAAGTGGTAGTAAACCTGAGGATTGGGAGGCTTTTAGAACACAACAAAAGAAGACCAGGAAACTGGTAAAGAAAGAGAGAATAGCATATGAATGCAATCTAGAGAAAAGACAAAAACAGACTCTAAAAGCTGCATTAGGCAAATGTGGGTCTATTGCATGCAGAGTCGTGGAAGTAGAGAAATGGCAGAGAAGCTAAATGATAATTCTGAGTCTGCCTTCACCGGGGAAGATATAAGAAATCTCCCAGGTTTAGAGATCCAAGGGAGTAGGGAGAATAAGGAATTGAAGGAAATTAATATCAGTAATGGGATTGAAAGTTGGTAAGTCACTGGGACCTGACATATTAATTAGCAAAATAAACCCACATGGGATAGGAGGCAATACACTGACATGGATTAAGGATTGGCGAACAGGCAGAAAACAGAGAGTAGGAATAAATGGGTAATTCTCGTGTTGGTATGCTGTGATTAGTGGGGTACCACAAGGATCAGTACTTGGGTCCCAGTTGATCACAATATATATTAACGATATGGATGTGGGGACCAAATGTAATCCTTCCAAGTTCGCAAATGATACAAAGCGAGGTGGGAATGTGTTGTGAGGTAGATGTAAAGCAGCTATGGGAGGATTTGACTTAGTGAGTGGGCAAGAACATGGCAGATGGAATATATTGTGGAAAAATGGCAGAAGGAACTAACGTTCAGAGTATTTCCTAAATGATAAGAGATGAGAAAATGTAGATGTACAAAGGGACCTGGGTGTCCTTGTCCATAAGTCGCTGAAGGCTAACATGCAGATGCAGCAAGCTATTCGGAAGGCTAGTGCAATGTTAGCTTTTGCCACAAGAGGATTTGAGTACAGGAGGAGTGAAGTCTTGCTTCAATTGTTTAGAATCTTGTTTAGACCGCACCTGGAGTAGTGTGTGCAGTTTTGGTCACCTTGCCTCAGAAGGATATTATTGCCATAGAGGGAGTGCAATGTAAGTTCACAGGGTTGTTCCGGGGATGGTGGGACTGTCTTATGAAGAGAGATTGGGCAAATTCACCCACCTTAATCAGTACATATTTCACCACATCTCCACCTCCTTTTAGATCTGAAGAAGGGTTTTACGGACTCGAAACATTGTCTCTGTCTCTCTCTCTGCAGATGCTTTCAGACCTGCTGTGTTTTTCCGGCATTTTTTGTTTTCGTTCCCCTGTTCCTATGTCTGCGGTGGATCCCCCTCTCCCAGGCCTGGGCTTCCATGTGATGTTCTGAATGATGACAGTATTAACCTTCTCCCTAACCTGTCCTAACCCTTTTGCCCGTTCATTTATTGAAACCAGTGATTCTACTTGTTCTAATGGTGACTTTCCCTGCTTGGCCAGTCATTCCTTGAAGTGAGCCCTTGAATTGTTTGTACGTTGTTTTATCCTGTTCCCACATTTCAGTAACAAATGTTGAAATGTCTGCTCCACACCCACAGGGTTTCATCTGTTTAAAGTCACAAACAGAAAGGTCCAGTTTTCTCCTGGAGTTTGAGACAAATCAGCTTTCAGAATGATGCAGAGTTTCAGCCAATGAGGGAGAACCGAGATCAGCCCCGCCCCCCCATTCAGTCTGATTGGCTGGAGGAGCAGCTGCTCCCATTCGGTCATCCAGCCCCGCCCACTCCTCCGTCACTGCTGGAAAAACTCAGCAGATCTGACATCATCTGTGGAATGAAAAAAAAACAATTAATGTTTCGAGTCCGTATGACTCACTGTTTTGTTCTCTCTCCACAGATGCTGTTAGACCTACTGAGTTTTTCCAGGATTTTCTGCTTTTGTTTCAGAATTCCAACATCCGCAGTATTTTGCTTTTACTTTAAAGTTGTGAAATCACCTGAGCCAAATGAGATGCACCCAAGGATACTGGGAGAACTGGATTAACAGAAATTTCCTCCATTTAAATATTGAGAAGACGAAAGCCATTGTCTTCAGTCCTCGCTACAAACTCCACTCCATAGTCACTGGCTCCATCCCTCTACCTTGCTGGGAGTCAGAGCAGAGCAGACCTGCAGGAGACAGTGGGGAGCTGAGGAGCACCTATAAATACAGATGGGGGACTTGACTGAGGAACGTCTATAAACACAGACGGGGGATTTGAGTGAGGAGCGTCTATAAATACAGACGGGGTATTTGAGTGAGGAACGTCTATAAATACAGACGGGGGATTTGAGTGAGGAACGCCTATAAATACAGACAAAAGATTTGAGTGAGGAACGCCTATAAATACAGACAAAGGATTTGAGTGAGGAACGTCAATAAATACAGACGGGGGATTTGAGTGAGGAATGTCTATAAGTACAGACGGGGGATTTGAGTGAGGAATGTCTATAAACACAGACGGGGGATTTGATTGAGGAACGTCTATAAACACAGACGGGGGATTAGAGTGAGGAACGTCTATAAACACAGACGGCGGATTTGACTGAGGAACGTCTATAAATACAAAAAGGGGATTTGAGTGAGGAACGCCTGTAAATACAGACGGGGTATTTGAGTGAGGAACGGGCTGTTTCACTGTTGCAGCTGCTGTGAGGCAGCAGGAGTGGGGGGGAATGAGGCAACTGTGATGTCACAGGAAGCTGGTACGTTGATTGGTCGGTAGTGTTGAGTCTAAGGGACAGTGTGTGAGAAAACAGCTTAGGACAGGCAAGTTCAGGTAGATCTTTAAATAAAAAGAACTAAAACTTCACAATCATAAACCAAAATTTGAAAACTTAAAATTCAAATAAAACAACAAAGATTTTAAACAAGTAATAAAATAGAGTTACTTAAACAAACATCTAATACATATCCCTTGTAGTTAAGAAGCATATAATCTTTAGTTGTCAGTGGTACTAGCATTCAGTAAACACAGTAAATTGTAGCATACATAGGAAGAAAGTAATTAAAGTAAATTAACTAATTAATATAAGTTAGAATGGAAGGGAAAAATACCTGGATACTTTGTTCCGGAAGACAGTCACACCTCTTAGAAGAGGGTCATCTGTTTGATCAGCAGTGAGGGACAGGAGGATGTGACTGTCAGTGAGGCAGGTAATGGGACTGAGCAGGCAGGAGCGGAGGAGTCTCAGACTTTGCAAGTGTCAAACAGGTTTGAGGTGCTCACAACCTGTGTGGATGAAAGCGAAATGTGCAAGGTGGATGAGCTGGCTGGCCATGACACTGTGGTACAGGAAGCCATTCACGCAGGGGGAGCAAAAAGGAATGTAGTGGTACTAAGGGATACTATAGTGAGGGCATTGACACTGTTTTCTGCAGCAAAAAGTGAGAGTCCAGACGGCTGTGTTGCCTGCCCAGTGCCAGGGTTCAGGACATCTGCTCGGGGCTTGAGAGGGACTTGCAATGGGAGGGGGAGAATCCAGTTGTTGTAGTCCATGTACGTACCAATGACATGGGTAGAACTAGGAAAGAGGTTCTGTAAAGTCAGTATAAGGAGCTAGGTACCAAATTATGTAGCAGAACCTCAAAAGTAATAATCTCTGGATTATTACCTGAGCCACGTGCAAATTGGCATCGCGCAAATTAGATTAACAAGACCAATGCGTGGCTCAAAGATTGGTGTGGGAGAACTGGGTTCCAGTTTGTGGGGCACTGGTATCAGTGCTGGGGGCAGTGGGGGCTGAACCGCACTGGGATGAGTGTCCACGCAAATCGCATAGCTAGGGAAGTAGAGAAGGCTTTAAACTAAACAAGAGCGGTGAGGGATCAAGCTTGGGTAGAGGTGATTCAAGGTGTAGAGTCAAGACAGGAGAGCAAAATAGTAATATGAGAAATGAGGTCAGAGAAAGGCAGGAAAGGACTGAGAGAAAAAACCTAAGAATAAATCAACAGTCAAGACTAGATGTTACAACGGTAACAAAAAGACAAGACTGAAGGCTCTCTATCTGAATGCACGTAGCATTCAAAACAAAGTAAATGAATTGATGACCCACACAGAAGTAAATAAATATGATCTGATAGTAATTATGGAGACGTGGCTGCAGGACAACTAAGATTGGGTCCTTAATATTGAGGGGTACGTGGCATTCAAGGAGAATAGGAAGCTAGGTAAAGGTGGAGGGGTGGCATTGTTAATCAAAGAGGGCACTGGTGCAATAGTTAGAGATGACCTTGGATCAGGAGATCAGGATGTAGAATTGGTTTGGGTGCAGATGAGGAATAGTAGGGGAAAAATAGTCATTAGTGGGAGTTATTGACGGGCCCCTAACAGCAGCCATAGTGTAGAACAAAGTATTCAAGAGAAAATATTGTGTGCTTGTGATAAAGGGACAGCAATAATCATGGGTGATTTCAATCTACACATTAACTGGAAAAATCAAATTGGCACTAATAGCCTGCATGAGGAGTTCTTAGAATACTTTTAAGATAGTTTCTTAGAGCAGCATGTTCAGGAGCCAATCAGAGAGCAGGTCATATTTGACTTGGTATTGTGTAATGTAACAGGATTAATTAATGACCTCAGAGTAAGGGCACTGCTAGGTAGCAGCGAGCACAATATGGTTGAATCTTACATCCAGTTTGAAAGGGAGGAGAGTGGGTCAAAGACTAATATCTTAAACTAAAATAAGGGCAACTATTTGGGGATGAAAGCTGAGCTAGCTGAAGTGAACTGGGAAACTAGCCGAGAGGATAGATGAATAGATAAGCAGTGGCAGACATTTAAGTGGATATTTCAAAGTATTCAGAATGAGTACATTCCTACCATAAAGAAAAATTATAAGGGGAGGACCCATCATCTGTGGCGAACTAAAGAAGTTAAGGAAAGCATCAAGCTTAAGGAAAAAGCATACAACTCCGCAAAGATGAGCGGCAGGACAGATGATTGGACAGAATTTAAAGAACAGTAGAAAATGGCTAAAAGGTTAATCAGGAGAAAGAAATTAGAGTGTGAGAGGAAGTTTGCTAGAAATGTAAAAATGGATTGCAAATGTTTTTACGGGTGCTTAAAAAGGAAAAGAGAGAGAAAAGTGAGTGTTGGTCCTCTAGAGTTAATAGTAGATAAGGAAATAGTGGAAGAAATTAACAATATTTTGCTTCTGTGTTCAATATAGACAATACAAAACACACTCCAGTAATAGCTGCAAATCAGGAGCTGACAGGAGAAAGGAACTTCGTGAAATTGAAATCACTGGGGAAATGGTACTGAGCAAATTGATGGAGCTGCAGGCTGGCAAGTCTCTGGGACCCAATGAACTACATCCTAGGATCTTAAAAGAGGTGGCTAATGAGGTAGTTGGTAATTGAGGTAATTGGCTGGTGTTAATTTTCCAAAATTCACTCGATTCTGGAAAGGTTCCATCAGATTGGAAAGTAGCAAATTTATCCCCTCTATTCAAGAAGGGAGGGAGGCAGAAAACAGGAAACTATAGGCCAGTTAGCTTGACGTCTGTCTTGGGGAAGTTATCAGAATCAATCATTAAGGAGGTTATAGCTGTGCACTTGGAAGAGCTCAAGGCAATTGGGAAGAGTCAGCATGGTTTTGTGAAAGGAAAACCATGTTTAACCAATTGATTGGAGTTTTTTTGAAGGAGTAACATGCGCAATGGATAAAGGGGAGCCTGTAGACGTACTGGACTTGGATTTCCAGAAGGCGTTTGAGAAGGTGCCACATCAAAGATAATTATGGAAAATAAAAGCGCATGGTGTAGGAGGTAACTTATTAGCATGGATAGGAGTTTGGCTGGCTGGCAGATAGTATGTGTAAATGGGTCTTTTTCTGATTGGCAGGATGTGACGAGTGGAGTCCCACAGGGGTCTGTGCTGGGGCCTCAACTTTTTATGATTCACGTCAATGACTTATTTGAGGGGAGTGAAGACATGGTTGCTAAATTGGCAGATGGCACAAAGGTAGGTAGAAAAGTATGTTGTGAAGAGGACATGAGGAGGTTGCAGATGAATGTAGATAGGTTGAATGAGTGGCCAAAGATCTAGCAAATGGAGTGAAATGTGGGAAAATGTGAAGTTAGTCACCTTGGCAGGAAAAACAAAAAAGCAGAGTATTACTTAAATGGAGAATGACTGCTTAATTCTGAGGTGCGGAGGAACCTAAGTGTTCGAGTAAATGAGTCACAAAAAGTTTGTCTGCAGGTACAGCAAGTAATTAATAAGGCTAATGGAATGCTATCCCTTGTTAGGAGAGGGGTTGAACATAAAAGTAAGGATGTTATGCTTCAGTTATACAGGACTGCACCTTGAATACTGTGTGCAGTTTTGGTCTCCTTATTTAAGAAAGGATATAAATGCATTGGAGGCGGTTCAAAGGATGTTCACTAGATTGATACCTGGAATGAGTGGGCTGTCTTATGAGGAAAGGTTGGACAGACTGGGCTTGTTTCCACTGGAGTTTAGAAGAGGGAGGAGTGATTTGATTGAAGTATACAAGATCCTGAATGGCCTTGACAAGGTGGACGTGGAAAGGACGTTTGCTCTTGTGGGTGAGTCCAGAACTAGGGGGCACCGTTTCAAAATTAGGGGGTTGCCCTTTTAGGACAGAGATGAGGATTTTTTTTTTCTCTCAGAGGGATGTGCGAATAGGAACTCTCTGCCTTAGAAGGCGGTGGAGGCGCGATCATTGAATATTTTTAAGACACAGGTAGATAGATTCTTGTTAGGCAAGGGAATCATAGGTTATCGAGGTTAGATGGGAATGTGGAAATTCAAAGACAAGAAGATCAGCCATGATCTTATTGAATGGCACAGCAAACTTGAGGGACCAAATGGTCTGCTCCCGTTCCTATTCCATATGTTCTTATGGTCTCTCTCCAGTGTGAATTTGCTGGTGTATTCGCAAGTGGGATGACTGAGTGAAACCCTTCCCACACTCGGAACAGGTGGACGACCTCTCTCCAGTGTGTAGCTGCTGGTGTCTCAGCAGGCTGGATAACTGGGCAAATCCCTTCCCACATTTGGAGCAGGTGAACTGTCTCTCTCCACTGTGAACTCGCCTGTGTATCAGCAGGTCAGATGACTGAGTGAATCCCTTCCCACACTCGGAGAAGGTGAATGGCCTCTCTCCAGTGTGTAGCTGCTGGTGTCTCAGCAGGCTGGATAACTGGGTGAATCCCTTCTCACATTCGGAGGAGGTGAACGGTCTTTCCCCACTGTGAACCCGCCGGTGTCTAAGCAGGTCAGATGACTGAGTGAATCCCTTCCAACACTCAGAGCAGACGAACGGTCTCTCCCCATTGTGAATTCGCTGGTGTGTTCGCTGGTTGGTTGAGTAAGTGAATCCCTTTCCATACTCAGAGCAGGTGAATGGCGTCTTCCCACTGTGAACTCGCTGGTGTCTCAGCAGCTCAGATGACTGAGTGAATCCCTTCCCACACTCGAAGCAGGCGAATGGTCGCTCCCCAGTGTGACTGTGTCGATGGATTTCCAGCTGGGATGGGTAATTGAAACCTTTCCCACAGTCCTTACATTTCCACGGTTTCTCCATGGTTCAAGTGTCCCTGTGTCTCTCCAGGTTTGATGATCAGTTGAATCCTTGTCCACACATAGAACACGTGTACAATTTCCCCCTGCTGTGAATGGTGTGATGTTATTTCAGGCTGTGTAACTGGTTAAAGCTCTTTCCACAGTCAGTTCACTGGAACACTCTCACTCGGGTGTGTGTGTGTCACGGTGCTTTTCCAGTCACACTGATGTTTGAAATCTTTTCCCACAGAAAGAACAAACGTTTCTCCTTTCACATTCAAAAACGATAATATTCAGGTACAGATGAATCGAGTGACTCTGTCAGATCTTGATGTGATGTTTGGTTTGAGTTCCCCCTCTGTAAATCCTCCCCTTCCGATACCCTGTAAAAGGAGTTTACAAAAGTCATCACTGTAAGAACAGGATAGAAAGTCAGAGCAGACAATTCTCGTTTCTATGGAACATTATTTCCTGTCTTCTTCTCCCAAAGCTGCAAATCCCTGTCCCACACACTCTCCCTCCTCCCTGTGCTGAAGCCAAACAGAGTTTTGGATAATTCTTCCTGTATCTTTTTAACAAATTTGTCCAGCTGAAGATAACAATATGTTTGATCATTCACTTCAGTCATTACTCATGACAAAACATTAATCTGAAACCCCCTGACAGACCATACAGAATAGCAGACGTTAACCTTGTGTCCAAAACTTACTGTGTGGAGATTTAATGAGTGATTGTGAAGGTGGTTTCTCCAAACCTCCCAGGATTTCCTTCCTTTCATCTCTCCCTCTCTAACTAAGTTAAACCTGGGATCAGTCTCATGGTCTATTCTGGTTGCTGCTTCTCTTCCTGATGACTAATTAACTCCAATTAAACACCGAGAAGACTGAAGACACTGTTTTCACTCCCTGCTCCAATCTCCATTCGCTAGATACCAAATCCATCCTTCTCCCTGGGAACAGTCTGAGATTAAACTCGGTGTTACATTTGATCTTGAGATCAGATTCTGACCTCATATCTGTGCCACCACTAAAATCGCCTGTTTCCACCTCTGTAACACTACCCGCCCTCACCCTGTCTCAGTGCATCTGCTGCTGAAACCCTCATCACTGCCGTTGTTACCTCCAGACTTGAACGACTATCCCAACACACTCCTGGCTGGTCTCCCACATTCTACTTTCCGTAAACGTGAAGCCATCCAAAAGTCTGCTGTCCATGTCTTCACTCGTAGCAAGTCCTGTTCCTCTGTCACCCATTTGCTTCCTGACCTGTCTTGGATCCCGGTCAGCAGCAACTTGATTTTAAAATTCTCATCCTTGTTTTCAAATCCCTCCATGGCCTCGCCCTTCCTTATCTCTGTAATCTCCTCTAGTCCCACAACCCTCTGAGATATCTGCACTGCTCGAATTCTGGAATCTTGTACATTCTCCATTTTAATCGCTCCAGCATTAATGACCTTGCCTTAAGTTCCCTCATTCCCAAACTCTGAAATTCTCGACCTGCACCACTCCGTCTGTCGACCACATTTTGCCCCTTTAAGACACTTGAGTATTGCTAAAAAAAGAGACATTCTGTCAAAACCTTTTATCTTGTACTCATCAGGACAGACGCAAGAACATCAAATTTTAAAGATTGTAAGTCGGGCTCATAATGTGGCTCACTTATGCTTGCTAGAAGCTACATATATTCATACACAGGGAACTGTCCACTGCAGACAGAAGGGGCATGTCCAGGGATGGGGCCGTTTGTTGAATTAAACAAAGGCATGGAGGATGATAGCTCTTTGGTGCATTCTCCATGGTAATGCCTTGACCAATCAGAGCTGACTGGCCAGCCAGTCAACACCCTTTCCTTGTGCAGCATAAATTGTTGTTCGGTGAGTAATTTGTTTGTTTTGCATCTGTTCGGATGGGTTCAACATGAAATATCAGCAATATGTCTCCCTTTTTCAGCAATACTTAAATTCCGTACTGCTGAGTGACTGTGGGTTTATAATCCTATTGCTGCTGATCTAAAACTCCTGGTGAACACACATTTTATGAATGTCTCCCTCGGGCTGTTGCTCATTGTCCCCGTGAGGCTGGCGGCCGCGCATGCGCCCTGTAGCACATTGGCCAATCAAGATGGCGGCCGCGCATGCGCCAATCTCCACATTGCCCCTATAAAGATGGCGGCCGTTAACTCGGGCTTTTCTCTCGCAACGCCGAGCAAACCCGGGGATGGTGGCTTCTTATTGAGGGATTGGGGCCGGTGCCGTGAGTTTATGAAGCTTCCAAATTCATCCGGCAGCCCTATCTCTGTTCACGCGTTTATTTTCGGTTCTGGATCTGCATTCGCTCTTTGCAAAACCCGCATTTTAAATCCGCTCACGGGCGCAACTGGTCCTCCAGCCAATCGGCGTGAGAGGGGCGGAGCCTGCTGGGAGTGGAGCATGCGCAGTGTGGGCGGGGGACTGGGATGAAGGCGGTGGAATTTTTTTTCAAATAATTGATATAGATTTTTCTTTTCCCACCTATTTCCATTATTTTTAAATGTATTTCCATCCATTGTTTTATCTCTACCTTTTAGCCTATTTCAATCCCTTCCCCCCACCCCCACTAGGTCTATCTGTACCTTGCTCGTCCTGCTTTCTACCCTTAATTAGCACATTCCTTAGATAATATCACCACCTTCATCACCTCTTTGTTCCTTTGTCCGTGACATCTTTTGGTTATCTCCACCTATCACTGGCCCTCTATCCAGCTCTACTTGTCCCACCCCCTACCCCCCACCTTAAACCAGCTTATATTTCACCTCTCTTCTATTTTTACTTGGTTCTGTTGAAGATTCATATGGACTCGAGACGTTAACTGTGTTCCTCTCAGCAGATGCTGTCAGACCTGCTGAGTTTTTCCAGGTATTTTTGTTTTTGTTGCGGTGGAATTTAAAGTCCAGCGGGTGAGAAAGGGCCGAGTGCAGGAGAGGAATGGAGCCGGAGGGTGGACTGGGAGGGTTCACAAACACCCGGTGTAGGACTCCAAACCCCGATTAGAAACTCCCAGAGCCCAGTTTACACCGAGTGTTTGGAAACTCCTTTTACAGGGGGTTAGAAGGGGAGGATTTACACACAGGAAACTCAAACCAAGAGAAATGTTTGTCTCTTTGGACTGACCTGCTGAAACACATTGAATTCACCCTGGCTAGAGGCTGTTCAGTTGCTCACAGTGTGGTAAGAGGTCTAGGCCATCATCCGAACTGCTGGGACACCAGCACATTCTCACTGACAAGAGACCTTGTGAGAAAAGGTGTGGGGAAATTTGCTAGTGCTGTCGGTGGGCTCTTAAACTAATTTGGCATGAGGGTGGGATACTGAGTGGAGGTATAGTAGGGGGTGATGTACATACAAGAATATAAGAAAAAACAAGTCAGTCTGGAAGGCAAGGTGTACATAGTCAAGTTAAGGCACAAGGCAACATGGCAAGGCTGGATGACATTTCTTTTAATGTAAGGAGTGTTGTGAGGAAGGCAGATGAGTTGCAGATGCTGATTAACACATGGGGATATGATATCATTGCTATCACAGCGACATGGCTGAGGGAGGGGCAGGACTGGCAGCTCAATATTCCGCGATTTAGAATCTTCAGGCGAGACAGGAGGTTGTAAAAGAGATGGTGGTGTCACAATATTGATCAAGGAGTCAATTACTGTAGTATGGAGGGATGGTATCTTGGAAGGTTCCTTAAATCAGGCCATATAGGTAGAACTTAAAAATAAAAAGGGGGCAATCACATTGTTGGGAGCATACTATAGACCCCCAAACAGTCAGGGAGAGATAGAAGGGCAGATATGTAGGGAAATCTCAGAAGTGTCAAAATAATAGGGTAATAATAGACGGGGATTTCAACTTCCCCAATATTAACTGGGATAAACAAAGTGTGAAAGACTTTGAGGGGGCTGAATTCTTCAAATGTATCCAGGAGAGATTTTTAAGCCAGCACATAGAAAGTCCGACAAGAGAGGTGCTGGAACTTCTTTTACAGAACAATGCTGGGCAAGTTGTAGAAGTGTCAGTGGGGGAGCAGTTCTGTGATAATGACCATAACTCAGTAAGATTTAAGTAGTTATGGAAAAGGACGAAGATGGATCGAAAATAAGGGTTTTGAATTGGGGGAAAGCCAATTTCAACATGATAAGACAGGACCTGGCCAAAGTGGACTGGGAGCAGCTACTTGTAGGAAAATCAACATCAGAGCAGTGGGAGTCATTCAAAAAGGAAATAGAGTGCAGGGCCAACATTTTCCCACAAAGGTCCAACAAGTCCAGAGAAACCGGGATGTTGAGGAATTGACAGGTTTAGATAAGGGGGGGGTAAAAGGGAAGTTTATGGTCCATACCGAGGGCTCAAAACAGCAGGAGCCCTTGATGGGTAGAGAAAGTGCAGGGGGTTACTTAAAAAAGAAATTAGGAAGGTGAAGAGGGGCCATGAAAAAGACAGCTGGGTGAAATAAGTTAAAATCCAAAGGCATTTTATAAGTATATTCAGGGCAAGAGGATCAGCAGGGAAAGATTAGGGGCCATCAGGGACCAAAATGGCAATCTGTGTGAGGAGCTGGAAGATGTAGATGAGGTTTTAAATGCGTGCTTTGCATCTGTATTAACTATACAGAAGGACGATGTAGATATCAGGGAGGGGGACTGTGATACACTTGAACAAATGAGTATTGAGTGGGAGGAGGTATTAGCGGTTTTATTGGGCCTTAAAAGTGTATTAATCCCCAGGCCCAGATGAGATGTATCCCAGGTGCTGTGGGAGGCAAGGGAGGAGATTGCATGGGCCCTGACATTAATTTTCAAATCCTCTCTGGCCACAGGAGCGGTGCCAGAGGACTGGAGGACAGCTAATGTGGTACCGTTATTAAAGAAGAATGGTAGGGATAAACCAGGGAGCTAATAGGCCAGTGATTCTAACATCAGTGGTAGGGAAACATTCTGAGGGACAGAATTAATCCCCACGTGGAGAGGCAAGAATTAATCAAGGATAGTCAGCAAGGCTTTGTCAGTGAGAGCTCATGTCTAACAAATTTGATTGAATTTTTCGAGGAGGTGACGAGGTGTGTAGATGAGGGTAGTTCAATTGATGTAGTCCACATGGAATTCTCTAAGGCTTTTGACAAGGTCTGGCATGGGAGACAGGTCCAGAAGGTAAGAGCCCATGTGATCCAGGGCAATTTGGCAAATTGGATCCAGAATTAGCTCAGTGTCAGGAGGCAGAGGGTGATGGTCAAAGGTTGTTTTTGTGACTGGAAGCCTGTGTCCAGTGGCGTACTGCAGGGTTCGGTGCTGGGTCCCTTGTTTTTAGTGGACATTAATGATGTAGACATGAATGTAGGAGGTATGATCAGTAAGTTCACAGGTAACACAGAAAAATCACTAGTGTGGTAAATAGCGAGGAGGAAACCCTTAGACAACCGGACGATATAGACGGGCTGGTCAGATGGGCAGAAGTGGAAAATGGAATTTAATCCAAAAAAGTGTGAGGTGATGCATTTTTGGAGGACTAACTAGACAAGGGAGTACATGATGAATGGTAGGACCTGAGGAAGTACAGACCCTTGGTGTGCATGTCCATAGATCCTTGAACATAAGAACTAGGAGCAGGAGTGGGCAATTCAGCCCCTCGAACCTGCCCCACCATTCATTAAGATCATGGCTGATCTCATTTTGGCCTCAACTCCAATTTCCCTCCCTCTCCCCATAACCTTTCAACCCATTACTAATTAAGTTCGTGTGGTCAAGGTGCACGCACAATGCTGTGAGGTAAGGAGCTACAGGTTATTCACCCAGCGATGAGGAAGGGACATTAATATATCTCCAAATCAACAACAACAATTTGTGTTTATATCGCACATTTATTGTTATATAGTTTACCAAGACATTTCACAGAAATGTTAGAAACCATGGAGATACTCAGGCAGGTGGCCAATAATTTGGTCAAAGTGGTCGGTCTGAAGGAATATCTTAAAGGATGCAAATGAGATAGAGAAGCAGAGAGGTTTAGGGAGGGAATTCTAGAGTCTTGGAAACTGACAGAATGGCAACCAGTGATGGAATTATTAAAATCAGTAATTCTCGAATTCAAGAAGAGCAGATATCTCGGGAGGATTGTGAGGCTGGAGGAGGTTACAGAGATAGGAATGATCACAACAATGGAGGAAAACAAGGATGAGAATGTGAAAATTTAGGTGCTGCTTAAATGAGTGCCTTCAAATCATTTGTGTAGTTTGTGAATGGCTGTGGGCCAAGTACTGATCCTTGCAGGATCCCACAAATAACAGCCTGTCATCCTGATAATGAGACATTTATTCCGACTCTGTTTTATGTCTGTTCACCAATTCTCAATCTATAACAGGATATTACCCCAATCCCATGTACTTGAATTATGTTTATTGACATCCTGTGCTTTGTTTAGTAACCTTCTCTCTGTCTCTCCCACTCCTCTCTCTCTTACTCTCTCTGTCACATTGAATTCTCCAGCCAGCGAGTTGTGGATGCTCCATCTTTGAATATATTTCAGGCTGAGGTGGAGAGATTTTTGGGGTCTCGGGGAGTCGAGGGATATGGGGAGTGGGCAGGAAAGTGGAGTTGAAGCCCAAGGTCAGCCACAATCGTATTGAATGGTGGAGCAGGCTCGATGGGGTGTTAGGTCTTCTCTTGTTCCTATTTCGTATGTTCTTATAGAGGCCAGAGTCTAGTGTCGGCCCAGACCGGGTGGTAGGTTCCCTCCCCTGATGGTCATTAATGAACCAGTTGGGTTTTTATGACAATCCAGCAGTTTTCGTGGTCACTTTTTCCCAGTGCCGGCCCCAAAAATTCCCAGATTCATTCAGCTCAATTTCACAACCTGCCTTTGTGTTTTTGTGGGTTCTCTCTCACTCCCCTTTTTCTGTTTTAAATCAATTCCACAGGGTATTAGAAGGGGAGGATTTGCAGTCGGGAAACTGAAACCAAACATCACATCAGGATCTGATGGAGTCGCCTAATTTATCTTAAACTGAGTATCTTCAGATTTTGAACATGGAAGGAAAAAGCACCGTTCACAGTGGGGAGACACCGTACACGTATTCTGTGTGTGGACGAGGCTTCAGCCGATCATATGACCTGACGGAGCATAAATGCAGTCACAATGGAGAGAAACCATGGAAATGTGGGGACTGTGGGAAGAGATTCAAATCCCCATCGGAACTGGGAACGCATTGGTGCACTCACACTGGGGAGAGACCATTCACTTGCTCTGAGCGTGGGAAGGGATTCACTCAATTAGCCAACCTCATGAGACACCAGCGAGTTAACACAGATGAGAGACCTTTTAAATGCCCACAGTGTGAGAACTGCTTCAAAAGTTCTGTGGAACTAAAGTCCCATCAACATGTTCACGCTGATGAGAGACCGTTCAGGTGTTCTCACTGTGGGACTGGGTTCAGACGATCATTTCAACTCATCACGCACCAGAGAGTTCACACTGGAGAGAGGCCATTTACCTGCTCCGAATGTGGGAAGGGATTCACTCAGTCATCCAACCTGCTGCTGCACCAGAGAGTTCACACTGGAGAGAGGCCATTTACCTGCTCCGAATGTGGGAAGGGATTCAGTCAGTCATCCCACCGGCTAAGACACCAGAGAATTCACACTGGAGAGAGGCCATTTACCTGCTTCGAATGTGGGAAGGGATTCACTCAGTCGTCCAACCTGCTGCTGCACCAGAGAGTTCACACTGGAGAGAGGCCATTTACCTGCTCCGAATGTGGGAAGGGATTCACTCAGTCATCCAACCTGCTGCTGCACCAGAGAGTTCACACTGGAGAGAGGCCATTTACCTGCCCCGAATGTGGGAAGGGATTCAGTCAGTCATCCGGCCTGCGGAGACACCAGAGAGTTCACACTGGAGAGAGGCCATTTACCTGCTCCGAATGTGGGAAGGGATTCAGTCAGTCATCCCACCAGCTAAGACACCAGAGAATTCACAAGTAACTGTCGTGATGGGATTTTGCTCTTAATAACATTCAGGACTGAAGTATGTTGATAATAGTGTGTTTCTGTAGACACTAATAAACTCCAGCCCACTTAGATAAAAGTCAAATAAATCAGCATTGTGTTAAACACAATGTGTTGAACCTTTTTACTATTTTTAACACGTTCGTTCCTTTTTGATGATAAACTCTAGCCCAGTTACATATTATGTATAAAATTGGAATAAATTAGCTTTGCGATGAACAGTTGAGTATTTTTTATATTTCTAGCACAAGTTAGTTCCTTTTTAAAGGCCTCTCCCTCTCCCCTGTCTCCTCCATCCTCACCTCCAGCAACAAGTGTGAGGAGCTCATGGAGCTTCTTTGTCACTAAGATTGAGACAATCTGATCAGCTGCCTCTGCTGCTTCCCTCCCTTTCACTAGCCCACCGGGATAAACTATCTCTAAAGATCCCCCTTGTCCGAGCCTGAACTCGTGATTAAATGACAAAGGGGATGATGGTGCAAGGCAGCATTGGGTGATAATGAGACAAGGAAATAAACTAATGGGACAAGTGGAGAAACAACACAGGTTCAGAGGAGGGATAAATGGTAAAAGAAGAACCATTACCAGCACCTCCTGTCAGAAAAAATGGGAGCAGTGGTTATGATCTGAAATTATCAAAATGAATGTTGAGTCCAGAAGGATGTAAAGTGTCCAATGAAAGATGGGCTGCTGTTCCTCGAGCTTCCATTGAGCTTCATTGGAACAGTGCAGGAGGTCGAGGTCAAAGTGGGAGTGGGTGGAGATTAAACTGGTAAATGACCAGGAGCTCAGGGTCATACTTGGAGACTGAAAGGTGATGTTCCACAAAGCAGTTACCCAATTGGGATTTAATCTCCTCAATGTAGAGAAAACCGTACTGTGGTCAGTGAATAGACAATACTGAATAGCAAGAAGTACCAGTAAATCACTGTGCCCCTTGGAAAGTGTTTTGGGCCCTGGAATGTGGGAAGGGAGGAGGTGGACGGGTGCTGCTGCATCTGCTGTGCTTGAATGGAAATGATTCACACTGATGTTCATAAGAACACAAGAAATAGGAGCAGGGTTGGACTAAAAGGCCCCTTGAGCCTGCTCCACCATTAAATGTTCTTCCAGCTCAACTCCATTTTCCCATCCTATCACCATATCCCTTAGTGCCCAAATATTTATGGATTTCCATCTTGAACATATCAAGATGGAGAACAACAGACTCAGTGCAACTATTAATCTGGGAAATGCACAAACAAGGTGCATGTGAATTACAAATTCACCTCTTCACTGCTTGGTAATCATGTTAAATGAGCTTTACACTGGCCCCATGCTGAAATCTAGTCATTCTCTGACAGGTATTCTTAATGGTATAATTAGCAAATTTAGAATGAAAAATACCCTCCGCTTCACTGTAAGGCTGAGAGACAGCTTTGTAATTGATTCATAATGTCACAGACCGGCTCATTAGATCTGCTCATTTCATCTAATCTTATTTTCAGCTAATGGGAGAATGGCTGAAACAGGGGATGGTGAATAACAGCTCGAAACCACAGTCCCCTCTCCCACTGCCATAATGATCCTTACAACATACAGGAATTTGGGACAATGTGACTTTGATGCTCAGATTATCTCTGCCTCCATATTATAGGAAGGAGCGAAGCACTGGGGATGGTGCAAAAAAGATTTACTGGAATGATGCCAGAATTGGAAAATATTTCAAATTCACAAAGATTTAACAGATTGAAAAGTTTTTCTCTGGAAAAGAAAGTGAGGGATGACTTGACTAAGGCCTTCAAGATAATGAAAGTGGTTAAGAGGGTAGACAAGTGGAAGAGTTTTCCACTTGTAGATGGTTGTGAATAAATATACGTTAGTCATCAATAAACCTAATGCACAATTCATATGCAACTTCTTCAATCAGTGATAAAAGCAGAAAATCATGGAAATACTCAGCACATCCAGGAGAATCTGTGAATTGAGAAATAGAGTTAAGTTTTCAAGTCTGCTCACTGATGGAAAGTCACAGCCCTGAAATTTAAATACATCTTTCACTCTCCACAGACACTGCCAGATCTGCTGAAAATTCCAATATTTTGTTTTTTTATTTCAGATTTACAGCACCACCTTTCTCTAACTGTGGTTGAGAATGTAGAGCACATTCGTAGAAGGGTTTGAGATCCCAGTGTGAGCTGAACCTCATGTTGCAAAATCACACCATGAAATCACACCAGCTGAATGTGGAAATGGATTAATGTCGTTATTCCATTTTCTGACACAGCAGCACAGTCACACCTATGGGAGACCATTCAGATACTTCCTGTGTGCAAAAGGGTTACTCACTGCCCACCTGCTAACACTCCAATTTTAAAAGGTCAAAGGATTGGATCCACAATTGCTACATTCCAACTGACAAGACAGAGTTTCAGTCGTCAGAATATGGGGAGAAAAATCACTTGTCTGGGCCGCTGCTGAGACTCCAGTGAGTTCACATCTAACTGTCAGGGTTTGATCTGTTGTTAATTACACCCAGGACAGAACTATGGTGGAGAGGCCGTGCACTATGGTTGCCATATCAATATTAATAATTTTATATATTGGCCCAATGGCGCAAATCATCATCGGATCATTGAACATAATTATCTTTACAGAAAAGGCCTTTCAATGGCGGTACCTTTACCCAGGATTCAGTGGGGGGCAGAATGTGCTCTATCCTCACGACAGGCGGTCCTCGCGCAGGCGCAGTAGCTGGCAGTGACTGGTACATGCGCATTGCGATCTCTGACTGGAGCATGCGCAGTCCCATCTGGAGCTGGTGGAAGACGCTGAGAAATGGCGAACACAGGCGAGTAAAAGGAGTCGGTGAGTGGGGAGAGATGGAGGCGGCGGAGTGGGCGGGGAGGCTTCATGAAGACCCTGCAAAGGTCTGAAATCTTGAATAAGAAGCTACCGGTCCTGCGGTTACACCGAACGGAGAGGGGACAACACTGATCCGCGTCTCCTCTCGGAGACAGGCCCGAGTTAACAACCGCCATCGTCACAGGGGCAATGTGCATCAGGGCGCATGCGCGGCCATCCTGGTCCAGGTAGCAGGAGGAGAGAATGTTGCGCATTTCTATCCTGGACTGACAGGGATGGATTTTGGAAACTCCTTTCACAGGGGGTTAGAAGGGGAGGATTTACACACAGCAAACTCAAACCAGGAGAAATGTTTGTTTCTTCTCAATTTCTGTCCTGGACTGGCGGCTAGTGTTTTTGTAAATTTCTTTTACTGGATCTTAGAAGTTAAGGACAGATGGGAAACTCAAATCAAACATCAATTCAGATCTGGCAGAGTCACTCGATTCGTGAGGACCTGAATATCATCGGCCTTTAAATCTGGAAGGTAAACAGTTGGCCTGTCTGTCTGTGGGCAAAGATTACTTGTAGGAGAAAGAATAATTAACTCGGGAAAGCCAACTTCAATAGGGTGAGAATGGATCTGACGCAGTAAAGTGGAATCAAAGGTTGGCAGGAGAAACTGTAATTGAGGAATGGGCTGCCTCAAAGAGGAAATAGATCAGACATAGTAATGACTTATTCTTACAAATGAGGAAGGTATGGCTAACTTATCCACAGCTCACTAAATAAGAGAAGAGATTAAGATGAAGATGAATAAGTCTGCTAACAGAGATATCAGGTGGCTAATACAACCGAGAGACAGGATAAAGAAAGAATATTCAGGGAGAAATTGGAAAAAGAAAGTAAGAGAAGCAAAGAGAGAGTATGAGAAGAGACTGGCAGCTAACATGGAAGGAAATCAAAACGCTTTCTCTGGCTGATACCTAGTAACAGGCCGGTAAAAGGAGACAGGGGCTGGTTAGGGATTTAAAAAAAAGGTGATTTACCCATTGGCACAGGGGGCATGGATGAGGTATAAATGAATATTTGGCATCTGTCTTTACCAAAGAAGATGATGCTGCACAGGTCATGGTTAAAGAGGAGGTAGTTCAAACACTTATGGTGTTTAATATTGATAACGAGAAGGTATTATATAGGCTGATAAAGTTGACAAGACACCAGGATTGGATGAGATGTATCCAAGGATACTGAGGGAATTCAGAGTGGAAATTGTGGAGGCACTGACCATATTATTCCAATCTTCTTCAGACCCAGGACAGGAGAATTGCAAATCATACGCCTTTGTTCAAAAAGGGTGTAATGATCAGCCCAGCAACTACCAGACCAGTCAGTTTAGCCTTGGGAGTGATACTTCTGGACAAAATTAATAGTCACTTAAGAATATGTGGGCTAATTCAGGAAAGCCAGCACACGTTTATTAATGGAAAATCATGTTAAACGAACTTGCTTAAGGTTTTTCAAGAGTTAACAGTGTGGTTGATGAGGGTAATTCTGTTAATGTGGTGTACATGGTCTTCCAAATGGCATTAGGTAAAATGCCACATAACAGACTTGTGAGCAAAGTTATAGCTCACAGAACAAAATGGGCAGCAGCAACATGGGTACAAAATTAACTGATAGACAGGAAACAGAGAGTAATGATTTTTCAGAATGGAGGAAGGTTGAAAGTGGATTTCCCCAGGAGTCAGTGTTAGGACTCCTGCTCCTATGACCTAGACTTAGTGTTCAGGCACAGTTTTGAAATTTATGGGCACAGACTGTGTAGAAGGTCCTTTCTCTGGTGGACCTTAGTGAACCAGTTGAGTTTTTGTGACAATCCAGCATCTTTCGTGATCACTTTTTCCTCGTGCCGGCCCCACAAATTCCCAGATTCATTCAGCTCAGTTTCACAACCTGCCTTTGTGTTTTTGTGGGTTCTCCCTCACTCCCTTTTTCCGTTTTAAATCAATGCCACAGGGTATTAGAAGGAGAGGATTTGCAGTCAGGAAACTGAAACCAAACATCACATCAGGATCTGGTGGAGTTGCACAGTTTATCGTAGCCTGTATATCATCGGATTTTGAACATGGAAGGAAAAAGCACCGTTCACAGTGGGGAGAAACTGTACACGTGTTGTGTGTGTGGACGAGGCTTCAGCCAATCATCTAATCTGGCAGGACATAAATGCAGTCGTGGAAGTGTGGGGACTGGGGGAAGGGATTCAATTGAATGGAAAGACATCGGTGCAGTCAAACAGCAGAGAGACCGTTCATCTGCTCCGAGTGTGGGAAGGGATTCACTCGTTCATCCTACCTACTGAAACACCAGCGAGTTCACACTGATGAGAGACCTTTTAAATGCCCAGACTGCGGGAAGTACTTCAAAAGCTCCTGGGAACTGATGTCCCATCAATGTGTTCACACTGATGAGAGACTGTTCAGCTGCTCTTACTGTGGGGCAGGGTTCAGGCGATCATCTCATCTGACTGTGCACCAATGAATTCATACTGGGGAGAAGCCATTTATCTGTTCCAAGTGTGGGAAGGGATTCACTCAGTCATCCAACCTGCTGAGACACCAGCATGGTCACACTGGAGAGAGGCATTTCACCTGTTCAGAATGTGGGAAGGGATTCACTGATTCACCCCATCTGTTGACTCACCAGCGAGTTCACAGTGAGGAGAGACCTTTTCAATGTCCAGACTGCAGGAAGTGCTATAAAAGTTCCAGGGACCTGGTGTCCCATCAACGTGTTCACACTGATGAGAGACCGTTCAGGTGCTCTCACTGTGGGACTGGGTTGAGGCGATCAGCTAATCTTATTTCACACCAGCGAGTTCACACTGGGGAGAGGCCTTTCACCTGCTCCGTGTGTGGGAAGGGATTTACTCAGTCATCCAACCTCCTGAAACACCAGCGAGTTCACACTGGGGAGCGACCATTCACCTGCTTTGAGTGTGGGAAAGGATTCACTCAGTCATCCAACCTCCTGACACACCAGCAGGTTCACGAGTAACTACAGTGATTGAGTTTTGCAACTGAACCATGTTTCACTGGGGTCTGTTTCTGCTGATGTTAGTAAACTCCAGTCCAGTTATAGGTGTTAATGTTCTGGATAAAAATAAAATCATTAAGCTTTCTATTAAATAGATGATGTTGAATCTTTTTACTATCCCTAAGACATTAGTTCCTTTTGAAGGACTCTCCCTCTCCCCTGTCTCCTCCATCCTCACCTCCAACATCAAGTGTGAGGAGATCATGGAGCTTCTTTGTCACTAAGATTGAGGCAATCCGATCAGCTGCCTCTGCTGCTTTCTTCCCTTCCACTAGCCCATCGGAACAAACTTTCTCTAAAGATCCCCCATGCCCGAGCTCTGAACCCACATCTTTCTCCAGTTTCTCTCCCATCTCTCCTTCCTGCCCTCTCAGAGCTCACTTTGCCCATGAGACCCACCTCCTGCTCCATCAACCCTATTCCCGCTAAACTGCTGATCACCCAATTTCCCCATGTTCACTGATATTGCTAATGGCCCTCTTTCTTCAGGTACTGTCCCTGTCACCTTCAAATCTGCCATCATCACCTGTCCTCAATAAAACCAACACTTGATCCCACTATCCTATTAAACTCCTGCTCCAGCTCCAACCTCCCTTCACTCTCCAAAGTCCTGATCATCTCCCAAATCCATGTCCACATTTCCCAGAACTCCATGTTTAAATCCCTCCAATAAGATCTCTGTCCTTGTCACGGTATCGAAACAGCTCTTCCCAAAGTCACCAATGACACCCGATGTGAATGTGACAAAGGAAAACTCCCTCATTGTCCTTCTCGCCCTGTCCACAGCCTCTAACAACGTGGACCAAACCGTCCTCCTCCAACGCCTCTACACTGGTGGCCAGCTGGGTGGGACATGATGAAACAATGTACCAACAATTCAAGGGCTGACTGACTTCAAGAAATAACCGGGCAGACAGGGAATGTCACCGTTACAACAAGGAGAGTCCGTGGTTTCAGTGAATGAACCGACAGAAGGGTGTTGTGGAGTATCTAAAACACTCGACATGAGTCAGCTGTGTGATGGAAAAGCAACATTATCGACAAATATGGGGATACAGGAGAGCTCCAAAGACATCTCATCGATACAAGTTTCTCCCGTACGTTTGGAGTATTTTGTAGACATTACAGCATTGATCATGATTACAGAATGAACTGTGTGCCCTTGTTTATAATTTCGATCCTGTACATTCATGCCTATGTAGAAATGGTCTGCACCCATACCTGGTTCCTCTGTTATTCCCCTCCCACCCCACACCACAAGTGCACTTCCTCTGACCTTCTCGACTTTCTAGCTCCTTCTCACTGTCTCCCTTTCCATCAAAAATTAGCAAATTGTTAAAAAAATCAATGTAAAAATAATGTCTAACCTTGTAATCCCGACATTAGCAAGAAGTCCCCTTATGTCCCCGTTGGAGATCTGTCCATTCGACCATACCCTTATCCTTCTGTAAATTAACCATGTCAGTCAGACAAAGCAGAATTATTAACTTGAAGCATATATTTGTTAATGGCGCATTCCCCCCTTTCAAGGGTTAGGACAGGTTAGGAAGAAGGTTCATATTGTCATCATTCAGAACAACCCAGATTACAAAGGAACAACTGATCTCAAAGACAACCTCTTGTAGTGTGTGTGGAGGGGGTGTGCTGAATCAGGTTTAAATGGGTTAAATGATATATGTTTTCTATATTAGATGATCACATTAAAATCTGGAACTCAGATGGGGATATGGATTTGTGTTAGGTGGGAAGATCTGGATCAGTGTATTACTCCAGGAAGCCTAATGATCAGAGGGACAGTATTTCAGAACTGATTCCTGTGATAGCAGCAACCCCATTGCTGTCTGTGAAAAAGACCGATGGAATTATTTAAAGTGGAAACCATAGGTGTGTTGGAGGATGTTGTACACAAGGAATTTGTGAATTATCTGAGCATAATGGTGAGGGGAAAGGAATGGATCTGGAAAGCAGCAGACACTTCATGTTGCTCCAGGAGAAGTGGGGCCTGGTTGTGTAGGTGTCAGGTTTTACACAGCACACAGTCAGCCTGTGGTTTCACCCTGGATGAAGGATCTCCGAATCGTACCATTCACATCACTGGATGGGATTCTCAGGAGCCATGTTGTCTGCTTGAAGAGGAAGGTTTGTGTTATAGCTAATGAGAAGCAGCACAGACAACCACACACAGAGACCTACACACACACATTCTCTGTCTGTCTCACACACTCAGACAACCTCTCCACACCCACACACATTTACACACACTTCCACATTCAGGGACACACCCGCACTCATACAAACAGACACATGAGGACACATCCTGTCCTATCAGGTGGACAACACCGACCAAAGTGACTAAAACTGGGGATAAAGTATTGGTGCCTGTGAAGAACACTGTTTTTGGCACATTCAAGTCAACATCACCCTCCATAGCCTGTGAACGGTTTTGACCATCCAATCTCACCCCTTTCTCTGAACATTAAATCTATATTGAAGAACATCTGGGACAGAGGCTACAACACAATTAGAACAATGAGCTGTCTATTGCCAGCTTTGGTGACAGTGGGAGGTTGTAAAATTTCAGAACAACATCCGTGGATAATTGCAGCCTCTAATTTCCTCTTGGAATGACTGAAAATGTCAACTCCTCTCATGTTGATGGTCTGAGATAGGTCACATGGAGAAAGAATATAATGTTGTTTTGACTCTGTATCCAATATTCCCCTGTGTTTGTTCATTGCTGCCCCAATGTCCTGAGACATATTCCTATGTTCAAAAGGAACTAATTTGTGTTAGTGATATTAAAAAAACACTCAATACACCATGTGTTTAACACAAATCTGATTCATCCGATTGTTATCCAGAGTATAAATCCCTATAACTGGGCTGGAGTTTATTAACATCAGCAGAAACAGACCCCAATCAACATGGTTCAGACCTGGATGAGATTCACAGCAAAATCCAATCCCTTGTTAATTGTGAACTCGCTGGTGTCTCAACAGGTTAGTGACTGAGTGAATCCCTTCCCCACACTCGGAGCATGTGAATGGCCTCTCTCTAGTGTGAATTCGCTGGTGTACAGTGAGTTGAGATGACCACCTGAACCCAGTCCCACAGTGAGAGCACCTGAACGGTCTCTCGTCAGTGTGAATACGTTCATGGTGCATCAGTTCACTGGAACTTTTAAAGCACTTCTCACAGTCTGGACATTTAAGAGGTCTTTCATCGTGTGAATTCGTTGATGTGTCTGTAGATGGGATGACTGAGTAAATCTCTTCCCACACTCAGAGCAGCTGAACAACTTCTCTCCAGTGTGAACCTGCTGGTGTCTCACAAGGTTGTTCGAATGGGAAAATCCCTTCCTACATTCCATACAGGTGAATGGCCTCCCCTCAGTGTGAGTTTGTTCAGGCTGGATAACTGAGTGAATCCCTTCGCACACTCCGTACAGGTGAATGGCCTCTCCCCAGTGTGAACGTGCTGGTGTATTGTGAGTTCTGATAAATATATGCTTTCTTTACCACCTGATCCACCTGGTCTGCCACATTCAGGGACCAGTGGACATGGCCTCCAAGGTCTCTCACTTTCTCTACCCCTCCCAATATTCTCCTGTTTATTGTGTATTCTCCAGCTTTGTTTGCCCTCCCCAAATGCATTAGCATGAATTTTCTTTCTCTTTTACAGCTGATTTAAAGTTGTTGATTTTGCTCCAAAGGTTACATTGGGATTGATATTCAAAGTTTACTATTTAACTGCAGAAACAACTTCAGCTGGGAGTCAGTGAATTAAGAGGAAAGATCCCAGACAGTGGTTCTTCAAGGTACACTGCAGGCCCGACAGCTCAGTCAGCTCCACTCTCAGCTCAGGAGAGCTCAACAACTCCACATCCTGTCAACAGGGGAGTTCTCCTGGTCCAGTGGGACCAACATTCGTGCTTTAACTAACAGCACCAAAAAAAACTGGATTAATCAGTTAGTCTGATTGCTGTTTGTGGAATCTTACTGTGCACAAACTGGCTGTCTTGAAACAGAAACAATTTGTATTCATATAATACCTTTAATGTAACAAAACGTGTCAAGGTCCTTCACAGGACTTTCATAAAGAAACATTTGACATCGGGTCACATGGGTCGATATTAGGGTAAATACACAGAACCTTGATTGGAGAGGCAGATATTAGCAAGCCTCTTTAATCAGGAGAGAGAGGTGGAGAGGTTTAGGGAGGAAATCCTGGAACTTTGCACCTCGGCACGGCCACCAATGGTGGAGTAATTAAAATCAGGGATGCTAAAGAGTACGGAATGAGATAGCACAGATATTTCAGAGGGTTGTGCGACTGGAGGTTACAGAGATAGGGAGGGATGTGGCCATGCAGGGATTTGTTAACAAGATTAAGAATTTTAAAATGGAGGCATTGCTTGAACAGGGGCCAATTTAGGTCAATGACTACAGGGGTGAAGGGTGAACGGGACTTGGCCTGATAAAGCTCATGGACAGCAGAGTTTTAGATGACCTCATGTTTCTGTGTGGGATGGGGTGAATGCGAGGGGCCAGCTAGGAATGTATTGGGATTGTCAAGTCTAATGGTAACATGGACATGGATGAGGGTTTGAGCAGCAGATGAGCTGGGGGTCAGGTGGAGACAGGCAGCGTTATGGAGATTGAAATATCTGGTATTAGTGATGGTGTGGATATGTGGTCAGAAACTCATCTTGGGGTCAAATAAAAGACCAAGATTGTGAACAGTGTGGTTCAGTCTCAGACAGTTCCCGGAGAGAGGGATGGACTCAGTAGTGAGGGAACGGAATTTGTAGTGGTGACCGAGGACAATGGCTTTGGTCTTCCCAATTTTTAATTGGAGGAAATTTCTGCTCATCCAGTACTGGATGTGGGATAAGCAGTTCGATAATTTAGTAACAGTGGAGGAATGGAGAGGGATGGTGGTGAGGTAGAGCTGGGTGTTGTCAGTGTACATGTGAAAACTAACACGGTGCTTTTGGATGATGTCACCGAGTGGCAGCATGTAGATGAGAAATAGGAGGGGCCAAGGATAGATCCTCGGGGGACACCAAGTTCAAGGACTTTGGAGAGGAAAGGGAGGTTGGAGATGGGCCGGTAGTGTGAAAAGATGGTCAGGTCAAGAGTTTATTTTTAGGATGGATGACGACGATAGATTTGATGATGAGGGGTACATTACCAGAAGAGAGAGAAACATTAACAATATCAGCTAACATGGGGAAATTGGATAATCAGCAGTTTAGTGAGAATAAGGCCAAGGGAGCAGGAGGGCCTCATGGACAAGATGAGCACTGAGAGCACATGAGGGGAGATGGGAAAGAAACTGGAGGAAGATGTGAGTTCAGGGCTCAGACAAGAAGGAACCTTAGAGACAGTTTGTCCTGGTGGGAGAGTGGAAGGGAGAGAGGCAGCTGATCGGATTGTCTCAATCTTAGTGACAAAGAAGCTGCATGAGCTCCTCACACTTGTTGTTGGAGATGACAGGGGAGAAGCAGAGCATTGGAGATATTAAAAAGATTCAACACACCTTGTATTTCACACCAAGTTGATTTAATTGATTTGCATCAACAATATTAGCCTCTATGACAGGGCTGGAGTTTATTAACGTCAGCAGAAACAGACCCCAATGAACATGGTTCCATCCAGGATGTGATTAACTACAGTAATTGGATTTTGCTGTTACTTGTCAACTCGCTGGTGTTTCAGCAGCACAAATGACTGAGTGAATCCCTTTCTACACACAGACCAGCTGACTGGTCTCTCCCCAGTGTGAACTCCGTGGTGTTTCAGTGGGTAGGTTCAATTAATGAATCCCTTCCTACAGACAGGGCAAGTGAGCAGCCCCTTCTCCAGTGTGAATTTGCTGGTGTCTCAGCAGGTTGGATGACTGAGTGAATCCCTTCCCAAACATGGAACAGGTGAACGGCCTCTCCCCGGTGTGACTGCGCTGATGTACAATGAGGTCAGATGACCGCCTGAACCCAGCCCTGCAGTGAGAGCACCTGAACGGTCTCTCATCAGTGTGAACACGTTGATGCAAGATCAGGTCCTGGTAACTTTTATAGCACTTCTCGCAGACTAAGCATGTAAACTGTCTCTGGTCTGAGTGAACCAGCTGATGTCTCAGTAGGTGGGATGACCTAGTGAATCCCTTCCTAAACTCAGAGCAGGTGTATGGTCTCTCCCCAGTGTGAACTCGCTGGTGTGTCAGCAGGTTGGTTGAACTAATAAATCCCATCCCACGCTCAGAGCAGGTGAACGGTCTCTCCCCAGTGTGAACTCGCTGGTGTGTCAGCAGAGTGGATGACTGAGTAAATCCCTTCCCACACTCAGGGCAGACGAATGGCTTCTTCCCAGTGTGAGTGCGTCGATGAGTTTCCAGGTCAGACGGGTAATTGAATCCCTTCCCACAGTCCCCGCACTTACACGCTTTCTCCCCAGTGTGTGCAGCGCTTTCTGCTTCCATGTTCAAAGGCTGATAATATTCAGGTCCTGATGAATCAAGTGACTCTCTCAGGACTTGGTGTCAGTTTCCCAACAGCAAACCTTCCCCTTCTATTACCCTGTGTAGTTTATTTAAAACAAAAAAAATGGAGTGAGAGAAAACGCACAAAAACACAAAGGCAGGTTGTGAAATTGAGCTGAATGAATCTGGGAATTTGTGGGGCCGGCACGAGGTAAAAGTGACCATGAAAACTGCTGGATTGTCATAAAAACCCAACTGGTTCACTAATGTCCTTCAGGGAAGGGAACCTGCCACCCGGTCTGGGCCTACACAAGATTTGGGCTTCTAGGGGAGGAGGGCGAAAGAGCGAGAGAGAAGTGAGAGATGCAGGAGAACCCTGACAGAATCTCCCAAACCCTCAACCTCCATCCCCTAGAAGGAGCAGGGTAGCAGTTGTATGTGAACAACATCACCTCCAAGTTCCCTTCCAAGTCACACACCATCCTGACTTGTCTGACATCCAATACTGGATGAGCAGAAAATTATTCCATTTAAATAATGGGAAGATTGAAGCCATTGTCTTCAGTCCCCACTACAAACTCCACTCCCCAGACACTGACTCTGCACCACTCGCTGACAACTGTCTGAGACTGAACCAGACTGTTCACAAACATGGTGAAATATTTCACCCCAAGATGAGCTTACAACCACATATCCACATCATCACCAAGACCACCTATTTCCACCTCAGTAACATCGCCCGACTCCAGCCCAGTCTCAGCTCATCTGCTGCTGAAACTCTCATCCATTCCTTTGTTACCTCTAGACTTAACTATCCTAACACACTCCCGGCTGGCCTCCAACATTCACCCTCCCTGTAATCTTGAGGTCATCCAAAACTCTGCTGCTTGTGTGCTTACTCGCACCAAATCTTGTTCACCCATCACCCCTGTGCTCAGTGACCTACAAACACTCCGGGGTAAGGAGAACCTAAATAATAAAATTCTCATCCTTATTTTAAAGGCTGTGTTTGCTGCCGTTGTGCAAGTACAGTTGTGCTGTTTTACTCTGTCTTCGTAGGGTTAATCTCTCATCCTTCTCAGACTCAAGTCACCACTGCAGACTCACCGCGAGGAAACGCAGACTGACCTGGTTACAGTGTCCATCAACCAGCCAATCCAGAACTCAGTCAACAGCAGAGAGCTTTGATTGTACAGTCCTAATCACTAATGCTTTTTATAAAGGCATACTGTTCTTTGAAATGCCTTGGAAAGTTTTATTACGTTAAAGGTGCTATATAAACACAAATTGCTGTTGTTGATTTGGACATATATCACTGCTCCTTCATTATCGCTGGGTGAATAACCTGTAACTCCTTACCTAACAGCATTGTGGGAGCACCTTCACCACATGGACTGCAGCGGTTCAAGAAGGTCAAACATCATCTTCCCCACAGGCAACTGGGGATTGGCAATATTTGCTGGTCTTGTTAGTGAAAGGGCAGAGGAGTGGGACTAGCTGACTTGCTCTTGCAGAGAGCCAGCATGTGCACAATGGGCTAAATGGCCTCCGTCTATATCGCCATCATTCAATGATTCTGTGACTTGATGAAAAAGGACCTACACTGGAGGCCAGGGACCAACTTCTGTAACCAGCACCCACCCTGATACAAACCGGCTCTTAATTGGTCCGTCTGTGACTCAGTTCTGTGACCAACGCCTGCAATAAAATAATAGCAAAATACTGCAGCTGCTGGAAATCTGAAATAAAAAAAGAAAATGCTGGAAATACTCAGCAAATCAGGCAGGATCTGTGGAGAGAGAAACAGAGTTAACATTTCAGTGTGTGCAAAATGGATTACAGGGAATAAAAATGGTGCAGAATTTGATGGTCAATATAAGTTCAGAAGTGGATTATAGCACAGGAAAAACAATTCCTGACTGTGAAAGATACTGTGAGAAGATAAAGCTGGTAAGACAGCAGCACATGGTCAGGGGATGGGCAGCAGTGGAAACCTTATTTGGACACAATCAGCAGAAGTAACAGTTAAATGCCAAACAGAGCTAAAATGAACCCAGTATTAGAGACAGAGAAAGTTAGACAATGACAGAGAGGTGATCTGGGATGGCAGAGGTGAAACAGAGCAAAAGATGGACATGGATTCAGATCCACAGGAAAGGAGCCACACCAGCCCCAGAGCGATGGAACCTCTAAAAGATAACAGAGCAGAGAACTAAAAGCTCCAAATTGTAGATGAATGGTCAAAAATACTCTACTCTGAAACAATTTCAGTTTTCAACTTTAAAATCTCCTGCAGCTGGAAAGATATCAGAAGCACTGGAGTCAGAGAAAAATCTCCCAGTTGAGGAAATACCCGGGGAGCGGGATGATGTCACCATGTAATTGTTGATGTGTGATGATGTCACCGTGTAATTGTCGAAGTGTGATGATGTCACACACACAGACCCAAAACATCTGGGTTTGTACAAACCAGTGATCACCACACATTATGAAGGATGGGAGGGTCCTTGAGAGGGGGCAGAGGAGATTTACCAGAATGGGTCAAGGGATGAAGGATTTTAGTTGCAAGGTTAGGTTGGAGAAACTGGGATTGTTCTCCTTGGAGTAAGTAGATTGAGGGGAGATTTAACAAAAGGTGTACAAAATTATGAAAGGTTTACATAAAGTAGTTAAAGAAAAGTTGTTCACAGTAGCAGATCATGAAAGGATTATGGGTCACAGATTTAAGATTTTGGGTAAGATATACAGGAGGGATGTGAGAAAGAAATGTTTACACAGTGAGTGGTAATGACCTGGAACTCAATGCTTACGCTCAGAAGCCGATAGAATCCAGTTCCTGAATTTCTATCCTGGACTGACAGTGACAGGTTTGGGAAATGGTTTGTACAGAGCATTTAAAAAGGAGGATCCAGGTCCTGATGAATTGAGTGACTCTGTCAGATCTCAACCGTCTGTAAATGTTCCCCTTCTAACCCCCTGTAAAAGGAGTTTCCAAAATCCATCCCTGTCAGTCCAGGATAGAATTTCACAATATTCTTTCCTCCAGCTACCTGGACCAGGATGCCCGCGCATGCGCCCTGCTGCACATTGCCCCCTATTAAGATGGCGGCCGTTACCCCGGGCCTGGCGAAGGGAGAAATCCAGGCTTTCTCGGCCCGTTCTCGGCAAACACAAGACTTGTACCTTGTTATTTGGGGTTTGCGGCCTTCACTGTGTCTTTATGAAGCCTCCCTGCCCACTCGGCTGGCTCTATTCCTCCTCACACACCCACTAACTCTGTTAGTTTGTTCCACTCGCCATTCACTCACCCGCTCTGAGCAGCTTCAGTCACAGACCAGCACTGCGCATGCTCCAAACACACATCGTAATACGCATGTGTAGGGAGGATAGGGCACATTCTGGCCCCTATTGAATGCTGGGTAACGAGGCTGCCATTGAGAGTTCGTTTTTTTGAATAGAAAGTTCTGTTTTGTGATCCGATGACGAACGAAGCCCAAGACCAATACACAAAATTATTCAGTCAATTGGTATGACAAACAAAGTGCATGGTTCCTCTGCCATAATACTGTCCCGGGTGTAAATAACTGCAGTAAAACCCCTGACATTTAGATGTAAACTCACTGGAGTCTCAGTAGGCGGTGTGAACAATTATTTTTTCTTCCCATACACAGAACATTTAAACTCTGTCTTGTCAGTAAGAACGTCACAATTCAGCCGGTGAACAATCCTTTCACAATGTCATTTTACCCCTAAGTTGCAGGACCATTGTGCATGAATTTGGAGACGGAAGAGTGGTCGGAGATTGGATAAGAATTGCAAGGATGTCGGCGTCAAGGATGTACTCGTGGGAGGGAGAGAAGCAGGAGAGGCAGCTGAACTCAATTGTCTCAAGATTGTCTCAATCTTAGTGACAAAGAAGCTCCATGAGCTCCTCACACTTGTTGGAGGTGTGCATGCAGGAGACAGGGGAGAGGGAGAGTCCGAAACAAGGACTAACTTGTGTTAGAGATGTTTTTAAAAATTCAACATCCTCTGTGTTTGACAGAAGGTTGATTTATTTGACCTTTATCCAGAATATTAAACTTATAACTGGGCCGGAGTTTATTAACAAAAACAGAATTACCTGGAAAAACTCAGCAGGTCTGGCAGCATCGGCGGAGAAGAAATCAGTTAACGTTTCGAGCTTTCATGGCCCTTCGGCAGAACTGAAGTTCTTCAGTTCTGCCGAAGGGCCATGAAGGCTCGAAACGTTAACTGATTTCTTCTCCGCCGATGCTGCCAGACCTGCTGAGTTTTTCCAGGTAATTCTGTTTTTGTTTTGGATTTCCAGCATCTGCAGTAGCTTTTAGCTTTTTGTTTTTATCGGAGTTTATTAACATCAGCTGAAACAGACCCCAATGGGTATAGTTCATTCTTGTACGTTAATAACAGCAAAATCCAATCACTGTAGTTCATTGTGAACTCGTTGGTGTCTCGGCAGGTGGGATGACTGAATGCATATCTTCCCACACTTGGTGCAGGTGTACAGCCTCTCCCCAGTGTGAGAGCACTTGTGTAGAGAGAGGTGGGATGATTGCCTGAACCCAGTCCCATAAAGAAGGCATCTGAACGGTGTCTCATCAGTATGAATACTTTGCTGGTGGATCAGTTCCTGAGAATTTGTAAAACACTTCCCACAGTCTTGAAATTTGAAAGCTCTCTTTGATGTGCAATCAGGTTGGATAAATTAATGAATCTCTTTCCACACAGCACAGATGAATGGCCTCTCCCCAGTGTGAACTCGCTGGTGTGTCTGCAGGTGGGATAACGGAGTGAATCCCTTCTGACACTTTAAGCCGGTCAATGGTCTCTCCCCAGTGTGAACTCGCTGGTGTGTCTGCAGGTGGGATAACGGAGTGAATCCCTTCTGACACTTTAAGCCGGTCAATGGTCTCTCCCCAGTGTGAACGCTCCGATGAGTTTCCAATTTCGATGGGTAAATGAATCCCTTCCCAGTGTCGACATTTGCACAACTGCTTTCAGTTGTGACTGCATTTATGTTTTGACCAGGCCAAATGATCGGCTGAAACCTCATCCACATGCAGAACACTGTGAATGGTGCGTTCTTTTCCCATTTTCAAAATCCCACAATTCTCTGCAGCCAAGAAACCGCTCTGTCCAATAGAGACACCCTCTGAAGAAGGGTCATACAGACTCAAAACGGCTTTCAGGTGTCGCAAGGGCCAGGGACATAAAAGTTCATTCACAAATGTTACAGGAACGGATATGTTATAATCGCCAGGAAAGGCTGAACAGCCTGAAGCTCTTTTCTCTGGAAAAGAGAAGGCTGAGAGATGACCTGATAGAAATGGGATAAAGAATGGAGTTGATTGCTCAGGAATGAAAACAATGGCTTCAATCTTCCCAAAATATAATTGGAGAAAATTTCTGCACATCCACAAGCAGTCTGATAATTTAACAAAAGTGGAGAAGTGGAGAGAGGTGGTGGTGAGGTAGAGCTGGGCACTGTCAGTGTCCATGTGATAACTGACACTGTGTTTTCAGATGATGTCGCTGTGGGGAGAATGTTGCTGAGAAATAAATGGAGGCCGAGGCTGGATCCTCTGGGGACACCAGAGGTAACTGTGGGAGTGGGAAGGGAAGACATTCCAAGTGATTCTCTGACTATGATTAGATAGAGAAGAATGGAACCAGGAGAGAGCAGCCCCACCCAGCTGGACGACAGTGGAGAGGTGTTGGAGCAGAATGGTGTGGTCAACCTTGTCAAAGCAGGTCGAGAAGGGATAGTTTCCCTTTGCCACTGTCACATAGGATGTCATTGGTGGCTTTGATCTGAGCTGTTTCAGTACAGTGGCAGGGGCAGAAACCTGATTGGATGGATTCAAGGGAAAGATGGAGACGGATTTGGGAGGTGTGAACACTTTTCAGGAGTTCAGACGGGAACTGGGGGTTGAAGATGGGTCAATACTTTGCAAGGACAGTAGAGTTTAGTAATTGTTTTTTGAGGAAAGGGTGATGATTTGAAGGAGAGAGGGATCGTACCAGAAGAGAGAGAACTGTGAACAATATCAGTGAGCATGGGGAAGTTGGGGGATCAGCAGTTTAGTAGGAATAGGGTCGATGGAGCAGGAGGTGGGTCTCATGGACAAGATGAGCACTGAGAGGGCAGGAAGGGGGATGGGAGAGAAGCTAATGAAAGATGTGGGTTCACAGCTTGGACAAGGTGGAACATTCAAGAGACAGATTGTCCCGTTGGGCTAGTGGAAGGGAGGGAAGCAGCAGAGGCAGCTGATCGGATTGTCTCAATCTTAGTGACAAAGAAGCTACATGAGCTCCTTACACTTGTTGTTAGAGGTGAGGATGGAGGAGAGAGGGGAGAGGGAGAGACCTTCTAGAGAAACTAACTTGTGTTAACTCAATATGCTACATTTAACACAAATATATTTTATTTGTCCTTATCCAGAATATTAGCCCCAATAACTGGGCTAGAGTTTATTAACATCAGCAGAAACAGACTCCACTGAACAAGGTTCAGTCCTGGATGTGATTAACAGCAATGTCCTGTTCGTTATTTGTGAACTCGCTGGTGTCTCATCAGTTGGGATGACGAGGTGATACCCTTCCCACACTTGGAGAGCTGAACGGCCTCACCTCAGTGTGAATTCGCTGATGCTTCAGCAGGTCAGAGGACACAGCGAATCCCTTCCCACATACAGGGCAGATGAACGGCCTCTCTCCAGTATGAATTCGCTGATGTCTCAGCAAGTGGGATGACTGTGTGAAGCTCTTTCCACATTGGGAGCAGGTGAACTGTCTCTCCCCAGTGTGAATTCGCTGGTGTCTCAACAGATCGGATAAATTAACGAATCCCTTCCCACACTCGGAGCAGGTAAATGGTCTCTCCCCAGTGTGAACTCGCAGTTGTGTCAGCAGGTTGGATAACTGAGTGAATCGCTTCCCACACTCGGAGCAGGTGAACGGCCTCTCCCCAGAGTGAACTCTCTGGTGTATCAGCAGGTTTGATGACCGAGTGAATCTCTTCCCACACTCGGAGCAGGTGAACGGTCTCTCCCCAGAATGAACTCTCTGGTGTGTCAGCAGGTGGGATGAATGACTGAATCCCTTCCCACACTCGGAGCAGGTAAATGGCCTCTCACCAGTGTGAACTCGCTGGTGTGTCAGCAGGTTGGATAACTGAGTGAATGCCTTCCCACACTCGGAACAGGTGAATGGCCTCTCACCAGTGTGAACTCTCTGGTGTGTCAGCAGGTTGGATAACTGAGTGAATGCCTTCCCACACTCGGAGCAGGTAAATGGCCTCTCCCCAGTGTGAACTCTCTGGTGTGTCAGCAGGTAGGATAACTGAATGAATCCCTTCCCACACTCGGAGCAGGTAAATGGTCTCCCCCCAGAGTGAATTCGCTGGTGCCTCAGCAGGTTGGATGCCCGAGTGAATCCCTTTCCACACTCGGAGCAGGTGAACAGCCTCTCTTCAGTGTGAATGAGCTGGTGTCTCAGGAGGGTGGATGAATCAACAAATCCTTTCTCACATACAGAACAAGTGAAAGGCCTCTCCCCAGTGTGTGTGCGCTGGTGAGTATCCAGCCTGGATGGATAATTGAATCCTTTCCCACAGTCCCCACATTTCCATCGTTTCTCTCCAGTGTGACTGTGCTTGTGTTTCGACAGGTCAGATAATCGGCTGAAACCTCGTTCACACACAGAACACGTGTACGGTTTCTCCCCACGGTGAAAAGCACTTTTATGTTTCATGCTTAAAATGCGATGAAATTCAGGTTTTGACTAATTGTGCGACACCGTCAGATTCTGATGAAATGGTGGGTTTCCCAATTGAAAATCCTGGGGAAATAGTTTAAACAGATAAAAGTGAATGAGAGAGAAACCACAATATCACAAAAACAAGTTGTGAAATTGAAGTGAATGAACCTGGGAATTTGTGGGGCCAATACCAGGAAAAAGTGACATGAAAACAGCTGGATTGTAATATAAACTCAACTGGTTCACTAATGTCTCTCAGGGAAGGGAACCTGCCAACTGGTCAGGGACTATACAAAACACCAGCATCTACTGGGGGAAATAGAGAGGGAGATGGGAGAGGCAGGGGTGAAGGATAGGGGTTTTATGCATCTACAATTCTACCAACATCTCCCAAACCCTAACCCTCCATCCCCTAGAAGGACCAGGGTAGATGTATGTGAACACCATCACCTCCAAGTTCCCCTCCAAGTCACACACCATCCTGACTTGTTTAACATCCAGTGTTGGATGAACAGAAATTTCCTCCATTTACATATTGGGAAGATTGAAGCCATTGTCTTCAATCCCTGCTACAAACTCCACTCCCTAACCATCAATGCCATCCATCTCTCTGACAACTTTGAGGCTGAGCCAGACTTTTCACAATCTTAGTGTCATATTTCACCCTCAGCTGAGCTTCTGACTACATATCACTAAGACCGCCTATTTCCACCTCAGTAACTTTGCCTGCCAATAAAATAATAGCAAAATACTGCAGCTGCTGGAAATCTGAAATAAAAAGAGAAAATGCTGGAAATACTCAGCAGGTCAGGAAGTATCTGTGGAGAGAGAAACAGAGTTAACATTTCAGGGGTGCAGAATGAACGACGGAATAAAAATGATGCCGAATCTGATGATCAATATAAGCTCAGGGGTAGAAGAGAGATGGACTATATCGCAGGAAAAACAACTCCTGACTATGAAAGACATGGTGGGAAGCTATAGCTGGTAAGCCAGCAGCACATGGTCAGGGCAGCAGTTGGCAGAAGTAACCGTAAAATGCTAAACAGAGCTAAAATACACCCGCTATTAGAGACAGAGGAAGTTAGACAACAGCAGAGAGGTGATCAGGGAGGGCAGAGGTGAAACAGAGCAATGGATGGACACAGAATCAGATCCACAGTAAAGGAGTCACACCAGCCGCAGAGCTGTCGGACCTCACACAGATAACAGAGGACTAAAAGCTCCAAATTGTAGATCAATTGTCAAAACTACTCACCTGTGAAACAATTTAACTCTTTTCAGCTTTGGAAACTCCTGCCGGAGACTGTAGCTGGAAAGATATCAGAAGCACTGAAGTCAGAGCAAAATCTCCCAGTTGAGGAAATACCCTGGGAGCGGGGTGATGTCACCACGCAATTATCGGTGTGTGATGATGTCACAGTGTAATTATCGATGTGTGCTGATGTCAGTGTAATTGTCGATGTGTGCTGATGTCACAGTGTAATTGTCGATGTGTGCTGATGTCACAGTGTAATTGTCAATGTGTGATGACATCACAGACATGGACACAGAACATCTGGGTTTGTGTAAACCACTGATCACCACACATTATGAAGGATGTGAGGGTCCTTAAGAGGGTGCGCAGGAGACTTACCAGAGTGGTTCAACGGGTGAAGGATTTTAGATTAGTTTGGAAAAACTGGTGTTGTTCTCCTTGGAGCAAAGTAGATTGAGGGGAAATTTGATAGAGGTATACAAGTTTATGATTGGTTTACATGAGGTAGTTAAAGAAAAGCTGTTCACATTATCTGATCATAAAAGGGTTATGGGACACAGATTTAAGTTATGAAGCAAGATTTACAGGAGGGGTGTGAGCAAAAATTTTACACAATGAGTGACAATGACCTGAAACTCATTACTTACTCTCAAAGGCTGATGAATCGAGTGAGCCTGTCAGATCTTGATCTGATGTTTGGTTTGAGTTTCCCGTCTGCAAATCATTCCCATGTGATATCCTATGAAAAGATTACAAAACAATCAATCACTGTCAGTCCAGGACAGAAATTGAGAAATATTTCTCTTGATTTGAGTTTGCTGTGTGTAAATCCTCTCCTTCTAACCCCCTGTAAAAGGAGTTTCCAAAATCCATCCCTGTGAGTCCAGGATAGAAATTCACAGCATTCGCTCCTCCTGCTACCTGGACCAGGATGACCGCGCATGCGCCCTGATGCACAGCCGCGCCCCCGGGCCGAGCAGAGGGAGAGACCCAGTCATTTCCGGTCTGTTCGCTGCAAACGCGGGGCCTGTAGTTTCTTATTAAGGCTCTGCGGGCTGCACAAAGTGTTTATAAAACCTCCCTGCCGACTCCGCTGGCTCGATTCCTCCCCCAAACCCACTAACTCTGTTATTCTGCTCCAATCGCCATTTTCTTAACCTCCGTCTGCAGCTCCAGTCAAGGACAGCACTGCGCATGCTCGGCTAAGAGCCCGCAATGCGCAGGTGCGAATCAAACGACGCAATGCGCATGCGTAAGACCCTGGCGCTCTCGATAGGGCACATTCTGTCCCGCATTGAATGCTGGGTGGGAGACGTAATTGCATATCAAATAAATTTTTATGATCCGATGGTAATTGCAGCTTTATGGTCAAGGTTTAAATTATACAATCAATTGATACAATAAATTGCATCGGCCTCTACCATGCTTCTGTCCTCGGTGTAATTAACAACAAAACAAACCCCTACAGTTAGATGTGGATTCACTGGATTCTTCGCAGGTGAGGTGAAGAAGTGATTTCTCCTTCCATGCACCAAACATTTAAACTCCGTCTTGTCAGTAAGAATGCGCCTATTGCGGAGCAAATCCTTTGAACTTTTATAGCTGGATTGTTCACTGGTGGCCAAACTGAGTAAATGCCTTCACACGCATGAAATCTCTGAATTTTCTCCATCAGATGTGACTGCTGCTGTGTCAACTAATCAGATGATCGAGTAAACCTTTTTCCATAATGAGCTGCTGAATGATGTTTTCACAGTGTGACTTTACCTAGGCGTGTCCAGCACAGACTTGGATCTCTAATCCTTCTGGCAATGGGCTCTACATTCTCTTCTGAAGGAAAAAGGAAAGCGATGCTGTAAATCTGAAATAAAAACAGAACATTTTCGAATTCTAAACAGGTCTGGTAACGTCTGTGGAGAGACATAGTTTTCATTTCAGGTCTGTGACTTGTCAGCGGAACTGTACAGAATCAGTGCACAGATCTGAAAGTATAATTCTGGTTCTCAATCCACAAAAATTCCCAGATTACCTGAGTATTTCCATCATTTTCTGCTTTTATCTCTGGTTAAAGACGTTGCTTCTGAATTGGACATTGGATTTCCTGGTGACCAACTTTTATTTATCCTTGTCTATCCGCAAGTAGAAGCATCTACCAAACCCTATTGGAATATTAAAGGCTTCGATCAGGTCATCCCTCACCCTGTTTTCTAGAGAAAACCTGTTTAATCAATTCAATCGTTGTTGAATGTTAAAACTTTTCAGTTCTAACATCACTCCAGTAAATCTTTATTGTACCTTCTCCAGTGCTTCTAGATTCATCTTATAATATGGAGACGGAGCTAATCTGAGTATCAAACTAATAATTGCCTCCAAATGTCTGTAAATTGGAAGGATCAGCATTGCAGTGGGAGAGAGGAACATGGTTCCAAGCTGTTATTCACCAACCTCTATTTCGGCCATTTTCCCATCAGCAGAACTTAAAATGAAATGAACACATCCAATAAAAAGATTTAGAAAGTTGGTGTTAGTTTTGTTTGTGACACATTCCCTCGGGTATTCAGTAAATGCTGCTCGGAGGTTAGGGACCAGGATATAATCTACCTGCGTTTCCTTGTGCCTGTGTTCGGTGAATTGGGAAGTTTGGCCCGGGTTGGAGTGTCTTGTGTCCCAGGGATGGGCAGTAACCCGCTGACTGAAGCCGCAGTCGCTGCTTTCTGCTGGCAGCGGGTGATTGGAGAGTGCGGGGCCGGAATATTGCTGCTTTTCTGCTTTTCTCTGTCTCACTCACTGTGGAGCTAAGGAAGAGAGAATAATTGATGGGTTTGTTTGAATCCAATAATTCTATAGATTTCGAATGGGCTCTATGTCGGCCTAAATGTATTTTTCATTATATTGCAGATTAATATTCGTGAACATTGACCAGGACACATGGCTGTGAGATCAAGCACCTCCTCATTTTTCTCAGTCGAAATATACAATCTAATATCTTTTGCTGTACAACCTGTTACAGAGATTGTTATAGAAAAGAGGGAAAGGTTTGCCACAGCTATACAAAGCCCTGGTTAGATCACACCTGGAGGACTGTGAATAGATCTGGGAGCGGCCCCTTTTAAGGATCAATATTTACCTTGAAAGGTTCAGAGGAGCCGCATTGATGAGGTTGGTGGGTTTTGGAAATTGGAAGTTGTACATCCGCAGCTTGTGGCACTATTTCACCTCACTGTTCACTTCATGTTCATGTCTAACACACTCGATGCTGTTATTGGCTGAACGAGTCTTCTGTATTTTGACTAAACATGCGATTATTTTGTAGGAAGAACGATGAGAGACAATGTAAATTGCAGGGTTCTGGAGAAAAGGTCGGTAATGGCAATGATAGGGCGGGCAGAAGGCCCACTTTTTCTGCTGTAACCATTCTATGATTTTAAACAAATAATATTAGCATGTTAGCAAGTTCTGTAGTTGTGGCCCAGTGTTTCAGGTGAATGGGTTTAAAATCCATTGGGGCCTCCTGACGTTGGTTTGAATCTTGCTGACTGTGCTTCTCGTTATTTCTGCTTGACTGTAGAATTAATTCTCATTCAAATAGAAGAAAAACCATCCAAACAAATCCATTTCTGTGTCAATCTTCTGCAAGTCTCCAGTCGGATATGAAACAAAAACTGAGCCAAGTTGGTGACATCTTGTTTTCTGGGCGTTTGTTTCTCCTTAGGCCTCTGTCACACTCGGTGTATCCGTCTGTGTGTGTTCCTCTGTATGTGCCAATGTGCTTCAGTTCCCCGAGGGGTTGAATACATTTTACCAGCACAAACTTCATTTACTTTAGTTGTGGAACTTCATTTTAAAATATTACAAGGAAAAACTCTCAGGGTAAAAGATGCAAGAGGAGTTTGTCTATTTCTCTGTATGTTAAACTGCAACAGCAATTTATATTTATAAAGCGCCTTTAACCTAATGAAACGACACAAGGTGTTCCCCAGGATCATTATATAACAAAGTGTGACACCGAGTCACATATTCGGTCAGGTGACTAACAGCTCTGTCAAAGATGAAGAACTGTATTAATGGAGGAAACTATCGATTTCATGTTCCAGATAACAGCAATGGTTCTTCTCGTTGGCTCATTGTGTTCAACCTGAACAGACCATTTGGTCAGAGAAATTTATCTCTGGTGAAAGGAATCGGGAATGAAAAAATGCCAAAATCAGCCTTCATGAGCCAAATTTCCAATCCTGTTAACAGTTTCCCTGATGGCCGACTGGTTAGGGTTCAACACTTTCACTGCTGTACCTCCGGTTCGATTCCCTGTCAGGAAATTGGGATTTACTGCCCTTGGGCGAACTTTTAAAACCAATGTTATTGTCTTCCTGGCTGAAAGCAACACAGAACATCTCTGTCAGAGTCAGGGGAGTGAGAGTTAAAGTTTCACATCAGGGCTGGAAATGTCACACGTGCAACAAGTCAAGAACAGATCCAGAGGGCGTGAAAATGAAAGAGAAGGGCTGTGATGGGTTACAAAGCACTGACTATAGAGCTGGTGGTGCACAGCCGAATATTATTCCTGTATTACCCATGTTACTTGCAGCTCTAATTTCCTGATTTATTACAGTGCCCAACATTACCACTGCAGTTTGTTGACCAACTCGCACCAATGTTTGTTGCCTCTTGCCCGTTTCTTAGCTCCCCCAAAATTGATTCGACATCTTGATCCTTCAATCTAAGACCCTCTCTCATGAATGTACCGATCTTGTCGTTATTAAGAGCGCGACCCCGCCTCCTTTCTCTTTTTGTCTATCCTTCCTAAATTACGAATACCCTTGAATATTCAGATCAATCACACTGCTCTTTGAAAGCAGCACACAGGGCCAAATGGCCTCTTTATTTGCTGTAACTTTCTGTCATTTTGTGTTTCCTAACACCCCGGTTGCATCTCTCTAAGTTATTCTGGCATTTCATAACTTAATCTCGCGAGATGTATATCTTGCCCTTCTGTCCAACACTTTGAATCTCAGACACTAAACGGATTAGGAACTGAATTTGAAACCAGGCTAGTACAACTGCAGAAATGATCGGAACCATTCACTTGAGTTTCAAACACGCAGTGTTTGCACATGAGCATGTACCTTCTTGTATATCTACTGAACAAAATAAGCTCATTCCGATTCTTCACATTGAAAATCAGTTCAAAATAATTTCAAAGTTTAACAACATACACAAGACTGTGGATAATTGATACTGTGCACATTCCTATAATCAGTGTCTGGGACAATCAGGTCCTGTGAACTCTTCTCGTGTCTTACATTCCCATTCCCTGCTTTCCAGGGAAAGATTGGGTTCATAAACTGGATGGGTGTGTAGTCCCTGGCTAGGTCAGTCCTCTTCCAGAGAGTATATAAGAGTTATTGCTGGGACAGCAGATTTTCGTCCCTACTGCCATTAGTGATGATCACAAGATTTTTTACTGAAAACAAATTTCACCATTTGCGATGGTAAGATTTGATCCCCAGAATCCCAAACCAATGAAAGTACCACTGTGCCACAGCCTCCTACCAAGGTAAACGTGTTTAGAATTTGATGTGTGTCAGTTACTTTCTGTGATGAATTTCTGCCGTGTGTTCCCTTGTCAGTTTCACAGGAGCCGCAGTGATGAGGTTGGTGGGTTTTGGAAATTGAAAGTTCTACATGAGCAGCTTCAACAGCGAGTCGAACAAGTGCCAGCTCAAATCGAATTGTACGGTTTGTGTGCGGTGTTTCATTTTAACAGGAAGGACGAGGAGAGACAGATTCAAAATAAATTGCTTTGAGGAAAAAGACGAGGGTTATGGAATGAGTTAAACTGCTCTTCCAGAGAGCCGGCACGGACAAGAATGTTCCCCTTCTCTGCTGTAGCCACCCATGATTTCATACTAACAACATCACCCTGTGCATTGAGTCAGTCGTGGTGACTGAGTGGTGAAGGCGATAGAGTCCAAATCCATTGGGGTTTCCCGCTTCTCATAATTCCTGGTTTTAACTCTGTGTTTACAGAGTTAATTATCGGTTACATTGAATCAAGTCCATCCAAACACTCGGGCGTTTTCCTATTTCCGTTCATTCACGAAAATATTCACGAAACTTCTAGTCGGAAATGGAACAAAAACGGAGCCAGGTTGGTGTCATGCTTGCTTTCTGGGTGTTTGTCTCTCCTTAGAAACAAACCCTTGTCCTCTGTCACTCTCGGTGTCGATGTCTGTGTGTGTTCCTCTGTGTGTGTCAATGTGGTTCAGTTCATCATTTTTACCATCCAAACATTGTTTACGATAGTTTTGTGGCTTCATATTAAGATGGTCCAGAGAAAACAAAAGTGCTGTTTTAAAAGATGCAAGAGGACATTTATTTTTGTTTCTTTTTGGGTGGAGACTGTTCAGCTACTAAATGCCCGGATGTTCCAAAGCGGATAATGATTGAAGTTTTCACTTGATGTTATGAAGTAGTTGAGAATGCCCGAGGGGCTGAATGGCCTATTTCTGATCATATTTTTCCCACACTCTAATTCAGAGCCGATGCCAGTCGAGGCAATGGTTGTTTCTGCTCTAAATGTGGTACTGAGTCACCGAGTGGGCTAAGATGCTGGCCGAGGCTTTCCTGCTTTGGGCTCCAGTCCCGCGGCTGCTAAACTTTCCGGCGGTTTGTTGTTTGAGACGCTTCCAAAAAAACCTCCGTGCGGCCAGGGGACGGCTGACCTGTGCAGTGTTGCATTTTGGTTGGGAGAATGGGGAGAGATGGTTGGGCCAATGGCACAGACTGAAAATCTTTTTTCTCTGTTACTCCCTGTCTCCATTCTATTATTTTATACAAACAATAGCGAACTTTCACTAAGTATTGTGGCGAATTGGTTAAACCGACGGACTGGGAATCGGCTGGAGTTTTCTCACGCAGCTTCTTATTATTCCTGATTTTAACTGACGGTCTGTGGAATTAATTATCGGTTAAATTGAATAAAAAACAGCCAGATAGCCCGTGTTTCTTATTTCTGTTCATCTGCAAACATTCACTAAATTCGCAGTGTGAAATAGAAGAGTAATTGACCATTCCTGATCAACCAATCACAACTGCTCTTTGACAGCAGCACGCCAGGCCAAATGGCCTCTTTCTTTGCTGTAACTTTATATAACTTTATTTTTCCCAACACCACGGATGCACTTTCCCAGTCATTCTGCCATTTTATAACCCATTCTATCGAAATGTACTTTATTACCTTGTGTCCTGTCCTTCTGAAGTCAAGACCCGGAGTGAATTCAGTGAGAAGATTTCTTGTCATTTCCAGCAGGAGATTTGGAACCAGACCAGTTGAATGACAGTTTAAATGGTGCCGACCCTTCACTGCAGCGCATTGTGTTTTTGAGTGGAGATGATTTCTGTTTGTTACGAAGTGCAGGATCATCTGATTAACTGACGGAGCAGGTTTGAGGTTCCAAATGATCTATTCCTACTCTGAAACAAAACCAAAACATGCTGGAAAAACTCGGGAGGTCTGACAGCATCTGTTGGGAGAAAGACGGAGTTAACGTTTCGAGTCTGTATGACTTTTCATCAGAACTAAAGGGAAGTAGGACTTCATATTTCTACTTCCCTTTAGCTCCGAAGAAGTCATACGGACTCTAAGCGTTAATTCTGCCTTTCTCTTCCCAGATACTGTCAGACCTGCTGAGTTTTTCCAGCATTTTTTGCTTTTGTTTAAGATTTCCAGCATCCGCAGTATTTTGCCTATTCCTAATCTATAGCTTTTGTTCTATTTCAGTGCCGAAACTTGTGAAGGAAACGTTTCATAAATTTCGCCCAGCGTGGCTGAGCGAGCTAAGCCGTTGGCTTAAAGTATGTACGAAGTCGTGAGTTCGCGTCCCACCGCTGCTCAACATTTAACAGCCCCATTAGCACAAGCAGATGCCACCTCATATTGACAGGGAGAACTAGGAGAGTTGCTGTGGGGAAAAGGTGGGGTGTGGAATTACAGTAGTTGAGTTGCTCTTCCAGAGAGACAACATGCTGAATGACCGTCTGATGTAACCGTCTGTGATTTTATACAAACAGCAGTGACGTCATTATCGGCCCTGTGTTCACGGTGGAGTGGATAAGGGGATGGAGTTGGAATCCTGTGGGGTCTCCTCACAGAGGTACAAATCCTACCGTCTCCAGTTCTCATCATTCCTGATTTTAATCAGGTGCCCATGGAATTAATTATTGGATAAACGGAATCAATACCACGCAAACACTCCCGTGGTTTCTTCTTTCTCTTAGTCTGTGTGAGTGTTAATGTGGTTCAGTTCCCCAAAGGAATGGACACATTTTTAACAGAACAAACTTTATTCACATTAGTTGTGCAACTTCAGATCAAAAAAATATCGGGGTGAAAGTTGGAAGAGGAGCTTGTCTCCTTCTCTATATGCCCATTACAACAACAGCTTACCTTTAGATAGCGCCTTTAACGTAATTAAACCTCCAAAGATGGTTGACAGGATCTTTATGTAACAGAGTCTGACACTGACACACATATTGAGATGTTGGGCCAGGTAAACAAAAGCTTGGTCAAAGAGATAGGTTTTATGGAGCGTCTTAAAGGAGGAAAGAGTGGTCGAGGTGGAGAGAGGGAATTCCAGAGTTTGGGGCCTCGGTAACTGAAACCTCGGTCACCAATGGTGGAGCGATTTTGATTGGGAACGTACAACAGGCCAGGATTAGAGGGGCACAGATATCTCAGAGACGTGTGGGTTTCGAGGAGATCTCAGAGATAGGGAGGGGCGAGAACAACGGGAGATTTGAACACAAGGATAAGAAAGTTTGAAGTAAATGCATTCTTTGACCGGGAACCAATGTAGGTCAACGAGTAGAGGGTGATGGGGAATGGGACTTGCTGTGAGTGAAGACACGGACAGCAGTTTTGGATGACCTCAATTTACGGAGGGGAGAATGTCCACTTACATTCCAGAACTGACATTCTGCTGGATCAGCACTGCCCTGTTTCCAAGACCAATATTGATCCTTTATAAGGTGCCGTTCCCAGAACTATACACAGTCCTCCAGGTGAGATCTAACCAGGGCTTTGTTTAGCTGTAGCAAACCTTTCCCTCTTTTCTATAAACAGCCTCTGTAACAGGCTGTACAATAAGGGGAATTACATTGTATATATCGACTGAGATGCTTGGTCAGAATAAACTTCATTTAAATATTCAATAGTAAATCAATTGCATAAATAAACATTCCTCTTCATTTAGAAGACAACATATGAATCCCCAGTCCAACTCTACGTGGGAAACTTTGTTAATTTTCACACACTGAGCATGGACACTGCAGAAGCTCCTGCACCTCTTTCAATATTGTTTTTCTTAACTCAGAGTTTTCAAAAAGGAATTCATAATTATTTGAAATGGAAAAAAAACCTGCAGGATTATGAAGGAAGAGAATGATATTGGAACTAAGTGGTTAGCTCTTTGAAGAAAGCACAAACCCGATGGGTCGAATGGCCTCCTAATGGGCGGTGTCAGTTTACAATTAGATCAATTTCTCTGCAGCATTCCAAAATGTCCCATCCCAATCTTATTCCAGTAGAACAGGATCTTGCAGTGCAGCAGGTCTACACAGTTTGAAATTCTATACAAGTCCCTTTGGCATTTTCTCACGAATTGTTTCTGTGGTGCATCGCCAGTGATGCCAACGTCCCATAAATGAATAAAAATACAAATAGTGGTTATCACATTCACTTCACATACGCAAGGTCACTGGTTCAAAAGCTGGCAGAGACATTATCAAAACTGAATTATCTAATTGCGAGAAGTTGCACAATTCCCATTTGTTGCTAAACAATAACTGAATATATTATCTCACAGCCATGTGTCATTGGCACTTCTCCAGGCTTTGAATGATTTTCTCCAAAAGGCACGGTTATGAGAAAGAGACAAAAATGAGACGAATTACAGTGAGATAGTTCGCACATGTGTGAAGTGTTGAATGACCTGCTGATGTGCTGTGACATTTTATGATTCTAATTTCAGATCAATTTCTCTGCCGCATGGCTATGTTTTTCAGCCAAACTGGACTTCCACAAACCAGGGTTCGGGCGTGCAGTAAGACTGCAGGGTTTGATATACTAAGTCACTCTCTGTGGTTCTGTCCATTGTTTCTGTAGTGTAGTGGTTATCAAGTACATGCAAAAAGTCCCCTGTCTGGAAATGGGTAGAAACATTATCGAGATTTACACATCAAAGTGTGAGGGAAAGTTCCATAATTCATGTTTGTTGCTGAATATTAACTGAATATAGTTCCTTGCCACCACATTAAATTTGCCCTTCGCCAACTTCAAAAAGCATTCTCAAATTCAGGAGGGATGAAACTGACTAGGCACAAAAAAAATACCAGTTTCTTTAGTCAACAACAGGAATTAATGAGTTTACAAATGCAAATTCACAGTTACTTACTGACTGAAAGATGACTACTTGTGTTAAACAAAGACTAGCATTACCCTAAAGGCAGGCGCAACTGATACTGTGATTGAACACAAGGGAATGGGAGAGATCGTACAAAATCAATTTTCATCGCTCCTTATCATGGATCTTCATTCTTTCATGAGCATCGCTGGCCAGCATTTGTTGCCCATCCCGAATTGCCCTTCAGCTCTGTAACTTGTTAAACCATTTCGGAGGGCCGTTAAGAATCAACCACATCACTGTGGGTCTGGAGTCACATGCAACTCAGACCAGGTAAGGACGACTGATTGAATTCCCGAAAGGACTGGTGAATCACATGGGTTTGTACAGCAATCAGTGCTAGTTTCATGGTCATCATGACTGAGAAAATACTGAGGACATGTCCGATCAGAATAAACATCTTTTGTAAATTCAATATGAAATTAATTGCACAAACAACTAATGTTTATATCAAAAACTTCAGAAGGAACCAAAGTCCAACTCTTCATTTCATTGGGGAAGGGAAATGTTCATTAAGGCAAACTGCATGGATTCTGCAGAAACTCCTTCTTCAAAAGGGAATTTGGACATGGTTGAAAGGGAGAAATTTCTGATTCATGGAAAGGGAGAAGGAAACTGGGACTAATAGGCAAGATCTTTTTAAAAGGCTGGTTATAAATAGAATGGGTGGAAGGTCCTCTTACTGCGCTGTGCCATTTGATGATGACATTGTTGATCAGTCTGTCTCCAGCATTCCTAATGAGAACAGCCGAATTCCATTTCTTCAAAACAAAGACCCAAAGTGCTGCTGCATGACGTCACCGATTAACATTCCAGACAGCTCCATTGGGATCCAGGCAGGGAAATGTTCCTGTAGCGTTGTGGTTACCCCGCTCATTTCACATGTGCAAGTTACTCCATTCGATGCTCGGGAAAACATTATCACCCAGCTGTGTGGAAAAGTTGTATCGCTCCCATTCCTGTTTGTTGTTGAATGTGAGCTGAATGCTGGATCTTGCAGCCACATTAGATTCGCTCTTCACCATTTCTGAAGATAACATTCAGCAAAATAAGAAGACGTTTCCACTGGCAGCGGGTGATTGGAGAGTGCGGGGCTGGAATATTGCTACTTGTTCCTGTCTCACTCACCATGGAGCTGAGGAAGAGCGATTAATTGATGGGCTTATTTCAATCCAATAGCCTCACAGATCTCTATTAATTTGGATGGGGGTTCACGATTGTTCATATTCTTTGTTATATCTGAAATGAATATCCATATACAGAGCTTGGTGTGGGAACTCAGTGGGTGAGAGCCGTGTTTTCAACGTGGGGGGTGGGATGGATTTTCTTGTAGTTTCAGGGCCCCGAAACAAATCAGAGCGTTAATGAGTAATGATGGGGAGAAAAAAGTGCCAGCTTCGTCCCTGGGTGGTCTCGAACCACCAACCTTTCGGTTAACAGCCGAACGCGCTGACCAATTGCGCCACAGAGACTTGATAGAAGAGCTTGCACTCTGTAAGATATCCTAAACCAATGGCTCAGTGAGAGAAAGCTTCAGATTGCCGTGACTGCAATGACAATTATTCCCTATCAGTTTTACTCTTCCCAAATAAAGGTTGGGACATTCATTGTGGGCACATGGAAAAAGTCTGATCCCACCCATTGCAGACACATCCATGTCACCGGGAACCAGCTCTCCTACAACCGGTGCCGTCTCCCTTCGAGTCTTTCCGTGTTTTGTCTGTTACCAAGTATTCTGATAGTCCCGAAGCCGGTAATTCTAAAGGGGTTTCTCTGTTACACAGCGAGTGGTTAGGATCTGGAATGCACTACGTGAGAGTGTGGGTGGGAGGCAGATTCAAACGCGGATTTCAAAAGAGAATTGGACATAATGCAGGTCTCCAGGGACAAACGCGGGGGAGTGAGACCAGGTGAGTTAGTTTCCAGAAGAGAAAGAGATCTCCCTTTTCAGACGGAGTTAAGGAGATTTATTTCCTCTCATAGGGTCATTCGCCTGTGGAATTATTTTCATCAGAGGTTTGGTCATTGAATTTACACAAGCCAGAATTAGACAGATTTTTGATAGACAAGGGGGTCAAACGTTATGGGGAGCAGGCAGGAAGGCGGAGTTGAGACCACAACCAGATTTGTCGTGACCTCAATGAATGGTGAAGCAGGGTCAAGGGGCTGAATGTCCCATTCCTTCCCCTGAGTCTTTTGTTCCTCCGACCCAGGCTGAATGGCCTCCATCTGTGTGTAGTCTTAGCACTGATTCTCTGACACTATGAGGCGCTGGAGAGGCAAATGGCCAATTCCTGCTTCTATTTGTTATGTTCTATTTTGGAGCTGTTACCACCCAAGGCAATGGTTAGTTTACCTTTGATAGTGGGAGCGTGGCCGGCTGGGTTAAGGTGTTTTATTTGGCCTCTGTTCTCTTCGTGGGTTCGAATCGAAATTTCATTTGATTTGTTCTTTCAGTCACTTCACCTGAGCATCGGCTCGTGGCCGTGATGTACTAAGATCTTCATCTTGGCAGGAAGAACAAGGAGACGCAGTATGAATTGCAGGGTGACTAGGGATATGTGGGGCCGAACTCCCTCTTTCTCTGTTATAACCTTTCTGTGATTTCATATGAACAAGATTGAAATTGATGTGAGGTTTGTAATTGCGGATGAGTGGTTAAGACAATGGGTTTGAAATCTATTGGGCTCTCCCCGTGTAGGTTTGAATCCTCGCTGTCTGCTGCTCCTTATTTTAGATGAATCCAGAATTAAATTAATTGTTGGTGAAATGGAATAAAAACTTTCCAAAGACTCCCGTGTGTTTCTCCGGCTTCTGTTCCACATTTCTTCATTTCCGTTCATCGGCAAGCATTCACCAAATCTGCAGTCTGAAATGGAACAATAATTGGAGAAGCTGGTGACATCCTAACTTTCTGGGTGTTTGTGGATCCTGAGGCCTCTGTCACTCTCGGTGCATGTGTCTGTGTGTGTTCCTCTGTGTGTGTCAATGTGGTTCAGTTCCCTGTGGGGATGAACACTTTTTTACCATCACAAACTTCATTCACATTATTCGTGCAACTTCATGTTAGAATGTTATGGTCCCCCGTCTTTTCCCCGGAGACCTGAATTTTCTGTCCAATTCTCTTTTGAAATCCGCGATTGAATCTGTCTCCCTCACACTCTCAGGCCGTGCATTCCAGATCCTAACCACTCGCTCTGTAACACAGAAGCCCCTTCAGAATGGTACACTTTATGTGATGTTGCCTCTCTTCATTCTTCTGACCAACATGAATCACTTCACACTTCCCTACATTAAATTTCAGGTTCGCTTTAATAGTTTACACGAGGAATTCCTGTGCATTGTGTCAGTTCACACAGCGGGAAGAAAAAAGTTAGTTCCTGATCAGGAGTTGAACCTGGGCTGCGGCGGTGAAAGCACCAAATCCGAAGCACGAAGCTCTCCGACTTCCAGTGAAGCCGAGGCTGTTTTCACTCAGAGGCCAGCAACTGTGATATTAACAAAGTGGGATGGAGAGAGACTCAGTTTGAGCGGTGACACTGCTGGAGGGATGGGGAGTTGGGGATCACCCATCAAAGCTTTAAAAAAACAGCAGCGCCCAGAGTGGGTCTCGAACCCACGATGCTGAAATTAAGAGTCTCACGCTTTACCAGGTAAGCTAGCCGGGAATGCAGAGTCATTGTTCCCTATGCAAAAATTCAGGGAGATCAATGTTCCTTCCTCCCTGGAGCCTCAGCTTGTTCTGAATTTCAAAGTGTGGGAGATAATCGGCCTACAAAAGCCCCAAGGTTACAATGCATTCCTCTCAATCATCAATAACATTCACATCTTCCACTTCTTAGCTGCACCTCCTTCCAAACATAGCAAACTCTCTCTTGCATCTTTCATCCTGATATTTTTCTCTTTGACATTTTAATATGAAGCTGCACAATTAATGTGAATCAAGTTTATGAAGTGAATATGTGTCCATCCCCTCGGGGAACTGAACCGCATTGGCACACACAGAGGAACACACACAGACACATACACCGAGAGTGACAGAGGCCGAAGGAGAGACAAACACCCAGAAAGCAAGGATGTCACCAACTTGGCCAATTATTGTTCCATTTCAGACTGCAAATGTAGTGAATGTTTTCAGAATAACAAAAGTAAGAAACACGGGGGTATTTGGGTGGTTTTCTTTTTCATTTGACAGATAATTTATTCTGCAGGCAGTTTGTGTCAATCAGGAATGAGAAGAAAGGGAGTTGGCAGGATTCGAACCATGTGTAAAAATGCCTTCAGCACTCGGCCCGGACAACTGGGTAAAGGCTGCATGTTGTTTGTTTAAAATAATAGAATGAATACAGGGAGTTCCAGTGAAAGGAGGTCTTGCAGTCCGTGTCATTGTCCCACCTTTTTCCAGTCACCCTGGGATTTACACTGTCTCTCCTCATTCTTCCAAATGATATACAATACTGCACAGATCAGCTGCCCCTTCACCGCACGGAGAATTTTTGGGAAGCGCCTCAAATAACAAACCACCAGAAAGTTTGGCAGCGGTGGGAGTGAAGCCCAAATCACCGGGGAGATCGAAACCTGAACCAGCGGCTGAGCATGCTCGGCCTCACTACCACATTCAGATTAGACACAAACATTGTCTTCACCAACATTCACACTGAATTAGAATATAAAAAATTATGATCAGGAATTGGCCATTCGGCCCCTCGAGCGTTCTCAGCTACTTAATAAGATCATGTGAAAGCTTCAATCATCACCCAGTAACATCTGGAGGTTTAGTTGCTGAACAGTCTCCACTCAAAGAAAAGAGAGAAATGTTTTAAAACTGCTCTTTTTTTCCCTGTACCACCTTAACATGAAGCCACAGAACTAACATGGCCAATGTTTGGGTGGTAAAAATGGGAAACTGAACCACATTGACACACGCAGAAAATCACAAATATGTGTGTTGTTGAGATTTGAAATTGTGCTTATTTTCACACTGTCTTTCAATGTTCAGAAAGTGGAGCTGTGATCAGCTTATAGCTCAGAAGATGTACAGCAAGAATCTACATAACAGGCTAATGCTAACAGTGCCTGTTTTAACTCGGTGAGCTGCATCTGACGATTGAGAACATTTAATTGCCGCTCAACGAGTCCGGTTCCAAATTCCCTGCCATAAATGAAAAGAAAACTCGCTGAATTTGCTGAATGTCTTGAATTCAAAGCATCATATGGAAGGTAAGAAAATTAATCTTAACCGTGGTATTAGGAAAAATAAAATGACAGAAAGTTACAGCAAAGAAAAAAGGCCATTCGGCCCTGTGTGCTGCTTTCAAAGAACAGTGTGATTGGTTGACCTGAATACTTTTAGGAAGAATGGACAAATCGAAAACGAGGTGGGGTCGCGCTGTTAATAAGGAACGAGATCGGTACATTAGTGACAGAGGATCTCAGATTGAAGGATCAAGATGTGGAATTAGTTTGAGTGGAGCTAAGAAACAACAAGAGGCAGCAAACATTGGTGGGAGTTGTTTATAGGCCACCAAACTGTAGTGGTAATGTTGGGCATGGGATAAATCAGGAAATTAGAGCTGCATGTGACATGGGTAACACGGGAATAATATTCTGCCGTGCACCACCAGCTCTATAGTCAGTGCTTTGTAACCTATCACAGTCCTTCTCTTTTATTTTCACTCCCACACTCCGACTCTGGGTTTATTCCCGAGTTTTGCCCTTGTGACATTTCCAGCTCTGATGTGAAACTTACACTCTCACTCCATCATTTCTAGCAGAGCTTTACAGTGTTATTTTCAACCAGCAAATCAATCACTTTGATTTGAACAGCTCGCCCAGGAGGAATAAGTTTCAACTCCCTAACCAGGAATCGAACGCAGGCTGTACTGATAAAATTACCGCATTCTAACCACTAACCTAGCAGTTTGACACATGCAGGCTGCTTGTGGAATTTTCCCTTTCCAGATCCCTTTTACCAGGGACAAGTTTCTTTGACCAAATGGTCTGTGTCATTTGAACACAAGTGACGTCTTCAGCCAATGAGAAAAACCATTGCTGTTTGCTGGAATATGAAATCGATACTTTCTTCCTTTAAGACAGTTCTTAAAGCCTCCCCCTTTGACGGAGCTTTTAGTCATCTGACCGAATATGAGGCTCAGCGTTGTACTTTGTTATACAATGCTCCTGGGGAACGCCTTATGACGTTTCATTAGGTAAAAGGAGCTTTATAAATATAAGTTGTTGTTGTAGTCCATACATAGAAAGAGACAGACTCCTCTTGTCTCTTTCATCCTGATATTTTTCACTGTAACATTGTAATGTGAAGTTGCACAACTAATGTGAATCCAGTTTGTTCTCGTAAAAATGTGTTCACCTCCTCAGGGAACTGAACCACATTGACCCACACAAAGGAAAACAAACAGCGGTGTACACCGAGACTGACAGAGGCCTAAAGAGAGACAAATGCCAGGATGAAATCATGTCACCTAATTGGCTCATTTTTTTTTTTCCATTTCCGGCTGGAGATTTGCAGAAGGCTGACAATCAATGGACATAAGAGATCACGGATATGTTTGGATCACTTTTCCTCGATTCAAACGACAATTAGTTCTGTCTGTGCGTGGTTAAAATCAGAAATAACAGGAAACGTAGTCAGCAGGATTCGAACCTGCGCAGGGTAACCCCAATGGATTTCTAATCCATCGCCTTAACCACTCGGCCACGACTATAGAAGTTGTTCCTATTCTACTATTAGTTGTATGAAATCATAAAAGTTACAGCAGAGAAAGCAGTCTTTCTGCCCATCTTGTCATGGCCATTACCTGGCCTTTTCCACGGAACCCTGCAATTTATCCTGTCTCTCCTCGTTCTTCCCACCAAATTGGGAATGAAAAAGTGAGAATGATCTAACCTGGCCAATTACCGCCCCATCAGTCTACTCACCATCATCGGTAAAGTAATGGAAGGGGTCATCAACAGTGCTATCAAGCGGCACTGACTGAGCAACAACCTGCTCACTGATGTCCAGTTTGGGTTCCGCAAGGGCCACTCAGCTCCTGACCTCATTACAGCCTTGGTTCAAACATAGACAAAAGAGCTGAACTTCAAAAATGTGGTGAGAGTGACTGCCTTTGACATCAAGGCAGCATTTGATCGAGTGTGGCATCAAGGAGCCCTAGCAAAACTGGAGTCAATGGGAATCAGAGGAAAACTCCCCGCTTGTTGGAGTCATACCTGGCACAAAGGGAGATGGTTGTGGTTGTTGGAGGTCAGCCATCTTAGCTCATGGACATCACTGCAGGACTCCCTCAGGCTAGTGTTCTATGCCCAACCATCTTCAGCTGCTTCACCAATGACCTTCCTTCCATCATATGATCAGAAGTGAGGATGCTCGCTGATGATTGCACAATGTTCAGCGCCATACCCGACTCTTCAAATACTGAAGCAGTTCATGTCCAAATGCAGCAAGGCCTGGATAAAATCCAGGCTTGGGCTGACAAGTAGCAAGTAACATTCACACCAGACAAGTCTCAGGTAATGACCATCTCCAACACGAGAGAATCCAAACATCGCCCCTTGATGTGCAATGGCATTACCATCACAAATCCCGCACTATCAACACCCTTGGGGTTAACATTGACCAGGAACTGAACTGGACTAGCCGTACAAACACTGTGGCTCCAAGAGCAGGTCAGAGGCTAGGAGTCGTGCAACGAGTAAGTCTCCTCCTGACTCCCCAAAGTCTGTCCACTATCTACAAGGCGCAAGTTTGGAGTGTGATGAAATGCTCCCTACTTGCCTGGATGAATGCAGCTCCCGCTACACTGAAGAAAATGGACACCATCCAGGGCAAAGCAGTCTGCTTGACTGGCACCACATCCACATTCACTCTCTTCACCAACGACGCGCAGTAGCAGCAGTGTGTACCATCTACAAGGTGCACTGCAGGAATTCACCAAGGCTCCTTAGACAGCAGCGTCCAAACCCACGATCGTTACCAGCTATAACAACAAGGTCAGCAGATAGATAGGAACACCACCATCTGGAAGTTCCCCTCCAAGTCACTCACCATCCTGACTAGGAAATATATTGCCGTTCCTTCACTGTCACTGGGTCAAAATCCTGGAACTCCCTTCCTAACAGCACTGTGGGTGTACCTATACCACATGGATTGCAGCGGTTCAAGAAGGCAGATCACCTTCCCAAGGGCAATTTGGGATGGGCAATAAATGTTTGCCCAGACAGTAAAGCCCACATCCCGTGAATGAATTTAAAAAAATCATTCATGTCAGCCTGCAAATTATATTGCCTTGTTCTTCTGCCCAAAGTAAAGCTCTGCAAACGTCAGTGTCTGGAGCAAGTCTGACGTATTTGCTCAGGTGAGGAACCAGCTGAAGCTTTCAATATTGGTTTTCTTAACACCAAGTTTCCAAATGGGAATTGAACAATGGCTTGAAAGTGAAAAAGAAACAGGGTTAAGAAGAAAGAGAAGGAAATTGTCGTTAATTATAAAGCTCTGTGTGCAAAACTGACAAAGACACCATGGGTGGAAGGTCCTGTTACTGCGCTGTGCCATTTGATGATGACATTGTTGATCAGTCTGTCTCCAGCATTCCTAATGAGAACAGCCGAATTCCATTTCTTCAAAACAAAGACCCAAAGTGATGCTGCATGACGTCACCGTTTAACATTCCAGACAGCTCCACTGGGATCTTCACAGCGCAGGGTTTATAGAGGCGAGTGGGGTCATATTCGCTTCACATGTGATGGAGCTGCGGTTTGAAACCTGGCGAGAGCATTATCCAAGCTTGTTTATTTGAGTGTGAGCGAAAGTTCGACAATTTACGTTTGTTGTAAATATGAACACAAGGGTTGGAATCCTGCTGACTAAAGTTTTCAACATTTTTGATTTTAACCAAATTAGTTATCAGTTGATTAGAAGGAAACCTATCCAAATGGGTCTGTATTTTCTGATTCCCATTCATTTGTCAGCATTCAGGAAATTTGCTTTCGGAAATAGAACAAACACTGAGCCAAGTTAGTGACATCCTTGCTTTCTGGGTGTGTGTCTCTCCTTAGGCCTCTGTCACTCTCGGTGTTTTTCTCTCTGTGTTGGTTCCTCTGTGATTGTCAATGTGGCTCAGATCCCTGAGGGGGTGAAAAAGTTCTTAACGTCGCAAACTTCATTCACATGAGTTGTGCGGAATTCATGTTAAAATGTCACAGAGGAAAGCATCAGCGTGAAAGATAAAACTGGAGACTGATCCTTTCTATATATATGCTACAACAACAACAACTTATATTTATGAAGCGCCTTTAACCTAATGAAACGTCACAAGGTGTTCCCCAGGAGCATTATATATCAAAGTGTGACACCGAGACACATATTCGGTCAGATGGCTAAAAGCTCGGTCAAAGGGGGAGGCTTTAAGAACTGTCTTAAAGGAGGAAAGTACCGATTTCATGTTCCAGCCATCAGCAATGGTTCTTCTCATTGGGGAAGAAGTCACTTGTGTTCAACCCAAACAGACCAATTGGTCGGAGAAAGTTTTCTTTGATAAAAGAGATCGGGAATGAAAAAGAAAATGTCATAAGTTGCCTCCATAATGCAAACGTCAAGCCTTGTTGGTAGTTTCCCTGATGTCCAGTGACTGGGAATCGGCGCTTCCATTGGACCAACGGCGAATAGGGTGGAGGGTTTTGGAAATTGAAAGTTATACATGAGCAGCTTGTGGGGCTATTTACCTCACTGTCAATTTCATGTTCCAGATCACAGAAACCGTTGTTTTCATTGGCTGAAGAAGTCGTTTATCGTGAACCTAAACAGGCAGTTTTGTGGTGAAAGAGATCTGAGCTGAAAAACAATCGGCAAAAGCAGCGTAGATAAGCCAAATCGAAAATTATTGGTGCAGCTTCACTGGTGGTCTCATGGTTAGGATGCGGCGCTCTCAGCGCTGCGGCCCGCATTTGATTCCCGGTCAGGGAATGTCAATTTGTTGGAACGAGTGTTGGTTATTCATTGACTGGAAACGTTTAAAAGCTCCATCAAAATCAGAGAAGTGAGAGTTTAAGTTTCGCCTCAGAGCTGGAAAACATCACACTTGGTTCAAGTGGAGTGAGGGAATGAAGGAAGAGGAAAAGTTGCAAAGTACTGACTATAGAAATGTTGGTGTGAGGCAAAGTATGGGTGGGAGAAGTACGAATTTTGCTGCCTACTGTTTGCACCGGCACAAATATCACTCTTGATGGATCAAACAATCACTACTGCTCTTTGAAAGCAGCACGCCCGGCCGAATGGCCTCTTTCTGTGCTGTAACTTTCTATAATTTTATAGCAATAGCACGGGTCGTTCTGCCATTTTATGACCCACTCGAGCGAGATGCGCTGTCTTACCTTGTATTCGGCTCTTTTGAAACCTAAACACGGAGCAAATTCTGCGAGTTTTCTTGTCAGTTCCAGCACGAGATTTGTCACGAGACTAATTGAGCGACACATTAATGGTGCCAATCCTTCACTGGAGCTCACCACATCCAAAGAGCACTGTGACCATCAGCCTGTTATGTACCTTCATGCAGTGCATCTGCTGAACAATATAAGCTGATCACAGCTCTGCTTTCTTAACATTGAAACCCAGTGTGAAAATCAATCAAAAAGCTGAACTGGGAGGAGAGTGACTGTGGATAATCGGCACTGTGCACATTCCTGTAATCAGTATCTGGGAGAATCAGGAAGATGAGATCCAGGTGTCTCTTTACCCACGAGTTTTACCCATTCCCACGAATTGACTGTGTCTGCATCAAGCAGCTAATTGACCTGGGAGCTGGAAGGGCAGAGGGAGCTGGGGGCGAGACAGAAGCAGAAAGAGATGCGACATGAAAGTACTTTGAATTTGATGTGTGTCAGTTGCTTTCAGTGATGAATGTCTGCCATGTAAGTTTCACAGGAGCCGCAGTGATCAGTTGGTGTTTTATTTAAGCAGCAAGATTTCAAATTAAAAAGATAAAAGCAAATTACTGTGAATGATGGAAATCTGAAACAAAAGCAGCATATGCTAGAAAAACTGAGCAGCTGGAGCGAGGGTCAATGTTTCCAGACAGTACGACTTTTATTCAGATTTTTAAAGTATTACAGCGCCCAGTGTGGGGCTCGAACCCATGACCGAGAGATTAACATTCTCATGCTCTGCCGACTAAGTCAATCAGGAACATGAAAACATGTTTTTCATCCCAAAATACATAGTTAAACCTGTTGCTTTCTACCTGATACCTCAGCTTGACCGGAATTTTAAAGTGTGGAACGTAATTGGCCTACAAATGCCCCAAAGTTGAAATGCATTCCCCTCAATCATCAATCACATCATTCACATCTTCTGCTTCTTAGCTGCACCTCCTTCCAAATACTGTGATCCATTTTCCTCAGGATTTTCTCCTGGATTTAATATTTACCTGCTTCGTGTCCTCATTTTGAAATCAGAATCGCTTCAATATCCAACACAATTTGAATTGCAAACCTGACGGGCAAACAATGGAAAACAAGTCACTTGGTAACACAAATCCCATGGTGCTCATTTTCAGATTCACAACAGTCAGATTTTCAATAAAATGAAGGAATTTTACAGTGAAAAGTTTAGAAAGTTGGTGTGACTTTTATTTGTGACTTAGTCACTCGGGTATTCTGTAAATTCTGTTCGGAGGTTTTCCCTGAGCCTGTGCTCGTTGTATTGGGAGGTTTGGCCCGGGTTGGAGTATCTTGCGTTCCAGGGATGGGCAGTAACCCGCTGATTGAAGCTGCCGTCGCTGCTTTCTGCTGGCAGTGGGTGATTGGAGAGTGCAGGGCCGGAATATTGCTGCTTTGCTGTTTTTCCCTGTCTCACTCACTGTGGAGCTGAGGAAGAGAGAATAATTGAGGGGTTCGTTTGATTCCAATAATTTCATGGATTTCTAATGGGTTAGATGAAGGTACAGAGTGGGTCCAAGTCTTTTCTCATTGTATTTGACAGAAAACGTAATTTTAAAAAGAAGCTGTTTTTGTGGGAGCTCACTGGACAACAGAAGACCTGCCACCGTTTTGGGGATGATATCCTGCAGCCCAAGTACCCAATGACAACCCGGGACTGTGTGACAATGATTAATGATGAGGGGGAAGAACAGTAAAAATCTTCACCCCCTGGGTGACCAATTGCGCCACAGACACTTACACAAACCTAACTGACAAGGTTTCCAAACCAGGGTGTCACTGAGTCTAATGTTCAGAATGCCGCTACCCAGATAGCTATCACGCTCTGTCAGTTTTACTCTTCCAAAATAAAGGGTGGGACATTCATTCCAGATACATGGAAACAGTCTGATCCCACCCACTGCAGACACATCCATGTCACCGGGAACCAGCTCTCCTACAACCGGTGCCATCTCCCTTCGAGCCTTTCATTGTCTTGTCTGATACCAAGCATTCTGATTGTCCCGAAGCCGATATTAGTTTTGAATTCCTGATGTGCAGTAACGAGAATCCTTTCAATGTCTCAAATCAGTTAATTTCACTGATAACATTAGAGTCAATGTTCCAGCCTCTTATAGAAGGGAAAGGTGCCTTGACTGTCTCTGGTCAGTGGGGCAGTTCACCCTTCATTCGCATTGGATTCGATTCCTCAAAGGGGATTTTCATTTCCTTCTTGAGTTCCCTTACTACATCTGGCAGCATCTTTGGATTGAGAGGCATGATTAACATTTCAGATGCAGTGCAGTTCTGATGAAAGGTTACAGACCTGAAATGAAAACCATGTCTATCTCTCCACAGTCACTCCCAGATCTGCTGAGAATTCCAGCATTTTCTGTTTTTATTTCAGATAATCAGCATCTGCAGTATTTTGCTTTACTTTACCTGATCAGTGAAACAGAAAAATCCTCAGGGTACTTGACAGGGCGCATTTGGAGAGGATGTTGCCTCTTGTGGAAGAAACTAGAACTCGGAATCGCTGATTAAAAACAAGTGGTCACCCATTTGAAATGGAGATGAGGCGATTTTTTTTCTCTCAGAGGGTCGTGAAACTTTGGAACTCTGTTCCTAAAAAAGCTGTGGAAGCAAAGTCTTTGAATATTTTTAAGGCAGAGGTCGATATATCATTGGGAAGCAAGGGGGTGATAGGTTATCAATGATAGGTGGGATACAGATTTCAGGTGACTATCAGGTTAGCCATGATCTTATTAAATGGCGGAGCAGGCTTGAGGGGCCGAAAGTCCTACTCCTGTTCCTTTTTCTTATGTAGTGTTAAGAATGTGGAACCCATTACCAGTCGATTTCGAAATCCATGTCTGAGCTGAAAATGTGTAGGTAAACTCACACTGTAAACAGATTGTTCACCAGTTAAAATTGGAAAGGGATTCACTGTCATCCCATTTACTGACACAGCAACACAGTCTTGCTGGTGGTAGACCATTCAGATACTTCACTTGTGCAAACAGCTTTATTCAGTTTGCCCACACGTTAACAATCCAACTTTAAAAGATCAAAAGATTTGATGCACAATCAGAGCAGAGATGCTGGCAAGACATGGTTTAAATGTTCCATGTAAGGGGGAAAATGTTACTAGCACGCCCCTTCTGCTGAGACTACACTGAGTTCAGATCGACCTGTCGGGATTTGTTCTGCATCCAGGTGAGAATTGCGGTGGACCCCGGAGCAATTTGGCCGCTGTGTCATTGATTCAACAATTTTATGTCTTGCCCCTATGGCATCCATCGTATTCTGATAACAGGACAGAGGTTTCTGTTCCTCAACGTGATCTTTCAATGGCATAGCGGCCACCCAGCATTCGCTGCGGGGCAGAATGTGCCCTATCTTCACAACAGCAGAGCCATACGCATGCGCAGCGCCGACTGTGTTGGGGCATGCGCATTGCGGTCGGATCCATGAGCATGCGCAGTGCTGGTCTGTGACTGAAGCTGCTCAGAGCGGGTGAGAGAATGTTGTGAATTTCTCTCCTGGCCTGACAGGGATGGATTTTGGAAACTCCTTTTACAGGGGTTTAGAAGGGGAGGATTTACACACAGCAAACTCAAACCCAGAGAAATGTTTGTTCTTTCTGAATTTCAATCCTGGATTGACCGTGATGGATTTTTTGAATTCCATTTACAGGATGTTAGAAGAGGAGGAACTCAAGGGATGCTTGAGGGAGATGAGAAACTGAAACCAAACATCACGTCAAAATCTGAAAGTCTCTTGATTCACCAGGACCTGAATAGCACCAACCTTTGAATGTAAGCATTGATGTCATTTTCAGTTACTGGGTAAAAAATCTCTTCCTCACATTGTGGCTCTTACCTAAAATCTTAAATCTCTGTCCCTTAATCCTTGCATAATCAGCTAATGGGAACAGCTCTTATTTAACTATCTTTCATAATCCTGTACACCTCTATCAAATCTCCCTTCAAGATCCTTTGCTCCTTGGAAAACAATCTCAGTTTCTTGAATTTAATCTTACAATTAAAATCCCTCATCCCTCGACCCATTCTGATAAATCTCCTCTGCCCCCTCTCAAGGACCCTCACATCCTTCATAATGTGTGGTGATCACTGGTTTGCACAGACCTAGATGTTGTGTCTGTGACATCGTCACACATTGACAATTACACTGTGACATCATCACACATTGACAATGACACTGTGACATCATCACACATCGACAATTACACGGTGACATCATCCCGCTCCCCGGGTATTTCCTCAACTGGGAGATTTTTCTCTGATTCCGGTGCTTCTGCTATCTTTCCAGCTGCAAGCTCCAGAAGGAGAGTTTAAATTTGAAAATGGTGATATTGTTTCAGAGGCGAGTATTTTTCACCATCCATCTACAATTTAGAGCTTTTAGTGCTGTGCTCTGTTTTCTGTGAGAGGTTCCAAGTCTCTGGGACTGGTGTGGCTCCTTTACTGAGGATCTGAATCCATGTCCATCCATTGCTTTGTTTCACCTCTGCCCTCCCTGATCACTTCTCTACCATAGTCCACCTTCCTCTGTCTCTAATAATGGATCTATTTGAGTTATGTTTAGTATTTTATTGTTACTTCTGCTGACTGTGTCTCAATGAGGTTTCCACTACTGCCCATCCCCTGACCATGTGCTGCTGGTTCCCAGCTTTATCTTCCCACAGTATCTTTCATAGTCAAGAATTGTTTTTCCTGCACTATAGTCCACTTCTATTCCACTTCTGAGCTTATATTGATCATCAAATTCTGCAGCATTTTTACTCCTTGTAAATCATTCTGCGAACCCTGAAATGTTTACTCTGTTTCCCTCTCCACAGATACCAGCAAATCTTGCCAATCCCCAGTTGCCTGTGGAGAAGATGATGTTTGACCTTCTTGAACCGCTGCAGTCCGTGTGGTGAAGGTGCTCCCATAATGCTGTTAGGTAAGGAGTTACAGGTTATTCACCCAGTGATGATGAAGGAACAATGATATATGTTCCAAAACAACAACAACAATTTGTATTTATAAAGCACTTTTAATGTAAGACAATGTTCCAAGGCATTTCACAGAAATGTTACAAAGCAAGGCTTGACACTGAGCCACATGAGGAGATATTAGTGCAGGTGATCAAGCGTTTGGTCAAAGAAGTGGGTTTTACAGAGTAAATTAAAGGAGGAAAATGAGGTAGAGAATGCGAGAGGTTTAGGGAGTGAATTCCAGAGCTTGGAGCCTTGGAAAGTGACAGAATGGGCACGAATGTGGAACAATAGAAATCAGGAACACTCAGTATGCCAAATTAGAGGAGCAGAGATATCTCCGAGGGTTGTGATACTGGAGGAGATTCCAGCAACAGGGAGCAGCCATGCAGAAATTTGAAAAAAAGGGGTAGAGTCGGGCGATGTTACTGAGGTGGAAATAGTCGGTCTTGGTGATGATGTGGATGTGTGGTTGGAAGCTCATCTTGGGCTGAAATATTTCACCATGGTTGTGAACAGTCTGGTTCAGTCTCAGACAGTTGTCAGGGAGAGGGATGGAGTCGGTGTCTAGGGAGTGGAGTTTGTAGTGGGGACTGAAGACAATGGCTTCAATCTTCCCAATATTTAAATGGAGGAAATTTCTGTTCATCTAGTACTGGATGTCAGACAAGTCAGGATGGTGTGTAACTTGAAGGGGAACTTGGAGGTGATGGTGTTCACATACACCTGCTACCCTGGTCCTTCATAGGGGTAGAGGTTGAAGGTTTGGGAAATTCTGTCAAAGTTCTGGTCTATTTGTAGGTCTATGAAAAGCCCTCTCCTCACCCACTGCCTCTCCCACTCCTCTCTCTGATTTTCGCTCTCTCTCCTTTTCTCCTTCTGTCACGTAGAATTCTCCAGCCCAGCGGGTTGTGGATGCTCCATCATTGAGTATATTTCAGGCTGAGATGGGGAGATTTTTGGTGTCTCAGGGAGTCGAGGGATATGGGGAGTGGGCCGGAAAGTGGAGTTGCAGCCCAAGAGAAGCCACAATCGTATTGAATGACGGAGCAGGCTCGAAGGGCCATGTGGTCTCCTGCTGCCCCGAACACTTATTTTATTTTTGACACCAGAGTCTTGTGTAGGCCCAGACTGGGTGGCAGGTTTCCTTCCCTGAAGGACATTAGTGAACCAGTTGGGTTTTTATGACAATCCAACAGTTTTCATGGTCACTTTTTCCTCGTGCCGGCCCCACAAATTCCCAGATTCGTTCAGCTCAATTTCACAACCTGCCTTTGTGTTTTTGTGGGTTCTCTCTCACTCCCTTTTTCTGTTTTAAATCAATTTCACAGGGTATTAGAAGGGGAGGATTTACAGTCAGGAAACTGAAACCAAACATCACATCAGGATCTAACACAGTCGCCCAATTTATCGTAACCTGAATATCATTGGATTTTGAACATGGAAGGAAAAAGCACCGTTCACAGTGGGGAGAAACCGTACATGTGTTCTGTGTGTGGACGAGGCTTCAGCCGATCATCTGGCCTGTCAAAACATAAATGCAGTGAGAATGGGGAGAAACCACGGAAATGCGGGGACCGTGGGAAGGGATTCAATTACCCGTCTGAACTGGAAACTCATCGGCACAGTCACACCGGTGAGAGACCAGTCACCTGCTCTATGTGTGGGAAAGGATTCCCTTGTTCATCCCATCTGCTGACACACCAGCGAGTTCACACTGGGGAGAGACCATTCGTCTGCTCAGTGTGTGGGAAGGGATTCACTCAGTCAACTAACCTGCAGAAACACCAGCGAATTCACGCTGGGGAGAGACCGTTCAAATGCTCAGACTGCGGGAAGTGCTATAAAAGCTCCGGGGAAATGATGTCCCACCAACGTGTTCACAGTGACGAGAGACCATTCAGGTGCTCTCAATGCGGGACTGGGTTCAGGTGGTCATCTCAACTCACTGTACACCAGCGAGTTCACAGCGGAGAGAGACCGTTCACCTACCCCGCGTGTGGGAAGGGATTCACTCAGTTATCCAACCTGTTGACACACCAGCGAGTTCACACTGGAGAGAGACCGTTCACCTGCTCCGAGTGTGGGAAGGGATTTACTCAGTTATCCCACCTGCTGAGACACCAGCGAATTCACAAGTGACAACAGTGAATGGATTTTGCCGTTAATCACATCCTGGACTGAACCATGTGGATTGGGTTCTGTTTCTACTAATGTTAATAAACTCCAACCCAGTTATAGCTGTTAATGTTCTGAATAAAGTCAAATAAATCAGCTCTGTGTTAAACATACAAATTAGTTCCTTTTGAAGGACTCTGCCTCTCCCCGTCTCCTCCATCCTCATCTCCAACAACAAGTGCGTGGAGCTCATGGAGCTTCTTTGTCACTAAGATTGAGACAATCTGATCAGCTGCCTCTGCTGCTTACCTCCCTTCCACTAACCCACCAGGACAAACTGTCTCTAAAGATCCCCCTTGTCTGAGCCCTGAACCTACATCTTTCTTTACTTTCGCTCCCATCTCCTCTCATGCCACCTTCATGCTCATCTTGTCCATGAGACCCACCTCCTGCTCCATTGACCCTACTCCCACTAAACTGCTGGTCACCCAACTTCCCCATGTTCACTGAGATTGTCAATGGTTCTCTCTCTTCAGTTACTGTCCCTCTCTCCTTCAAATTTGACACCATCAAGCCCTCGTCAATAAACAAACCTTTGGCCTTGTCCTTGCAAACTGCTGTCCCATCTCCAACCTTCCTTTCCTCTCCAAACTCCTCAAACATGTTCACACCTCCCAAATCCGTGCCCATCTTTCCCAGAACTCCCTGTCTGAATCCCTCCAATGAGGTTTCTGCCCTGCCACTGTACTGAAACAGCTCTGATCAAAGCCAATAGTGACATCCTATTTGACTGGGACAAAGGTAAACTATCCCTTCTCGTCCTTCTCGATGTATCTGCAGCCTTTGACAGGGTTGACCACACCATTCTGCTCCAATACCTCTCCACTGTCGTCCAGCTGGGTGGGGCTGCTCACTCCTGGTTGCATTCTTCTCTATCTAACCATCGTCAGTGAATCGCTTGTAATGTCTTCCCTTCCCACTCCCACAGTTACCTCTGGTGTCCCCAAAGGATCTAACCTTGGCCTCCTCTTATTTCTCATCAACATTCTCCCCACAGCGACATCATCTGAAAACACAGTGTCAGTTATCACATGTACACTGACAGTGCCCAGCTCTACCTCACCACCACCTCTCTCCACTTTTGTTAAATTATCAGACTGTTTGTCTGATATTCAATGGTGGATGTGCAGAAATTTCCTCCAATTCAATATCGGGAATACCGAAGCCATTGTTTTCATTCCCTAGATACCAACTCGATTCCTCTCCCTGGCAACTGTCTGAGACTAAACCAGACTTTTTGCACAAGTGATGTCAGGTTTGAACCCGACATATGTTCTGACTCGGGTGTATGTGTCTTGGTGAGTTTCCAGTCAAATTATGATGTGAATCTTCCCCACAGGCAGAAGTGACAAACATTTCTCCTTCCATAATCAAAGGCTGGTCATTTATGAATTCAGTGATTCTATAAGATCTTGTCGAGATTTTTTAGATCCCATCTAAAAATCCTCTCCCTCTAATCCCCTGTAAACACAGTTTACAAAAGTCATCACTGTCAGTACAGGATAGAAATTCAGAACAGACTATTCTAGTTTCAATGGAATATTCTTTCTCCTTTCATTCCCCCAAATCTATAAATCCCTGTCCTCCCCCTCTCTGCTCATTGTTCCAGATTCAGTGTTCGGTCTCCTACTAATTCTTTTCTCCTCTCCAGATTCTCTCTCTTCCTGTCCTTAAAGTGGTGGCTCCGGCTGTGGGTCAATCCCACTCTTTCACTCTAATTCTACCAAATAATTCAACTCAAAACAACAAACCATCTTTAATGACTTGATTCGTCATTTGGATGTTTGGAAAGAATCACCTTTTTTCCCAACTGTGGAGAACAGAAAATCCAGTGATTAATTCAGAGCTTCCTTCTCCCCAGGTCTGTTCCAACAAGCTGTGTCTATCCGAGTTACATTAATACAGACTCACTCACTCATTAAGGGATCAGATCTCACTGAACTATGACTCAAGCTGTGTCTATCCGAGTTACATTAATACAGACTCACTCACTCATTAAGGGATCAGATCTCACTGAACTATGACACAAGCTGTGTCTATCCGAATTACATTAATACAGACTCACTTACTCATTAAGTGATCAGATCTCACTGAACTATGACACAAGCTATGTCTACCTGAGTTACGTTGATACAGACTCACACACTCAGTAAGTGATCAGGTCTCACTGAACTATGACACAACCTGTGTCTATCTGAGTTACGTTGATACAGACTCAATAAGTGATCAGGTCTGACTGAATTACATCAACAACTGCAACAACTTACATTTATATCGATCTTCTAATTGTCCCAAGAAGTTTCACAGGGGCATAAGGACATATTAAGCCAGATGACCAACTGCTTGGTCAAGGAGGTCAGTTATAAGGAGTGTCTGAAAGGGGAAAAGTGAATTAGAAATGTGGAGAGGATTAGGGTGGAAATTCCAGAGCTTAGGGCCCAGGCAGCTGAAGGCCCGGCCACCAATGGCGGAGTGATTAAAATCGGGGATGAAGGGCATCAGGTAATGGTGCTCCATGTATGTGGGCCCCATAGCCAGGCGCAAGGCCCTAATCTGAACTTTGGGTCATAGTTTGACCATCCCGGGTTTCAGAGAAAAACAATTCCCCAAATAAACATCTTGTAGGATTTTTGTTTATTGATACCAGAAAAAGTTTGGACCAGTTGAGTCCTCCTGTGTATTCGATGGGGATTGAACTTAAAATTCTCTGGATTTCAGTGTCAGAACAAGAACATGTTTTAGCAAAGATAAAAAGTATATTAATACTGAAATACTGAACAGAACAAACCTGGGGAAATACACAGCAGGTCAATCACCATTGGAAAGTGATACGTTAGTGGTCACTGTTTCAGGTGGGACTCCTTCAGAATGAACACTTCCCATCACCAGCACCAACCCCCCTCCCCCATCCCCCTCCCTGTGAACTGAACATTCCTTCAGCCACTCATCCACCCATTGCCCATCCACCCAATGGCTCCCAGCCTGGATTGACATTCAGCATGAACCCAGTGAGAGGGTGAGCTGGCCCACGGGATGTCAGAACGGGGGCAGAGTGTTGGGAGATGGGGCAGAGTGTCAGGAGACGGAGGCAGAGTGTCGGGAGATGGAGTCAGAGTGTCGGGAGATGGGGCAGAGTGTCAGGAGATGGGGCAGAGTGTCAAGAGATGGGGGCAGAGTGTTGGGAGACGGAGGCAGAGTGTCGGGAGATGGAGACAGAGTGTCAGGAGATGGGGGCAGAGTGTCAGGAGATGGCGGCAGTGTGTCGGGAGATGGGGGAAGAGTGTCGGGAGATGGAGCAGAGTGTCGGGAGATGGGGGCAGAGTGTCGGGAGATGGGCACAGAGTGTCGGGAGATGGGGGCAGCGTGTCGGGAGATGGGACAGAGTATCGGGAGATGGGAGCAGAGTGTCGGGAGATGGGACATGTATACTGTACATGTTTCTCATCCTCATAATTCACAATACTATTCCTGATGTTCATCAGCTGCCTCGCTTTCTTTCCCATTAATTCCATTTGCTGATCTATCAGTAATGGACTTGCTGTCATCTCGAACAAAACTGTTTTCACCACTAAGGCTCTTCTGGTATTGAATAGTCTTCATGACATCATCACACTGGGACTGGATGACATCATCGCACTGGGACTGGATGACATCATAAATGTCCATTGTTTCTTAATGATCCACATCAATAACTAGAGGAAATATTAATAAACCTGAGCACATTATCTAGGCTGACACTCCAGGGTGACATTGAGGGACTGCTGCACTGTCAGAGACAGCATCCTTCACATGGAACTTGTGGAGGCTCTGGTCACAATCTTCCAATCCTCCTTATATAGTAGTGGTGTCAAAGGACTGACAGATTGTAAATGTTGAACCCCTGCTCAAAAACACAGCAATTCCAGGACACTTCAGCCCAGTTACAGGGATTATGAACAGCAATAGAAACAAACCACAACTGTCAGAATGAACATGGTTCAGTCCTGGATGTGATTAACAGCAGCAATAACAGCAGAATCCAATCCCTGATGTCACTTGTGAACTCGCTGGTGTCTGAGCAGGTGGGATGACTAAGTGAATCCCTTCCTACATTCAGAGAAGGTGAACAGCATCTCTCCAGTGTGAGCTCGCTAGTGCCTCAATAGGTTGGATAAATGAGTGAATCCCTTTCCACACTTGGAGCAGGTGAAAGCTCTCTCTCCAATGTGAATTCGCTGGTGTACACTGAGGTGGAATAAAGGCTGAATCTCTTTATACAGGAAGTGCAGCGGAATGGCCTCTCCTTGTGTGAATTCGCTGGTGTTTCAGCAGGGTGGATGACAGAGTGAATCCCTTCCCACACTCGGAGCAGGTGAATGGTCTCTCCCCAGTGTGAACTCGCTGGTGTCTCAGCAGGTTGGATAACAGAGTGAATTTCTTCCCACACTCAGAGCAGGTGAATGGTCTCTCTCCAGTGTGAATTCGCTGGTGTCTCAGCAGGTTGGATGATTGAGTGAATTTTTTCCCACACTCGGAGCAGGTGAAAGGCCTCTCTCCAGTGTGAACTAGCTGGTGAGTCAGCAGGCTTGATGACCGAGTGAATCCCTTCCCACACTCGGAGCAGGTGAATGGTCTCTCCCCTGTGTGAACTCGCTGGTGTGTCAGCAGGTTGGATATCTGTGTGAATCCCTTCCCACACTCGGAGCAGGTGAACGGCTGCTCCCCAGTGTGACTGTGTCGATGGGTTTCCAGTTTGGATGGACAATTGAATCCTTTCTCACAGTCCTTACATTTCCACGGTTTCTCCATGGTCCAGGTGTCCCTGCGTCTCTCTAACTTTGATGATCAGTTGAAGCCTCGTCCACACAGAGAACACGTGTACAGTTTCTCCCTGCTGTGAATGGTGTGATGTTATTTCAGGCTTTATAACTGGTTAAAGCTCTTTCCACAGTCAGTTCACTGGAACACTCTCACTCGGGTGTGTGTGTGTCTCGGTGCTTTTCCAGTCACACTGATGTTTGAAATCTTTCCCTACAGACAGAACAGACAAACGGTTCTCCGTCCACATTCAAAGATGATAATATTCAGGTCCTGATGAATCGAGTGACTCTGTAAGATCTTGATGTGATGTTTGGTTTGAGTTTCCTGCCTGAAAATACTCCGCTTCTAATTCTCTGTGAAAGGAGTTTACAAAAGCAATCACTGTAAGAACAGGATAGAAATTCAGAACAGACAATTCTAGTTTCTATGGAACATTTTTTCCTCTCTTGTTCTCCCAAAGCTGCAAATCCCCGTCCCACACACTATCCCTCCTCCCTGTGCTGAAATCCAGGCAGAGTTTTGGACAATTATTTCTGTATCTTTTTAACAAATTTCTACAACTGGAGTTGACAATATGTCTGATCATTCACTTCAGTGATTACTCGTGACAAAACATTAATCTGAAACCCCCTGTACGACCATACAGAATAGCAGACGTTAACCTTGTGTCCAAAACTTATTGTGTGGTGATTTAATGAGCGATTATGAAGGTGGTTTCTCCAAACCTCCCAGGGTTTCCTTCCTTCCTTCTCTCCCTCTCTAACTAAGTTAAACCTGGGATCAGTCTCATGGCCCATTCTGGTTCCTGCTTCTCTTCCTGATGACTAATTAACTCCAATTAAACACTGAGAAGACTGAAGACACTGTTTTCAGTCCCTGCTCCAATCTCCATTTCCCAGATACCAACTCCATCCCTTTCCCTGGGAACAGTCTGAGATTAAACCAGTCTGTTCACAACCTCGGTATTACATTTGATCTCGAAATGAGCTGCTGACCTCATGTCTGTGCCATCACTAAGATCACCTGTTTCCACCTCCGTAATATCACCCGACCTCACCCCTGTCTCAGGAGTGTCTCATCTGCTGCTGAAACCCTCATCACTGCCATGTTTACCTCCAGACTCGACCATTCCAACACACTCCTGGCTGGTCTCCCACATTCTACCCTCCATAAACTTGAAGACATCCATATTTTTGCTGTCTGTGTCTTCACTCACAGCTAGGCCCGTTCCCTAATCTTCCTTGGCTCCCGTTCAAGGAGCAACTCGATTTTTAAATTCTCATCGTTGTTTTCAAATCCCCCAATGGCCTCCTCTCTTCTCTGTGTGGCTCCTGCAAACCCACAACCCTCTATGATATCTGCACTGCTCTAATTCTAGCATTCCCTGTTTTAATTGCTCCACCATTAGTGTCCGTGCCTTCAGTTCCCTCGACCCCAAGCTCTGAGATTCTCTCCCTCTGTCTACCACACTTTCCCCCTTTAAGACAATTGAGTATTAATAAAAAAAGACATTCTGTCAAAACATTTTATCTTGTACTCATCAGGATAGAGGGAAGAATACCAAATCTCAAAAATTATCAGTCAGGCTTGTAATGTGGCTCACTTACACTTGCTAGAAGCTACGTATGTTCATCCACAGGGACCTGTCCTCTGCAGGCAGAAGGAACAAGTCCAGGCATGGGGTCTTTTGTGGAATTAAACAAAAGCAGAGGGGATGACAGCTCCTGGCTGTATTGTCCATGGCAACAACCAATCAGAGCCGACGGGCCAACCAATCAGCACCCTTTTCTCGTGCAGTATAAATTGTGGTTCCCTTTGAAATTTGGGATTCTTGCGTTTGTCCTGGTGAGTGCAACAGGAAAAGCTTTGACAGCTTGTCTCTGTTTTCGTTAATAATCAAATTCTGTACAAACAAGCGACTATTTAAGTATTTTGGTCACCTCCTTCTGTGTCTGAATGTTATACTTTATTTTATGATTTCCTGTGAAGCTCACTGGGATGATTTATGATGTTAATAGAAGATAGTGATCGCACATGCGCTGATGTTCCTTGCCCCATGTAAAGATGGTGACCGCACATGCGCTCTGCTGCTCCTTGCCCCCTATAAAGTGACCGCACATGCGCTCTGCTGCTCCTTGCCCCCTATAAAAATGGTGACCGCTCATGCGCTCTGCTGCTCCTTGCCCCATATAAAGATGGTGACCGCACATACGCTCTGCTGCTCCTTGCCCCCTATAAAGTGACCGCACATGCGCTCTGCTGCTCCTTGCCCCCTATAAAGATGGTGACGGCTCATGCGCTCTGCTGCATCTTGCCCCCTATAAAAAAAGTGACCGCACATGCGCTCTGCTGCTCCTTGCCCCTAGAAAGATGGTGACCGCACATGCGCTCTGCTGCTTCTTGTCCCCTATGAAGATGGTGACCGCACATGCGCTCTGATGCTCCTTGCCCCCTATAAAGATGGTGACCGCACATGCGCTCTGCTGCTCCTTGCCCCCGAATAAAGTTGGCGGCCGTTAACTCGGGCGTACTTCCGGATACAAAACAGAATTACCTGGAAAAACTCAGCAGGTCTGGCAGCATCAGCGGAGAAGAAATCAGTTAACGTTTCGAGCCTTCATGGCCCTTCGGCAGAAATGTTCTGCCGAAGGGCCATGAAGGCTCGAAACGTTAACTGATTTCTTCTCCGCCGATGCTGCTAGACCCGCTGAGTTTTTCCAGGTAATTCTGTTTTTGTTTTGGATTTCCAGTATCCACAGTAGCTTTTAGCTTTTTGTACTTCCGGAGAAATGGCCTAATCTGTGGTTTGAAGGATGATTCAATATTGAGGGTTTATGACAGAGACCGTGAATTCATAAAGCCTCCCAACTCACCCGCCAGCCCTATCTATGCTCACGGGTCTTTTTTCCAGCTCTCAGTCCGCACTCGGTCCTTGTAAATCCCGCATTTTAAATCCGCTCGCTCCAGCTCTCTTCACGCCTGATTTCACGCGCTACACATGCTCCAGCTCACAATGATTGACGGCAGCTCCGGACCAATAGGGACAGGGGGCGGGCCTGGAGGACCAGCGGGACCGGCTGTTCCTCCGACCAATCGGAGTGAATGAGGGGCGTGGCCGGGTTTGAATTGGAGCATGCGCAGCGCGTGTGGGGATCGGGATCAAGGCGGTCAGGTTGAAAGTCCAGCGGCTGAGAAAGGGCCGAGTGCAGGAGAGGAATGGAGCCGGAGGGTGGACTGGGAGGATTCACAAACACCCGGTGTAGGACACCAAACCCGGATTACAAACTCCCGGAGCCCAGTTTAAACCGAGTGTTTGGAAACTCCTTTTATAGAGGGTTAGAAGGGGAGGATTTACACACAGCAAACTCCAACCCAGAGAAATGTTTGTCTCTTAATTTCTATCCTGGACTGACAGGGATGAATTTTTTATAATCTCCTTTGTACAGGGTTTTCAATGGGACGGATTTGGAGACGGGGAAATTCAAACCAAACTTCACATCAAAATCTAACAGAGTCATTCGATTCCTCAGGACCTGAATATCATCGGACTTTGATTGTGGAAGGAAAAAAGTTTGTCTGTTCTGTTTGTGGGAAAAGCACCAACATTTTCAAAATCCTGGTTAGACTGCACCTGAACCACTGTAATAAAAATAAAAAATGCTGGAAGTACTCAGCAGGCCTGGCAGCATCTGTGGAGAGAAACAGAGTTAATATTTCGAGTCAACATGACCTTTCATCAGGACAGGAATACTGTGTTCAGTTCTGGGCATCACACTTTAGGAAGGATAGACTATATTGGCCTTAGAGGGAGAGCAGTGCAGATGTACCTGAATAACAACTGGACTCCAAGGGTTAAATTATGAGGAGTGGTCAAACAAACGCATCAGTGTAATTACAGCACAGAAAGAGGCCATTCAGCCCATTGAATCCATGCCAGCTTTCAGTAGAGCAGTCCAGTCTGTCTCATTGCCCCGCTGTGTCTTCAACCCCCTGCATATTTATTTCTCTTAAACGCTGGTCCAATTCAATTTTAAAGCATTGATCATGTCTGCTTCCAGCCTGCTCGTAGGCAGTGAGCTGCTCGTAGGCAGTGAGTTCTGGATCAGGTTCCAGCATCTTTTCAGGTAGAATGTTCCAGATCCTGACAACTCTTTGTTGGTGCAGAGACTGCTGAACTCGATGTTGAGTGTGGAAGGTTGTAAAGTGCCGAATTGAAAGATGAGCTGTTCCTCGAGCCCCCATTGAGCTTCATTGAAACAGTGCAGGAGGCCGAGGACAGAGAGGTCAGAGTGGGAGTGGGGCAGAGAATTAAAATGACAAGTGACCGGAAGCTCAGATTCAAGCTGACAGACTGAATGGAGGTAGTTCCACAAAGTGATCACCCAATCTGTGTTTGGTCTTCCCAATGTAGAGCAGATCACATCGTGAGCAGTGAATACAGTAACTAAACTGCAAGAAGTACAAATAAATCACTGTTTGGTTTCATCTTGCACAACCTTGAGAACAGCCCGAAGAGAGATACTTTACTTGAAGAATAAAGGTTAAAATATAATTACATTGTCTATCTCAGGGTGTAATCCAAGAACAACACCTTGTATTTACAGGAAGGGTTGTGGGGCTGGAGGAGGTTACAGAGATACTGAAGATCCGGTTGACATTGTCTATCTCACCAGTGTCAAATTTATTTTCCATGGTGGCTCTGATCCAATATCCTGACACTGGGCAAGGGCCACATTCAGCAGAATTCATAAAAATGGAACTAGATACAAATAAACTATATCAGTATTTACCGACACCTCGGTTTTATTTATTGTTCCTGCTGCTCCCGGTACCCGGCATCTCTTCACTTGAACCATCACATCAACACTCGGGGCAAATGACTGGGCTGAGGCCTGTCTCAGATAAAAACACGAGGACCACTTGTCACCACAGAATCTGTCGCAGAAAAACGGAGTGAACACTCAGAACCCAGAGGTTTGTCTAGGAAGTCTTTATTAAAGTCGTGATATCACGGAGAGCCGAGTCACATACAATGGAGTGAACCAGTCTCTGCCTAACACCTCTTTACACACATAGATATAGCAAAAGGTTCGTGACAGAAACTTGGGCAATTACAATAGTTTCAAATGGTTTCAAAAGATAGCGATCAGTGTTAATGGCTTAACGATTAGACAGGACAATGTCAATGGTTTAGCAAATAGACAGGACAATGTCAATGGTTTAGCAAATAGACAGGACAATGTCAATGGTTTAGCAAATAGACAGTGATAATTGGTTACATATCCTGGGCAATGCACACACACAATAGTTTTTTTCTCTTAGATTTTGCCACCGCATCTGACATCCAGAGCCCCTTAGTCTGGGAAGGTAGCACTGGCCCTTTGATTTGCTAATTTATGTGCTGGCTGCGTGACTGTTTGGGGACAGTCTACAGTAAATTACATTATACATGTATTTTAAGTTTATTTCTCTCACAAATATAGGTGTATTTTATTTCATTCACAATTGTACGTGTATTTTATTTCATTCACAATTATACGTGTATTTTATTTCATTCACAATTATACGTGTATTTTATTTCATTCACAATTGTACGTGTATTTTATTTCATTCACAATTATAAGTGTATTTTATTTCATTCCCAATTACACACGTATTTTATTCCTCCACAGTCCCTCCTTGTTAATCTTTTCTTTTAGATTAACACCAGTGAGGAATAATATCTTCATCATCATACGAGGGTTCATAACCATGAGGAAAAGGCCGGTCCCTGGCGGGGTAAACTTTCTCTCCCCACCAGTGGGCTTCGCTGGGGCCAGTGTGCATCATTTGGGGAATGATTGGGGCACCCCCTAATCCAGTGGAGACACTATTGATAATCTGGGAGCAGCAAATCCATAAAGTAACACACGCACAGCACCCTATTATACATGCTACGACTATCCCAATTAAAAAGTATAGCAACCAACTTCCCCATCCGGAAAACCAACCTAGTATTGTAGACCACTGAGAATCATTTTTATAAAAATCGCTCCAACTTTCCCCAGCCTTCTTTATTTCTTGTACCTTGTCCATGACATGCTTTCCCAAGTCAGTGATATTTTCAGAGACATCGGGGACATAAGTGCAGCACTCTGAGCCTATCATAGCACAAGTGCCACCTTTTTCAGCTAGAAGGAAGTCAAGGGCCATCCTGTTTTGTAATACGGTTAGGCGTAATGCTATCATTTCAGTGGTGCTGGCTGAGATCTGCTTCTGTGTTTTAATCAGAGCATCAGCCGTTGAATTAGCGACTTTTTCAAGCGCAGCTGCCAGGTTGATAATTTCACGTGAATTACGAGCTGATCCATAAGGGGGCAAAGCAATCATCCAGAATCGTTCAGATTCCGAGATGCCACGGCGATGTAGGCGCCGATGTGGGTGCATATCTGATTTACCTATATGGCGAAGATAGGGATTTAAGTATGCTAGGTAGCAACAGCCACTCCAGGTGGGAGTGGTTTTGTTCTTTTCCGAATTTCCTACAGACATGTTAGAGGAAAAGGACAGCTGAGGCATCCCAGGCAACCAGGGGTAAGCTTTATCTCCACAAACCCAATATGTACCATTAAGAGGGTCTGGTGGATGTTCAGCACCGGCGGACTTTCGGACAGATAGGCCAAAGATGTATGATACTGTAGTATGACAGGAGCTTCGTCCCAGATCATAAGTGCTGAGTGTAAGGTTGGAACACCAGCAGGTGGCGTTTACCAGCTCAAGTGGGGATCTAATTCTAATCCCATGTTCTGTATAGTTCCACCCATTGGCAGGTGGAGAGCGACGGAACTAACCCCTAAACATATTGTGCTGCGGTGTTACAATATCAAAAGTTCGAACGTCAGCATACTCAGTGTCATTTAGAGGAACAGCACACCAATTACCCATCTCTCTCCCATGTTGGGGAGTCTGGGCACATATCCAACAGGCACCCTGACCTACCTCTCTAGCATAGGTGCGGCATAGAGACAAAAAGGTGTTTGGGTGAGTGTCCCTTGGGCATACTCTGCAGAATATAACAAAGCACAACATCCTATACATAATGCAAGTTAAATCACTTAGTAACAGTTGCTATACTGTCAGGGGACAATGTTTTTTACGGCGGGTGACATGGATCCAGTCTTCCTTCCCTTCAACCTTCAAAGCTGTCCGAGCTGTTGGCAACACGAGGTAGGGTCCTTTCCACCTAGGAGAAAGAGACTCTTTATTTAGATTTTTTACATACACTTGATCACCTGGCTGGAAGTCGTGTATAGGAGTATCTTCTGCGGTCACCTGACCCTTTCAAGCAATTCAGCTGCAGTTTTGCATAGTGCTTAGGCGTAAGCCAAAGTCTGTTCATCATTCCAAACTAAGGCTAATTTTTCGGCACATACAGGGGGCTGGGCTCCAGTAGTCATAGGACGTCCCTTAAGAGCTTCATGGGGCGTTATTCCAGTGGCTCTATTTTTTCTATTTCACATAGCATAAAGCACTACTGGGAGTGCTTCTGGCCACGGGAGTTTATTATCCTGACAAACTTTAGACAGGGCGTTTTTTAATTCCCCAGTTACCCTTTCTACCATCCCTGAGGACTGTGGCTGGTAGGGAATATGCAATCTCCACTGAAATCCCATAACCTGCACGAAGTCTTTTAGTATCTTTCCGGTAAAGTGAGTCCCTCGGTCACTATTTATTCCCATAGGTATTCCGTATCTAGGTATTATTTCTTTCCACAATTTTTTCACTACCGTTTGAGCATCATCTTTTCGTGTGGGGTAAGCTTCTACCCATCGGGTGAACATGTCTACTATCACTAACATATACTTATATCCCAAGGCCGGGGGCATATGTACAAAATCAATCTGTAAATTTTCGAAGGGTATCTTGGGCATCGGGAGGCGATCATACTTGGCTGCTGGCCCTTTGTTATTCTGCTGGCAAATTGAACAAGAGCGAGTGATTTTTTGTATGGTTGGGGTTATGCCTGGCGCAAACCATTGTTGTTTAATCGCATGTTGCATCCCTCCTTTGCATGTGCCTGTGCATGTACTAGGCGATACAGGGGCAGAAACAGACTTCGGGGACATACCACCCGTCCATCCGGATGAAACCAAAATCCTTCCGTAGAACTGCATTGTGCCCGTTCCCATGTCCGCTTTCCTGTTGAGTAGAGTTTTGTTGCGCTATCTGTAGTTCAGAAGACTCTAAAACAGGGATGGGAGGGTGGCTGGAGACGCGGAGAGCTTGCAGGAGAGGTACTTGTGCGGCAGCTACTCCTTTTGCTGCCTGGTCAGCGCGGGCATTTCCTTTGGAGACATCATCAGTTAAATTAGTGTGTGCTTCACATTTAATAATTGCCAGGCGCTTGGGCAATTGAATTGCTTCGAGGAGGTATAATACAAGTTGGGAATGCTTGATGGACTTTCCCGCTGATGTAATAAAACCCCGATTTTTCCATATCTGTCCGAAATCATGCACAACACCAAAGGCATAGCGGGAATCGGTGTAAATATTGGCTGCCTGATCACCGGCCAGGATGCAGGCTCGGGTGAGGGCAATAAGTTCCGCTGCCTGCGCTGAAGTGCCAGGGGGCAATGCATAGGCTTCCACAGTGCGGTGCGGGTCCACGATGCCATAACCGGCGAGGAGTAAATAGTCTCTTGGTCGATGAGAAGAGCTGTCAGTGTAAAAGATAACATCCGGATCGAGCAGGGGGTCTATCCGCAGATCCACCCTGGGGGAAGTGGACTGTTCGACCACTGTGAGGCAGTCATGCTCCGCATCAGTTGGGGGCTCCGGCACAAAGGTGGCAGGATTATTGCAGGCGATCGGCGGTAAGTATAATAGGGGTGTGATAGCAAAATTACTTCGTATCCCATACATCGTGAGGCAGTAAGATGTTGTGTAGCGGCGGAGTTTAAAAGTAACATGACAGCATGGGGTACTCGCACCTGACAAGGGTGGTCGAGGACCAACGGTAAAGACTTTTCGAACATGGCAGCGGTGGTTGCGATGTCACGGAGACAAGCAGGCATTGCCAGTACTACAGCAGGGAGAGCCGTAGAGTAGTAAACAACTGACCTCCTTCCTCCTCCATGGTCCTGTATAAGCACTCCCGTGGAGATTCCTTCCTTCTCACAGACGTGCAACTGAAAAGGGCACGCATAGTTAGGTAGCCCCAAAGCCGGGGCTGTTGTTACAGCTGTCTTGAGGGCTCGGAATGCTGACTCCCGTTCTGGAGTCCATTGAACGAGTGCGGGTGCTTCTTTCAGAGTAGCAGCACGGAGGACAGCATCATGCAGGCGATAATCGGGTATCCATTGTCGACAATAGCCAACCGTGCCTAGAAAAGAAAGGACTTCCTTTTTAGTCTTCGGAGGGGGTATTCGTAGGATAGCCTGTACTCGTTCAGGTCCTATTTGCCGAGTTCCAGCCTTCAAGGTGAATCCCAGGTACTGGACTTGTGACTGGCAGAACTGTAGTTTAGACCTCGATACCCTGTGGCCTCTTGTAGCTAAGAATTGGAGCAAAGTCACTGAGTCCTCTACACCGTCCACCAGGGTAGGTGAGGCCACTAAAAGGTCATCTGCATATTGTATCAGGGTAGAGTTTCCATTCAGACAGCATTCTTCCAAATCACATTTCACAGCAGCTGCATACACAGCGGGGCTCTCTGTATACCCTTCGGGAAACCGTGTCCAGGTATATTGTCGTCCTTTATATGTAAAAACAAACAAATACTGGCTATCCAGGGCGGAGAGGGATAGAGAAGAATGCAGAACACAAGTCAACTACAGTGTAGACCGCAGCTTCAGACGGGATAGAGGATAGAATCACATTTACATCGGGCACCACCGGGGCTATGGGAATCACAATGTTATTTACAGCTCGCAAGTCCTGCACAAAACGCCATTCATCTGGCCGTCCAACTTTAGGTATAGGCAGTATTGGTGTGTTACAGGTGCTGACAGTAGGCTTGAGAAGCCCTTGTTGGAGCAGGGAGTCTATGACTGATACGATGCCTGCCTCAGCTTCAGGGGTCAGTCAGTACTGTCGAACGCAGGGCAGCACAACATCCTTTCGTAGTATGACAAGGTGGCCCGGGGCGGTGAGCACTCGGCCTACATGAGTATTGTGCAGGGCCTACAAATCGCTATTGATTATGTCCAAGGCTGGAGGGCCAATGAGGCTGGGCTGCTCAGGGGGCTGCTGCCGCTGAAATTCAGCAAGAGGGTCGATTAACTGACAGGAAATACCAGGGAGGTATATTCTACCCTCAGCAGGTCCAAACCACTCAAAAGATCCAATGCATTCAGAGGTAGAGGCCGACTGTAACCGTTTAATCATGGGATCTATGTGCTTTGCCAGGAAGAGGGGCGATTAGCGAGTGTCAAGTGGGGCTTGAATCAAGGTCCATACGGAACAGGGGCTGCTGCTCTGTGGTTAGGTGCACCGGGACGCCTGTGCCCGCTTCCCCGAAATAAATGTAGCGGTCGGGGCTGACGGAGGTTAACTGTCCTGCAAGAGCATTGGCCTTTTGGTGATACTCAGGGTCATCTGTCATTGTAATCCACACAGTACAGTGTAAGCGAGAGTAATACTGCACCACCTGTAACAGGCTTTTCAGAGTCCGAACAGGAGTTAAAAACGGCAGCTTATCAATTTCCTGCCACAAGCGGCCCATCTTTGCCGCATAAGGGTTACCCTCAAGTTGCCAGCAGTATAAGGTCGGTTCATTAGCTGATGGGTCTGGGGCGAGGGTACTTCCGTATACATACCCTGAGGGGTACAGTAGATAGTGTCTCCTAATTTGCACAGGGTCTGGCGTCCTAGCAGGGGTAAGGGAGTGGTTGCTGATACTATCAATGTCTCCTCTACACGATTGTCTTTTAATGATAAAACAACCCGTTTCGATAGGGTCTATGATAAAGGAACCCCAGACACTCCCACAGTCACTACCCTGTTCTGACTAAGGGGCAATCACAGGGAGGGGGGTACAGAGGACAGGGTAGCGCCAGTGTCCACCAAGGCTCGTAAATGAGTATCTCCTATTCTAAGGGTTACCGTAGGTTGTGCTTCCGAGTCTTGGGAAAGTGATATAACCGCTCCCTGTACCATAACCTCCCCTGGGCCCCGCTAATTTTGTGGAAAAGGGTTATTATAAGTAAAGGAGGGAACCGCGGTTATCGGCTGCCTGTGTGGCAGAGCAGGCTCCTTGGGGGGAGTAGATGGGCAGTCCCTGGCCCAGTGCCCTTCTCGCATTTACGGCAAATGTCTTGGGATTTGTCCTGTCTCAGACCCCTAGCCTGTCCCTTACATCTGCCCTGTTCCTGACGATAGAATTGGGTCTTTTGTTGTTTGGGGCCCTCCCTGGGGCTAGCAAACAGTCCCTCACGGTCCATATTGACCAAGGTAGTGGTAATTTCGGACCAGCGCATAGTTTGCCAATTTAGATTTCGCATCTTAAAGGCCTGGGCTTGTTGGGGCAGCATACAGTTCAGCAGCGTTTGAATAGCCAAGGGCCCGTTGCCCTCCAAGGGAACACCTGCATACTCTTCCCAGGTATTACTGAATCTGGCAATAAAATCAGGGGCGCCCTCATCTTTCTTCTGCAAACACCGAGTTACTTCCCCCAGGTCCCCATGTCTCTGTGCTGCCCCCATAATTGCAATACGTCCCCTCCCTCGTAACCAACGCTCTAAACTTTCATTTCCCATGTCAGCTTGATCATCATCGGACCGCCAATCCCCATTTTCCCCAGGTGGCACCGGAATGGTATCCCTCAGAGTGGCCCAGGAGCTGCCATAAGCAAATTTTAATAAGGCTTGTAAGTCGCCTGGAAGGGGTTGATAAATTGCACACGTTTGCTCCAACCAATTGAGGAAGGCTGCGGGACGCTTAATGGGGTTGGGTGCCTCGGCTACCATGGCGCGAGCCTCAGCTGGGGTCCAAGGTTTAAGTCCGGCCATGTCTCCAATCATTATTTTAGGGGCCTGAAATGCATGAGAGGCAGAGTCAGCTGCTATCTGTCTAGAAGGCTTCGTGTGATGGCTCCATTTAGCTGAGTCACTTTCTTACTTTCACTATCAGATTCCGACCCCCTGAATCGGGACGGGTGTTCACGCTGGTCGTCAGTTGGGACTGGATTTGATGGTCCCAGTCCCGCTTCTGCCTCAGATCCAGCTTCCGCACCCGGTCTCGCTACTTTATTACACTGTCTCCAAGCCGCTACCATCTCTATTAGTTCTTCTGTCAGGGTATCAGGGAGAGGAGGCGGACAAGGGCTGTCAGAAACGGGCGACATGAGTCTAGGGAACTGGGGATAAGGCCCCAGTAGTCCGCAGTTAGTGGGATAAGGCGGAGGGGCAGAGGGGTTTTCAGGCTCTGGAGAGGGAGTTTTCTCCTTTAGGGTGGTATCAGGGGTACCCCCTCGGTTGGTCGGGGTCTCATTATCAGAAGCCAAACCCTCCTGTTTACTCTTTTGTTTGGGGGGCTGATGCCGCTTTGCTACCTCCATCCATTTTTCAAAACAACCCAGCATATAATTAAAATCCCAAGTAGGATCTCCGGCCCCATTCGCAACTCCATCCCACCAGGTCTGGATGAGGGGTATTTTCAAACTGCCGCCATACGGCCATTCCCCTTGTGTCCAGCCATACAAGTCACTACTAAAAGGCACCGCATACCTGTCATCTCCCGTTTCTGTTATAACAACGTCGGCTGGCGACCCCGGAGGGACCAGTGGATCTCCTACCTTCTGCCGAGCCCTGGTTACCATTTTCATGCGTTTTTCCGTTCTCTTGCCCATCTTCAAAGTTCCCGATTTGGGTTCTGGCTTTGGTCTGTTTTTGAATTCCCGTGGAGCCGGAGATGCGGCAGACGCCTCTCTGCTGCCACGATTTCCCATTTTATCTGGAAAGGAAACACAATTAAACAGCGCAGTGCGTTTTGCCTACCTATGCACTCACCGGTGTTTAAGAATTCCTCAACAATACTTCCAAATCCTTGGGTCTTTCAAATCTTTTCGGTCGGTAGCTACCCTTTTTCAAGCACTCCCCCTTTCAGCTAGGATGCTTGTTCATCCCCCTTTCACCTCTCCAACTTAAGAGGCCACCTCTCCAACTTAAGAGGTAGCTGGGACGCTATTTAACTGCACTCCCCCTTTCAGCTAGGATGCAGTTCCTATTCTCACCAATTTAGGAGAGTCTCTCCCTTTCTCCGCGAGGGTTCTTTTTCAAGATATTTTCAAATACCTCTCCAACTTAAGAGGCCACTGGACTTCAGTCGGATCCCATCCTCGTCTCCATCTGTCGCGGAAAAACGGAGTGAACACTCAGAACCCAGAGGTGTGTCTAGGAAGTCTTTATTAAAGTCGTGGTTTTTTTTTCTTGCAAAAATATACTTTATTCATAAAATATCTTCAACCACATTCCAAACCATTTCAAAAACACCATTACAAAGGTACAATCAGGTTCAACTTTTACAACGTGTATCACCAGGTGCATCAGAACAAACAATATTACAATCATTTGCAGACATTCATTTTGAGCTGTACAGCCCGAGGGGATTTAAACAGTTCCCAGTCCCTCGGTGCGCTGTGGCAGAAAGTTCTTAGGCAGCGACCCTTCCCCATTGCGCCTTTGCAGCGGCTGCCCCAAGCTTTAGTGCGTCCCTCAGCACGTAGTCCTGGACTTTGGAATGTGCCAGTCTGCAACACTCGGTCGGGGACAACTCTTTGCGCTGGAAGACCAACAAGTTTCGGGCAGACCAAAGAGCGTCTTTCACCGAGTTGATGATCCTCCAGCTGCAGTTGATGTTTGTCTCGGTGTGTGTCCCTGGGAACAGCCCGTAGAGCACAGAGTCCTGTGTCACAGAACTGCTCGGGATGAACCTCGACAGCAACCACTGCATCTCTCTCCAGACCTTCTTTGCAAAGGCACAATCTACAAGGAGGTGAACAACGGTCTCTTCCCCACCACAGCCACCTCGAGGGCAACGTGCTGAGGGGGTGAGACTCCTGGCGTGTAGGAAGGATCTGACGGGGAGGGCCTTTCTCACCACCAGCCAAGCCACGTCTTGGTGCTTGTTGGAAAGTTCTGGCGATGAGGCATTCTGCCAAATGACTTTGACAGTCTGCTCGGGGAACCATCCCACAGGGTCCACCCTCTCCTTTTCCCTCAGGCCCTCTAAGACGTTACGTGCTGACCACTGCCAGATGGACTTGTGGTCAATGGGGTTTTTCTGCATAAATTTTTCCACGAGGGACAGGTGGTACGGCACGGTCCAACTACTTGGAGCGTTCCGCGGCAGCGTGGCCAGACCCATCCTTCGCAACACCGGGGACAGGTAGAACCTCAGCACGTGGTGACACTTGGTGTTTGCGTACTGAGGGTCTACGCACCGCTTGATGCAGCCACACACAAAGGTGGCCATCAGTATGAGGGCGATGTTGGGCACGTTTTTTCCCCCTTTATCTAGAGGCTTGTACATCGCGTCCCTGCAGACACGATCCATTTTTGACCTCCAGATAAAGCGGAAGATGGCTCGAGTGATCGCCACCACGCAGGAGTGTGGAATGGGCCAGACCTGTGCCACGTACAGCAACAGCGAGAGTGCCTCACACCTGATGACCAGGTTCTTACCCGCAATGGAGAGGGAGCATCGCTCCCACATGCCCAGTTTCCTTTTCACCATAGACACTCGCTCCTTCCAGTTTCTAACGCATGCTCTGGTCCCTGCGAACCATATCCCCAGCACCTTCAGGCCATCAGCCCTGACAGTGAAGGGGACAAACTCCGCCCAGTTCACAGCTCAACCTACCAGCTTGCAGCTTCCTGCACCTTGACCCCGCCCGGCCCAGGTGTGGGACAGTCCAAGGTGAGTCCTTCGTGTTACCAGGACAGTGGGGGAGGGGTGACCTCCTGCCCTGTGCTGTGTCCCAAATGGTTCCATCCTCCCCTCCTCCAGGGCCCACTAAACACTGCATGCAGACGGCTGATGGACCTTGGGGATCCTCACTGACCTGCACAGGTATATTATGCTGCTCCCTGCCCCTGGTACACTCTGTAAACAAGTTGCTTTTCTTTTTTTTCTGCTGTCCCTTCGCGTAAATATCTTGTTTCATACAAGTTTTGTTTAAGAGTTGTTCAATCTTGTTTAATTGCAGGGCTATGGGGCAAAGGCAGGGACGTGGCATAGGTAAATTGTCCCCTCAGGGGCCTAATACAGACACGACTGGCTGAATGGCCTCCTTCTTTTGCTGCAACCATTCTATGATTCTCTGACTTGTCTCTATCCCGCTGCTCCATTCAAAGTGAATCCTACCTTCTGCTTTTGTCCCTGGATCCCTGTTTAACCAAGTAATTATCTCTGCCCCCATTTGTTCCTTATTTCTTTGAGTCCTAGTTTTCCTTTTTTATTTCTCTCATTTTCTTCACATTGCATTCAGATTGTTGTTATCGTGCCATTCACACCTAATCTAGAAGCAGCTTTTGTGTTTTTAATAGTCCCATTACTACTCCCTTTGACCTTGCATTATGAAGCCTTTTGTCAGTTAATCTCTCTCGCCCTGCAGCCTTTCATAGACCTTTCCTTCTGTTCCTCTTCCACCTTTCAATGGCTCACAGACCTGAAACGTTAATTCTGTTTCTCTCTCTACAGATTCTTCCAGACCTGCTGAGTGTTTCCAGTTTTTAATCTTTTCATTTCATGTTTTAAGCATTGCAGTAATTTTCGTTTCTCCATTCCAAGCACTCTACCTGACATTATTAATAATTCAATTCAGTTATTCATAAATTAATTTATCTGTACTTTATGTCTTGAAAACTGATTATTTATTGAGCTATTTATCAGTTATCAGTGTCTTTAAATGTTACAATTTCACAACTCCTCACGTTTTCCCCACACTTCCTGGCGTTAATATTAAATCCTTAGTAATCTTAAATGGAAGGGTCAGCCCAGCATTGACAGACCAGTCAGTTTAACCTCTGTGTGGGAAAGCATTTAGAAGCGGCAATTCAAGTCAAAATTAGGTCACTTGTACAATTTGTTCAGGACAATCGTGTTGAACTAAATTTCTTGAGTTTTTGATAAGGCAACAGAGAATGTTGATGAGGGTAACACGATTGATGTGCACATGAACTGCTAAACGACATTTGATACAGTGCCAAGTAACAGGCGTGTCAGCAGAGTTAAAATCCATGGGGCAGAGGCAGCATTGGCTGTGTGACAGGCAACAACATGCATGGTGAACGGTTGCTTTTTCAAATTGAGGAAAAGTATATAGTGGGATCACAAGGGGTCGGTCGTCAGAACACTGATTTCTTGATATATATTAATGATTTAGACTTGTGTGTGCAGGGCTGCATTTCAAAATTTGCAAAAGACACCAAATTTTCAAGTTGTGTTCACAGTGGGGAGGATTATGATAAACCTCAAGAGGACATAGACACGATGGTGGAATGGGCAGACAGGTGGCAGATAAAATTTCATTCAGAGAGATGTGAAGTGATTCATTTTGGTAGGAAGAACAAGGAAAGGGAATATAAAATAAAGGATACAAGTGCAAAAAGGTGCAGGAGCAGCGTCATCTGGGGCTTTATGTGCACAAATATTTGAAGATGGCAGGGCAGGCTGAGAAAGCAGTGAATAAAGCATGTGGAATCCTGGGTTTATGAATACGGGAATAAAGTACAAATCAACCAAGTTAGAATAAACCTGAATAAAACACTGGTTTGGACCCAACTGCAGCATTGTGTCCAATTCTGAGCTTTAGGAAGAATGTGAGAGTGTGGAGGAAAGATCCACAAGAGATCAGAACTTCAATTGGGTTCGGTGAAGTTGGGTTTGTTATCCTTGGAAGGGGAACCGTTTTCTTGCATCTTTTCTGGACCCTCTGTCTTCACTTCCTTCCGAAATTGTAGCCATTCAGTGGCGGTGATGTTAAAAACTTTCTTTCATGGAATGTGGGCAGGGACAGCATTTGTTGCTCTTGAAGCAAGTGCTTGCCACACCATTTCAGAGGGTTATTAAGAGTAACCACATTTCAGTGTGGATCTGGAGTCACATGTCAGACCAGGTAAGGACGGCAGATTTCCTTCCTGAAAGGACATTAGTGAACCAGGTGGGTTTTTATGACAATCGACAATGGCTGAATTGTCGCCCTGATTGAGACTCGCTTTCAATTCCAGATTTAATAATTGATTTTTAATCCCACCAGCTGCTGTGGTGGGATTTAAACCACTGTCCCCAGAGCATCAAGCTGGTTTTCTGGATTATTAGTCCAGTGACATCCCCACTGTGGTACCATCTCCCCCAATATATATTTTTATTTATTTTTAGCTAACAGTTGAGTATTTGTCAGTGTTTTGATCCATGTGGTTTCTATTCTGAGTTTCTGACAGTTTCTGTGCCAAGTGGACGAGGTGTTTAAAGTTCATTCATTTGCCCCTTTTCCATCTCCAGGTCCGGGAAAGACACAGAGAATAATGTCCACTCATTAAGTATCTATTGATGATACTGAGATGGACAATTCCCACTCCCCATCTTTCCGGTGGATAATGGATGTTCTGTTACATTTATGTTTCCCTCTAATTTGATCACTAATTTTATTGAGTTTTTATATATTTTTTTCCCCAAGACCCAGACCCAGGGTAATGGCCGCCATCCTGTTTCAGCAGGGAGCAGGGCGCATGCGCGGCCTTCTTGTGGATGTAACAGTGAGTGAGTCCATGGGACATTTACATATTCAGGGTGAGAGTTGCTGATCCTCAACCTCTGGCGATACTTCAGCCCCACAATCCAAATCTCTGGCTGCCCAGTGTAACGGGCAGGGGGCGGGGTGGGGGGGTGGGGGTGGGGGGGGGGGGGGGTGGTTATTAAATCAGAGAATCTTCTCCTGTAACTGTTCATGGGCCTGTTTAACACAGGGATTTCTAGGATGGGACTGGTCACATTGGCTGCCGACCTCTCTTCCATGGTCTTGTCTGTGCTCGGGTGTCCCTGGTGAGGGAACATGCAGTATCCACCGGTACGCTTGATACCTCCCACAACCGGTGGGCACCTCGGGGTACAGAGTGTCTCATAGACACTGGAAACAACATCCTGGTTTATTTAGGAAGGCTCCCTTTGCTTTTGCTGGGACTTTGTTGCTGATCTGAATTTCATTCAGTTTGATTGGACCACATGTTTGGGTGAAGAATGTATCAAAGAAACTCGAATTTTCTGCTTTGAATTTCTATCCTGTACTTAGATTGAATATTTTTGTAAACTCCTTTTACGGGGTACAAGAGGGAGATAATTTGCTGATAGGAAACTCAAACCAAACATCACATCAAGGTCTGACAGAGTCACTCGATTCAGCAGGAAACATAGAAAATAGGAGCAGGAGCAGGCCATTCGGCCCTTCGAGCCTGCTCCACCATTCATTATGATCATGGCTGATCATCCAACTCAATAACCTGCTCCCGCTTTCTCCCCATATCCTTTGATCCCTTTCGCTCCAAGAGCTATTTGTAACTCCGTCTTGAAAACATTCAAGGTTTTGGCCTCAACTACTTCCTGTGGTAGCGAGTTCCATAGGCTCACCACTCTCTGGGTGAAGAAACTTCTCCTCATCTCAGTCCTAAATGGTCTACTCCATATCCTGGTTCTGGACTCCCCCACCATCGGGAACATCCTTCCTGCATCTCCCCTGCCTGGTCCTGTGAGAATTTTATAGATTTCTATGAGATCCCGCCTCATTCTCCTGCACTCCGGCGAATTTAATCCTAACTAACTCCATCTCTCCTCATATGTCAGTCCTGCCATCCCAGGAATCAGTCTGGTAAAAATTCGCTGCACTCTCTCTATAGCAAGAACATCCTACCTCAGATAAGGAGACTAAAACTGCACACAATATTCCAGGTGTGGTCTCACCAAGGCCCCGTATAATTGCAGCAAGACATCCCTGCTCCTGTGCTTGAATGCTTTCGCTATGAAGGCCAACATACCATTTGCCTTCTTTACTGCCTGCTGCACCTGCATGCTTACCTTCAGCAACTGGTGTACGAGGTCACCCACGTCTCGTTGCACGTTTCCCTCTCTCAATTTATAGCCATTCAGATAATAATATTCCTTCTTGTTTTTGCTACCAAAGTGGATAACCTCACATTTATCCAAATTATACTGCATCTGCCATGCATTTGCCTACTCACTCAGCTTGTACAAATCACACTGAAGTATCTCTGCATCCTCCTCACTGCTCACCCTCCCACCCGGCTTTGTGTCATCTGCAAATTTGGAGATATTACATTTAATTCCCTCATCTAAATCATTGATATATATTGTGAAAAACTAGGGTCCCAGTACCTATCCCTGCGCTACCCAACTAGTCACTGCCTGCCTGCCATTTGGAAAAACACCCATTTATTCCTACTCTTTGTTTCCTGTCTGCCAACCAGTTTTCTATACCTCTCAATACACTACCTCCAATCCTATGTGCTCTAATTTTACACGCTGATCTCTTACGTGGGACTTTTTCGAAAGCCTTCTGAAAGTCCAAGTAAACCACATCCACTGGTTCCCCCTCATCAACTCCAGTACTTTCATCCTCGAAACATTCCAGTAAATTTGTCATGCATGATTTCCCTTTCATAAATCCACGCTGACTCTGTCCCATTCTGCCACTTTATTTTTCCAAGTGCTCAGCTATTACATCTTTTGTAATGGACTCTAGAATTTTCCGCACAACTGACGTCAGGCTGACTGGTCTATAACTCTAGACATTGGACCTGAATATCATTGATCTTTGACTGTGGAAGGATAAATATTTGTCTTTTCTGACTGTGGGAAAAGATTTCAAATGTCAGTGTGACTGGCAAAGCACCGAGACAGACACGCCCGATTGAGAGTGCTCCAGTGAACTGACTGTGGAAACACTATCTGAAAAAAACATCTCACCATTCACAGCGGGGAGAAACTGTGCAAGTGTTCTGTGTGTGGACAAGGATTCAACTGATCATCCAACATGGAGAGACATGGGGACACTGACACCATGGAGAGACCGTGGAAATGTGGGGACTGTGGGTTAGGATTCAGATCCCCATCTGTGCTGGAAACTCATCAGCGCACTCACACTGGGGAGAGGCCTTTCATCTGCTCCGAGTGTGGGAAGGGATTTACTCTACTAACCCACCTCACTTCACATCAACTTGTTCACTCTGACATGAGACCTTTTGAATGTTGCGACTATGAGAAGAGCTTTAAAAGCAAAAGGAATCAGCTGATACACCAGCGAGTTCACACTGGGAAAAGGCCATTCACCTGCTCTAACTGTGGGAAGGGATTCACTCAGATAAGTACCCTCACTTCACATCAACTTGTTCACTCTGACAAGAGGCCTTTTAAATGTTCTGACTGTGAAAAGTGCTTCAAAAGCAAAAAGATTCTGCTGACACACCAGCAAGTTCACACTGGGCAGAAACCATTCAACTGCTCCAAGTGTGGGAAGAAATTCACTCAACTAACCCGGTTCACATCACATCAACGTGTTCACTCTGAAAAGAAACTTTTTAAACGTGCTGACTGTGTGAAAAGCTATAAAAGCAAAATGGGTTTGCTGACACGTCAGCGAGTTCACACTGGAGAGAGGCATTTCACTTGCTCCATGTGTGGGAAGGGATTCATTCATCCATCTCTCCAGCTGACACACCAGCGAGTTCACACTGGAGAAAGGCCATTCACCTGCTTCGTGTGTGGGAAGGGATTCATTTATCCACCCTGCAGACAGAACAATGTATTCACAAGTGAATCCCAGGGTTGGATTCTGCTGTTATTGTTGCTGCAAATCACATCCAGGACTGAACCATGCTCATTCCGACAGTTGGGGTTTGTTTCTGCTGATTTTAATAATCCCTGTCACTGGGCTGGAGTTTAATATCCTGGATAAAGGTTAAATCAATCAGCTTTGTGTCAAACATTGTCGACATATTAGTCGAGGCATTGAATGCAAGAGCAAGGACGTTATGATGGAGCTGTATAAAGAATTAGTTAGGCCACATTTGATGTACTCTGTGCAGTTCTGTCTGCCGCACTATAGGAAGGATGTGATTGCACTGGAGAGGGTGCAGAGGAGATTCACCAGGATGTTGCCTGGGCTGGAGAGTTTCAGCTATGAAGAGAGACTAGATAGGCTGGGGTTGTTTTCCTTGGAGCAGAGAAGGCTGAGGGATTAACTGATAGAGGTGTACAAAATTATGAGGGGCATAGATAGGGCGGATAGGAAGACATTTTTCTCTTTAGTGGAGGGGTCAATACTCAGGGGGGCATAGATTTAAGTTAAGGGGCAGAAGGTTTAGAGGGGATTTGAGGATTTTCTTTTCACCCAGACGGTGGGGTCTTTCTGGAACCTGCCGGTGAAGCCTACATCCCATGAATGAATTTTAAAAGAAAGACAACGCTTTCATCCCAGAAATCAACTGAGTGAACCTTCCCTGAAATGCTTCTAATACGACTCTATCCATCCTCAAGATTACCCATAACTATGTTATCATAAGGTGCAAATGGTATGAGCTGGAACTTGGTCTTTTTTATTTTTCAATCCATTTACTAACAGAATCTGCCCCTCCCATCCCCAGATTCAGACAATGATTAACTGAGACTCAGTCTCTAATGGCGGCCTTAAAAGTGGATAAATCCCCAGGCCCAGGTGAAATGTGGGACTCAGTGCCTGAGGGAGTGGTAGAGGCAGGAACCCTCACAACAGTTAAGAAGTATTTAGATGAACACTTGAAACACCACAGCTTACAGGGCTACGGGCCAAGTGGTGGAAAATGGATGAGAGTAGATGGGCTTTGATGATGACCACTGCAGGAATTCACCAAGGCTCCTTCGACAGCACCATCCAAACCCATGATCAATAACATCTAGAAGGATCAGGGCAGCAGATAGTTGGGAACACAACCACCTGGAAATTCCCCTCCAAGTCACTCATCATCCTGAAAGGGAAATATATTGCCATTCCTTCACTGTCGTTGGTTGAAAATCCTAGAAGTCCCTTCCTAACAGCATTGTGGGTGTAGCTACACCACATGGACTGCAGTGGTTCAAGAAGGCAGCTCATCACCACCTTCTCAAGCAGAACTAGCGTTGGGCAATAAATGCTGGCCCAGCCAGCGAAGCCCATATCCCATGAATGAAGAAGAATAAACAGGGCATGAGTGATTATTGTGGCCAGTAGAATGAAACAATGTTTTAAATTATCAATACAGTAAGACCTATTCCAGATAAAAATTGTCTCTCAAACATTCAGGAAAGAATTAAACACCTTGAACATATCAAAGTGAGTCAAATTAATTTGAAGAAGGAAATAGAATCTGGATTTAGAAAATATCCACGAAGAGGATGTAGGTTAACAGAGAGCTGAAGAATCTTTAAAGTCTGTGCATAAACTTTTCTTTGAACCAGATGTAATTACAATATGTCAATAATTTAGAATTGTGTGGGATGATCAGCAGATGGGGAGGATGAATCTAAGTCGATAGTTATCACATTTTAGCGGAAAAGTTTTGACATTTATTCTTGGTGGCAGCTCAAGTGTTTGTGTTGCTGATTCTGATCATTCAAGTAGGTTTAGTATGTTATCTACAGTTTGTCATCAAGAAATTAGGAAAACAACCTCGTAGCTTAGAAATAGTGAGGTTAGTCAGAAATCAGTTGTGAGAAGTCAGTAAGGACATTCCCTTCTCAAGGTGGAGAGATCTGTGAGAAATAACTGTCTAATTAACCTTATAAAATCTTCAGAAATTTAATGAACATTACAGAAATAGTTCTCTCTCTCTCTCTCTTCCTTGTATAGGAAGAAAGATTCCTGGGTTGATAAACATAGGACAGCGTACCCTTATGATAACTCATCGGGATGGTCACAGTAGTTATGGGATGGAATTTGTAGTGGTGATTGAAGACAATGGCTTTTGTCTTCAATTTTTAATTGGAGGAAATTTCTGCTCATCCAGTACTGGATGTGGGATAAGCAGTTTGATAATTTAGTAACAGTGGAGGAATGGAGAGGGATGGTGGTGAGGTAGAGCTGGGCGTTGTCAGTGTACATGTGTAAAGTAACACGGTGCTTTTGGATGACGTCACCTAGTGGTAGCATGGAGATGGGAAATAGGAGGGGGCAAAGAGACATCCTGTTTTTAGGATGGGTCAGGATGGTGGATTAAAAGGTGAGAGGGACAGTACCAGAAGAGAGTGAGACAAAACTGTGAATAATATCAGCTAACATGGAGAAGTTGGGTGATCAGTAGATCGGTGAGAGTGGGGTCAGTACAGCAGAAAGTGAGTCTCGTGGACAAGATGAGCACTGAGAGGACATGAGGGGAGATGGGAGAGAAACTGGAGAAAATGTGAGTTCAGGGTTCAATTTGTCCTGGTGGGCTAGTGGAAGGGAGGGAAGGAGCAGAGGCAGCTGATTGGATTTTCTCAATCTCAGTGACAAGGAAGCTCCATGGGTAGAATTTTGCCCTTGGCGTGCAGGCTCGGCGGGGGCGAGTGGGGCAGTCGGGAAGCCGCCCGCTGCCTACAATCAGGCCCGGAAGGCAATTTCATGCTGGGGGCCAATTAAGGCCTGCGCTGCGTGAAACGTGAGCAGCAGTGCTCAGTGCTGCCTGTGCGGGCGGGGGGAGGAGTGCGAGCTGGGCGAGTGTGACCTTTGTGCATGCACGCGAGAGCGAGCTACATAATCTCCCTGAGTCAGAGAGCTGTCTCCGGGAGATGGATTGATTTGAAAAAGAAATTATAAATTTTATACAGGTTATGAAACATGTCCCCTCATATCACTCTGTCACATGATCAGGGAGATGTTTTTAGTTAATAAGATAAAAGCAAAATACTGCAGGGCCGTACTTCTTCAAGACAGGCATTCCTGGAAGAGAAGTGTACTAAATAAGATAAAAGCGAAATACTGCAAAATACTTTTTGCAAAAAAACAAAACTCTGTCTCTCCAGAGATGCTGTCAGACATGCTAAGTTTTTCCAGCATTTTCTCTTTTTGTTTCATGTTTTTAATTCAAGTGTAAAATTTGATTTGCTTCAGGTGACCTCGTCCCGCCCGTGGATGAGGTTTCCTGATAAAGGTAAAGGCCGCTTGGTCTTTTCGCCCGCCTGCCAACCATTAGGTACGATGGGCAGCGTAAATTTGAATTTAATTAACTTCTTAGTGGCCTTACAGGCTTCTTAATTGTTGGTGAAATATTGCGGGACTGCGCGATGACGTCGGGACACTCGCCCACCGAGCGTAATTTCCTGCCCCATGAGCTCCTCACACTTTTTGTTGGAGGTGAGGAAGGAGACGGGGGTGAGGAAGAACCCTTCAAAAGTAACTAACTTGTGTCTGAGAGATTAAAAACACTTGACACATGGTGAGTTTAACACAAAGCTGATTTATTTGACTTTTATCCAGGATATTACACCCTATAACTGACCTGGAGTTTATTAACATCAGCAGAAAGAGACCCCCATGAACATGGTTCAGTCCTGGATGTGATTTCACAACAACATCTAATCAGTGTAGTTACTTGTGAACTCGCTGGTGTCTCTGTAAATGGTATAAGTGAGTGAATCCCTTCCCACACCCGGAAGAGGTGAATGGCCTCTCCCCAGTGTGAACTCGCTGGTGTCTCAGCAGATGGGATGACTGAGTGAATCCCTTCCCACACTCGGAGCAGATGAACGGCCTCTCCCCAGTGTGAACCCGCTGGTGTGTCAGCAGGCTGGATGACTGAGTGAATCCCTTCCCACACTCAGAGCAGGTGAACGGTCTCTCCCTAGTGTGAACTCTCTGGTGTACAGTGAGTTGAGATGATCGCCTGAACCCAGTCCCACAGTGAGAGCACCTGAACAGTCTCTCATCAGTGTGAATGCGTTGATGACACATCAGCGCCCCAGAGCTTTTATAGCATTTCCCGCAGTCTGGACATTGAAAGGGCCTCTCATCAGTGTGAACTCACTGGTGTCTCAGCAGGCTGGATGAGGTAATGAATCCCTTCCCACACTCAGAGCAGGTGAACGGCCTCTCCCCTGAGTGAGTTCGCTGGTGTCCTGTGAGATGAGGTGAACATCTGAATCCAGTCCCACAGTGAGAGCACCTGAACGGTCTCTCATCAGTGTGAACACGCTGATGATGCATCAGTTCCTCAGACCCTTTCCAGCACTTCCCACAGTCTGAACATTTAAAAGGTCTCTTATCAGTGTGAACTCGCTGGTGGGTCTTCAGGCTGGATGACTGTCTGAATCCCTTCCCACACTGGGAGCAGGTGAATGGCCTATCCCCAGTGTGAGTGCGGCGATGAGTTTCCAGCTTAGACGGGTATCTGAATCCCTTCCCACAATCGCCACATTTCCACGGTATCTCCCTATTGTGAACGGTGCCTTTTCCTTCCATGTTCAAAATCCGATGATATTTAGGTTTCGATAGATCCTGATGTGATGTTTGGTTTCAGTTTCCTGACTGCAAATCCTCCCCTTCTAATACCCTGTGAAATTGATTTAAAACAGAAAAAAGGGAGTGAAAGAGAACCCACAAAAACACAAAGGCAGGTTGTGAAATTGAGCTGAACGAATCTGGGAATTTGTGGAGCTGGCACGAGGAAAAAGTGACCATGAAAACTGCTGGATTGTCATAAAAACTCAACTGGTTCAAGAATGTCCTTCAGGGAAGGGAACCTGCCACCCAGTCTGGACCAACACAAGACTCTGGCCTACAAGGGAGGAGAGGGAGACAGAAGTGGGAGAGGCAGGGTGTCAAGGGATACCTACAACACTACAAGAACTTTGACAAAGTCTCCAGAAACCTCAACCTCCACCACCTAAAAGAACAGGGTAGCAGGTGTATGTGAACACCATCATCTCCAAGATCCCTTCCTAGTCACACATCATCCTGACTTGTCTGGATCAACAGAAATTTCCTCCATTCCAATATTGGGAAGACTGAAGCCATTGTCTTCAGTCCCCGCTACAAACTCCACTCCCTGACCACCGGCTCCATCCCTCTCCCTAACAACAGTGTGAGGCTGAACCAGACATTCATAGGGATATGGGAGCAGGAGTAGGCCCTTCAGCCCGTCGAGCCTGCTCTGCCATTCAATCTGATCAAAGTCATTTTCCCACACTAGCCGCATAGCCCTGTATGTAATTGCTCAACCTGTCATCCATTCCTTTGTTCCCTCTAGACGTAACTATCCTAAGAGACTCCCGGCCGGCCTCCCACATTCAACCTCCCTGTAATACAAAACTCTGCTTACTCGCACCAAGTCTTGTTCACCCATCACCCCTGTATCCACTGACTTACAAAGCCTCTGGGTTAAGGAGAACCTCAATTTTAAATTTCTCATCCTCGTTTTCAAATCCCTCCATGGTCTCTCGCTCCCTACCTCTGTAATCTCCTCCAGCCTCACAACCCTCCGAGATATCTACACTTCTCTAATTCCGACCTGCTCAGCATTCCTGGTTTTAACTGCTCCACTTTTCGTGTCTCCCCCAACAGCTGCCAAGGCCACAACCTCTAGGACTTCCTCCCTAAACCTCTCCACCTCACTTTCCTCCTTTAAGATAATCCATAAAACCTTCCTCTTTCAGTAAACCTTTGTCCATCTGCCCTGATATCTCTTCATGTGGCTCAGTGTCAAATGTTGCTTTCTAACACTCCTGTGAAACACCTTGGTACGTTCCATTACACAATAGAATGAATGAATTACCATTTCAGGGTGGGAAGAATTTGATGGTCAACACAGGCGCTAAAGTGGAAGAGAAATGGACTGTAGTGCAGGAAAAACAATTCCTGAAAGATACTGCGGGAAGATAAAGCTCGTGAGCCAGCAGCACATGGTCAGGGGATGGGCAGCATTGGAAACCTCATTTAGACACAGTTGGCAGAAGGAACAGTAAAATCCTAAACATAGTTAAAATACACTCGTAATTAGTGACAGAGAAAGTTAGAAAATGGCAGAGAGGTGATCAGGGAGGGCAGAGGATGAAAAAGAGCAATAGATGGACATGGATTCAGATCCACAGTTAAGGAACCACACCAGCCCTAGAGCCATGAAACAGATAACAGAGCACAGCACTAAAAGCTCTAAACTGCAGATAAATAGTCAAAAATACTCAACTCTGAAACAATACAGTTTTTAAATTTAAAATTTCCTGCTGGATCCTGCAGCTGGAAAGATATCAGAAGCACTGGAATCAGAGAAAAATCTTCCAGCTTAGGAAATACCCAGGGAGCGGGATGATGTCACCATGTAATTGTCAATGTGTGATGGTGTCACACACATGGGCACAGAACATCTGGGTCTGTGCAAACCAGTGATCACCTCACTTTACGAAGGATGGGAGGGTCCTTGAGTGGGTACGGAGGAGATTTACCAGAATGGGTCGAGGGATGAGGGATTTTAGTTGTAAGATTCGTTTGGAGAAACTGGTGTTGTTCTCCTTGGAGCAAAGTAGGTTGAGGGGAGTTCTTATGGAGGTGTATAAGTTTATGATAGGTTGAGATAAGGTAGATAAAGATGTTCACATTAGTGGATCATAAAAGGATTACAGACACAGATTTAAGATTTGAGGCAAGATCTGCAGGGCGGGCGGGGTGGGGGGTGAGGAAAAAAAAATTACACAGTGAGTGATTGAGTGAGCTGAAACTCAATGCTCACAGTCAGAGGCTGATAATATTCAGATCCTGATGAATCGGGTGACTCTGTTAGATCTTGATGTGATGTTTGGTTTGAGTTTCCCAAATGTAAATCCTTCCCATTTTACATCCTGTAAAAAGGAGATTATAAAAAAAAATCCATCACTGTCAGTGCAAGATAGAAATTACAAGAGACAAAAATTCCTCTTGGTTTGAGTTTGCGGTGTGTAAATTCTCCCCTTCTAACCCCCTGTAAAAGGATTTTCCAAAATCCATCCCTGAGAGTTCAGGATAGAAATTCACAACATTCGCTCCTCCTGCTACCTGGACCAGGATGACCGCGCATGCGCCCTGCTGCACAGCCGCTCCTCCGGGCCGAGCAGAGGGAGAGACCCAGCCATTTCCGGTCTGTTCACTGCAAACATGGGGCCGGTAGTTTCTGATTAAGGCTCTGCGGCCTGCACCACGTGTTTATGAAACCTCCCTGACCACTCCGCTGGCTCCATTCCTCCCTTCCCCCCACTAACTCTGTTACTCTGCTGCCCTCGCCATTTGCTTTCCCGCTCTCTGCTGCTCTGGTCACAAGACAGAACCACGCATTCGCAGGTTGGAGACAGCAATGCGCATGTGACAATCACACTACGCAATGCGCATGCGCTGAACGCTGGACTCTGTATCAGGCATATTCTTTCCCGCTGTGAATGCTGGGTGACAGGTCCGCCATTAGAAGCCGATACTGTTTCATGATCCGATAATGACTGGAGATTTAGGGTCAAAATATAAAATTATTATATCAATTGAGGTAACAAAGTGCACATGCCTCTACCACACTTCTGTCCTGGGTGTAATTAACAACAGAACAAACCCTTACAGCTAGATGTCAATTCACTGGATTCTTAGCAGGTGAGGTGAAGAAGTTATTTTTCTTTCCACACACTGAACATTTAAACTCCGTCTTGCCAGTAAGAATGTGCCTATTGCGGCTTAAATCTTTTGAACTTTTAAAGCCTCTGGTGACTGGTGACCAAACTTTGCACACATGAACTACCAGAATTTTCTCCATCAGATGTGACTGCTGCTGTGTCAACTCATCAGATGATCAAGTGAATCATTTCCACATTCAGCTGGTGAATAATGTTTTCAACGTGTGACTTTACCCTGGAGTGTGCAACTCCGACTTGGATTTCAAATCCTTCTGGAAATGTGTTCTACATTTTCATCCAAGGAAAAGAGAAAAACGATGCTGTAAATCTGAAATAAAAACAGGACATTTTGGAATTCAAAACAGGACTGGTAACGTCAATGGAGAGAGACATATTTTTCCTCTCAGGTGTGTGACTTTTCAGCAGGGTTGTACTGAGTCAGTGCACAGAATTTAAAACATAACTCTGACTCTCAATCCACAGAAATTCCCAGATATTCCGAGTATTTCTATCATTTTCAGCCTTTATCTCTGGTCAAAGACTTTGCTTCTGAAATGGACGTTGGATTTATTGGTGACTAAGTTATATTCATTCTTGTCTATCCGCAAGAGGAAACATCTTCCAAACACTTTTCTAATATTAACAGCTTCGATCAAGTCATCCCTCACCCTGCTTTCCAGAGAAAACCTGTTTAACCTGTTCAATCGTTCTTAAATATTATAACTTTTCAGTTCTGGCATCACTCCAGTAAACCTTTCTTGCACCTTTTACAGGGCTTCTGCATAAACATAATGATATGGAGATGGAGCAACCCTTTCAAAATAGGCACTTATATCATGAGCCTGTTGTGTACCTTCTTGCAGTACATCGACTGAACATAAACTCATCCCAGCTCCGCTTTCTTCAATTGAAATCCAGTGTGAAAATATTAACAGTTTCAAAGCTTAACAAGGTGCACAAGATTGGAAGGAGAGTCTGGCTGTGGATAATTGACACTGTGCATATTCGTGTAATCAGTATCTCGGACAATCAGGAAAATGAGCTCCTGTCAACCCATCCCGACTCAAAGCTTCGTGTCTTACATTCCCTGCTTTCCAGGGAAAAATTGGGTTCGTGAACTGACATTGCCTGCATCAAGCAGCTAATTGATCTGGGAGCTTAACGGGCACAGGGAGTTGGAGGCGAGGCAGGGACAGAAGCAGAAACAGCTGCAACATGGAAGCGTTTAGAACTTGACGTGTGTCAGTTACTTTCAGTGATGAATGTCAGCCGTGTGATCCGTTGTCAGTTTCACAGGAGCCACAGTGATGAGGTTGGTGGGTTTTGGAAATTGCAAGTTGTACATGAGCTGTTCGAACAGCAGGTCGAACACGTGCCAGCTCAAATTTTATTTAGGGGTATGTATGCGGTGTTTCATTTTTACAGGAAGGACGAGGAGGGACAGGATCGATATAAATTGCTGTGGGAAAAAGGTGGGATTATGAAATTAGTTAACTTGCTTTTCCAGAGAGCCGACACGGACACGATGGGCCGAATTTACTCCTTTTCTGCTGTAGGCATTTATGATTTTATACCAACAACATTAAACTGTGCAGAGGACCAGTCGTCGTGGCCGAGTGGTTAAGGCGTTGGAGTCCAAATCCATTGGGGTTTTCCGCTTCCCATCTTCCCTGGTTTTAACTCGCTGTCTACAGAGTTAATTATCAGTTAAATTGAATCTACTCCAAACAAACATTCGAGAGTTTTCATATTTCCGTTCATTCACGAAAACAGTCATGAAACTAGCACTGGAAAATAAAACAAACACAGAACCAGGTTGGTGTCATTCTTGATTCCCTAAAGGACATTAGTGAACCAGATGAGTTCTTATGACAATCGTTCCATGGTCACCATTAGACTTTCAATTCCAGGTGGGATTCCAACCCTGGCCCCCAAAGAATTACCCTGTGTCTCTGGATTACTAGCCCAGTGACAATACCACTAAGCCACCACCTCCCTGATTCTTCACTCTTTCTCATAATAAAATTCAGCAAAATAATAACAGTTTTAAAAAAATGTTTCTTCTGGCAGCGGCTGATTGGAGAGTGTTGGGCTGGATAATTGTTGCATTTCCCTGTCTCACTCACTGTGGAGCTGAGGAAGAGAGAAAACTTGATGCGTTTGTTTGATCCAATAACTTCATCGATTTCTATTTGGCTAGATGGAGGTACATGATGGTTTATTTTCTTTAAAATGAATATTCAGAATATTCTTTGAAATGAATGTTCAGATATGAAGATTGATGCGGGAACTCAGTGGGTAAAAGTCGAGCTTGCAATGTTGGGCGATATTTTCCTGTGGTTTCAGAGCCACAGAGCCAGCCAGACCTGTGTGGGAATGAATGTTGATGGGGAGAAAACGACGACGGATTCGCCCCTGGGTGGCCTCAAACCACCGATGTTTTTCAGTTCTCAGCTGAGTGCACTGATCAATTGTGTAACAGAGACTGATGAAAGTTGACTCTTAGAGATCCCTTAAAGCAGGGGGTCAGTGAGTTAAAGCTTCAGATTGCTGCTACCAGAATGACAATTGTTCTCTGTCAGTTTCATTCTCCCAAAATTAAATTTGGGTCATTCATTGTGGATACATGGAAACTGCCTGATCCCACCCACTGCAGACACATCCATGTTACCGGAACCAGCTCTCCTACAACAGTTGCCGTCTCCCTTTGAAACTTTCAGTGTTTTGTCTGTTACCAAATATTCTGATTGTCCCGAAGCCAATAATTCTAAAGGGGTTTCTCTGTGACACAGCGAGTGGTTAGGATCTGGAATGCACTACCTGAGAGTGTGGGGGAGGCAGATTCAATCGTGGATTTCAAAAGAGGATTGGACAGAAAATCCAGGTCTCCGGGGAAAAGGCGAGGGAGTGGGACCAGGCGAGTTAGTTTCCAGAAGAGTAAGAGGTCTCCCTTTTCAGACGGAGATGAGAAGTTTTTTTTCTCTCTCGGGGGGTTGTTAGTCTGTAGAATTATTTTTCCCAGAAAGCATTGGAGGCTGAGTCATTGAATTTATTCAAGGCAGACTTAGACAGATTTTTGATAGACAAGGGAGTCAAGGGTTATGGTGGGCTGACAGGAAATTGGAGTTGAGCCCACAACCAGATCAGTCATGACCTTATTGAACAGCAGAACAGACTCAAAGGGCTGAATGGCCTATTCCTGCTCCTGTTCCTGATCCCTATGTTGCTATGACACGGGCTGAATGGCCTCTATCTGTGGGGTAACTTTTGACCTGAAACTATGATACTATGAGGGGCTCGGGGGGTAAAATGGACTATCTTGGTTATGTTGGTTATGTTGTAATTCAGTGCAAACACCACTCAAGGCAATGGTTAGTGTGCATTGAGTGGAGATAGCATGGCCGAGCGGTCTCAGGGGGTTGGGTTTAGGCTCCAGTCTCCTGTGTGTGTTGCCCTTTCAGTCACATCATCTCAGAATCGGCTCGAAGTCGGCGTCCTTTTAAGATCTTCATTTTGGTAGGAAGAACAAGGAGTGTCAGTGTAAATTGCAGGGTGACCGGGAAGATGTGGAGCCGAATGCTCCCTATCACTACTAGAACAGTTCTGGGATGTTATATGAACAACATTAAAATCACCATAAGGCCTGTAGTCGGGGCCAAGTGTTTAAAGTGATGGGCTTGAAATCCATTGGGGTCTCCTGAAGCAAGTTTGAGTCTGGCTGACTGCACATCTTCCTTTAGATGCCTCCAGGGTTAGTTATTGGTTAAATTGAATAAAAACCTTCCAAACACTCCCGTGTGCTTTACCTGCTTCCCTTCCGCGTTTTTTCATTTCTGTTCATCTGCAAACATTTACTCAATTTGGAGTCTGGAAAGGAACAATAATTGGTCAAGTTGGTGTCGCCCTTGCTTTCTTGGTGTTTGCCTCTCCTTCGGTCTCTGTCACTCTCAGTGTAAATGTCTATCCGTGATCCTGTGTTTGTGTCAATGTGCTTCAGTTCCCCAAGGGGATGAACACATTTTTATCATCACAAGCTTTGTTCACATGAGTTAAACTCAGAACAAGCTGAGACACCAAGTGGAAATCAGGATTTCTATGCCTCTATTTTGGATTATGAACGGCTTTAAATGCTAGTCCGGTTAGCTCAATCGATAGAGCATGAAACTCTAAATTCCGGGGCCATGTATTTGAGCCCCACGCTAGGCGCCATTATTCCTGAAAACTTTGCAGCTTCCATGGGTGATCCCCAGCTCTCCATTGCTCCAGCAGTATCACCGCTCAAACTGAGTCTTTCTCTGTCCCACTTTGTGAAAAATCGATTTGGTTGTTTCTGCGTTAAAGTTGCCCTCTACTTCACTGGAAGTTGTGACTGTTCAGTGCTGAGGATTTGGTGCTTTCACTGGCAATTCCCGGTCAAGGAAATCCTTTTCCTTACCACTGTGTGAACTGTCACAATGAACAGAAATTCCTGATTAAATGAAACCAGGTCTGGCAGCGTCTGTGGAGTGAGAAAGAGAGTTAATCTTCCAGCTGGATGATCTTTCATCAGAGCTGGAAAAGTCACAGATGTTACAGGTGGAAAACAAGTCCAGAGGCTGAGGGAGGGGAGTGAAAGGACAAAAGGGAAGGACTGTGATAGGTTACAAGGCCTGAGAGAGAAACTGACTAAAGGGATGATGGTGCAAAATGCGGATGGGAATGGGACAGATTTATCTTCCTGCTGTTCAAACTGGCAAAAATATCACTCTTGATCAACCAATCACAACTGCCCTTTCAAAGTAACTTTCTATAAGTGTTTCATTTCCATCCCCACTGCTGCTGCCTTCACAGTCATTCTATCATCTTCAACCCATTCCAGCAAAATCCACCTTCTTCCCTTGTGTTCAGCTCTTCTGACGTCATGGGACTGAGTAAATTCAGTGAAAATTTTTTTGTCATTTGGCACAAGATTCGGAACCAGACCTGGGAGAGGTTTGTGTCAGTGTAAACAGTGAAATTTCCCCTATTACCGCTATATTTTGCCGTGAACCACCGTCTCTATAGTCAGTGATTTGCAGCCTGCCATGCCCTTCTCTCATTCCTTATCTTCACCTCTGAATTTGTTCGTGACCTGTTGAACGGGTGACATTTCAGGCGCTGATGCAATACTCCAGCTCTCAATCCACTGATTCAGGTGGAACTGATATGCGTTTTCAGTTTTCAATCAAGAAGTAATGCATATTTATATTAATCATTCTCATGACATTTATAAGCGCCGAACCCTAACCACTAGACCCCCAGATTTGCAGCTTTACAGCCCGGCTTATCCATGCTTTCTGTGCCTTTTATTTTCATTTCAAACTTCTTTCAACAGAGACACTTTTCTCCGACAAAATGACACGTTTCTCTAGAACACAACCGACTTCTTCAGCCAATGACAACAGCGATTGCTGTTAGCTGGAGAAGCATTCATTGTCTCACAGTCCCGGATTGTCATTGGATCATTAAACAACAAAAAAGGACAGAAATCGCCAACTCTCCTGTTACCCGGCGAGTTCCAACAGGTAAGGTGAAGAGCAAGTGCAATACGGCTGTGAGACACTGCATTCAGCTAACATTCAACAACAAGAAGGAGCAACGCAGCTTTTCCTGTTACTTAAATGAGCAAGTTGCGGTAATGTTTCTGCCCGGTTTCGAACCGGGGACCTTTCGCGTGTCAGGCGAACGTGATAACCACTACACTACAGAAACGCCATTGATAAGGAGCCCAGTACATCTGACTACAATGCAGTTCCGCAACAGCATTTTTGGGTCTTTGTTTTGAAGAAATGGAATTCGGTTGTTCTCATTAGGAATGCTGGAGACAGACTGATCAACAATGTCATCATCAAATGGCACAGCAGGTTGGATGGTCATTAGATCATCTCTTCTGTGCCAGCTTCTTTTTTAAAGAGGAACCGATTCGTCTCAATATATTTCTCTCTCTCTCCATAAGCCTAATTTTTCTCTATTTCAAGTAACTGTCTAATTCACTTTTGAAGAAGGTGTTTCTGCAGAATCCATGCACAGTTTCCCTTAATTAACAAAGTTTTCCCGACCCAGTAACGTGAAGATTTGGACTTGGGTTTCTTCAAGTCCCTGGAGGAGTGGATCCGAATCCCAGCACTGCCACAGTTTAAGTCACATTCCCACTTTGGGGAACTTTAGGAATTCCCTTTCGGAGAACAAGAGGAGATTCTAGTTTAATACAGGGCGGGTTGTGAACTTTATTTTGTTTGGAAAAACGCGGAGAGGCAACACAAATATAAATTGTTGTAAGGGAAAGGCGGGTGTGTGGAATTGGTTGAGTTGCTCTTCCAGAGAGTCAGCATAGACACGACGGGCCGAGTGGCTTATTTTGCAGCCATCTCTGATTTGACAAGAACACATTTGAGCTCGGAAGCTGCTGTTAGTCGTGGCTGAATGTTTAAGGTGATGGATTTCAAATCCATTGGGGTTTCCCCCTGTAGGTTTCAATCCTGCTGACTACAGTTCTCATTATTCCTAATTTTAACCAGGGGCCACCAACTTCATCCCTGCGGCTCCTGTGAAACTGACAAGGCGACACACGGCAGAAATTCATCACTGAAAGTAACTGACACACATCAAATTCTGCTGCTTTCATGTCGCATCTTTTAACTCCCTGTTCTCCCTCTCAGACATTTCCAGGTCTATCAAATGTCATCCACCTGGAACTTCAGCCGCCACCTCGTTTTACTGAATATGGTCGATTTTCCGTTAGATTAAGTTAATAGGTGGCTCCATAGCTCAGTGGTTACAGCACTTGACTTGTAAGTCAGGGGGTGCGAGTTCAATCTTTTCTGGAACCTATGGATAACCTTCAGCTGAGATGGTGGAGTTATGTAGAAAGCTGAGAGACTGCAGAACAATATAGAAGAAGCAACTTAATAATTTAAAACACTGTGGATGTTGGAAATCTGTATTAAAAACAGAAAATGCGCGAAAAACTCACCATCTGACAGCATCTGTGGAGAGAGAAACATAGTCAATGTATCGAGTCCTTGTGACTCTTCAGAGCGAAAGGGAAGCAGAAAAGTGATGTAGTTTATACTGTTATACGAGGCGTTGGGTAGAGCAGGTGAGAAGGTCAGAGATAGGTGGGGGATCAGGAAGGGTTGACAAAGGAGTCAGGGACACAAGACAAAGGGAGTGTTAATGACAGCGGTTAGGGCGAAAAAAGATACTGATTGTGGCATAAAGGCAAGAAAGCAGAATGTGTGAATAGCAGAACAAGGATCAGCACTCTGTGAAAGAACAATTGACAGTTGGCCCTTCAGGGGCCTTCCTCCTCACTTTCCAAGGGCCAAAACGCTTCTTTCAGGTGAAGCAGTGCTTCACTTGCACCCCCTTTAATTTGGTCCACTGCATTCGCTGTTCCCAATGCGGTCTCCTCTACATTGGAGAAACCAAACGCAGACTGGGTGACCACTTTGTGGAACACCTTCTGTCTGTCTGCAAGTATGACCCAGACCTTCCTGTCGTTTACCATTTCAACACTCTACCCTGCTCTCAAGCCCACATGTCCGTCCTTGGCCTGCTGCAATGTTCCAGTGAAGCTCAACGCCAACTGGAGGAACAACACCACATCTTACGATTAGGCACTTTACAGCCTTCCAGACTGAATATTGAGTTCAACAATTTCAGACCGTAAACTCTGTCCTCTAATTTCACCCTTTTTAAAATCTCGCTATAAAAATGTATTTTTATTTTTATTTACTTATTTTTATTAATTTATTCATTATTTTATCCCCCTTTTATCCCCTTTTCTATCCTTTTTCCCCAATCACCGCACTTCCCCCCACACCAGCCCAAAATAGAGCCATCTGTTACTTGTTCCATGTTGCTCTTTCACAAAGTGCTGACCCTTGTTCTTCTATTCACACATTCTGCTTCCTTACTTTTATGCCACTATCCGCACCTTCTTCAGCCCTGACCACTGCCATTAACACTGCCTTTGTCTTGTGTCCATGACACATTTGTCAATCTCTCCTCCACCCCCACCTATCACTGACCTTCTATCCAATCTCGCCTGCTCTACCCGCCCCACACCGCCCCCCTCCCGCCCCCTCCCCGCCCCGCTTGAATAGCATAAATCCTATCACTTTCTATTTCTTTTCAGGTCTGAAGGAGAGTCATACGGACTCGAAACGTTAACTCGGTTTCCCTCTCCACAGATTATGTCAGACCTGCTGAGTTTTGCCAGCATTTTCTGTTTTTATAATATATAAGAGGTGATTGGCTAACAAGATGACAGACGGAGAAAAATGTAGCAAAGTCTGAAGTTACTCACTTGGTCGTAAAAATAGTTTGAAAAAACAACAAAGCAGAACATGTTTGAAGAGGTGAGAAACTTGTGCTGATGTTCAAAGAGACTTGGCTGTACCTGTACAAAGAACACAGAAAGTTGCATCAGTCTCTGTAGCACAATTGGTCAGCGCGTTCGGCTGTTAACTGTAAAGTTTGGTGGTTCAGAGGCGAAGCCGTGAATATTTTTCCCCCATCAACATTCAGTGTCACTCAGATCCGGGTTGTCAATGGCGGTAAGAACATTTTCCACAATTGTTTCCAGTTCTACTGTTCTTCAATGAGTTTCGATTCAGGAAACTTTCGGCGTGTAAAGCAAATTTGATAACCACTAGACTACAAAAACAACACGCAGCTCCTTGCAGAACGACATAGAATGTCAAACTGGGCTGTCTTATTGCACTTCAGAACCTTGTTTTGTGGAAGTACAATTTGGCTGAAAATCTTAGCCATGCGGCAGAGAAATTGATCTAAAATTAGAATCATCAGATGACACAGCACATCAGCAGCTCATTCAACACCTCACACATGTACGAACGGCCTTACAGCAAATCCGTCCCCATCTTTCTCTCTTTCTTCCAAGCCATGCATTTTTCAGAATATAATTCGAAACCTGGAGAAGTATAAATGTCACGTGGTTTTGAGAAGATGCATCCGGTTACTGTTTAACAACAAACGGGAAAGATGCAACCTTTCCTCACACTCAATTCTGTTAATGCTTCTACCCCTTTTCGAGCTGGGAAACTTTCCGTGTGTGAGAGACCGTGATCCCTATTACCCTACACAAACCCTGCAATATAGCGGGGAAACTTTCCGTGTGTGAGAGACCGTGATCCCTATTACCCTACACAAACCCTGCAATGTAGCGGGGAAACTTTCCGTGTGTGAGAGACCGTGATCCCTATTACCCTACACAAACCCTGCAATATAGCGGGGAAACTTTCCGTGTGTGAGAGACCGTGATCCCTATTACCCTACACAAACCCTGCAATGTAGCGGGAAACTTTCCGTGTGTGAGAGACCGTGATCCCTATTACCCTACACAAACCCTGCAATGTAAAGAGCCCAATTTAACACATAGAAGGCAGAGGGCCGGGAATTTTCAGATTGGAAAGCCGCAAGTAGTGGAGTGCCACAAGGATCAGTCCCAGGGACTCAATTATTTACTATCTATATTAATGACACGGAGGAGGGGACGGAGTGTAATGTATCCAAATTTTCTGACGATACAAAATAGGTGGGAGGTCAAGTTGTGATGAGGACCTGAGGAATCTTCAAAGGGATATAGATAGGTTGAGTGAGTGGGCGAAAGTTGGCAGATGGAGTTTAATGTAGGGAAGTTTGAGATCATACACATTGTTAGGAAGAATCAAAAGGCAGAATATTATTTTAATGGAGGGAGACTCCAAAAAAGTGCAGCACAGAGGGATTTGGGTGTTCCTATGCATGAAAGACAAAAATGACATGCAGGTGCAGCAAGTAATTTTGGCCTGTTTTGCTCGTGGTTGGAGTTTAAAAGTCGGGAAATCTTGTTACAGCTGTACAGGGTGTTGGTGAGGCCGCACCTGGAGTCTTGTGTACAGTTTTGGTCCCAAATTTAAGGAAGCATATATCGGCATTGCAGGCAGTTCAAAAGAGATTCACTAGGCTGATTCCTGGGATGAAGAGGTTGACTAATCAAGAACTGTGAAGCAGGTGAAGCCTTTATTCATTAGAGTTTAGAAGACTGAGGGGTGATCTTATTGAAACGTGCAAGATTCTGAGGAGGTTGACAGGGTAGATGTTGAGAAGATGTTTCCACTAATGGGGGAACCTACAACTAGGGGACATAGTTACAGAATCAGGGGCACTCATTTAAAACTGAGATGCGAAGGAATTTCTTCTCCCAGAGGATAGTGAATGTTTGGAATTCTTTACCCAAGAGAGTTGTGGAGGGTAGTTCACTGAGAGTATTTAAAGAGGAGGTAGATAGATTTTTGAAATATCGGGGATTGAGGGCTATGAGGAGCTGGCAGGAAAGAGGAGTTGAGGCCTGGGGCACAGTAGCCATGATAATATTGAACAGCAGGGCAGGCTTGAGGGGCCGAATGTCCGAATGGCCGACTCCTGCTCCTATTATTAATGCTCTTCTGTTCTTATGAAACATGTCTCTGGTGAAAGAGGTCTGAAACAAAAATTAAAGGCCCAGGTAGCATAGATAAGCCACGTGGTGAGGCTTGTGGGCAGCTTTCTTGGTGTTCTGGTGGTCAGGATTCAGAACATTCACTGCTGTGGTCCGGGTTTAATTCCCAGTCAGGGAATGGAGATTTACTGACCTCGTGCAAACTGTTAAAATGAGTCTGGGTTGTTTCTTGATGAAAAACAGAAGACGCTCATCTCTGCCAGAATCAGTGGAGTGAGAGCTGGAGTTCTGCCTCAGAGCTGGAAATGTCACCCGTGCAACAGGTCGAGAACAAATATAGAGGTGAAGATAGGGAATGAGAGAAGGTCTGTGATAGGTTGCAAAGCCCTAACCAGAGAGATGTTTGTGCAAGGCAAAATATAGCGGAAATAAGGGAGGCTTTACTGTTTCCACCAACACAAATACCTCCCAGATCTGGTTCCATATCTCGTGTTAAATGAGAAGAAAGCTTCTCGCTGAAGCTTCCACTTTTTAGCTGCACCTCCTTCCAAACATTGCAAACTCCCCCTGCACCTTCCATCTTGATATTTTTCTCTGTGACATTTTGATATGAAACTGCACAACCAATGTGAATAAAGTTTCTGATGGGAAAAATATGTTCATGCCCTTGGGGAACTGAACCACATTGACACACACAGAGGAACAAACACAGACATATACACCGAGAGTGACAAAGGGCAAGGGATTGTCTCTAAGGAGAGACAAACACCCAGAAATCAAGCCTGACACCAACCTGGTTCCGTTTTTGTTCCATTTCTCGCTGCAATTTTTGTGAATGTTTGCAGGCGAATAGACATTCGAGATCGCTGGAGGTTTTAGATGGTTTTATTCAACTTATTCGGACAATTAATTGTGCAGATACACTGTAAAATTCAGGAATGATAAGAAGCGTAATTGGCAGGATTCCAGCCTACCTGTGGAGATCCCAATGCATTCAAAACATGCCGCCTTAAACACTCAGTCACGAATCCAAGCCCTAGATTTGTATTAATGATGTTTGTATAAAATCATAGACGGCTACATCTGACGGTCATTCAGCATGTCGACTCTCTGGAAGAGCAAGTCAAATACTGTAATTCCGCACCCCGCCTTTTCCCCACAGAAATTCATATTTATATCGCCTCTCCTCGTTCTTCCCATCAAAATAAAACACCGCACACTCCGCTGGTGTCTGTCGACCTGTTGGTTTGAATGGGGCTGCTGTAGATCCCAAACGATACAGTACCTGACCCTTGGCAGTGGTGGGATTCGAACCCGCGCCTGCGTAGAGACTGGAACCTTAATCCAGCGCCTTAGACCGCTCGGCCACACTACCACGTGACCTAGTGCTGCTCCTAATTCCCTTCACTGATATTATCATCGAAGTAGAACAGAAGCAAAGGAGCAGAAATAGGTCATTGGGAAACTCGAACCAGATCCGCCAGTTAATCAGATCATCCTGCACTTTGTAACATACAGAAATTATCTCCACTATTAACTTCATTATTTCAATGTTTCACTATTTCAATGTTTCAGATTATGTGTTTTATTCCCTGTGGTGACTGTGTGTGTTTTCTCAATGAAATGTTGGTAAAAGGTATCGACTGAGGAAAATGAGGAGATGATTGGTCAGAATAGACATTTGTTTTCAGAAAATTCGATCTGAAGTCAACTATTTTTAAAATTTGAATAATTGTAAAAGAATTCAGAGTCCAACCCTTCATCTCAATGAGTCAGGGAATCTTTGTTAATTTTCACACACTGAGCAAGGACACGGCAGCAGCTCCTGCGCCTCTTTCAATATTGTTTCTCTTAACTCAGAGTTTTCAAAAGGGAATTGGACAATGACTTGAAAGGGAAAAAAATTCAGGGTTATGGAAAGAGACAAATAAATTGAGATTAACTCGAAAGCTCTTTGTGGAAAACTGACATCGATACTATGGGCCTCTTGTACAGTTGTGCCTTTTGATGATGACATTATTGGATCAGTCTGTCTCCAGCATCCCCAAAGAGAGCAGCTGAATTCCATGTCTTCAAAATAAAGACTCAATGTGTTGCCGCATGATGACACCGCTTAACATTTTACTGAGACCCATTGAGCTTTTCTCCTGTCCCCTGTTTCTGCAGGGCAGTGGTTATCATGTTTATCTAATATGTGAAGAATTGCCTCGTTCGAAACTGGCCAGAACCATCATCAAAACTTGCAGATTGAAGTTTGTTAAAGACAGCAGGATGTGGTCATGTGTCCTGGTCACTGTTTATCTTTCGATCAAGATTATAAGATCTGCGCATTGTCAAGTCCCTGGCTTTGGGTGTTTGTTGAGCAGCGATTGGCTGCCGTACTCCCTGCATGAAAACAATGACTCTCCTTCAGAAAGTACTTCAATAAAACCAAAATACTGGAAATCTGAAATAAAAACATAAAACGCAGGTAGAACTCAGCAGGTCTGAGAGTGTCTGTGGAAAGCAAAACCTGCTGAGTTTCTCCAGTATTTTCTGTTTTTATTTCAAAAAGTGCTTAATTGGCTTGAAAGTGGTTTCAGACATCCGTTGGTCAGGAAAAGCGCTGTATAAATGCAAGTCTGTCTTTCCTTAACTATCTTTAAATCCCAATCCTCTGGTTACTGACCCCGTCAGTGGAAACTGTATCTCCCTCTCTGCAACATCCAGCCGCCCGTCCCCACTGCCCCCACCCACATTATTTCGAACAGCTCCATGAAATCTCCACTTAAACTTCTTTGCTCTGAAGAGAACAATCCCGGTCTCTATAATCTCTCCACAAAACTGAATTTCCTCATTCCTGGACACGATGCAAGGCAATTGAGATGAGATTTTGCAAAATATTGTTAGTTGGCAGGTGGGAAAATGGAGAAGGAACCAAAACAGAAAACCCAGTCTCCAGCTTTGTGAATCTTTAGAAACTCTTTGGGAACCGGAATTAGAGGAGAATGAAGGGTGAACTGTCTGACTGGCCAGAGACAGTCAAGGCACCTTTCCCTTCTTTAAGACGCTGGAATATTGACTCTGATGTTATCAGTGAAATGAACTGATCTGAGACATTGACAGCGTTCTCGTTACTGCACATCAGGAATTCAAACCTAATTTCGGCTTCGGGACAATGAGAATATTTGGTAACAGTTAAGACATGCAAAGGATCGAAGGGAGATGGCACCAGTTGTAGGGGAGCTGGTTCCTGGTGACATGGATGTATCTGCAGTGGGTTGGATCAGACTGTTTCCATGTATCCACAATGAATGCCCCACTCTTTATTTTGGAAGAGTAAAAATGATAGAGACAATTGTCATTCCAGTAGCAGCAATCTGAAGATTTAACTCACTGATACCCTGGGTAACGTTTTCATCAGTCTCTGTGGCGCAATTGGTCAGCGCGTTCGGATGTTAACCGAAAGGTTGGTGGATCGAGACCACTCAGAGGCGAAGCTTTTACTGTTTTCTGACCATTGGCATTATCACACAGTTCCGGGCTGTCATTGGCTACTTGCGCTGAAACGAAAGACCCCCAAAATGTTGCCAGTTCCACTGTTATTAAGTGAGCTCCCAGGTAAGTGCCTTTTTTCGAATATTAATTTCAAATATAATGAGAAAACAATTAGACATACCATGTACCGATATCTAGCACATTGGAATTTTATGAAATTTATTACATTGGATTGAAACAAAACCATCAATGATTCTCTCTTCCTCAGCTCCACAATGAGTAAGACAGGGAAAAGCAGAAAAGCAGCAATATTCCGGCCCTGCACTCTCCAATCACCCGCTGCCAGCAGAAAGCGGCGACTGCAGCTTCCATCAGCGGGTTACTGCCCATCCCTGGAACGCAAGATACTCCAACCCGGGCCAAACTTCCCAAAACGCCGAGCACAGGCTCAGGAAAACATAGGTAGATTATATCCCGGTCACTAAACCTCCGAGCAGCATTTACAGAATACCCGAGTTAGTGAGTCACAAATAAAAGTCACACAAACTTTCTAAATGTTTTCATTGTAAAATTCCTTCATTTTATTGATAAGTTAACTGTTGTGAATCTGAAAATGTGCACCATGGGATTTGTGTTACTGAGTGACGTTTTTCCATTGTTTGTCCGTCAGGTTTGTAATTCAAATTGTGTTGGATATTGAAGCGATCCTGATTTCAAAATGAGGTCACAAAGCAGCTAAACATTAAATCCAGAAACAAATCCTGAGGAAAATGGATCACAATGTTTGGAAGGAGGTGCAGCTGAGAAGCGGAAACTGTGAATGATGTAATTGATGAATGAATGAAAAGCATTGGCTTTTTGGTCAATCACCATTGCCGAGTGGTTAAATGGATGGTTCTAATTTCCTTTGGAGTCTCCGCAGGTAAATTCAAACCTTACCGAATGTTCTTCTTATTATTGCTGATTTCAACCAGGTGTCCACAGAACTCCCGGATCAATGGAAGAAAAAATATCTAAAAATTCTCCTGATTTTTGGACTCTAAGGGAATGAAGGGCGATCGGGATTGGGTGAGAAATTGGTGTTGAGGTTGGGGATCCGCCATGATCTTGTTAAGTGACGGAGGAGGCTTATGGGGCCTTATGAAGTATTCCTGATTCTTTGCTCCTGTTCTATTTGAGTAGCAATACCAGCCAAGGTGATGGGCACTAATAGCTTGAGTTCGGTAGATTCGCTCTAGGTGGTTGAAGGTGTCACTCTTCATTGAGTGGTGAAAACGATGCTTTTAAAATCCACTGGGGTTTCCCGAGGAAAGTTCAAATCTTACCAACAGTGCTTCTTATTATTGTTGATTTCAACCAGGTGTCCATAGAACTCTCGGATCAATGGAAGAAAAAGCATCCAAAAATTCTCCTGATTTTTGGACTCTAAGGGAATGAAGGGCGATCGGGATCGGGTGAGAAATTGGTGTTGAGGTTGGGGATCCGCCATGATCTTATTAAGTGACGGAGGAGGCTTATGGGGCCTTATGACGTATTGTTAATGCTTTGATTCTGTTCTGTTTCAGTAACAATGGGCAGTAGCATCCTGAGCTCGGTAATTCAGCTGAGATGTTGTAGGTGCTGGTTTAAGGTTTCACTCTTTATTGAGGCGTGGTTTCTGGTCCCACTTCTGCTAAAATTGTGCTGTTGGTCGAAAAGGTGCCAGCTCGCAGTTAGAGCAGGTGTGTGCGGTGTTTCACTTTAACAGGAAGAACGAGGAGACACAATAAAAATATAAATGGCTGTGGGGAAAATGTGGGGTTGTCGAATTAGCTAAATTCCTCTTCCATATGCTGGCATGGACAGACTGGGCCGAATTTCCTCCTCCCTTGTTGTAACCATCTATAATTTTATACCAACAACACTAAACCCTCCATAGGACCAGTCATCGTGGCCGAGTGGTTCAGGTGATGGAGTCCAGACCCAGTCAAGGCGATGTGGAATAGCATCGTGAGCTTGGTAGCGCAGCTGTTGTGGTTGTTAATGGTTTAAGGTCTCATTTTTATTGAGGCGTGGTTTCAAATCCCAGTGCTGTTAAAATTGCCCTATTGGTCGAAAAGGTGCCAGCTCACAGTTAAAGCAGGTGTGTACCGTGTTTCACTTTAACAGTAACACTGAGGAGAGACAATAAAAATATAAATGGCTGCGGAGAAAAGGCGGGATTGCTGAATTCCTCTTCCGTGAGATTGCACGGACACGATGGGCCGAATGTCCTCCTTCTCTGCTATGGCCGCCTACAACTTTATACCAACAAAATTACCCTCTGCAGAGGGGCAGTCATCGTAGCCGGGTGGTTAGGCGATGGAGTCCAAATCCATTGGAGTTTCCTGCTTCTCATTATTCCTGGTTTTATTCTGTGACTACAAAGTTAATTATCGGTTATATTGAATAAAATCCATCAAAACAAGTGGACGTTTTCCTATTTCTGTTCATTGCAGTGGAAATGGAGCAAAACTTGGTGTCATGCTTGCTTTCTGGCAGTTTGTCTCTCCTTAGAGACAAACCCTTGCCCTCTGTCAGTCTCGGTGTTTATCCCCGTGCGTGTTCCTCTGTGTGTGTCAATGTGGTTCAGTTCCCGAGGAGGTGAACACATTTTTACCATCACAAACTGTATTCACATTAGTTGTGCAGCTTCAGATGAAAATGTTACAGAGAAAAATATCAGGATGAAAGATGCAAGAGGAGTTTGCAATGTTTGGAAGGAGGTGCAGCTAAGAAGTGGAAGATATGAATGATGTTATTGATGATTGAGAGGAATGTATTGCAACCTTGGGGCTTGTGTAGTTCGATTACATTCTACACTTTGAAATTCAGAACAAGCTGAGGCTCCAGGTGGAAATCAACAGTTGTCTCCATGTATGTTGGGATATGAGATACATATGTTATGTGTGTCCGGCTAGTTCAACTGGTAGATCAAAGGCTCTAAATCTCAGGGTCGTGAGCTCGCCGCACGTTGAGTGCAGCTTCTTTCAAACAAATAACCACCAACCTCTGTTCCTTTGAAACTGGCACAAGACGGATTTTCACCACTCATTCAAAACACTTCCATGTCACATCTCTTTCTATCTCACCTCCAGCTCTCTCCGCCCTTCCAGGAGCTGTTTGACCATACACAGTTAGTTAGTGCGAACGTAATACACAACTTGATCGGTTTACAGATAACAGGCTAAAGAGACACCAGGATCTTCCTGATTCTCCCAGGTACTGATTACAGGAATGTGCACAGTGCCGATTATCCACAGTCACACTCTCCTTCCAGTCTTGTCTACGTTGTTCAGCTTTGAAATTTCTCGTATTTTCGCACTGGATTTCATTGTGAAGAAAGCAGAGCTGTGATAAGCTTATATTGTTCAGCAGATATACTGCAAGAAGTTACATAACAGGCTGATGGTAACAGTGCTCTTTGGTCGCGGTGAGCTCCACTGAAGGATTGGCACCAATAATGTGTCGTTCAATTAGTCTTGTGATTGGTTGATCCATCAGGAGTGATATTTTTGTCAATGCAAACAGTAGGCACCAGAATTTTCCCTTCTCCCACCCATATTTTGCCTGGCACCACCATCCCTGTGGCCAGTGCTTTGCAAACAGCCCTTCTTTTGTCCTTCTTTCACTCCGCTTCTATCTTTGTTCCCGGCCTGTTCTAAGTGTGATATTTCCAGCTCTGAGGCTAAACTTAAATTGATTCTGGTGGAGCTGCTAAATGTTTTCAATCAATAAGTAATTAATACTCATTTTGACAATTCCACAAGATCAATAAAATTGCATTTCCTGACCGGGAATCGAACCCGGGCCGCGGCGGTGAAAGCGCCGAATCCTGACCACTAGACCACCAGGTTAACTGGCAAATTTTCGTTTCCGTTTCATTTATTGACGCTGCTTTTATCCATGTTTCCATTTTAAATGCAATGAATTCTTCAGTCAATTACAACAACGGTTTCTGTGAGCTGGGACATGAAATTGACAGTGAGGTGAAATTTCCCCACAAGCTGCTCATGTGTAACTGTCAATTCCCTAAACCCACCAACCTGATCACTGCGGCTGTTGTGAAACTGACAAGGGAACACATGGCAGACATTCATCACTGAAAGTAACTGACACACTTCTAAACACTTTCATGTCGCATCTGTTTCTGCTTCTGCCCCTGCCTCGCCTCCAGCTCCCTCTGCCCGTCCAGCTCCCAGGTCAATTAGCTGTTTGATGCAGACACAGTCAGTTCATGAACCCAAGCTTTCCTTGGAAAGCAGGGACAGAGATTGTGGGACCCAAGGATTTTAGAAAGAAGGGGTTTGCAGATGACATGGTAAAGATAATCTGGGAACTCATCTTCCTGATTCTCCCAGACACTGATGACAGGAATGTGCAGAGTGCCGATTATCCAGAGTCGCAGGCTCCTTCCAGTCTTGTGCACGTAGTTGAGCTTTGAACCCACTCGCAAAAGTGGATTATAAAATGGCAGAATGAGTGTGAAAGAAGTGGTGTTGGGAAATATCAAATTATAGAAAGTTACAGCAAAGGAAGAGGCCATTCAGCCCTGTGTGCTGCTTTCAAAGAACTCCAAAGAAGAGTCACACGGAATTGAAACATTAATTCTTTTTCTCTCTCCAGAAATATTGCCAGACATGCTGAATTTTTCAAGAATTTTCTTTTTTAACTCAGATTTCCCGCATCCACAGTATTTTGCTTTTATCTCTGGGTTTCTAGCCCAGTGACAAGGCCAATACGCCATCTCCTGAATGCTCTGATATGATATGGACATGTTTTCCCGAAGGAAGTGCTGTTAGTAGCGGACGAGTGTTGAGGGCGATGGTTCTGACATCCATCGGGGTTTCCCCAATGTTGGTTTGCTGACTGCGGTTCTTATTATTCCCGATGTTGACCAACAGAATTAGTTATCGGATAAATAGAATCAAACAAAAACTTCCGCGCTTTCTTATTTCCATTCATCTGCAAGGATTTGCGAAATCTGCAGACGGAAATGGAGTAAAACTGAGCGAGTTTGGTGACATCCTATCTTTCTGGATGTTTGTCGCTCCTTAGCCCTCTGTCACTGTCGATGTATTTGTCTGTGAGTGTCCCGCTGTGTGTGTCAATGTGGTTCAGTTCCTCGTTTTTAGCAATCCCCACTTTATTCACCTTACTTGTGTGGCTTCATATTAAAATCGTACAGAGAAAATAAAAACCGGCTTAAAAGGTTCAGGAGGAATTTTCTTTCTGTATTTCTGAGTGGAGACTGTTCAGTTACTAAGTGTCCGTATGTTACAAAGCGGAGGGCGATTGAAATTTTCACTGAGCAACATTTAAACAGACACCGAGTCCCTGTGGTCGAGTGGTTAAGGCAATGGACACATCGAGAGAATGAATTTGTAAATACAAACAGTCCAAACTGATACCCCTCGGACATTAGGAACTGTATTTCTTCTCGAAGCTGTTCCACGTGTGACATTTGCAGCTCTGATGTAAAACTTCAACTCTCACTCCACTGATTCGGGCGGAGCTCTTGTGCGTTTCCGTTTTCAATCAATAAGTAAATCAGTCCTGTTTTAACAGTTTGTACCAGATCAATAAACCTTCATTGCCTGGCCGGGAATCGAGTCCGGGCCACGGCGGTGAAAGGGCCGAATCCTTACCTCTAAATCACGAGTAAAGCTGTCTAGAACTCTTGCAACGTGCTTTATCTGGGCCACATTTGCCATTGTTCAGACACTTTCACCGGAGGTGTTTTTAAGGGGTAGCTGCAGTGAAGGATTGGCACCAATATCGTGTCGTTCAACTGGTCTGGTTCCAAATCCTGCTCAGGAATTTAAGAAAAGCGTTGAGTTTGCTCAGTGTCTTGACTTCAAAAGCGAGGATGTAAGAAAGTACATTCCCCCAAGCGTGTAATAAAATGTCGGAATGACTGGGTAATTATGCTGGGAAACGTAAAATTATAGACAGTTACAGCAAAGAAAGAGGCCATTCGGCCTGGCGCGCTGCTTTCAAAGAGCAGTTGTGATTGGTTGGTCAGGAGTGATATTTGTGTCAGTGTAAACAGTCGGCAGTAAAATCTCTCACATCACCGTGGCAGACATTCATCACTGAAAGCAACTGAACACTTCAAATTCTGCCGTTTTCATGTCGCATCTTTAACTTCCTGTTCTCCCTTTCAGGCATTTCCAGGTCTATCAAATATCATTCATGCAGAATGTTGTCCTGTTCCTCGTTCAACTAGGAGACTTACTGTGAGTGGTATAGTACAGTTGGCTCCATAGCTCAGTGGTTTAGAGCACTGGTCTTGTAAACCAGGGGTCGTGAGTTCAATTCTCACTGGGGCCTGCGATTAATTTTTATGAAACTTGGTAACAAGGTAACTTTTGAGCAGAGCACTGTAAATCCAAAATCAAAAAACACCTGGAAAAACTCAGCAGGTCCGACAGCATCTGCGGAGAGGAATATAGTTAATGTTTCGAGTCTGTATGGCTCTTCAACAAAACCTGTATCGGAAGGTCATGTCAGTGGGCAACAAGATGGCAGATGCAATATAAAGTCGGCAGGTGCGATTATGTTCACTTGGTTATAAAAATGAGAACAACAGAATGCTTTTAAAATGTGAGAAATCTGTAAGTGCTGATGTTCAAAGAAACTTGGCTGTGCTTGTACAAGCAAAGTAGAAAGTTAGCATGCAGGATCAGCATGTTGGCCTTTATTGCAAGGGGATTGGAGAGCAAGAATAAAGAAGTCTTGCTACAGGGTTTCGGTGAGACGGCATCTGGAATCCCGTGTGCTGTTTTCATCTCCACATTTATAAAATAATAGACTTGCATTGGGGACGGTGCAGGGAAGGTTCACTAAATTGATCTCTGGAATGTGCTGGTTGTCCTAAAATGAAAGGATTTTATTCTCTGGAGTTTAGAAGAATGAAAACTAATCTGATTGAAACCTGTAAAATTCTGAGAGGTCTTGACAGGGTAGACACAGGGATTGTTTCCGCTGGTCAGGGAGTCTAAAACACTGGGGCACAGTCTCAGGGTAAAGGGTCGATAATTTCGGGCTGAGATGAGGAGAAATTACTTCATCCAAAGGGTTGTGAATCTTTGAATTCTCTACCCAGAGGGTTGTGGATGTTCCATCATTGAATACATTTAAGGCCGGGATGGATAGATGTTTGGTCTCTCAGGGGACTAAGGGATATGGGGAACGGGCAGGATAATGGAGTTGAAGCCCAAGATCAGCCATGATCGAATTGAATGATGGGACAAGCTCGATGGGCCGTGTGATCTACTCCTGCTCCTATTTCTTGTGATCATATCTATAATAAAGACAGTAATTCATGCTATAATAAAAACAGAATGTATTATTGGAAGTTCTCAGCGGGTCTGACAACAAATATGAAGGGAGAAACAGAGTGAAGGTTTCGAGTCTAATTTGACACTTTTTCAAACCATAAATTGGCTGCTAGTTATGACATTTTGCACAACATCAAGACAGAATTGAACCCAGGCGGTGAAAGCACCGAGGCTGAACCACTAGAGAGTTAGTTTCCAACTGAAGGTTTAATGGTTTAAGAAATCCTAGGGTCAAGTAGACTCCCTCTCTTCCTGCTTCTACTCATATTACCGACATAATTCTGCTTTGTGTCCTTTGGCTACAAGGAAATGTTGTCCAAACTTTGCCAGCGCTGCTGTTATTCGGTAAATTCTCACACAACTATTGTGTGTCTCCAAATATTGCGTGCAGTTCTGGAATCCGCATCATAGGAAGGGTGTGATTGCACTGGAGAGAGTGCAGAGGAGATTTACCAAGATGTTGCCTGGGCTGGAGAGTTTTAATTATGAGGAGAGATTAGATAGGCAGGGGTTATTTTCCTTGGAGCAGAGGAGATTGAGCGGGGACATGATTGAGGTGTATAAAATTATGAGGGGCATAGATAGAGTAGACAGGAAGGAACATTTCCCCTAGGTGGAGGGATCAATAACAAGGGGGCCTAGATTTAAGAAAAGGGGAAGGAGGTTTAGAGGGGATGTAAGTAAGAATTATTTCACCCAGAGGTTAGTGGAAATCTGGAACTCACTGCCTGAAAGGGTGGTAGAGGCAGAAACCCTCATAACATTCAAAAAGTATTTGAATGTGCACTTGCGATGCCATGGCATAGAAGGCTATGGGCCTAGTGCTGGAAAATGGGATTAGAACAGTTAGGTACTTGTTTGACGGTGCAGATTCGATGGGCTGAAGTTCCTCTTTCTGTGCTGTAGACCTTTATGACCCTATGACTAAATAGATTTATGAATATTCATTTCAAATAACGCGAGAAACTGAAAGAAACATGTGCATAACATCCAACCTATTACAAAGATTGGGTTCAAAGCAACGAATAGAAATTGACTGTCAAATTGCATATATAGAACTGGAACACACCATCACAACGAATGAATCCATTGTCTATTAAAATGTTGCTCAGTGAAAATTTCAATCATCCTCCGCTGTGTAACATACAGGCACTGAGTCAATAAGCAGTCTCCACTCAAATAAACACAAAGGGTCAATCTCCTCTTGCAACTTTTCAACCTGTTGTTATTTTCTGTACCATTTACCATGAAGATATAATACGAAAGTGAATAAGGTTTGTGACGGTAAAAAATGTGTTCACTCCTCGGTGAACTGAACCACATTGAGACACACAGACACATGCAGCGTGAGTAATAGTGGGCAAGGTTTTATCTCTAAGGAGAGAAAAAAACTCTCAGAACGCAAGTATGGCACAAATTAGTTCAGTTTTGTATCATTTCTGACTGCAAATTCCGTGAATGCTTCTGGGTCAACAGAAATGAAGCAACACGGAAGTGAAGCAGGAAAACCATACGGGAACGTTTGGAAGGTTCCATTTAACCAATAGGTCATTCTGGAGGCAGCAAAACGAAGGAACAGCGAGAAGTCCAGTCAGCAGGACTCTAACCCACGTGGGGAGGCCCCAATGGACTTCAAATCCATCCCTTTAACCACTCAGACACGGCTGCAGGCCTTATACCAGCGTCATTGTTGTTCATGTAAAATCCTGGAATGGTTACAGCAGAGAATGAGAACATTCAGCCCCACCTATTCCCAGTCACCCTGCAATTCCTACAGCCTCCCTTGTTCTACCTACCAAGACGAACCACGTCATATGTCAAATACCCCGAGCCTATTCTAAGGGATTTGATGAAAGGTCTGAAAGACAAACCAACTGAAACTTTGGCAATGGTGGGATTAAAATCCATGACTTAATAGGAACTGGTGCTTAAATCCAATGCCTGAGACCACTCGCATACGCTACTGCTGGCAATATGATAGTAACCATCGCCTTGATTGGTAACGGTACTGAATTAGAATGTAACAAATAGCAACAGGAATACACCATTTTGTCTTTCGAGCCCCTCACTGTACCATAAAATCAGAGCCAAAAACAACATATAGAGACCATTCAGCCGGGTCAGAGGAACAGAGGCCATTCAGCCCTTTGACCCTGCTCAACCATTCAATAAGATCAAGGCTGATCTGGTTGTGGTCTCAACTCCACTTTTCTGTCTGTCTGTCCGTCCCCACCCCCACCCTCACCGCCCCCCATAACCCTTGACTCCCTTCTCTACCAGAAATCTGTCCAAATCAGCCTTGAATAAATTCAATGACCCAGCCTCCACTGCTTTCTGGAGGAAATTCCTCAGACTAACGACCCTCTGAAAAACAAAAAAAAAAACTTCATCTGCGTCTGAAAAGGGAGACCTCTTACTCTTCTGGAATTAACTCACCTGGCCCCTCTCCCCTACCTTTTCCCTGGACATGTTGCAGTATTTGGTCCAATTCCCTTTTGAATTCCGCTGCTGAATCTGCCATCCCCACATTCTCTGTCTAACCCAGCCGCCGGATCCATCCCTCCCAGGTCGCCATGTGGAAATGCATGGTGACCCTGCACTGAAGAACAGGTCCCAGGCATACTCAGCTACTTGACAACAGAACAACATGAAGTGACTATTGTGGAAAATTGAATGAGACAACATTTTAAATCATCAAGATATTGACACACACACCTTAGCGAAACTGGCTTTCAAACAATCAGGATAGAATTAAACACACCAGTACCTATCAGAGGGAGTAAAATTAAAGTGAAGAGGGAAACAGAATCTAGATTTAGAAAATATCCACAAGGTGGATGAAGGTGAATAGTGAGCTAGAGAATGTTTAAAGTCCATGCATGAACTTCTGTTTGAACCAGATGTATTTACCACATGTCAATAATTTAAAATTGTGTGAGATGATCTGCAGGTGCGGAGGATGAATCTCAGTCGATAGTTATCACATTTAGTGGATAAAGTTTTCACATTTACTCTTGGTGGCAGCTCAAGAGTTTGTGTTGCTGATTCTGATCATTCTAGTAGCTTTAGTATGTTATCCACGGTTTGTCAGAAAGAAATTAGGAAAACAAGCTCGTAGCTTAGAAATAGTGAGGTTAGTCAGAAATCAGTTATGAGAAATCAATAAGGATATTCCCTTCTCAAGGTGGGGAGATCTCTAAGAAATCACTGTCTAATAACCTTATAAAATCTTCAAAAATGTATTGAACATTGTAGGAATGGCTCTTCCTCCCCCTCTCTCTCTCGCTTAGGAACAAAGATTCCTGGCTTGACAAACATAGGACAACATATCCCAATGTTACCTCATAGGGATAGACTCGGGAGTTAGGGAACGGAATTTGTAGTGGTGACTGAAGCCAATCGCTTTGATCTTCGCAATTCTTAAAAGGAGCAAATTTCTGCTCATCCTGTATGGAATGTTGGATAAGCAGTTTGATAATTTAGTAACAGTGGAGGAATGGAGAGGGATGGTGGTGAGGGAGAGCTGGGTGTTGTCAGTGTACATGTGAAAACTAACAAGGTGCTTTTGGATGATGTCACCTAGTGGTAGCATGTAGATGATAAATAGGAGGGGCCAAGGATAGATTTAGTTTAGGATGGATGATGACGGTGGATTTAAAGGTGAGAGGGACAGTACCAGAAGAGAGAGAGAAAAAAACATGAATAATATCAGCCGACATGGAGAAGGTGAATGGTCAGCAGTTCAGTGAGAATAGGGTCACTGGAGCAGAAGGCGAGTCTCATGGACAAGGTGAGCACTGAGAGGCTGTAAAGGGAAATAGGAACCTGGAGAAAGATCTGAGTTCAGAGCTCGGACATGGGGGATCTTCAGAGACAGTTGACCCGGTGAACTAGTGGGAGGAAGGGAAGCAGCAGAGGCAACTGATCGGATTGACTCAATCTTAGTGACAAAGCAGCTCCATGAGCTACTCACACTTGCTGTTGGAGGTGAGAACAGAACAGGCAGGGGAGAGAGAGAGCACTTCAAAAGGAACTAACTTCTGTAGAGAAATGAAAAAGACTCGACACACTGTGTGTTCGACACAGAGCTAGTTTATTTGACTTTTATCCAGAATTTTAACCCCTATAACTGGGTTAGAGTTTATTAACATCAGCAGAAACAGACCCCATAGAACATGGTTCAGTCCCAAATGTGATTAACAGCAAAATCCAATGACTGTAGTTACTTGTTAACTTGAGTTAATGTTTCAGAGTCTATGTGGACTCAAAACGTAAACTTTGTTTTTCTGTTCACAAATGCTGCCAGACCTGCCGAGTCTTTCTACATTTTGTTTTATTTCAGATTTGCAGCATCTGCAGTATTTTGTCTTTATACTTGTGAACTGGTTGTTATCTCTGCAGTGTGGATGAACAACCAAATGACTTGCCACACTCGGAGCGTGAGAACAGCCTCTCCCCAGTGTAAATTCACTGGTGTACAGTGAGGTCAGAGGATTGCCTGGAGTCAGACCCATTATGAGAGCACCTCAACGGTCTTTCGTCAGTCTGAACATGTTAATAAGGCATCAGTTGCCTGGAACATTTCAAGCACTTCCCGCAGTCCGGGCATTTAAAAGGCCTCATCAGTGTGAACTCACTAGTGTGTCTGCAGATGGGATAACTGAGTGAATCCCTTTCCACAGTTGGAGCAGTTGAATGGTCTCTCGTCAGTGTGAACATGTTGATGGGAACCAATGAACATTCTCCACTCTCACAATCCGCCGCTTCCGGCTTCTCTCCGGCACCAACCTCAGGCAAAGAGAACAGGAGACTCCGAGCATGCGCCGTCCACTCGGACAACCCGCGGCAGATAGAGCGGTTTCTGAGGCGCACGGAATTGTGGGTAATCAGACCGCCATTAGAGACCGCGTCTCAGTTTAACTTTGCCTGAAACTGGGAAAGCAAGGGGAAGGTTCTGTTCACATAGGGATAGAAAATAAGAAAGATCAAGTTCCAACTCCTGCCATTCGGGCTAGAGATGATAAGGGACGAAAAGGCGGATTTACACATGGGAGCAAATGGCATAGCCGAGAGTCTAAATGAATACTTTGCAACTGCCGTTACAAAGGAAGAAAATGCTACCCAGAACATGGTGAAAGAGGAGGTGATTCAGATTCAGAAAGGTTTAAAATTGAATTCGAGGAGATATTAGATAGGTTATCAATACTTAAAGTTGTGAAACAAAAACAGAGCATTCTGGAAAAACTCAGCCGCTCTTACAGCATATTTGGAATGAAAAAATAAACAATTAATGTTTCGAGTCCGTATGACTTACTGTTTTGTTCTCCCTCCACAGCTGCTGTTAGACCTACTAAGTTTTCCCAGCATTTTCTGCTTTTGTTTCAGAATTCCAGCATCCACAGTATTTTGCTTTTGCTTTAAAGTTGTGAAATCACCTGAGCCAAATGAGATGCACCCAAGGATCCTGGGAGAAATAAGAGTGAAATTAACAGAGGCGGTGGCCATAATATTTAATTGTGCCTTGGACTCAGGTGCCGAAAATTTCATAAGTTACACCCTTGTTCCACAATAGGTGTAAGGATAAGCCCAGCAACTGCAGGCCAATTACTTTAACTTCAGTGGTGAGAAACTTCTAGAAACTATAATTTGGACGAAGTGAGCAGTCACATGGACAAATGCAGGTTAATAAAGGAAAAACAACATGGACTTCTTAAGAGAAAATCATGTTTAACTTCCTGGAGTTTTTTGAAGAGGTAACAGAGAGGCTTGATGAGGGCAATGCTCTTGATGTGGTGTACATTGACTTTCAAAAGGCATTTGGTACAGGGCTGCACAACAGACTTTTAAGCAAAGTTATGGCTCGTGGAATAAATGGGACAGTAGCCACATGGATGCGGAATTGGCTCAGTGGAAGGAAACAGAAAATAGTAAATGGATGTTTTTCAGGCTGGTAGAAGGTTTGTAATGGTGTTCCCCAGGGGTCCGTGTTGGGACTTTTAATGATATATATTAATGACCTAAATCTTGATGTAAAGGGAAAAATTTCAAAGTTTGCAGAAGATACAAAAGGGGTTGAAGGAGAAAGGGACCTGGGTGTATATGTCCATAAGTCATTGAATGTGGCAGGAGAGTGATTGAGAGAGTGATTAATAAAATATACAGTATCCTGGGTTTTATTAATAGGGGCATAGAGTAGAAGAGCAAAGAGGTCATGTATAAGTCACTCGCTTGGCCTCAGGTGGTATTTTGCATCCATTTCTGGGCACCACACTTCAGGAAGGATGTGAAGGCATTGGAGAGGGTGCAGAAAAGATTCACAAGCTTGATTCCAGGGAGGAAGGACAGCTCATAAGAAGATAAATTGGAGAAAGTAGGACTGTTTTAATTAGAGAAAATATGGCTGAGAGGATATTTGGCACAGTTATTTAAAATCAAGTGGGGGCTGCACAGAGTAGATAAGGAGAAACTGTTCCCACTCATCAAAGGATTGAGAACAGGAGGGCATATTTTAAAGTGAACAGTAAAATAATCAACAATGATATGAGAAAAATCCTTTCACGCAGTATCTGGTTAGGGTCTGGAATGCTTTGTGTGGGAGTGTGGTGGAGGCAGGTCCAATTGAAGCATTCAGGCAGGAATTAGGCAGTTATCTGAAAAGGAAGAATATACAGGTTTATGGGGAAAAGGCAGAAGAATAGGACTGGTTGAGTTGCTCATTCAGAGAGCCAGTGCAGACACGATGGGCCAAATGGCCTCCTTCAGCCCCAAACCAAATCTATAATGTGGTAGAATTTATTGGTTCATTCTGACAGTCAATCTCTATCAATACGTTTGTAACAGAGCAACATCCCATTGTTCTCCCAGCTTTACATTCTAACAGAAATTTCTAGGTGTTTGCAGCGCTGTGATCTTGTGGTGTGGACAATAACATAGACAATGTTATTGTCCATACCGCAAGATCACACATCAATCTTGTGGAAAGGGTCTGATACATCGAGAGTGATATGGTCTGCAAAATACAATCTGTGTGAGTCATTGGGATATGATTGTGTAATAGTTCAAGGAGATCTGACCACTCACTGAGTGAGTCCGTATAAGTGTAACTTAGATACACACAGCTTGTGTCATAGTTCAGTAAGATCTGACTACTTAATGAGTGAGTCTTTATGAGGGTGAGATTCTGCTAACATAGGCATTGCAAATTAAGAGTGACAAGGTCCATCTCCTAACATTTGCATCCTGCAATAATGGACCTGTTGGCAAATTCTTTGTAATGAATCTTTTTCAATAAGTCTGTCACAAACTAACACCCTATTGTTCTGCTGTGCTTTATATTTTAATGGGCATTTGCAGACATTTTTATTGCTATGAGCTTGGGTAGTGGCTATGTCTTCACTCTTCTCTGTTGATCTCATCAAGAAGGGCTGCTGCAGAAAGAAAGACTTGGTCTGTCAGACGCGGTCACTGTGAAAGTGATAATGAAACATCTGTGTGTCAAAGTTCAGTGACACCTGATCACTTACCGAGTGTGAATCTATGAAAATGTAACTCAAATAATCTCAGCTCCTGCAGGTGATTCTCTGGCTACAATGACATAGATAAGAAAGGAGTCAGGAGCATGTAGTCCCACCCAGCTGGACACCAGTGCAGAAGCATTGGGGGAGGATGGTTCGGTCAATGGTGTCAAAGACCACAGACAGGCCAAGAAGGACAATGAGGGAGAATTTACCTTTGAACATTCACAGGGGATGTAATTTTTGACTTTGATGAGAGCTGTTTCAATATGGTGGCAGGGGCAGTTTTCGTAATGGTGGGATTGAACCATGGAGTTTCATGAAAGATTGGCATGGATTTTGGAGGTGACCAGGACTTCGGAGAGAAAAGGGTGGAGAGAAATGGGGAGATAGTTTGCAAGGGCATTGGGGTCAAGGATTGGTTTTATTGAGGAGGGAGTGATGATGGCAGATTTGAAGGAGAGGGAAATTGCTTCAAAGGAACTAACTTGTGTTCGAAATATTAAAAAGACTCAACGCACTGTGTTTAACACAAAATTGATTTATTTGATTTTTATACAGAATATTAACCGGAATGACAGGGCTGGGGTTTATTAACATCAGCAGAAACAGACCCCAATGAACATGTCCTGGATGTGATTAACAGCAAAATCCAATGCAGTTACTTATGAAATCACTGGTGTTTCACCCGGTTAGCCGACCGAGTGTTGGAAGTGATTCACTCAGAGCAGGTGAACAGCCACTCCCCAGTGTGAACTCGCTGGTGTGCAGTGAGTTGAGATGATCGCCTGAACCCAGACCCACAGTGAAAGCACCTGAACGGTCTCTCATCAGTGTGGGACACCAGTTACCCAGAACTTTTAAAGCACCACTCGCAGTCTGGGCATTTAAAAGGCCATTCGGCAATATGAATTTGTTGATGTGTCTGTTGGTGGGATGACTGAGTAAATCTCTTCTCACACTCGGAGCAGCTGAACAACTTCTTCCCAATGTGAATTCGCTGGTGTCTCAGCAGGGTGGATAACTGAGTGAATCCCTTCCCACACTCCGTACAGGTGAATGGCCTTTCCACAGTATGTGTGCTGATGCATGGTGAGTTCAGATAAATGCCTGAACCCAGTCCCACAGTGAGAGCACCTGAACGGTCTCTCGTCAGTGTGAACACGCTGGTGCGCCAGCAGGTTGGATCAATCAGTGAATCCCCTCTCACATTCGGAGCAGGAGAACAGCTTTTCCCCAGTGTGAACCCGTTGGTGTATCACCAGGCTGGATGACTGAGTGAATACTTTCCTACAAAAGGAGCAAGTGAATGGTCTCTCCCCAGTGTGAACTCGTTGGTGTGTGAGCAGATTGGATGAATTAATGAATCCCTTCCCACACTCTGGGCAGGTGAACAGCCTCTCCCCAGTGTGACTGTCCTGATGAGTTTCCAGTTGAACTGTATAAGTGAATCCCTTCCTGCAATCTGCACATTTCCACAGCTTCTCCCTGTTGTGACTGTATTTATGTTCTGACAGGCCAGATGATTTGCTAAAACCTCGTCCACACACAGAACATGCATACGGTTTCTCCCCACTGTGAACTGTGCTTTTTCCTTCCATGTTCAAAATCTGATGGTATTCAGGTTACGATAAATTGGGTGAGTCCATCAGATCCTGATGTGATGTTTTGTTTCACTTCCCCAAATTAAAATCCTCCCCTTCTAATACCCTGTGAAATTGATTTAAAACAGAAAAAAGGGAGTGAGAGAGAACCCACAAAAACACAAAGGCACGTTGTGAAATTGAGCTGAATGAATCTGGGAATTTGTGGGGCCGGCACGAGGAAAAAGTGACCATGAAAACTGTTGGATTGTCATAAAAACCCAACTGGTTCACTAATGTCCTTCAGGGGAGGGAACCAGTTGTCGTGGTCCATGTACGTACTAATGACATAGCTAGAACTCGGAAAGAGGTTCTGTAACAAAACAAAAACAGAATTACCTGGAAAAACTCAGCAAGTCTGGCAGCATCGGCGGAGAAGAAATCAGTCAACGTTTCGAGCCTCCATGGCCCTTCGGCAGAACTGCAGCATAGTTTCAACAAGAGAGAAATATAAATTGGTTTAAGGTGGGTGGGGGGAGGGGGGGAAGAGACACATTGAGGGTGTGGTGTGAGCAGATAATCAAAAGATGTCAGAGACAAAAGGGTCAAAGAGGTGTTGAAGGTGGTGGTCTTTGTCTGAGAAAAGTGCTAATTAAGAATGGAATACAGGATATTCAAAGTACAGCTCTAGTGGGGGTGGGGTGGAAAGACTAAAGGTTTTAGTTTTAGATTTAAAAATAATGGAAATAGGTGGGGAAAGAAGAATCTATATAAATTATTGAAAAAAAGGGGGATGGGGGGGGGGAAAGAAACGGGGTGGGGATGGGGGGAGGGGGAGTTTAAGATCTAAAGTTGTTGAATTCAATATTCAGCCCAGAGGGCTGTAAAGTGCCTAGTCGGAAGATGAGGAACCTCATCTTCCGACTAGGCACTTTACAGCCCTCTGGGCTGAATATTGAATTCAACAACTTTAGATCTTAAACTCCCCCTCCCCCCATCCCCACCCCGTTTCTTTTCCCCCCCCACCCCCCTTTTTTTCAATAATTTATATAGATTCTTCTTTCCCCACCTATTTCCATTATTTTTAAATCTAAAACTAAAACCTTTAGTCTTTCCACCCCACCCCCACTAGAGCTGTACTTTGAATATCCTGTATTCCATTCTTAATTAGCACTTTTCTCAGACAAAGACCACCACCTTCAACACCTCTTTGACCCTTTTGTCTCTGACATCTTTTGATTATCTGCTCACACCACACCCTCAATGTGTCTCTTCCCCCCCTCCCCCCACCCACCTTAAACCAATTTATATTTCTCCCTTGTTGAAACTATGCTGCAGTTCTGCCGAAGGGCCATGGAGGCTCGAAACGTTGACTGATTTCTTCTCCGCCGATGCTGCCAGACTTGCTGAGTTTTTCCAGGTAATTCTGTTTTTGTTTTGTTTTGGATTTCCAGCATCCGCAGTAGCTTTTAGCTTTTTGTTTTTATCTAAGAGGTTCTGTAAAGTCAGTATAAGGAGCTAGGTACCAAATTATGTAGCAGAAACTCAAAGGTAATAATCTCTGGATTATTACCTGAGCCACGTGCAAATTGGCATCGGGCAAATAAGACTGGAGAGACCAATGCGTGGCTCAAAGATTGGTGTGGGAGAACTGGGTTCCGATTTGTGGGGCACTGGTATCAGTGCTGGGGACAGTGGGGGCTGTACCGTTGGGACGGTTTACACCTGAACCATGCTGGGATGAGTGTCCTCGCAAATTGCATAACCAGGGAAGTAGAGAGGGCTTTAAACTAAACAAGAGCAGTGAGGGATCAAGCTTGGGCCGACTTTGACAACAAGATTTCGAACGCCTCTATCAAATCTCCTCTTTATATTCCCTTCTCCATGGAGAACAGTCCGAATTGTTGCATCTATCTACGTAATTGAAATTCAAACAGCCGATGCAGCCAGGCTGGTTGTTTTTTCTTTCTACTCGCAGTCAAATGCCGCATTGTCCAATTCAATTTCTTGTCAATTTAGCATTCAGGTATTGATAGTGGTGATTGGGATTGGGGTGGTGATGGGATATTAAGTCAGTGAATGCGAAGGAGACTAGTTAGTCTCTCTTGTTGCGGATGATCAAATGCAGGACATTTTCTGATGCGTCTCAGCTGCCAAACATCAAGTCAAGCCTCATTTGTCGAGGATATCTTGCGTGTGAATGTTGTCTGTTTGAATCTATGAGCCGTAGCAAATGGTACTGCACGTGGCACAAACATCAGGAAACGTGCTCGTTTCTGACCACATGAAACTAACTGATCAAGCAGCTGAAGATGGTTGGATATAGGGCCCTCCTCTGAGCAACTCCTTCAGCCATGTTCTTGAAATAAGCTGGTTAGAGTACCTCAAACAGCCATATTTCATTGCGTTAGGAATGATTTCAGCCACAAGGGAAATGTCCACTGGACCCATTGCCCGCATATTTAGCAGGGTTACTTTGGAGCATACATAGTTTAAAACTGTTTTGACGTAAATCGTAGTCATAAGGAGCAGGGTAACTCTATTGGAGGTCAAATTGAATCTATTAGGTGATTGTTGTATAAGTGCCCCTTTTCATTTTTATCTCTTATGACCCGGGGACGCCGCTGCCCAGGCCAGCATTCATTGCCCCTTGATAATGGACCTAGAGAAGGTGACAGTGAGCTTCCCTCTTGAACCACTGCCGTCCATGTGGTGAACGAACACCCACAGTACTGTTAGAGAGGGAGTTCCAGGATTTTGGCCCAGCGACAGTGATAGAACAGCGATATATTTCCAAATCGGGATGTTGAGCGGCTTGGAGGGGAACTTCCATGCGGTGGTGTATAGGCTGCCCTTGTCCTTCTAGATGATGCTGGCCATGGGTTCGGATGGTGCTGTATAAGGAGGATTGCTGAGTTCCTGTCGAGCATCTTGTAGATGTTACACTTTGCTGCCACTGTGCATCGGTGCTAGAGTGACTGTGGGTGTGGTGCCAATAAAGCGGGTTGCTTTCTCCTGCATGGTGGATAGGCTCTTGAGTTTTCTTGAAGCCGTAATCACCTGGCAAGCGGAGTGCTTTCCATCAGAGCCCAGGCTTGTGCATTGTAGATGGTGGACACTCTTTCGGGAGACAATAAGTGAGTTATTTGCCTCAGGATTCCCATATTCTGACCTGCTGGAGCAGCTACAGTATTTATATGGCTAGTCCAGTTCAGCTTCTGGTCAATGTTAACCCCCCCGCCAGGATGTTGTTAGTGGGGGATTCTGTGATTCTAATGTTATTGAACGTGAAGAGGCGATGGTTTGATTCTCTCTTGCTGAAGATCTTCATTGCCTGGCACTTGTGTGGCGCGAATGTTGCTTGCCACTTGTCAGCTCAAGCCTGGATATTGCCCACGTCTTGCTGCATTTGGACACGGACTTTATCATTATCTGAGCTGTCTCCAATGGTACTTAACATTGTGCAATCATCAGCGAACATCCCCAATTCTGATCTTAATGTGGAAAGAAGTTCATTCTTGTAGCAGCTGAAGGTGTTTGAGCTGAGGACATGATGCTAAGGGACTCCTGCAGTGATGTCATGGAACTGAGATGATTGACCTCCAACAATCACAACAATCTTCGTTTGTGCGAGGCATGACTATTGCCAGCGGAGCGTTTTCCCCTTGCTTCCTATTAACCCATTTTTTGCAGGAACCCATTGATGCCACCTTTGATCAATGCCAATGTGAAGTGCAGTCACTCTCACCTATCATCTGGCAGTTTAAACTTCTGGATCATGCTCTGAACTGCTTCACCTCGCAGACTCGAACAACATTAAGTCATGGCCCAGAAATATAATCAATCTGTAGAATTTTGGAAAACGTTGATGCTCAGAAAAAATGAAAATGTCAATAAAGTTCCTGTCAACTTGAAATGAACAGAGTTGGAAATAGCAGAAGTGGAGAACAAAAAAATGGGGCAATGCAAAGAGGCAGAGAGAGAGAGAGAGCATTTGATGGCGAGAGAAACACCTTGAATGAGATATATAAAGTAAACGATTAAAGGATCTGAGCAAAGTTTGAGAGTACCTATGGCCAGCAATTAAGCCTGTATATCATTGTTATATAAGAGTTTAATTCCTAAACACAATGAAGTAACATGCGGCCAGCAATAAAGGACATTGATAGCGGAGTACAGACTACGATAACAGACTGTCATTAGTTACATCAGTGTCCCTGGAGCCCTGAAAACTTGGTCCAAACTGGATATGACTATCAATACTCTGAAGAAATTGGATTATATAACTTTCCCGGGAACTGGGTTATAAAAAGTCATCCATTTCAGCCTTGCACTCCCAAAGTGAATGCATCAAATGAAAAATATTACTCAGTGTAATTCCTCTACTTGTGATTGACAAGGCTTTTCATCATCATTAGATCAATCATGGAGGAAAGCAATGTTCAATCTTTATTGAAGCTACCGAATGTGCAGCCCAACAAAACCGAAAGAAATTAACTTGAGCCGCTGGAATGGTATGTCAATCAGCAACGCCAACAAGAGCTCGGGGTGAAAACGAAATGTTCCCAATGACCCCGCCCAGGTTCCCCGAGCGAATTCAGAATCAATACGGAGGCGTGGGGTTGGATTTAAATGCAGATTTGAATCGGGACAATTGGAAATTTCCATTCCCTGAATGACAGTATGAAACTAGGCGGGTACATGGAGAGCTCTGGTGCCACTTCACGGATATGTTCGGCGTCAGCTCAAAAATAAGCAGAATTTAATTGTATTCAATTTCACAATTTCCTACTGTGCGATTGAATCTCTTCGTAGCCACCCCAGTACCATACCAAAAGATCACAATACTATCCCGTCAGGCACACGTTAATTTTTGAACATTAAGGTTGATAATACAATTGAACTGGCAGTGTACACATCGAACGAATGTTGAATAAACTTTCTGTTTTTCTTTATTGCCATTAGAAGCAGAGACAGAATTACTGCAACAATATGTACAGCTATGTTCATTGTTTATGCCATTTCGTAACTAGATTGAAGTTGCATTTAACTGCGCCCTTCAACTCTCCTCTGAATTTAGTCTGGGTCCCTGCATATATACACGTGTTGGTGCAGGAACTCAAGAGTTGAAGCATGTAACCGCTTTCCTGCAGAATAAATTTCGGGTCATTGGAATTAGAACCGATTGAATAGTTATTGCCTGTAAGTTTCACAAATAAGAAATTAACAACATATGTCAACCACAGCAGGAGGAAGCTGCCCGAAATGGCGAAGAGTAAAATGATGGACTTTCTGCGGTTCTCCATCTCTGGGTCACTGTGATTCTGTCCATTGTTTTGGGCTCGGAGCCTCCTCCGGGATCCACTGACTGATAGAATATGTCTGACAGTCAGTACATTGAGTAGAGAAATCAGGATGAAAGGGAGACATGGAGTTAGAATACGATCGAGCCAGGCAAACGCTGCCCATGGGACGGAAACATAAACAATTTCCTTCATGCGGCACTGCCACGGTATGTTATTGATGACATACAAAGGTGAAGTAAAAAGGCGCGTTTTTCAAACAGAGAAGCGCACAGACCATTCCACTAACCAGAGCTGCTGTTTTCTCAGTGCAGTATTTCAATTTCAGCTGCTGGTAGCAAATGGCGACGAAGCGATCGAAGGTGAAAGCGACAGTTAACCAAACAGAACTGTCTCTGGAAGTGCCGCTGAGTACAATAACCAGGCTGCAGCCAGGTGTGGTGGAAAGGAAACTGACTTCGAAATAGATAGCACGAAGCCGGATTAATATCACAGCAGTGATAATGACAAGGAGATCTGTCACCGCCATGGATACCAGATAGTAAGTGATACATCTGGACAGACCGCATCTTCCTCGGGAAAGGATCACAATCGTCACCAAGTTAGCTGCAAGACAGAGAGAAGGACGGAATTAGTGAGCAGTGTCACAGCTACAACATCACTTTGGCGGCAGAATGGTATGAAACTTGCACCAGTCAACACTGAAACTGATTGGTTTAACAATGTATCACTCTTTGTCCAACAAAACAGATGAATGTTCCAAATAAAACCTGAATGCCGAACAGAGAAAATTAAGCGTTTTTTTAGATTCGTGCAAATTTTATTTATCACTGAAATAGAAGGAACATCATTACATCGACGTAATAACAATGTTAACTTCGAAGCAATTATAATAAAATACAATGCGTTGATTCATATTAAGCCATAGTAAATGATGACAATATGAACTACAGAAGAACGGTAATAAAAGTAGATAGATGCTAATGACATGAAGTTAGATATGGTTAATAAGAAGCTGGTAATAAATTTAATTAAGGATCAAAGTTGAGCAAAAATATGACTTCCGCCAATAATATTGATTGAATTCGGCCTCTACTCCTGTGAAAGAAATCAAGGAGGATCAGCAGTTCTTCTGCCGTGCACTGAATCCATTAATGGGAAATGTCATCGCCAGCGAGGTCCTGCTAAAGTAGGGAAGGAGATTATTGATTCCTCTGCATTTATTTCTGATATATCTTGCCAGTGGAATGTTGTTTATGATTCACAGACAGAGACATCTGCTCTTCTAACATTGGCAGTAGTTCCTGTAATTTGAAGAAGCAGAACGACCTACGCTCACCTCTTCATGAGAAGGACGGCAGGCCTGACGGTGTTGCAGTTCTCCAGCAAAGCACTGGGAGTACGGAGCTAGATTATAGACTCGGGGTCTGGAGCGGAGTTCAGCCTTACTGCCTTCTGATGCAGCAGTATAATTCGACAATATTTTTCCACTGAAATAAAGTGACTGAGTATGAGTAGAGTGAACTTCGCCTCTGAAAGATCGTATACAGCATGGACAATAACATACATCTATTGGTAGAGTTGATGAAGCAGTTAATGTTAATCAGGGATATCAGAAGCTATTCATGAACTTCAGAACAAGTCATTGATTTTAATGGTAAGATAACGTCGCTCCTTGGGCAAAATTAACAACTACAAATATGACGAGTGCAAACAAAAACAGCTGAAAATGCTCAACATGTTGCAAGCAGCTTCTTTCAAGATGGAAACAACAATAGAAAGAAAAGAATCACATCAACCTGCTACAGTACTTCGAACCTAGTTTAAAACCTCTATACACAGAGTGCATTACATTTTCAAAAATATCAATTTCATGACATTAAATGTTTCTTCTTGCATTTCCATCATCTACAAATATTTGTACCGTTCACACTTAAGGAAATTGGGCATTGGAAGATCGTCAAAGCAAGAGTAATATCCACGGAACTGTGAGGTGTGAACAAAATTATGCAATTCCAGAGCAGTTGTAGACGAGGATGTACAATAATGCCTCTTGGACATGCAACAGCATATTGTAGAATACAATGTCCTTACAATAATACACAGAAAAATTATATTCTAACTGGATTCCCTATTATAGAGACGGAGTTCAATTTATCTTTCAACAAGAGACCGCAGAAGGTACGTAGTGGAGATTAATGGTACTACAGTGATGGAATAGAATGCTCATATAGCTGCTGAGAGAAAAAGCGTGAACTCTGTGCTATGCAATCCGCAACTCTTAGTTGGCACAGTTAAAGATTGATTTGTCCAGTTATTTATTTTCGGCAAATGTTTACCTGGAACACCGAAAGCAGCAAGAACAGAATAATAAACGGCGAATGCTGGTCCATTTCCGGGAGCATGCATTTTCGTGAGAGTATTATTCTGGTGTCCTCTTCCCTCTGATTTAAGCTGCGTGGCAGACACATTTATATCTAATGCCCACCGCCAGAGGGGCAATTAGCTTGCAACATCAAAGCTGTTAGTTACAGTCATCTGAACAAACAAATTAATGCAGTCATTATCATGCTTATGTTAATTATTGCAACATAATGCACTCGAACCAAAACGACTACTTTCCAATGCAATATAACACAGTTATAACTATATTTATACATAGCTGCAACAAAATTTACCTAACTGATGTGAAATTACTTTAACCTACAATTAAATGAGAGGTTTCGTGAGCGATCTATAATTGGTGCAGTTCCTATGACGGCTCAAATGGCATTTGATAAGCGTCATAAAATTGTCTTGAACACAAATCTAAAACGTGCTGGGGAAAATGGATAGGTGCGGTGTAGCATCCTCACTGCTTCACGATTCAGAAAGCCTTTGTCCCAACACTTCAAAATATCATATTCTATTTGAAACGCCTGCATCAACACTTCTAATACTGTAAGTTGTACTTTGTACCATTGTGTTATCACTTCAAGTACCTTTCACCACAACTAAGGCTTTGCTTCCTATGTCTTGCCACTTAAATTGCAATAAACTAAAGTTTAAACTTAGATATTTGCTCTGCAAGCTGGCTCTACTGTATTTTACGCCCATTAAACCCTGACATCTAAGATATTATGTTTTACATTGTCATAGTGAATTTTCACTTTAACCACATCATATTTTTTATCAGCCCTCTGCCTTATCTTTTTCTACATCAATGTTCACACAGTGAAACATATGGGTCCGTCACTGATATATGCAAAACAAACAAGCTACCTTAAATTTAACTGAATCATAATAATTTCTACTATCGCCTGGCACAACTGATAACACCTTGACTATTGCAATTTCATTCTGTATCACTAAGGCCAAGAACAGCGATTCCAAACCCACCTTTCGTGCTGAACCAGCTGTGAACTTACTAAAGTATCACAGCATCTTTTCAGTGCTGAAGGAGGGCACTGGACCCTTCGAAACTGCACTGGCTCACTGAAAGAGCATTCCACCTAGTCCCACTCCCCTGAAATATTCTTGTAACCATGCACATTTTCTCCTTTCAGGTAGCAATCCAATTCCCTTCTGAATTCCCTTCAAAATCTTCTGCACTGATTTTAAAGGCACTACCCCAACTGTGTATTCAACGTTAATTTTATTCTATTTAGTGTAAGCCTATATGCAATCTCCCTCTGTTGGTACACTTTTTTCACTTCTTACATAATTTCCTATATTGGACCTGATTTACCCATGTGTCTGTTTAGGGTTCTTGAGGGAAAATGGCCGGTGAGATAAACGACAAAACAGATATAACAGCCTCTGTAACAGGTTGAACAGCAAGAGGAATTAGATTGTCTATATCGACAGGGGAAAATAAGGAGATGCTTGGTCAGAATAAAATTCCTTTGCAAATTCCATTTCAAATGAACTTCATTTTGTTTTTAAAGCTGTTTAAGATTCCCCAGCCTAAGTCTTCGTGACATTGGGTCAGGGGAACTTTGTTAGTGTCCACACACTGAGCATGGACACGGCAGAAGCTCCTGCACCTCTTTCAATATTCTTTTTCTTCAATCAGAGATTTCAAAAGGGAATTCGAAAATGAATTGAAAGTGTCAAACATCATGGTTATGTAGAAAGAAAACGAAATTGAGGCTAATTGGAAAGAACATTGCAAAAAGCTGTTATTGATATGATGGGTTGAATGGTCTCCTCACGTGCTATGCCATGTTATGCTGACATTATCAGATTAATTTGACGACAGCATTTCTAAATCTGCCGCCTGAATTCCATTTCCGAAAATCAAAGGCCCAAAGTGCTGCTGCAGGACCTCACAGTTTAACATGATGTGTAGGTGCCTCTGGCTCTGTCAGGTATTGTTCTGTATTGGAGTGGTTATCACATGTGAAAGGTCCCCGCTTTGAAACTGGGCAGAAACATGATCAAAATCTGTTAATTTAATGGTAAGCAAATACCCAAAATAACACGTTTGATACTAAATATTAAGGGAATACAGTGTCTCACAGCCACTTGTCCCGTTCATCCGTCAGTTAACGTCACAAAAACACATCATCCGCTCATTATGACGTTGCTGGTTGTGAGAGTTTGCTGAGCGCTAATTGGCTGCCGCGTTTTCTATATCACAACAATGGCGACACTTCAAAATGTCCTTCATTGTCTGGAAAGCGCTTTGAGACGCCCGCTGGTCGGGAAAAGCGCTATAAGCATTGACCAGGAGGCAGGGCTGTAAGGTACTATATTCAACAAACGTGAATGAACAGATTGTGATAATTTTTCTGCCCGATTTCGAAGCACTTGTTAGGCAAACGTAATAACCACTACACTAAATGCAAGTCTGTCTTTCTTTAATTATCTTAAATCCCAGTCCTCTGGCTAGTGACCTCCGTCAGTGGAAACAGTCTCTCCCTATCTGCTCCATCAAACCGCCCCGTCCCCGTTGCCTCCCACACCCATCATTTTGAGCAGCTCCATGAATTCTCCATTTAACCGACATTGCTCTAAAGAGAACAATCCCGGTCTCTATAATCTCTCCACAAAACTGAATTTCCTCATCCCTGGACAAGATGCAAGGCGGGGGATTGAGATGAGGTTTTGGAAAATATTGTCAGTTGGCAGGTGGGAAAATGGAGAAGGAACCAAACCAGAAAAATCAGTCTCCAGCTTTGTGAATCTTTAGAAACTCTTTGGGAACCGGAATCAGTGGAGAATGAAGGGCGAACTTCCCGACTGACCAGTGACAGTCAAGGTACCTTTCCCTTCTTTAAGACGCTGGAACATTGACTCTGATGTTATCAGTGAAATTAACTGATCTAAGACATTGAAATGATTCTCGTTACTGCACATCAGGAATTCAAACCTAATATCGGCTTCAGGACAATCAGAATACTTGGTAACAGACAAGACACCAAAAGGCTCGAAGGGAGACGGCACCGGTTGTACGAGAGCTGGTTCCCGGTGACAGGGATGTGTCTGCATTGGGTGGGATCAGACTGTTTCCATGTATCCATAATGAATGTCCCACTCCTTTATTTGGGAAGAGTAAAACTGAGAAAGGATAATTGTCACTCCAGTCGCAGCAATCTGAAGCTTTCACTCGCTGAGCCATTGGTTTAGGCTACCTTACAGAGTGCAACTGCCTCCATCAAGCCCCTGTGGCGCAATTGGTCATCGCATTCGACCCTTAACTGAAAGGTTGGTTTTTGAGACCACTCAGGGATGAAGCTGTCACTGTTTTCTTCCCGTCAGTACTCATTAAGGCTCTAGTTTGTTTCGGGCCTCTGAAACCACAAGAAAATTCTCTCTCCCCCCTACCCCGCCCCCCACCCCTAAGATGCAAACTCGGCTCTCACCCACTGAGCTCCCACATCAAGCTTTGTTTATGGACATTAATTTCAGATATAACAAAGAAAATGAACGATCATGTACCGCATCTGAATCAATAGAGATCTATGAGGCTATTGGATTGAAACAAGCCCATCAATTAATCGCTCTTCCTCAGCTCCATGGTGAGTGAGACAGGAAAAAGTAATAATATTTCAGCCCCGCACTCTCCAATCACCCGCTTCCAGTGGAAACATCTTATTTTGCTGAATGTTATCTTCAGAAATGGTGAAGACCGAATCTAATGTGGCTGCAAGATCCAGCATTCAGTTCACATTCAACGACAAACACGAATGGGAGCGATTTAACAGCTGAGTGATAGTGTTTTTCACTAGCATCGAATGGAGTAACTTGCACACGTGAAATGAGCGGGATAGCCACAACGCTCCAGGAAAACTTCCCTGCCAGCCAATGGAGCTGTCTGGAATGTCAAACTGTGACGTCATGCAGCAGCACTTTGAGTCTTTGTTGTGAAGAAATGGAATTCGGCTGTTCTCATTAGGAATGCTGGAGACAGACTGATCAACAATGTCATCATCAAATGGCATAGCGCAGTAAGAGGACCTTCCGCCCATTTTATTTATACCAGCTTTTTACAAAGATCTTACCAATTAATCCCAAATTCCTTCTCTCTTTCCATGAATCAGAATTTTCTCCCTTTCAACCATTGCCAAATTCCCCTTTGTAGAAGGAGTTTCTGCAGAATCCATGCAATTTGCCTTAATGAATATTTCCCTTACCCAATGAAATTAAGAGTTGGACTAGGGTTCTTTCTGCAGTTTTCGGCATAAACATAAGTTATTTTTGCAATTCATTTCACGGTGAACTTACAAAAGATGTTTATTCTGATCAGACATGTCCTCAGTATTTCCTCAGTCATGATGACCTTGAACCTATCATTGATTGCCGTACAAACCCATGTGATTCACCAGTCCTTTTGGGAATTCAATCGGTCATCCTTACCTGGTCTGACCTGCACGTCACTCCAGACCCACAGTGACGTGGTTGATTCTCAACCACCCTCCGGAATGGTTTAACAAGTTACACAACTCAAGGGCAATTTGGGCTGGGCAACAAATGCTGGCCAGTGATGCTCATGAAAGAATGAAGATCCATGATGAAGAGCGATACAAAGCGCTATTGTACCATCTCTCCCATTCCTTCATGTTCAATCACAGTATCACTTGCGCCTGTCTTTAGGATGACGCTAGTCTTTGGGTCACACTGGTAGTCATCTTTCAGTCAGTAAGTACCTGAATTTGCATTTGTAAACTCATTAATTTCTGTTGTTGACTAAAGAAACTGCTAGTTTTTGTGCCTAGTCAGTTTTATCCCTCTTGATTTTGAGAATGCTTTTTGAGGCTTGGCGAATGGCAAATTTAATGTGGCGGCAAGATACTATATTCAGTTAATATCCAACAACAAATGTGAATTATGGGACTTTCCCTCACACTTAGATGTGTAATTCTCGATAATATTTCTGCCCATTTCCAGACAGTGGGCCTTTTGCGTGTATGTGATAACCATGTGACCACTACACTACAGAAACAATGGGCAGAACCACAGGGAGTGACTTAGAATGTCAAACCGTGCAGTCTTACTGCACTTCCGGACCCTGTTTTGTGGAAGTACAATTCGGCTGAAAAACATAGCCATGAGGCAGAGAAATTGATCTGACATTAGAATCATAAAATGACACAGCACATCAGCAGGTCATTCAACACTTCACACACGTGCGAACTATCGCACAAACGTTGCCAGCTCTGCAGTTATTGAGCAGATTCCCACAAAACTGCCATTTTTACTAATCTTAATCTGAAATATAATGGAAAAAACATTTAGACCTACCATTTACCTGTATCGAGCCCATTCGAAATCTGAGAAGTTTTTGGATTCAAAGAAACCCCAATCTGTTATTCACGCTTCTTCAGCTACACAGTGAGTGAGACAGGGAAAATCAGCAATATTCCAGCCCCGTGCTCTCCAATCACCCGCTGCCACCAGAAAGTGGCGATTGCAGCTTCAATCAGCGGGTTACTGCCCATCCCTGGGACGCAAGATACTCCAGCCCGGGCCAAACCTCCCAATACACCGAGCACAGGCTCAGGAAAACGCAAGTAGATTATATCCCGGTCACTAAACCTCCGAGTGGCATTTACAAAATGAACAGTGAATGAGTCACAAACAAGAGTAACAGCCACTTTCTAAATCTTTTCACTGGATGTGTTTATTTCATTTTAAATCCTGCTGATTGGAAAATGGCTGAAATAGAGTTTTATGAATAACAGCTTGGAACCATGTTCCTCTCTCCCACTGCAGTACTGATCCTTCCAATGTAAAAACATTCAGGGGCAATGATGAGTTTGACACTCCGATTCGCTCCATGTCCACATTATTAGATGCATCCAGATGCACTGGAGAAGGTGCAAGAAAGATTTACAGGAGTGATGCCAGAACTGAAAACTTATAACATTCAACAACGATTGAACTGATTAAACAGGTTTTCTCTAGAAAATAGGGTGAGGGATGACCTGATCGAAGCCTTTAATATTAGAAAAGGATTTGGAAAATGGCTCAACTTGCACATATACAAGAATAAATAACAGTTAGTCACCAATAAATCCAATGTCCAATTTAGATGCAACGTATTGAACCAGAGATAAAAGCAGAAAATGATGGAAATACTCAGCATATCTGGGAATTGCTGTGGATTGAGGGCCAGAGTTATGTTTTCAGGACTGTACACTGATTCAGTACAGTTCCGCTGAAGAGTCACAGACCCAAAATGAAAAATATGTCTCTCTCGCCACAGACACTACCAGACCAGTTTAGAATTCCAAAATGTTCTGTCTTTATTTTAGATTTACAGCATCACTTTTCCCTATTCCTTAGATTAGAGTGCAGAACTCATTCCCAGAAGGATTTGAGATCCAGGTCTGAGCTGGACACTCCAAGGTAAAGTCACACAGTGAAAATATCATTCACCAGCTGAATGTGAAAATGGATTCATTTGATCATCTGATTAGTTAACACAGAGCAGTCACTTCTGATGGAGGAAATTCAGGTACTTCATGCGTGTAAAGGCTTTCACTCAGTTTGGCTACCTGCTAAAGATTCAGCTTTAAAAGTTCAAAGTATTTAATCCACAATAGGCACATTCTTACTGACAAGACGGAGTTTAAATGTTCAGTGTATGGAAGGAAAAATCACTCTTCACCTCACTTGGTAAGAATCCAGTGAAATGACATCTAACTGTAAGGGTTTGTTCTGTTGCTAATTACACCCAGGATAGAAGTATGGTGGAAGCCCGTGATATTTGTTGTATCAATTGATTTAATAATGTTATATCTTGGCCCTAAATCTTCAGTCATCATCGGATCATAAAAAATAATTTTAGATGCAACAACATCGGCTTCCAATGGCGGATTTGTCACCCAGCATTCAGAGCGGGACAGAATGTGCCCTATCCAGAGCCCAGGGTAATGCGCATGCGCTTTTCGGGATGTAGTTGGCACCTGCGCATTGCGGTCTCCTGTCTGAGCATGCACAGTTCTGTCTTGTGACAGGAGCCGCAGAGAGTGGGTGAGAAAATGGCGACTGGAGCAGAATAACAGAGTAAGTGGGTGCACGAGAGGGATGGAGACAGTGGAGTGGTTAGGGAGGCTTCATAAACACTTGGTGCAGCCCGCAGAGCCTTAATCAGAAACTACAGGCCCCACGTTTACAGCGAAAAGACTGGCAATGGCTGGGTCTCTCCATCTGCTCGGCCCGTGGCAACGGGTGTGCAGCAGGGCGCATGCGCGGTCTCCATGGTCCAGGTAGCAGGAGGAGAGAATGTTGTGCATTTCTATCCTGGGCTGACAGGGATGGATTTCGGAAACTCCTTTTACAGGGGGTCAGAAGGGGAGGATTTACACAAAACAAACTCTTCTCAATTTTTATCCTGGACTGACAGTAATGGATTTTTCATAATCTCCTTTTTACAGGATGTTAAATGGGAAGGATTTGCAGGTGGGGAAACTCAAACTAAACATCACATCAAGATCTGACAGAGTTACTCGATTCCTCAGGAGCTGGATGTGATCGGCCTCTGAGTGTAAGCACTGAGTTCTAGATCATTACCACTCACTGTAATTTTTTTCCTCACATCCCCCTGTAACTCTTTGTCTGTAATCCTTTTATGATCAGCTGATCATCATTATCTAACTTAACTCAATCTACCATAAACTTGTACACCTCCGTCAAATCTCCTCTCAATCTTCTTTACTCCAAGGTGAACAACCCCAGTTTCTCCAACCAAACCTCGCAACTAAAATCCCTCATCCCTTACCCATTCTGTTAAATCACCTCTGCCCCCTCTCAAGGACCCTCACATCCTTCATAAGATGTGGTGATCACTGGTTTGTACAGACCCAGATGTTCTGTATCCGTGTCTGTGACGTCATCACACATCAACAATTACATGGTGACATCATCACACATCGACGATTACACTGTGACATCATCACACATCAACAATTTGACGGTGACATCACCTCACTCCCAGGATATTTCCTCAACTGGAAGATTTTTCTCTGACTCCAGTGCTTCTGATATCTTTCGAGCTGCAGGCTCCAGTACGTAAGAAATAGAAGCAGGAGTAGGCCATTTGGCCCCTCAATTCTGCCCTGCTATTCATGGCTGACCTGCCCCAAGCCTCAACTCCTCTTTCATGCCAGCTCCTCATAGCCCTCAACTCCCCAATGTTTCAAAGGTCTATCTACCGCCTCTTTAAATACTTTCAGTGATCTAGCCTCCACAACTCTCTGGGAGAGAAAATTCCAGACATTTACTACCCTCTGAGAGAAGAAATTCCTTTGCATCTCAGTTTTAAATGAGTGCCCCCTTATTCTGTAACTATGCCCACTAGTTCGAGATTCCCCCACTAGTGGAAACATCTTCTCTACATTAACCTGTCAAGCCCCCTCAGAATCTTGTACGTTTCAATAAGATCACCCCTCATTCTTCTAAACTCTAATGAATAAAAGCTTCACCTCTTTAGCCGTTCTTGATAAGTCAATCCCTTCACTCCAGGAATCGGCATGGTGAATCTTTTTTGAACTGCCTCCAATGTCAGTGTACTCTTTCTTAAATACGAGGACCAAACCTGTACATAGTACCCCAGGTGCGGCTTCACCAACACCCTGTACAGTTGTAACAAGACTTCCCTATTTCTAAGCTCCAACCCCCAAGCAATACAGGCCAAAATTCCATTTGCTGCACCTGCATGCTAACTTTTGTGTTTCATGCACAAGAACACCCAGATCCTTCCGTGCTGCACTTTTTCTGGAGTTTCTCTCCATTCAACTAATAATCTGTTTTTTTATTCTTCCTACCAAAGCGCATGACCTCACACTCTCCTACGTTACACTCCATCTGCCAAGTTTTTGCCCACTCATTCAACCTATCAACATCACTTTGCAGATTCCTTATGTCCTCATCACAACATGCCCTCTCACCTATTTTTGTATCATCAGCAAATTTGGATATATTACACTCTGCACCCCCTCGCCCCTCCTCCAAGTCATCAATATAGATAGCAAATAATTGAGTCCCTTGGACTGATCCTTGTGGCACTCCACTAATTATATCTTTCTGATCTGAAAAACGTCCATTAATCCCGACTCTCTGTCTTCTGTGTGGTAACCATTCCTGAATCCATGCTAACACGTTACCCCCAATACAGTGAGCTCCTATCTTATGCAATAACCTTTTATGTGGCACCTTATCGAATGCTTTCTGGAAATCCAAATGCAGTACATTTACCAGTTCACCTTTATCAACTCTGCTTGTTATTATCCTCAAAGAACTCTAGCAATTTTGTCAAACATGATTTCCCTTTCACAAAACCATGCTGACTTTGTTTGAATGCATTAAGCTTTTCTAAACATTCTGCTATTTCTTCCTTTATAATGGACTCTTGTATTTCCCCAACGACACATATTAGGCTGACCAGCCTTTAGGTTTCTGCTTTTTGTCTCCTTCCCTCCTTGAACAGGGGCGTCACATTAGCGGTTTTACAATCTGCTGGGACCCTCCCGGAATCCAGTGAGCTCTGGAATATTTCAACCAATGCCTCCACTATCTCTGCAGACACTGCCTTCAAAACCCTTGGATGCAGGTCATCAGGCCCTGGTGACCTGTCTGCCTTTAGTCCCATTAGTTTGTCAGAATCTTTGTCCCTCGTTATAGGGGCAGTTATTTCCTCCCATTAGCTCCTTGCTTATCTGATATCTTTGAGCTGTTTATAGTGTCCTCCACTGTGAAGACCAATGCAAAGTATTTAAATTATCTGCCATTTCCCTGTTGCCCATTATCAATTGTCCAGTCGCATTCTCCAAGGGTCCCACACTCAGGTTAGCCACTCCCCTTTTTATATACCAGTAGAAGCTCTTGCTGTTTGTTTTTATTTTGTTTGCCAATTTACTTTCATAATCAATTTTCTCCCTCTTAATTAGCTTTTTGGTCATCCGCTGCTGGTTCCTAAAAGTATCCCAATCCTCTGGCCTACCACAAGTTTTCGCTGCTTTGTATGTCTTAGTTTTTGATTGGATACTCTCCTTGACCACCTTTGTTAACCACGGGTGGTTGGTCCTGCTCATCGAGACCTTGTTTTAGACCGGGATAAATTTCTGCTGAGTGTTATTAAATATCTGCTTAAACGCCTCCCACTGCTCATCCACTGACCTTTCCTTTAGTCTATTTTCCCAGCCCGCTTTAGACAACCCTTCATTCATACTTGTGTAATTGCCCTTATTTAAGTTGAGGACACTGGTTTGAGATTTGAGTTGCTGATCCTCAAACTGAATTTGAAATTGTACCATGTTGTGACCGCTACCCCCTAGAGGATCATTAACTACGATATCTCTTATCAATCCTACCTCATTACACATTACTAGATCTAAGCTAGCCTGTTCCCAAGTAAGTTCTGCAACTTATTGATCTAAGTAACAATCCCTGATGCGCTCCATAAATTTGCCTTCCATGTTACCCCTATCACCCTGATTTGTCCAGTCAATATGCAGATTAAAATCACCCATGACAATTGTAGCACCCTTCTTACACGCCACTGTAACTTCCCAATTTATACTCTGTCCTACAGTGAGGAAACTCTTTGAGGGCCTGTAGATGACTCTCACCCATGACATCTTCCCCTTGCTATTCCTTATTTTCACCCAAACTGATTCCACACTACGATCTATTGCACCTATACCACTGTTCACCACCGCACTGATACCTCCCTTTATTAACAAAGCTACCCCACATCCTTTCCCTTTTTTCCTATTATTCTGGAATGTCGAATACCCTTGAATATTGAGTTCCCAGCCTTGGTCACCTTGGAACCACGTCTCTGTAATAGTTATCAAGTCAAATTCATTTATTTCTATTTGTGCTGTGAACTCATCTATCTTGTTACAAATGCTGTGTGCATTCAGATAAAGAGCCTGAAGCTTTGACTTTTTACCATTATTACTCATTCTGGTTCTAATTTTTGCTGCACACTTCTGCATATATTTTCAGCCCCTTCCTGTCACACTTTGATTATCATTCGCCTCTTCACTCCCGTCCACCTCTGCTCTCTTGTTTCTTTTTGATTTTTTAAACTTCCCTTCAAATGAACCTCTCCCCCACTGATTAGTTTAAAGTCCTATCTTCCACCCTAGTTATATGATTCGCCAGGACACTGGTCCCAGCATGGTTCAAATGAAGCCCACAGCAACAGTCTCTCCTTCCCCTGTACTGGTGCCGGTGCCCCATACATCAGAACCCATTTCCCCCACACCAATCTTTGAGTCACACATTTACCTCTCTAATCTTATTTACCCTCTGCCAATTTGCACATGGTTCAGGTAGTAATCCGGAGGTTATTGACTTTGTGGTTCTGCTTTTTAATCTAGCCCTGAGCTACTCATAGTCCCTCAGCAGAACCTCTTTCCTAGTCCTACCTATGTCATTGGTACATACGTGGACCATGACAACAGATCCTTCCCCTCCCATTCCAAGTTCCTCTCCAGCCCAGAAGAGATGCCCTTAACCTTGGCACCAGGTAGGCAACACAGCCTTCGGGACCCTCTGCCTTTGCTGCAGAGAACAGTATTTATTCCCTTAACTATGCTATCCCTTATTACTACTACATTTCTCTTTTCTCCCCCCACTTGAATGGTGCTCTGTACCATGGTGCTGTGGTCAGTTCGCTCACCTTCCCTGCAGCCTGTGCCTTCGTCCACACCGGGAGCAAGAACTTCATTTCTATTGCACAAGGGCACTGGCTGAGGCTCCTCCAAAGCGAAATTCTGGATCTCCATACCTGCCTCACTCCCAGTCACACCCTCCTGTCCCTGACCGTGATCCAAATTTGATGTGTTTAATCTAAGGGGTGTGACTGCCTCCTGAATCACAGTATCCAGGTAACTCTCCCCCTCCCTGATGTGCCGAAGTGTCCACAGCTCGGACTCCAGCTCATCACCTCTGAGCCAAAGTTTCTCGAGCAGCAACACTTGCTGCAGATGTGGTCACCATGGATCTCACCAGCGTCCACCAGCTCCCACATACTACAGCTGCCCCAGATCGCCTGCGCAGCCATCTCTATTCTATTTATTTAATTCATTTGGACGTTAAATATTTTAAAAGTGAATTTCTTAACTGTACTCTTCAACTGTAATAACGTCTCCTGATTTAAACCACTTGACAAATCAATAGAAATGTGGAAGAGATACCCACCATGTACAAATACTTTGATGTCACATTTCGGCTCTGATCGGTTGAAGGGACTCTCTGCCACCGCTGCCTTTCTCACTCAGGTCCGCTCTCGTTATGGGCTCTCTCTCTCCCTCCCTCCGAACTCTTCGCTGCTTTATGGGCTCTCTCTCTCTGAACTCTGCGCTACTCTCTGGGCTCTCTCTCTTTCCGAACACCACACTGCTTAATGGGCTCTTTCTCTCCAGTTCTGGTGAAGAGTCACACTCGAATTGAAACGCTAACTATATTCCTCTCTGCAGATGCTGTCAGACCTGCTGAGTTATTCCAGCTGTTTTTGTTTTTGTTTCAGATTTCCAGCATCCACAGTATTTTGCTGTTACCTCTCTCTCCGAATTCTGGCAACTTTATGGGCTCTCTCTCTGCTGCTTTATGGGCTCTCTCTCTCTCAACTCCACACTGCTTTATAGTCTCTCTCTCTCCAAACTCCACACTGCTTTATGGGCTCTCTCTCTCTCTGAGCTCAGTGCTCCTTTCTGGGCTCTCTCTCTCCGAACTCAGCGCTGCTTTATGGACTATCTCTCTCTGAACTCAATGCTGCTTTATGGACTCTCTCTCTCTCTCTCTGAACTCTGCGCTGCTTTGTGGACTCTCTCAGCAAATATTGCCAACCCCCAGTTGCCTGTAAAGAAGATGATGTTGACTTTCCAGAAGCCCTGCAGTCCGCAATGCTGTTAGGTAAGGAGTTACAGGTTAGTCACCCAGTATTGATGAAGGAAGAGTGATATATGTCCAAATCAACAACAGTTTGTATTTGTATCGCGCCTTTTGTGTAGTAGAACATTCCAAAGTGTTTCACAGGAGTTTTCACAGAATCACAGTGCAGAAGAGGCCCTTCGGCCCATCGAATCTGCACCGACACATGAGAAACATCTGACCTACCTACCTAATCCCATTTACCAGCACTTGGCCCATAGCCTTGAATGTTATGATGTGTCATGTGCTCATCCAGGTACTTTTTAAAGGACGTGAGGCAACACTCCTCCACCACCCTCCCAGGCAGTGCATTCCAGACCGTCACCACCCTCTGGGTAAAAAGGTTTTTCCTCACATCCCTCCTAAACCACCTGCCCCTCACCTTGAACTTATGCCCCCTTGTAACTGACCCTTCAACTAAGGGGAACAGCTGCTCCCTATCCACCCTGTCCATGCCCCTCATAATCTTGTACACCTTGATCAGGTTGCCCCTTCAGTCTTCTCTGCTCCAACGAAAACAACCCAAGTCTATCCAATCTCTCCTCATAACTTAAATATTTCATCCCAGGCAACATCCTGGTGAACCTCCTCTGCACCCCCTCCAATGCAATCACATCCTTCCTAAAATGTGGTGACCAGAACAGCACACAGTTCTCCAGCCATGCCTCACCAAGGTTCTATACAACTCCAACATGACCTCCCTACTTTTGTAATCTATGCTTCGATTGATAGAGGCAAGTGTCCCAAATGCCTTTTTCACCACCATACTAACATGCCCCTCTGCCTTCAGAGATCTATGGACACACACGCCAAGGTCCCTTTGTTCCTCAGAACTTCCTAGTGTCATGCCGTTAATTGAATAATTCCTTGTCAAAATACTACTTCCAAACTGCATCACCTCAGACTTTTCAAGGTTAAATTCCATCTGCCACTTATCTGCCCATTCTGTCTATATCTTTCTGTAGCCCAAGACACTCAACCTCACTGTTAACCACCCAGACAATCTTTGTGTCATCCGCAAACTTACTAATCGTACCCCCCATATAGTCATCTATGTCGTTTATATAAATGAAGAATAATAGGGGACCCAGCACAGATCCCTGTGGTACGCCACTGGACACTGGCTTCCAGTCACTAAACCATCCTTCTATCATCACCCTCTGTCTCCTACAAATAAGCCAATCTTGCATCCACCTTATCAAATTACCCTGTATCCCATGTCCATTTGCCTTCTTTATAAGTTTTATGAAGAAACATTTGACACTGACCTACATGAAGAGACATCAGGGCTGATGAACAAACTCTTGGTGAAAGTGGTAGATTTTAAGGAATATCTTCAAGCAGGAAAGTGAGGTGGGGAACTTTAGGGAGGAAATTCCAGAGCTTATGGCCTTGGCAGCTGAACAGGGAGGCACCAAAGTGGAACAATTAAAATCAGGAATGACTGGAGGCCAGAACGAGTGGAGCACAGAAACCTTGCAGGGTTGTGAGGCTGGGGGAGATTACCGAGATGGGGCAGGTGACACCATAGAGGGATTTGAAGACAAGGATGAGAATTTGAAAATTTAATTGCTTCTTAACGAGGTACCTTTGTAGGTCGGTGAGCACAGGGGTGATGGGTGAACAAGACTTGGTGTGAGTAAGCACACCGGCAGCAGAGTTTTGGATGACCTCAAGATTACAGGGAGGCTGAATATGGGAGGCCAGCCGGGAGTGCGTTAGGAAAGTTAAGTCTAGAAGTAACGAAGGAATGGATGAGAGTTTCAGCAGCAGATGAGCTGAGACTGGGGTGGAGTCAGGCGATGTTACTGAGGTGGAAATAGGCGGTCTTGCTGATGATGTGGATATGTGGTTGGAAGCTCACCTTGGTGTGAAATATTTCACCATGGTTGTGAACAGTCTGGTTCAGCTTCAGACAGTTGTCAGGGAGATGGATGGAGTCAGTGACGAGGAAGTGGAGTTTGCAGCAGGGACTGAAGACAATAACAATCCAGCGGTTTTCATGGTCACTTTTTCCTCGTGCCGGCCCCACAAATTCCCAGATTCATTCAGCTCAATTTCACAACCTGCCTTTGTGTTTTTGTGGATTCTCTCTCACTCCCTTTTTTTCTGTTTTAAATCAATTTCACAGAGTATTAGAAGGGGAGGATTTGCAGTCAGGAAACTGAAACCAAACATCACAGGATCTGACGGAGTCGCCCGATTAAACATGGAAGGAAGAAGCACCGTTCACAGTGGGGAGAAACTGTACACATGTTCTGTGTGTGGACGAGGCTTCAGCCAATCATCTGTCCTGTCGAAACACAAGTGCAGTCACACTAGGGGGAAAGTGTTCACCTGTTCTGAGTGTGGGAAGGGATTCTCTCAGTCATCCACCCTACTCATACACCAGCGAATTCATACTGGGGAGAGGCCATTTACCTGCCCTCTGTGTGGGAAAGGATTCATTAATTCAACCAACCTACTGACACACCAACGAGTTCACACTGGGGAGAGGCCATTCACCTGCTCAGAGTGTGGGAAGGGATTCATTAATTCAACCAACCTGATGAGACACCAAAGAGTTCACATGGGGGAGAGGCCATTCACCTGCTCTGAGTGTGGGAAGGGATTCACTCAATTATCCCACCTACTGAGACACCAGCAGGTTCACACTGGGGAGAGGCCATTCACCTGCTCTGAGTGTGGGAAGGGATTCACTCAATTATCCCACTTGCTGAGACACCATCGAGTTCACACTGGGGAGAAACCATTCAGCTGCTCAGAGTGTGAGAAGGTATTTACTCAGTCAAATGACCTTCTGAGACACCAGCGTGTTCACACTAGCGAGAGACCATTCCTCTGCTCTGAGTGTGGGGTTGGATTCACTCAGTCATCCACTCTGCTGAGACACCAGCGAGTTCACACTGGGGACAGGCCATTCAGCTGCTCTGTGTGTGGGAAGGGATTCACTCAGTCATGCAATTTATTGGATCACCAACGAGTTCATACTGGGGAGAGGCCTTTCAGCTGCTCTGTGATTGGGAAGGGATTCACTCAGGCATCCAGCCGGCAGAGACACCGACGAGTGCACACTGAGAAAGGTCTGTTCACCTGCTCCGAGCCTGGGGAGGGATTCACTCAGTCATCCAACCCACAGAGACACCAGCAAATTCACACTGAGGAAACTCCATTCACCTGCTCCGAGCCTGGGGAGGGATTCATTCAGGGATCCAACCCACAGAGACACCAGGAAGATGACACTGAGGAAACTCCATTCACCTGCCCTGAGGCTGGGGAAGGATTCACTCAGGGATCCAACCCACAGAGACACCAGGAAGATGACACTGAGGAAACTCCATTCACCTGCTCCGAGCCCGGGGAGGGATTCACTCAGGGATCCAATCCACAGAGACACCAGGAAGGTGACACTGAGGAAACTCCATTCACCTGCCCTGAGGCTGGGGAGGGATTCACTCAGGGATCCAATCCACAGAGACACCAGGAAGATGACACTGAGGAAACTCCATTCACCTGCCCTGAGCCTGGGGAGGGATTCACTCAGCAACCCAACCAACAGAGACACCAGGAAGATGACACTGAGAAAAGTCAATTCACCTGCCCAGAGGCTGGGGAGGGATTCACTCAGGGATCCAACCCACACAGACACCAGCGAGTGCACATTGGCAAGCAGCCATTCACCTGCTCTGAGTATGGAAAGGGATTCACTGAGTTACCAAATCTGCTGACACACCAGCGAGTTCACACCGGGGAGAGGCCGTTCACCTGCACTGAGTGTGAAAAGGGATTTATTAGTTCAACCAACTTTCTGAGGCATCAGCGAGTTCACACTGGGGAGAGGCCATTCGCCTGCTCTGAGTGTAGGAAGGCGTTCACTCAGTCATCCCACCTGATGAGACACCAGCGAGTTCACACAGGGAAGAAGCTGTTCACCTGCTCTGAGTGTGGGAAGGGATTCACTCAGTCATCACACCTGATGAGACACCAGCGAGTTCACACTGGAGAGAGGCCATTCAGCTGCTCCAAGTGTGGGAAGAGATTCACTCAGTCATCCACCCTGATGAGACATGGGCGCACTCACACTGGAGAGAGACCATTCACCTGCTCTGAGTGCGGTGTTAGATTCACTCAGTCATCCACCCTGCAGAGACACCAGCGAGTTCACACTGGCGAGCGGCCATTCACCTGCTCTGAGTGTGGGAAGGGATTCACTCAGTCAAGCAATTTATTGGATCACCGGCGAATTCACACTGGGGAGAGGCCATTTATCTGCTCCATCTGTGGGAAGGGATTTTCTCATTCATCCAGCCGGCAGAGACACCAGCGAATTCACACAGAGGAATGTCCGTTCACCTGCACCGAGTCTGGGGAGGAATTCACTCAGTCATCCAACCCACAGACACAACAATGAGTTCACACAGTGGAGAGCTTGTACACCTGCTCCCAGAGAGGGAAGAGATGTCCTCAGTCACCCAACCTGTTTCAGACACAACCGTGAGTTCGCTTTTGGGCAAGGCTTTTTAAATGCCCAGTTTCTAGGAAGTGCTATATAAATTCCAGGGATCTGACGTTCCATCTACATGTTCACACTGATGAGAGACCATTCAGGTGCTCTCACTGCAGGACTGTGTGCTCTCACTGCAGGACTGTGTCCAGGATATTATGTCATTGTACACCAGGCAGTTCACAATGGGGAGAGGCCATTCACCTCCCCAAATGTGGGAAGGGATCTGTTTATTTATCCCATCTGCTGGAGCACCAACGAGTTTATAAGTAACTACAGTGATGAGATTTTGCTGTTAATCACATCCAAGACTGAACATGTTCATTGGAGGCTGTTTCTGCTGATGTTAATAAACTCCAGCTCAATTGAAGTGGTTAATATTGTGGATTAAAGTCAAATAAGTCAGCTTTGTGTTAAGTCTTTAACAGTGTGTCAAGTCTTTTTAATATCTCCAACACAAGTTAGTTCCTTTTGATGGACTCTTCCTCACCCCTGTCTCCTCCATCCTCATTTCCAACAAGTGTGAAGAGCTCATGGAGCTTCTTTGTCACTAAGATTGAGACAATCTGATCAGCTGCCTCTGCTTCATCCCGACACTATTATATTTTCAAGAGAAAGTACCTCTGATCGTCCCTCTTGTCTGAGCCCTGAACCCACATCTTCCTCCCGTTTCTCTCCCATCTCCCCTCATGCCCTCTCAGTGCTCATCTTGCCAATGAGACCCACCACATGCTCATGAAGGGATGAATGGCCTCCCTCTGTGCTAAAACAATCTGTCATTGACCCTGTTACTGCTAAATTGCTTCTCACCCAAGTTCCCCTTGTAAGTTGCCATAGTTATGTCTCTTCAGGTGTTCTCTTGCATACTTTTAAATCTTTAAAATATAAAGCTAGGGGAATAATTGTGCTTTGGTCTGTCACAGACTTATTATGAATATATAAACGTATGAGTTGGTGGCATAGTGGTATTGTGACTGATCAGTTTTCCAGAGACCCAGGGTAATGCTTTGGGGACCCAGCAGATCCCACCATGGTGGCAGATGGTGAAATTTGAATTCAGTAAAAACCTGGAATTAAAAGTCTGATGATGATCGTGAAACCATTGCCGATTGTCATAAAAACCCATCTGGTTCATTAATGTCCTTTATGGAAGAAAATCTGCTGGTCTTGCCCGGTCTGGCCTACAAGTGACTCCAGGCCCACAGCAGTGTGGTTGACCCTTAAATGCCCTCTGAACAAGGGCAATTAGGGATGGGAAATAAATGCTGGCCTAGGCAGCGATGCCCACACCCCATGATCGAATGAAAAAAGGAATTAGTAGAAGTAGGCCATTCTGCCCCTCAATCCTGCTCCACCATTCAATAAGATCATGGCTGACCTGCTTGTGTTTTGAATTCCACATTCCCATCTAACCTCCGATAATCTTTGATTCCCTTGCCTAATGAGCATCTATTTACCTCTGCCTTAAAAAATATTAAATGACCCCACCTCCATCGCCTTCTGAGGCAAAGAGTTGCAAAGTTGTACAACCCTCTGAGGCAAAATAAAAATCTCCTCATCTCTGTCCTAAAAGGGTGACCCCTAATTTTAAAATAGTTCCCCCTAGTTCTGAACTCCCCCGCAAGAGTAAACACCCTTTCCTTATCCACCTTGTCAAGGCAATTTAGGATCTTATATACTTCAATCAAATCACCGTCATTCCTCTAAACTCCAGTAGAAATAAGCCCAGTCTATCTAACCTTCCATTATAAGACAACTGGTGAATCCCAGGTAGCAATCCAGTAAACCTCCTCTTAACTACCTTCAATGCATTTATATCCTTCCTTAAATAAGAAGACCAAAACTGCACACAGTATTCACAATATTTGAGATGCGGTCTCACCAATGTCCTCGAAAACTGAAGCATAACATCCTCACTTCTATGTTCAATTCCTCTTGTAATAAAGGATAGTGTTCCATTAGCCAAGTTGATTGCTTGCTGTACCTGCATACTAATGTTTAGTGATTTATGCACAAGAACACCTAGATCCCTCTGGACCTGGGAATTTTGCAGTTGTTCTCCATTTAAGTAGTACTCTGCTTTTTGTTCTTCCTGCCAAAGTGAACAATTTCACATTTTCCCACATTGTCCTCCATCTGCCATATTTTTACCTACTCAGTCAACCTATCAATATTCATCTGCAAACTCCTTTTGTCTTCTTCACAACATACTTTCCTACCTATGTTTGTGTCCTCTGTAAATTTAGATACCATGCAATCGCTCCCCTCATCTAAGTCATTGACGTAAATTGTAAAAAGTTGAATCCCCAGCACAGACTCCTGCGGGACTCCACTCGTCACATCCTGCCAATCAGGCAAAGACCCACTTATGCATACACTCTGTTTTCTGCCAGCCAGACAAACTTCTTTACAGGCTAATATGTTACCCCCTACACCATGAGGTTTTATTTTTCACAATAACCTTTGATGTGGCACCTTATCAAATGCTTTCTGGAAATCCAAGTAGAGTACATTTTCACGTAACCCTCTATCCACTGCACATGCCACTCCTTCAAAGAACTCTAATAAATTGGTTAAGCATGATTTCCCTTTCATAATACCATGCTGACTCTTCCTGATTACCTTGAACTTTTCTAAGTGCCCAGCTATAACCTCTCTAATGATCGATGTTAACACCTTCCCCATCATTGACATCAAGCTAACTGGCCTGTGGTTTGCTGTTTTCTGCCCCCTCCCTGCTTGAATAGAGGGGTTATATTTGCTCCTTTCCAGTCTGATGGAGCCAGGCCAGAATCTAGGGTATTTTGAAAATTTAACACCAACGCTAAACTACAAACTCATTTAGCCACCTCTTTTAAGATCCTAGGCTGAAGTCATCAGGATCCGGAGACTTGTCAGCCCAGAGCTCCATCAGTTTGCTCAGTACTGTTTCTCCAGTGATTGTAATTTCACCACGTTCCCCTCTCCCCTCAACCTCCCGATTTACAGCTATTCCTGGAACGTTTTTATATCCTCTATAGTGAAGTTATAAGCAAAATATTTGTTAATTTCACCTGCCATTTCCATAGTATCTACAATTATGTCCTCATTCCCACTCTCTAGAGGATCAACACTCACTTTACCTACTCTTTCCCTGTTTAAATACCTATAGAAACTTTTGCTATCAGATTTTTTAAAAATCTCGCTAGGTTTCTCACGGGACGAGTTGCAATTTATGCACGAGAACACGTAGATCCCTCTGCAGCGAGGAATTCTGCAGTCGTTCTCTAATCCCTATGCTGACATTCTGTCCATTCACCCTCACTTCCCAAGATCCTGATAAAGAGTAACTCTCGTGGCGGCCGGATAACCCACAATCCCGTGTGCCTCAGAAACCGCTCTATCTGCCGCGGGTTGTCCGGGTGAATGGCGCATGCTCGGAGCCTCCTGCTCTCTTTGCTTGAGGTTGGAGCTGGAGAGAAGCCGGAAGCGGCGGATTGTGAGAGTGGAGAATGTTCATTGGTTCAGATTCGGCTCTGTGGCCGCACTGGGGATTTGTAAACCCCGCCCACCGACACTGACCTCTCACCTTACAGCTCACAATGCCCGGCTGATTGACGGCAACTACGCACCAATAGGAAGAAGGGGGCGGAACATGAGGACCAGCGAGAGAGGATGGCCTTTCAACCAATTGGAGTAAATGAGGGGCGGTACCAGAGTGGGAGTGAAGCATGCGCAGTGCTTACTCGCGCGATGGAGAGACGCTTCTTTCTCGGATCTGCAATCGGTAACCTGCCATGGTGACCTGTCTGCAGTGAAGAACTTGTTTGAGTTTGTAACTCAGACTAAACTTCTCTAACGCATAATGCACATCAGATCAGACATTTTACCTAAATGTATTTTAGTGATGTTATGGCAATATCTCTAAAACTTACGGGTGATTCAGAGATACAAACATTTAAAAGTGGGAGGACAAGTTGATAAAGTGTTTAAGAAGCACAAGGGGTCCGAAGTTTTACAACTCAGGCTGCAGAGTGAAATGGGCAGAGGTCAAGTAAACATATTCAAATCATCGGCGAGGCTGCAGTTAGAATGTTGGGTCAGGTTTTGGGGATCTTACACCAGGAACCATGGAGAGGATGCAGAGGAGATTCACTGATATGAATCCAGGGAAGAGAGGCTTTAATTATCAGGAGGTGATTCGAGAGACTGGGTCTCTTTTCATTAGAACAAAGGGTCATTGGAGATCTGAGGGAGGGGTTCAAAATCCCATCAGGTGAATGAGGGAAAACTATTTCCACTAGTCTGTGAGTCAGTAACTGGAGGACATCAAATTCAAATCAGCGCATTACAGCCAATGACGTTCTGTTGAAGTGTAGGCACTACTGCAATGTAGGAAAAGTAAGAGTCAAATTGTACAGAGCAAGATCCCATAAATAGAAATGTGATACAGAGTAAAGCTCCCTCTCCACTGTCCCCATCAATCACTCCCAGGACAGGTACAGCACAGGGTTAGATACAGAGTAGATCTCCCACTACACTGTCCCCATCAAATACTCGCAGGACAGGTACAGCATGGGGTCATACACAGAGTAAAGCTCCCTCTACACTGCCCCCATCAAACGCCCCAGGGCAGGTACAGCATGGGGTTAGATACAGAGTAAAGCTCCCTCTACACTGTCCTATCAAACACTCGCAGGACAGGTACAGCACGGGGTCATATACAGAGAAAATCTCCATCTACCCTGTCCATTTTAAACACTCCCAGGGAAAGTATAACACGTGTTTAGATACAAGTAGAGCTCCCTCTACACTGTCCTCAGTAAACACACATTGGACAGGTACAGCACGGGGTTAGATACAGAGTAAAGCTCCCTTTACACTGTCCCCGTCAAACACTCCCAGGACAGGTACAGCACGGGGTTAGATACAGAGTAAAGCTCCCTGTACACTGTCCTCATCAAACACTCCCAGGACAGATACAGCACGGGGTTAGATACAGAGTAAAGCTCCATCTACACTGTCCCATTAAAACAGCATTACATCAGATATAGTGTGGATAGGGTAGGGATAAACAGTCCCTCTACTCTGTCCCCATCAAACAGTCCCGGGACAGTTGGACAGATGAGCTCCTGATATCTTCCCTGGATCCCCAGACCAGCAGAGTCTCTCTGGAAGATATGAAGAGCGGACTTCTCAATGAGAGTAACCGAACATATGAGAATGGAAATAATCCAGAGTAATGATGGGCTGTTAGTCTTGGCTCAGTGGTTGGATTCTCATCTCTGGGTCAGGAGGCTGTGGGTTTAAATCCACATCCAGAAACAGGAGCATAAAATTCAGGTAGATATTCCGATGCAGTACTGAAGCAGAACAGCACTGCCATAGTCCCATCTCTCAGATCAGACCTTTAACTATTGCGCATCTGCCCCCTCAGTTGGGTGTAAAATTTCCCATGATGTTACTATGAAGATCAGGGGAGTTCTCCCTGGTGAACTGCCTCATATTTATCCCTCAATAAACATTGCTGAACAGGTATTCTAGTCAGAATCACATTTCTATTTGTGGGATCATGTTGTGCATAATTTGAATACTGCATTTCCTACATTACAACAGAGCCTACACTTCAAAAGAACTTCATTGGCTGTAAAGCCCTTTGGGACATCCTGAAGTCGTGAAAGACGCTTTATAGATACCCAAATCTGCCCTTAACAAAGGAGAAAAGGTCCAAACATGGAACAGTCAGTAACAGGACATCAATCAGTTTCCAATTATCTAAGAGAAATCATGGACTCGAGCACTGCGTGTTTGACACAAAGCTGATTTATTTAAACTTCATCCAGAATATTAAACTCCAGCCCATTTACAGGCATTAGTAACATCAACTGAAAGAAACTCCAACTGTCAGAGTGAATATGGTTCAGTCCTGGATGTAATTGACAGCAGAATTCAACCCCTGCAATCACTTGTCAACTCGTTGGTGTCTCAGCAGGTGAGACGAATGAGTGAATCTCTTCCCATACTCGAATCAGCTGAATGGCCTCTCTCCAGTGTGAGTTCTCTGGTGTTTCAGCAAGTTAGATGACTGAGTGAATCTCTTTCCACATTCGGAGCAGGTGAACGGTCTCTCCCCAGTGTGACAGCGCTGATGTATCAGCAGGGTGGATGAACGAGTGAATCCCTTCCCACACTTGTAGCAGGTGAATGGGCTCTCTCCAGTGTGAACTCGCTGGTGTGTCAGCAGATGGTATAACTGAGAGTGTACGTTTCCATTGTCATAGCAGGTGAATGGTCTCTCCTTGGTGTGAGTTATCTGATGTTTCTGTAGGTTGGATGACTGAGTGAATCCGTTCCCACACATGGAACAGATGAACGGTCTCTCCCCAGTGTGACGACGTCGATGGATGTGTAACTGAATCCTTTCCCACAGTCCCCAAATTTCAATGGTTTCCCCATGTGGTGGGTGTCCCTGTGTCTCTCCAGGTTGGATGATCAGTTGAATCCTTGTCCACATACAGAACTCATGTGCACCTTTTCCCAGCTGTGAATGATGAGATGTTTTATTCAGATGGTGTAACAGGTTAAAGCTCTTTCCACAGGCAGTTCACTAGGACACTCTCACTCGAGTGTGTGTGTCTCGGTGCTTTTCCAGTCACCCTGATGTTTGAAATCTTTTCCCAGAGACAAACATTTCTCCTTCCAGATTCAAATGCCAATTATATTCGGGTCCTGATAAATCGAGTGGCTGTCAGATCTCGATGTGATGTTTTGATTTGAGTTTCCCGTCTGTAAATCCTCCCTTCAAAAATCCTGTATAAAGAGTTTACAAAAGCCATCACTGTAAATACAGGAAATAAATTCAGAACAGAAAATTCTAGTTTCTTTGAGATATTGTTTTCCCTCTCATTCTCCCAATAATGTGGCCAATCAAACTGAAAGAAGCCCAAATCAGCAACAAATTCTCAACAAAAGCAAAGGGAACTTTCCTAACTAAACCAGAATGTTTTTTCCAGTGTCTATGAGACACTCTGTACCCTGAGGTGCCCACTGGATGTGGGAGGTATCGAATGTATCGGTGGACACTGCAAGTTCCCTCACCGGGGACACCCGGGCATGGACAGGACCACGGAAGAGAGGTTGGCAGCCAGTGTGACCACCCCCATGTGTGTCAGCCATCCTGGATCGACAAATTCCTGTTTTAACCAGATCCATGAACAGTTGGAGGAGAAGACTCTCTGACTTATCCATTCCACTCCACACTGGGCAGCCAAAGATTAAGAGCATGGGGCTGAAGTGTAACAAAAGGTTGAGAATGATCCCCTTCAGGCAACCTCTCCCCTTAATATATACATGGCTCATCGACTCCTCTCGGCTGCAAACATCACCTGCAGCCTGCGAATGGGTGAAGCTGCTTAAAAACCTGTTGTTCAATTGTAGGATTCGCCCGAGCACTGGGACCAGATTGGGAACAGGGACGGTGAAGCCCCGCCCCCTTCGCGTCACCAAGATGACCGCACATGAGCTCTAATCCCTGCTGGTGGCCGCAGTTAAACTGGGTCTGGACCCGGGGAAAAGACCCGGAGCTAAAAACCCAGGTTGCAGGTCTATATTCGGGGTTCTAGACCTTCACGGAATGTTTAGAAACCCTCCCAGTCCAACCGTCGCCTCCATCCCTCCCCATCCTCAGTGGCTGTAAATGTTACCGAGGAGCTTCTCTCCCCATTGCCGTCACTGACAATGCGCATGCTCAAACGGTATCCTGCATTGCGCCTGCACAACACACATTGGTGTGGATAGGGGACATTCATTATCGCCTGGGATTCTGGGTATTCACACCGCCATTGAATATCCCATTGGTAAATTGTCATTTTTAGCTACGATGTGGAGGTTGGGGCAGTGAGACACTTAATTCAATTAGCAAACAAATTATACAGAAACGTAAATGTATAGAAAATCCATTATCCAACAGAAAGAAGGGGAGTGGCAATTGTCCATCTAAGTATCGTAACTAGATACTTAATGAGGGGAAAATCATTCTCTGTATCTTTATCGAACATTGACATGCAAAGAGGGAAAGGAATGATCCTTAAACACATTGTCTATTTGATACAGAACTGTCTGAAACTCATTATAGACGCTCCATGAAACCAAAATAGTGACAAACATTAAACTGTTGAAAAAGAATTTGTCAGCTGGTGGAATCTAAATTCAATGAATAAATCTTGAATTGAAAGCTGGTCTCAGTAAGGGTGACCATGAAACCATTGTTGATTTTTGCAAAAACGCACCTGGCTCACGAATATCCTTAAGGGAAGGAAATCTATCATCCTTACCTAGTCTGGCCTACATGTGACTCCAGAACTACAGAAATGTGGTTGACCCTTAATCGCACTCTGAAAAGGTATGGCAAGCCACTTGCTTCAAGGGCAGTTGAGGATGGGAAACAAATGCTGGTCTTGTCAGCGCTACACACATCCCATGAATCTTATCTCCCTGGAAAAGGAAATGGAATGGAAGGAAAACAATCCCAACTCCACATAACCTAACTGAAGTTCCTCATCTCTCGTGAACATTTTCTGATCCCTAAAGTGAGGTGCTCAGAATTGGACACAATACTGCAGTTGGGGCCAAGCCAGTGTTTTATTCAGGTTTATTCTAACTTGGTTGTTTTTGTATTTTATTCCCCTATTCTTAAAGCGCAGGATTCCACGTGCTATATTCACTGATTTCTCAGTCTGCCCTGCCATCTTCAATGATTTGTGCACATATAGCTCCAGGTTCCTCTGCTCCTACACCCTTTAACAATTGTATCATTTGTTTTTTATTGTCTCTCCTCGTTCTACCTACCAAAATAAATCACTTCACACCCCTCTAAGTTAACTTTTATCAGCCACCTGTCTGCCCATTCCTTCATCTTTTCTATGTCCTCTTGAAGTTTCTCACTACCCTCCTCACTGGAAACACAAGTTGAAAATTTGGTTTCGTTTTCAAATTTTGAAATTTTGCCCTGCACACACAAGCCAAGGTCATTAACATATATCAAGAAATCAGCGGTCTTAACACTGACTCCTTGTGATCCCACTGCATACTTTTCCTCAATCTGAAAAACAACCGCTCACCATGCGTTTTGTTTCCTCTCACGCAGCCAATGCTGCCTCTGCCCAATGGACTTTAACTTTGCTGACAAGCCTGTTACTTGTCGCTGTATCAAACGCCTTTTAGAAGTTCATGTGCACTCAACCATGTTACCCTCATCAACATTCTCTGTTGCCTTATCAAAAAACACAAGCAATTTAGTTCAACGCGATTTATCCTGAACAAATCCATGCTGACATTAATTAACCCACAATTGTAGAAGTGGCTTAATTTTGACCTGAATTCCAGCTTCTAAATGCTTTCCATGTAGAGGTTAAACTGACTGGTTTGTCGGTGCTGGGCTGATCCTTCCATTTATGATTTGTACGGAATTAATATTAGTGCCAGGAAGTGTGAAGGAAACGAGATAAGTGCTGAAATTGCATCTGAATTTAAAGACATTGATAACTGATAAACAGCTCAATAATTAATCAGATTTCAAGGCATAACGTAGAGATAACAAATTAATTTATGAATAAATGATTTGAATTATTAATAATGTCAGGCAGAATGCTTGGAATGGAAAAACGAACAATACTGCGATACTTAAAATCTGAAATGAAAACAGTAAAAACTGGATACACTAGTCAGGCCTGGAATAATCTGTGGAGAGAAAAACAATTAAAGTTTCAGGTCTGTAACCCAGTGAAAAGGGGGAGGTAGAAGAAGGAAAGGTCTATGAAAGGTACAGGGTGGGAGAGATTAGCTGACAAAAGGTTTCATGACGTAACATCAAAAGGAGTGGTAATGGGGCCATTAAAAACACAAAAGCTGTTTCTAGATTAGGTGTGAATGGCACGATAACAACAGTCTGAATGCAATGTGAAGAAAATGAGAGAAATCAGAAAGGAAAACAAGGACTCAAAGAAACAAAAAACAAACGAGGGCAAAGAAAGTTTTGATTCCCGAAGTCTGTAAAGTGTCTCCCTTTGACGTGCTAATGAACTGTTACATTTCTATATATTCTCAGTTCAGATGAAAGGTCACAGTTGTCATGTTAACTCTGTTTCTCTCTCCACAGATTAACGACTGACCTGCTGAGGAATTCCAGCATTTTCAGTTTCATGTCGGGATTGTAGACTGTGAGGGGTGGAAAGATAGAGATTGTCCCAAATTAATTTGCCACATCGACAACAGAAGTCTCGGTCTCATTGGAGTATTTCAGCCTCATTGGAGTTTCCTGGTTTTTGGGTCTGGGCAATAAAGTTCATTGTTTTATATTAGGGTCGGACGGCGGGATAATGTTCACTGTTTTATATTCGGGTCTGGGGGATAATGTTCACTGTTTTATAATTAGGTCTCCGGGGATAAAGTTCATTGTTTTATATTCGGGTCTGGGGATAATGTTCACTGTTTTATATTCGGGTCTGGGGGATAATTTTCACTGTTTTATATTCGGGTCTGGGGGATAATGTTCACTGTTTTATATTCGGGTTTGGAGGATAATGTTCACTGTTTTATATTCGGGTCTGGGGGATAATGTTCACTGTTTTATATTCGGGTCTGGGGTATAATGTTCACTGTTTTATATTTAGGTCTGGGGGATAATGTTTACTGTTTTATATTCGGGTCTGGGCATAATGTTCACTGTTTTATACTTGGGTCTGGGGGATAATGTTGACTGTTTTATATTCGGGTCTGGGGGGAATAATGTTCACTGTTTTATATTCGGGTCTGGGGGATAATGTTCTCTGTTTTATATTCGTGTCTGGGGGATAATGTTCACTGTTTTATATTCGAGTCTGCGGGGATAATATTCACTGTTTTATATTCGGGTCTGTGGGGATAATGTTTACTGTTTTACATACTGGTCTAGTGCAGATTAAAATGAGGAGCTGCTTCAGCTGAGGACAAAAACTGCATTTTATGTTCTGCATTTAAACAAAATAATCTATCCTGTTGTGAGGGACAAAATTTTTTAGTTTTGCTGGATTCAGTTAAGGCGAGTCTGAAGCTAAATCCTGCAATTCTGTAAATTCAAACTGTAACCAGGCAAGCAGAAAGCTGCTGATGGTTAAAGGGGCCGGGGTGGTGGTGGGGGGAGGTGTCCGGAGGACGTCTGACACACACTGCACAGGATGAGCAAGGGAAAGGGGAGGAATTTCTTGGTTAAACAGGGACCCAGGGACAAAAGCAGAAAGTGGGAATCACTTTGAATGGAGCAGCGGGATAGAGACAAATCAGAGAGTCATAGAATGGTTGCAGCAAAGAAGGAGGCAGTTCAGCCCGTTGTGTTTGTGTTAGCCCCCTGAAGGGACAATTTACCTAATGCCACGTCCCTGCCTTTGCCCCATAGCCCTGCAATTAACAAGTCTTACACAAGACTTCTATGAAACAAGATGTTTACGCGAAGTGGTAGCAGAAAAAAAGAAAAGCAACTTGTTTACAGAGTGAATAGTGAGTGGGGTACAGCATAATGTACCTGTGCAGGTCAGTGAGGATCCCCAAGTTCCATCAGCCGTCTGCATGCAGTGTGTAGAGGGCCCTGGGGGAGGGGAGAATGGAACCAATTGGGACACAGCAGGAGGTCACCCCTCCCCCACTGTCCTGGTCACACCAACGACTCACTTTGGACAGTCCCACACCTGGGCCGTGGGGGGTCAAGATGCAGGAAGCTGCAAGTTGGGAGGTTGAGCTGTGAACTGGGCGGAGTTGGGGGGTTTGAGTGACAGGTCTGGGGCTATATCAGAGCAGGCACAGTCACTGCTCCCCCTTTCCTCGTGGATGTTTCACTGGAGTCGTGTTGGTGAGTGTTTCCAAACTCTGTCTCACTATCCCGGGAATGAAGGTGGATTGGAGATTGCTGTGAATGTTAGATTATATTTTTTCTCCTCAATCTTCCCGCTTCTGCCACTCCCGGTTTCAGGCTGCAGGTTCCGGTGACTCTGGGTGCGGGACGGTTGTTAGTCCCGGCCCTGGTGTGGGTGCGCAAGCGCAGATGCGCGGCTTATTGTACTAAATAATGGCAGGTGATCGTACCCAGGATGCTCCACGAGGCAGAATACGGTCTATCTCCTTCAGTAGGGACCCAACCCACCCTCATTCCACTATCTTGAAATTATTTTTTCAACTTATCCGTAGAGTCTGCGAGTCTGTTCGTCCTCCTGTATTTTGCTGCAGTTCTTCACCTCCTTGACTCTCACGGCGGCATAGTTGCCACCTGCCGAATGTGGCAGCCGACCTTCGATCAGGAAATTAACAACTTTTAGATAGAGCGGTTTCCGGAGCGCATAGCATTGTGGGAACGTTGCCCGCCATTAGTCCATGGCAGTCGCCGCGAATTTTCGTGGAGTCTGAAGACAGGTCAGCGACCTGGGCCCCAACTTATGTTTCGTAATCGGCTCATGCTGTCTGACCTGTTGGATATAAAACATTTTATCTCAAGGGAGGTAGATCCTGGGGGAGATCAGATTGACAAACGGACACTGTCCATTCAATTTAAGAGCGTTCTTTTAGTCACAAGTATTTCCACGGTGCACTTTTATCGGAGATTTTTTTGTTAACTCCATTCTTGGGATTTGGGTGTCACCAACAAGACCAGCAGATATTGTCAATCCCCAATTGTCTGTTGGTCAGGTGTTGGTGGGCCTTCTTCCTGAACCGCTGCTGTCACTCTGGTGAAGGTGCTCCCACAATGCTGTTTGGTAAGGAGTTACAGGATTTTCACTGAGCGATGATAAATGGTCAAGTCAACAACAACAAGGTGCATTTATGTAGCACACTGATTAGAATAAAACGTTCCAAAGTATTTCGCTGGAATATTATACTGGAATATTTAACACTGAAGCACATGAGGAGATATCAGGGCAAATGATCAATAGCCTTATCAAAGAGGTAGGATTTTAAGAGAGCCTTAAAGGATGAGAGAGAGAAGCAGAGATGTCTAAGTAGGGAATTACAGAGCTTATGGCCCGGGCAGCTGAAGGTTCGGTCACCAATGGTGAGTCAATTAAAATCAGGAATGCTCAACAGGCCTGAATTAGGTGAGCCCAGATATTTGGGGGGGATGTAGATGGGAGGATATTATAGCGATAGTGAGGGACGAGACCATTGAAGGATTTGAAAACAAGGATGAGAATTTGAACATTGAGGTGCCGCTTAGTGGGGCACCTATGTAGCACAATAAGCACAGAGGTGTTGGATGATCGAGACTTACTGCGAGTAAAGGCACGGGACGCAGAGTTTTAAGTGACCCCCATCGTTTCTGTGGCAGGCTCGGAATGGTCCAGTTTGATGGTAACTGAATTGATGACTTTCAGCAGCAGATGAGCTGAGGCAGGAGTGAAGTTACTGAGGTGGAAAGAGATGGTATTCATGATACATAGTCAGAAGCTTAGCTTGGGGTGAAAATATGACACCAAGATTGTGAACAGTCTGGTTCAGCCTCGTAAGTTGCAAGAGAGATGGATGGTATTGTTAGTTAGGGAGTGGAGTTCGTAGCAGGGACTGAAGACAATGACTTCAGTCTTCCCAGTATTTAAATGGAGGAAATTCCTGTTCATCCAATACTGGATGTCAGACAAGCCAGGACAATGTGTGACTTGGAGGTGATTCACATGTTACGCTGGTCCTTCTAGGGTGTGGAGGATGAGGGATTGGGATCTGCCAAAGTTCTGGTAGAGTTGAGTGGGCCCAGACTGGGTGGAAGGTTCCCTTCCCAGAAGGACATTAGTGAACCAGTTGGGTATTTGTGACAATGCAGCAGCTTTCATGGTCACTTTTTCCTAGTGCCGGTCCCACACATTCAGCTCAATTTCACAACCTGCCTTTGTGTTTTTGTGGGTTCTCTCTCACTCCCTTTTGCCTGTTTTAAACTATTTTCACAGAGTTTGCAGTCTGGAATCTCAAACCCAACATAACATCAGGATCTGATGGTGTCGCCCAATTTATCGTAACCCACATATCATCGGATTTTAAATATGGAAGTTAAGAGCCTTGTTCACAGTGGGGAGAAACCGTACACGTGCTCTGTGTATGGACAAGGCTTCAGCCAATCAAATGCCCTGTCGAACCACGGCCACAGTCACACTGGAGAGAATCCATGGAAATGTGGGGACTGTGGGAAGGGATTCAATTACCCATCCCAGCTGGAAATTCATCAGTGTACAAGCACTGGAGAGAGGTCACTCACATGTTCTGATTCATACAACCAGCTGAGACACCAGCGAGTTCACACTGGGGAGAGGCCATTCACCTGCTCCGAGTGTGGGAAGGGATTCACTCAGTCAACCAGCCTGCTGAGACACCAGCAAGTTCACACTGGGGAGAGACCATTTACCTGCTCTGTGTGTAAAAAGAGATTTACTTATTCATTCTCCCCACTGAAGCATCAGCGAGTTCACACTGGGGAAAGACCGTTTACCTGCATTGTGTGTAAAAAGGGATTTTCTGATTCATCCAACTGACTGAGACACCAGCGAGTTCACACTGGGGAGAGACCATTTACCTGTTCTGATTGTGGGAAGGGATTCAATCAGTCATTCTATCTACTTAGACCAGCGGTTTCATACTGGGGAGAGACCATTTACCTGTTCCGAGTGTGGGAAGGGATTCACTCAGTCATTCCATCTTTTACAACACCAGCGAGTTCACACCAGGGAAAGACCATTCACCTGCTCCGAGTGTGGGAAGGGATTCGTACGCTTATCAAGTCTACTGAGACACCAGCGAGTTCACAAGTAACTGCTCTTGTTGGATTTAGTTGCCAATGATATTTTTGTCCGAAGCATATTCATTGAAGTGTGTTTCTGCTGATGTTAATAAACTCCAAATAAATCAGTTTTGCGTTGAACACAGTGTGTTGAGTCGTTTTGATATTTCTAACACATTCAATTCAATTTTTATTTTTATCGAATATTATCAATTTTTACTGCATCACTGATTTGGTTTGGCGCTGAAGGAGGCTATTTGGACCATCGTGTCTGCACTGGCTCTCCAAATGAGCAACTCACCCAGTCCTATTCTTCTGCCTTTTCACCATAAACCTGTACATTTTTCCTTTTCAGATAACAGCCTAATTTCCTCCTGAATGCTTCAATTGGACCTGCCTCTACCACACTCCCACACAAAGCATACCAGACCCTGCGTGAAAAGCTTTTCCTCATATCATTGTTGATTCTTTTACAGATCACTTTAAAACTGTTCTCAGTCCTTTGATCGGTGGAAACAGTGTCTCCTTATCTGCTCTGTCCAGCCCCCACTTGAAAACATCTATCAAATCTCCTCTAAACTTTATTCTCTCTAATGAAATCAGTCCTGATTTCTCCAATTCACTTTCCTAAGCACTGTTCTTCCTCCCAGGAGCCAGGCTTGCGAATCTTTACAGTGCCCTCTCCAATGCATTCACATCCTTCCTGAAGTGCGGTGCCCAGAAATGGATGCAATAAACCACCTGAGGCCAAACTAGTGACTTATACAAATTCAACATAACCTCCTTGCTCTTGTAATCTATGCCCCTATGAGTAAATCCCAGGATACTGTATATTTTAAAAACACCCTCTCAATGACTCTCCTGCCACTTGCAATGACTTATGGGCATATACACCCAGGTTCCTTTCTCCTTCAACCCGTTTAGAGTTGTGCCTCTTAATTTATGTTGCCTTTCATGTTCTTTCTACCAAGATGTATCACCTCACATTTCTCTGCATTGAACTTCATCTTCCACACGATTGCCCTATTCCACCAACTTGTCTATTACTTTTTGAAGTTCTACACTGTCCTCATCACTGTTCTCAATGCTTCCACGTTTTGCATCTTCTGAAAACTTTGAAATGTTTCCCTTTACATCAAGATCTAGGTCATTAATATATATCAGGGAAAGCCCGAGTCCCAACACTGACCCCTGGTGAACACCATTACAAACCTTCCACCAGCCTGAAAAACATCCATTAACCACTACTTTCTGTTTCCTTCCACTGAGCCAATTCCGTATCCATGTGGCTACTGTCCCAATTATTCCATGAGCTACAACTTTGCTTAAAAGTCTGTTGTGCAGCCCTGTGCCAAATGCCTTTTGAAAGTCTATGTACACCACATCAACAGCATTGCCCTCATCAACCCTCTCTGTTACCTCTTCAAAAAACTCCAGGAAGATAATAAAACATTATTTTCCCATAAGAAGTCCATGGTGTCTTCCCTTAATTAACCTCCATTTGTCCATGTGAGTGTTAACTTCGTCCAAATTATAATTTCTAGAAGTTTCCCACCACTGAAGTTAAACTAACTGGCCTGCAGTTTCGGGGCTTATCCTTACACCTATTTTTGAACAAGGGTGGAACGTTTGCAATTTTCCAGTCCTTCGGCACCTGAGTCTAAGGCACAATGAAATATTATGGTCAATGCCTCTGTAACTTCAACTCTTATTTCTCCCTTGGGTGCATCTCATTTGGCTCAGGTGACTTCACAACTTTAAAGTAAAAGCCAAATACTGCGGATGCTGGAAGCCTGAAACAAAAACAGAAAATGCTGGAAAAACTCAGCAGGCCTAACAGTATATGTGGAGAGAGAAAAAATCTGTTAACGTTTCGAGTCCGTAACATTAATTGTTTTTTATTTCTTTCCACAAATGCGAACAGAATCTTCCCCTCGCTTTCCCAGATTCAGACAAAGATTAGCTGAGACTGGGTCTCTAATGGCGGCCGGAATACCCATAATCCCATGCGCCTCAGAAACCGCTCTATCTGCCGTGGATTGTCCGAGTCGATAGCGCATGCTCGGAGCCTCCTGCTCTCTTTGCTGGATGGTGGTGCCGAAGAGAAGCCCGGAAGCGGCGGATGGTGAGAGTAGAGAATGTTCATTGGTTCAGATTCGGCTCTGGGGCCGCATTCGGGATTTGTAAACCCCGCCCCCCGACACTGATCTCTCACCTGTCAGCTCACAATGCCCGGCTGATTCACGGCAGTTCCGGACCAATAGGAGGAGTAGGCGGGGCTAGATGACCGAATGGGAGCAACTTTTCCTCCAGCCAATCAAAGTGAATGAGGGGCGGGGCTGAGCCCGGATTTCCCTCATTGGCTGAAACTCTGCATCATTCTGAAAACTGATTTGTCTCAAACTCCAGGGGAAAACTGGACCTTTATGTTTGTGACTTTAAACAGATGAAACCCTGTGGGTGTGGAGCAGACATTTCAACAATTGTAACTGAAACGTGGGAGCATGTTAAAACAATGTATATATAAAATATATATTGGGGGAGACGGTGGGAATGTTACTGGACTAATAATCCAGAAAACCAGCTTGATGCTCTGGGGACAGGGGTTCAAAACTCACCACAGCAGCTGGCGGGATTAAAAATAAATTATTTAACCTGGAATAGAAAGCGAGCTCAATAAGGGTGACAATTCAGCCATTGTCGATTGTTATAAAAACCCACCTGGTTCACTAATGTCCTTTTGGGAAGGAAATCTGCCGTCCTTACCTGGTCTTACATGTGACTCCAGATCCACACTGAAATGTGGTTACTCTTAATAACCCTCTGAAATGGTGTGGCAAGCACTTGCTTCAAGGGCAACAAATGCGGTACCTGCCCACATTCCATGAAAGAAAGTTTTTAATGCCACCACCACTGAATGGCTACAATTTCGGAAGGAAGTGAAGACAGATGGTCCAGAAAAGATGCAAGAGAACGGTTCCCCTTATAAGCATAACAAGCCTAACTTCACCGAACCTAATTGAAGTTCCAACCTCTTGTGGATCTTTCCTGCACACTCCCTAATGCCTCGCATTCTTCCTAAAGCTTAGAATTGGACACAATACTGCAGTTGGGTCCAAAACAGTGTCTTATTCAGGTTTATTCTAACTTGGTTGACTTTGTACTTTATTCCCACATTCATAAAGCCCAGGATTCCACATGCTTTATTCACTGCTTTCTCAGTCTGCCCCGCCATCTTCAATGATTTGTGTACATATAGTCCCAGATTACGCTGCTCCTGCACCCTTTTACAATTGTATCCTTTATTTTATATTGTCGCTCCTTGTTCTTCCTACCAAAATGAATCACTTCACACCTCTCTGAATGAAATTTTATCTGCCACCTGTCTGCCCATTCCACCATCTTGTCTGTGTCCTCTTGAGGTTTATCACCATTCTCCCCACTGTAAACACAACTTGAAAATTTGGTGTCGTTTGCAAATTTTAAAATGCTGCTCTGCACACACAAGTCGAGATCATTAATATATATCAAGAAATCAGTGGTCTGACCACCGACCCCTTGTGATCCCACTGTAGACTTTTCCTCAATTTGAAAAAGCAACAGTTCACCATGCGTATAAAAACAAAAAACTACTGCGGATGCTGGAAATCCAAAACGAAAACAGAATTACCTGGAAAAAACTCAGCAGGTCTGGCAGCGTCGGCGGAGAAGAAAAGAGTTGATGTTTCGAGTCCTCGTGACCCTTCAACAGAGCTCCATGTTCACCATGCGTGTTGCTTCCTGTCACGCAGCCAATGCTGCCTCTGCCCCATGGACTTAAACTTTGCAGACAAGCCTGTTACTTGGCATTGCATCAAATGCCTTTTAGCAGTTCATGTGCACATTAACCGTGTTACCCTCATCAACATTCTCTGTTGCCTTATCAAAAACTCAAGAAATTTAGTTCAACACGATTGTTCTGAACAAATTGTACAAGTGGCTTAATTTTAACCTGAATTGCCGCTTCTAAATGCTTTCCCACACAGAGGTTAAAGTGACTGGTCTGTCAATGCTGGACTGACCCTTCCATTTAAGATTACTAAGGATTTAATATTAGTGCCAGGAAGCGTGAGGAGAATGTGAGGAGTTGTGAAATTGTAACTAAATTTAAAGACACATAACTGATAAATAACTCAATAATTAACCAGATTTCAAGACATAAAGTACAGATAAATTAATTTATGAATAACTGAATTGAATTATTAATAATGTCAGGTAGAGTGCTTGGAATGGAAAAACGAAAATTACTGCAATGCTTAAAACATGAAATGAAAAGAGTAAAAACTGGAAACACTCAGCAGGTCTGGAAGAATCTGTAGAGAGAGAAACAGAATTAACGTTTCAGGTCTGTGAGCCAGTGAAGGGGGAGGTGGAAGAGGAACAGAAGGAAAGGTCTATGAAAGGCTGCAGGGTAGGAGAGATTAACTGACAAAAGGTTTCATAATGCAAGGTTAAAGGGAGTGGTAATGGGACTATTAAAAACACAAAAGCTGTTTCTCGATTCGGTGTGAATGGCACGATAACAACAGTCTGAATGCAATGTGAGGAAAATGAGAGAAATAAGAAAGGAAAACTAGGACTCAAAGAAATAAGGAACAAACGAGGGCAGAGATTATGATAGGAAATTGTTGAATTCAAATTTTGATTCCCAATGTCTGTAAAGTGTCTCTTTTTGATCTGGTAATGTACTGTTACATTTCTATATGTTCTCAGGTCAGATGAAAGGTCAGAGCTGTCACGTTAACTCTGTTTCTATTGCGACAGATGAAGGCCTGACCTGCTGAGGAATTCCAGCATTTTCAGATTCATGTCGGGATTGTAGACTTTGAGAGTTTGTAATGATAGAGATTGTCCAAAATTAATTTGCCACATCGATAACAGAAGTCTCGGTCTCATGAAACTCCAGTCTCATCGTTTTATATTCGGGTCTGGGGGATAATGTTCACCGTTTTATATTCGGTCCTGGGAGGATAATGTTCACTGTTTTATATTCGGGTCTGGGGGATAATGTTCACTGTTTTATATTCGGGTCTGGGGGGAATAATGTTCACTGTTTTATATTCGGGTCTGGGGGATAATGTTCACTGTTTTATATTCGGGTCTGGGGGATAATGTTCACTGTTTTATATTCGGGTCTGGGGGAATAATGTTCACTGTTTTATATTCGGGTCTGGGCATAATGTTCACTGTTTTATATTCGGGTCTGGGAGGATCATGTTCACTGTTTTATATTCGGGTCTGGGGGATAATGTTCACTGTTTTATATTCGGGTCTGGGAGGATAATGTTCACTGTTTTATATTCGGGTCTGGGAGGATAATGTTCACTGTTTTATATTTGGGTCTGGGAGGGTAATGTTTACTGTTTTAGATGCTGGTCTGGTGCGGAATAAAATGAAGAGCCTCTTTAATTGAGTACAGTAACTGCATTTTTGGCTCTGACTTTAAACAAAAGAATCTATCCTGTTGTGTGGGACAAAAATTTTCAGTTTTGCTGATTTCAATTAAGGCGAGTTTGAAGCTAAATCCAGGAATTCTGTAAATCTAAACTAAAACCAGACAAGCAGAAAGCTACTGATGGTTGAAGTGGCCGGGGTGGTGGCGGGGGCAGGTGTCCGGAGGAAGTCTGACACACACACTGCACAGGGTGAGCAGGGGAATGGGGCTGAATTACTTGGTTAAACAGGGAGCCAGGGACAAAAGCAGAAGGTGGGAAACACTTTGAATGGAGCAGCGGGTTACAGACAAGTCAGAGAATCATGGAATGGTTACAGCAAAGAAAGAGGCCGTTCAGCCAGTCGTGTCTGTGTTAGCCCCCTGAAGGGACAATTTACCTAATGCCACGTCCCTGCCTTTGCCCCATAGCCCTGCAATTAAGCAAGATTAAACAAGTCTTAAACAAAACTTGTATGAATCAAGATGTTCTCGCGAAGGGGCAGCAGAAAAAAAGAAAACCAACTTGTTTACAGAGTGTATCGGGAGTGGGGAGCAGCATAATGTACCTGTGCAGGTCAGTGAGGATCTCCAAGGTCGTTCAGCCGTCTGCATGCAGTGTTTAGTGGGCCCTGGGGGAGGGGGTGATGGAACCATTTGGAACAAAGCACAGGGTGGGAGGTCACCCCTCCCCACTGTCTTGGTTACACGAAGGACTCACCTTGGACTGTCCCACACCTAGGCCCCGCCCGGTCAAGCTGGTAGGTTGAGCTGTGAGCTGGGCGGAGTTGAGGGGTTTGAGTGACAGGTCTGGGGCTATATCAGTGCAGGCACAGTCACTGCTCCCCCTTTTCCTCGTGGAAGTTTCACTGGAGTCGTGTTGGCGAGTGTTTCTAAACTCTGTCTCACTATCCCGGGAATGGAGGTGGATTGGAGGTTGCTGTCAGTGTTGGATTATATTGTTTCTCCTCATTCTTCCCGCTTCTCCCACTCCCAGTTCCAGGCTGCAGGTCCCGGTGATTCTGGATGCGGGACAGTTGTTAGTCCCGGCCCCGGTGTGGGTGCGCAAGCGCAGATGTGCGGCTTATTGTTCTGTAATAATGGCAGGTGATCGTCCTCCTGTATTTTGCTGCAGTTCTTCACCGCCTTGACTCTCCCGGCGCCATAGTTGCCACCTGCCGATTGCGGCAACCGACCTTCCAACCGGAAATTAACAACTTTTAGATAGAGCGGTTTCTGGAGCGCATAGCATTGTGGGAACATTGCCCGCCATTAGTCGGCAGCCATCGCCGAGAGTTATCGTGCAGCCTGAAGGCAGGTCAGCGACCTGAGCCCCTACTTCTGTTTCTTAATCTGTTCATGCTGCCTGACCTGCTGGATATTTAGAATATTTTATGTCTTAACTTCAGTTCCAGTCTTCCAGAGCTTTGCTTTTGTTTTATTGTTTCATGCAGCCGAGTCTGGAAACACAGACATACCAATTAGGAGCCGGTTTGAATTAGGGTGGGTGTTGAATGGGGGTCTTTTTTGTTGCATCAATTTTGAGCTGGAGTGGAATTGGAGGAGGAGCTGCTGGGGTTAACCCCGAGGACTTTGCAACCCAGGCTGGCCCAGCAATTTCCAGTGTGAGGCTGTTAAAGGAGTTAGATCCTGGGGGAGAACAGAGTGACAAACGTCCATTCAATTTAAGAGTGTTGTTTTAGTAACAAGTATTTCTACGGTGCCTTTTTTTCCGAGATTTTTTGTTAACTCGATTCTTGGTATTTGGTGTCACTAACAAGAGCAGCAGATATTGTCAATCCCCAGTTGTGTGTTGGTCAGGTGTTGGTGGGCCTTCTTCCTGAATCGCTGCAATCACTGTGGTGAAGGTGTTCCAACAATGCTGATTGGTAAGGAGTTACAGGTATTTCACTAAGCGGTGATAAATGTCCAAATCAACAACAACAAGTTGCATTTATGTAGCACACTGATTAGAATAGAATGTTCCAAAGTATTTCACAGGAATATTATACCAGAATATTTAACACTGAAGCACATGAGGAGATATTGGGGCACATGATCAACAGCTTGGTCAAAGAGGCAAGTTTTAAGGAGAGTCTTAAAGGATGAGAAAGAGAGGCCTAAATAGGGAATTCTAGAGCTTATAGCCTGAGCAGCTTAAGACACGGTCACCAATGGTGAGTCAATTAAAACCAGGGATGCTCAATCGGCCTGAATGAAATGAGTCCAGATATCTGGGAGGGATGTAGATTGGAGGATAAGATAGAGATAGTGAGGGGCGTAGTCACTGAAGGATTTCAAAACAAGGATGAGAATTTGAACATTGAGGTGCTGCGTAACGAGGAGCCTATGTAGCTCAATGAGAACAGGGGCGTTGGATGAAAGAGACAAAGTGCGAGTAAAGACACGGGAAGTGGAGTTTTAAATGACTCCATTGTTTGTGTGGCAGGCTAGGAATATTCCAGTTTAGAGGTAGCAAAGGAATGGATGCGTTTCAGCAGCAGCTGAGCTGAGGCAGGAATGAAATTCGGCAAAAATTAATGATGTGGAAATGGACGGCCTTAAAGGTATGTAGTCAGAAGCTCAGCTTGGGGTGAAATGTGGCACCAAGATTGTGAACAGTCTGGTTTGGCCTCAGAGTTGTCAGAAAGGCATTGAAGGTTGGGGAGTGGAGTGGGCTACAAGCGGGGAATGAAAACAATGGCTTCAGTCTTCCCAAAATTTAAATGGTGGAAGTTTCTGTCCATCCAGTAATGGATGTCAGACAAATCAGGGCGGAGTGTGACTTGGAGGTGATGGTGTTCACATTCACCTGCTACCCTGGTCCTTATGGAGGTTGGAGGATAAGGGATTGGGAAATTTCATGGTCACTTTTTCCTAATGCCAGTCCCACACGTTGAGCTCAATTTCCCACCCAGCCTTTGTGTTTTTGTGAGTTCTCCCTCACTGACCTTTGTTTGTTTTGTACTATTTTCACAGGGTTTGCAGTCCAGAATCACAAACCCGACATCACATCAGGATCTGACGGTGTCGTCCAATTTATTGTAACCCAAATGCCATCGGATTTTGAATATGGGGGTTAAGAGCCCTGTTCACAGTGGGGAGAAACTGCACGCATGTTCTGTGCGTGGGCGAGGCTTCAGCCGATCATCTGACCTGTTGAAACACAGTCACAATAGAGAGAATCCATAGAAATGTGGGGACTGTGGGAAGGGATTCAATCACCCATCCCAGCTGGAAATCCATCAGTGTACAAGCACTGGAGAGAGGCCGTTCATATGTTCAGTGTGTGGAAAGGGATTTTCTGATTCATCCAACCAACTGAAACACCAGCAAGTTCACGCTAGGGAGAGGCCGTTCACTTGCTCCGAGTGTGGGAAGGGATTCACTCAGTCATTCCACCTGCTGAGACACCAGCAAGTTCACACTAGGGAGAGACCGTTTACCTGCACTGTGTGTAAAAAGGGATTTGCTGATTCATCCAACCGACTGAAACACCAACGAGTTCATACTGGGGAGAGACCATTTACCTGTTCTGATTGTGGGAAGGGATTCACTCAGTCATTCCATCTGCTTAGACACCAACGAGTTCATACTGGGGAGAGACCATTTACCTGTTCTGATTGTGGGAAGGGATTCACTGATTCATGCACCCTGCTGAGACACCAGAGAGTTCATACTGGGGAAAGACCATTTACCTGTTCTGATTGTGGGAAGGGATTCACTGATTCATCCAGCCTGCTGAGACACCAGAGAGTCCACACTGGAGAGAGACCATTTACCTGCTCCACATGTGGAAAGGGATTTGCTGATCCATCCAACCTCCTGGAACACCAGCGAGTTCACACTGGGGAAGGACCATTCACCTGCTCCAAGTGTGGGAAGGGATTCACTCGGTCATTCCATCTTTCATTTCATCAGCGAGTTCACACTGGGGAGAGACCGTTCACCTGCTCCAAGTGTGGAAAGGGATTCACTCGGTCATTCCATCTACTGAGACACCAGAGAGTTCACACTGGGGAGAGGCCATTTACCTGCTCAGACTGTGGGAAGGTATTCATACAGTTATCCAATATGCTGAGACACCAGCGGGTTCACAAGTAACTGCTGTGGTTGGATTTAGTTCCCAATGATATTCTTGTCTGAAGCATATTCATAAGAGTGTATTTCTGCTGAGGTTAATAAACTTCAGCCCAGTTACAGATTCTGTATAAAATTGGAATAAATCAGCTTTGCGATAAATAGTGTGTTGAGTCGTTTTGATATCTCTAGCACAAGCTAGTTCCTTTTGAAGGGCTCTCCCTCTGCCCTGTCTCCTCCATCCTCAGCCCCAACAACAATTATGAGGAGCTCATGGAGCTTCTTTGTCACTAAGATTGAGACAATCCGATCAGCTGCCTCTGCTGCTTCCCTCCCTTCCACTAACCCACCAGGACAAACTGTCTCTAAATTTCCCCCAATGTCTGAGCCGTGAACACATCTTTTTCCAGTTTCTCTCCCATCTCCTCTCATGCCCTCTGTGTGCACCACCTGCTCCATCGACCCTATTCCCACTAAACTACTGACCATCCAACTTCCCCATGTTTGCCGTCATTGTCAATGGTTCTCTCTTTTCAGATACTGTGCCTCTCTCCTTTAAATCTTCCATCGTTACAACGTTCTTAAATAAAAACAAACCCTTCACTCTTCGATCTTTGCATGCTGCCGCCTCATCTCCAGCCTCACTTTCCTTTCAAAAATCCTGAAACATTTTGTAATCTCCCAAACCCGTGTCCATTTTTCTGAGAACTCCCTGTTTGAATCCCTCCAATCAGGTTTCTGCCCTGCCTCAGTTCTTATCAAAGCCACAAGTGAGATCCTATGTGGCTGTGACACAAGTAAAGTTTCCCTTCTGGTCCTTCCCGACGTGTCTCATCTTCTGGGAGAGGAGATAGTCAGATCAGTGAGGAACACCTCCGATCGGGCAGCGGGCTAAGTTTGAAAAAAAAAACCCAACAGTGACATTCCAGGAAAACTTGGTTGGTGAGAAGTTGCTGTTGGGGAGTGTGTTTAAATAGCTTAAAACTAGAAAAAAAATAACATTTATAAAGAGGTAGCAACCTGGATTTCAGTAAGGAACACCAACAATAGGGAAGTAACGTTAAATCAAGGCAAAGTGAAATATAGTCATAAAGTAAACCGAAGTAAGACAAAGTTAGGAGAATTGTAGCAAAGTGAAGTTACTGTTAACTTATTCTACTCATCCCCCTTTAAGTGTAAAATTAGAAGGAAGTAAAATGGGTAACAGGAAGTAGTAGTGAGGCTACAAGGCAGGAGAAACAAAGCAGAGCATTGAGCCTGCTTCGAATGCAGAATTAAAGGCGCTCTCCCTGAATGCGCACAGCATTCGCAATCGATGATCAGAAGGCACAAATAGTCAGATATTATAGGGGTAAGATATTATTGCCATTATGGAAACATGGCTGCATGGTGACAAAAACTGGGAACTGAATATTCATGGATACTGGAAGTTTCGTAAAGGCAGACAAGGAGGTGGAGTTGTGCTGATAATAAGGGATGAGATCAGTGCATTAGTAAAGGGGATCTCAGTTTGGAAGAACAATGTGTGAAATCTGTTTGGGTGGAGCTAAGAATTAGCAAAAGGCAGCAGACATTGGTTGGAGTTGTTCATAGCCGACCAAATAGTAATGGTAATGTATTAATCAGGAGATGATAGAAGCATGTAGCATAGGCTATACATTGATCATGGATGACTTCAATCTACATGTACACTGGGTAAACCAATTGAGCACTGATGCTGTGGAAGATGGATTTCTGGAGTATGTTGGGGATGGTTTTCTAGAGCGGTATGTTGAGGAGCCGACTCGAGGACAGGCTTCTTTAGACCTAGCATTATGTAATGAAAAATGACTAATTAATAATCTTGTTGTAAAAGAACCTTGAGGGGCAAGTGAATACAATATTACAGTATTTTATACTATGTTTGAAAATGAGGTAGTTCACTCTGAAGCAAGGGTGTCAAAGCTGAATAAAGGAAATTATGAAGGCGTGAGGGACAAATTGGCTGAGATAGAATGTGAAAATACATTAAAATGTACAGAGGCAATGGATAGTCTTCGAAGAATTATTACATAGCTTACAGCACATACACCTTCGTTCAAGGTGCAAAACCCCCAAAAAGTCAGTCAACCGTGCCTGACAAAGGAAGTTAAGGATGGTATAAGATTTAAAGATAAGGCTTATAAAGTTGCCAGAAGTGGTAGTAAACCTGAGGATTGGGAGGCTTTTAAAATACAACAAAAGACCAGGAAACTGGTAAAGAAAGGGAGAATAGCATATGAATGCAATCTAGAGAAAAGATAAAAACAGACTCTAAGAGCTGCTTTAGGTAAATGTGGGTCCATTGCATGCAGAGTCGGTAATAGTGAAATGGCAGAGAAGCTAAATGATAATTCTGAGTCTGCCTTCACAGGGGAAGATACAAGAAATCTCCCAGGTTTAGAGATCCAAGGCAGTATGGAGAATAAGGAGTTGAAGGAAATTAATATCAGTAAGAATGGGATTGAAAATTGATAAGTCACTGGGACCTGACATATTACTTAGCAAAATAAACCCACATGGAATAGGAGGCAATGTACTGACATGGATTAAGGATTGGCGAACAGGCAGAAAACAGAGAGTAGGAATAAACGGGTAATTCTCGTGTTGGTAAGATGTTATTAGTGGAGTACCGCAAGGATCAGTACTTGGGTCCCAGTTGATCACAATATATATTAACGATATGAATGTGGGGACCAAATGTAATCCTTCCAAGTTCGCAGATGATACAAAGCGAGGTGGGAATGTATTTTGAGGTAGATGTAAAGCAGCTATGGGAGGATTTGACTTAGTGAGTGGGAAAGCACATGGCAGATGGAATAGATCGTGGAAAAATGGCAGAAGGAACTGACATTCAGAGTATTTCCTAAATGATAAGAGATGAGAAAGTGTAGATGTACAAAGAGACCTGGGTGTCCTTGCCCATAAGTCACTGAAGGCTAACATGCAGATGCAGCAAGCTATTCAGAAGGCTCCTGGAATGTCAGCTTTTGCCACAAGAGGATTTGAGTATAGGAGTGGTGAAGTCTTGCTTAAATTGTTTAGAATCTTGTTTAGACCGCACCTGGAGTAGTGTGTGCAGTTTTGGTCACCTTGCCTCAAGGATATTATTGCCATAGAGGGAGTGCAATGAATGTTCACAGGCTTGTTCCGGGGATGGTGGGACTGTCTTATGAAGAGAGATTGGGTAAGTTCACCCCCCTTAATCAGTACATATTTCACCACATCTCTACCCCCTTTTAGATCTGAAAAAGGGTTTTACATACTCGAAACATTGTCTCTGCCTCTCTCTCCGCAGATGCTTTCAGACCTGTTGTGTTTTTCCGGCATTTTTTGTTTTCGTTCCCCTGTTGCTATGTCTGCGGTGGATCCCCCTCTCCCAGGCCTGGGCTTCCATGTGATGTTCTGAATGATGACAGGATTAACCTTCTCCCTAACCTGTCCTAACCCTTCTGCCCATTCATTTATGGAAACCAAGGATTCTATTTGTTCTAATGGTGACTTTCCCTGCCTGGCTAGTCATTCCTTGAAGTGAGCCCTTGAATTATTTGTACGTTGTTTTATCATGTTCCCACATTTCAGTAACAAATGTTGAAATGTCTGCTCCACACCCACAGGGTTTCATCTGTTTAAAGTCACAAACAGAAAGGTCCAGTTTTCTCCTGGAGTTTGAGACAAATCAGCTTTCAGAATGATGCAGAGTTTCAGCCAATGAGGGAGAACCGAGTACAGCCCCGCCCCTCATTCACTCCGATTGGCTGGAGGAGCAGCTGCTCCCATTCGGTCATCCAGCCCCACCCACTCCTCCGTCACTGCTGGAAAAACTCAGCAGATCTGACATCATCTGTGGAATGAAAAAAAACAATTTATGTTTCGAGTCCGGATGATTCACTGTTTTGTTCTCTCTCCACAGATGCTGTTAGACCTACTGAGTTTTTCCAGCATTTTCTGCTTTTGTTTCAGAATTCCAACATCTGCAGTATTTTGCTTTTACTTTAAAGTTGTGAAGTCACCTGAGCCAAATGAGATGCACCCAAGGATCCTGGGAGAACTGGATTAACAGAAATTTCCTCCATTTAAATATTGAGAAGACGAAAGCCATTGTCTTCAGTCCTCGCTACAAACTCCACTCCATAGTCACTGGCTCCATCCCTCTACCTTGCTGGGAGTTGGAGAGGAGCAGACCTGTGGGAGATACTCGGGAGATGAGAAGCGCCTATAAATACAGGTTGGGGATTCGAGTGAGGCCTACCTTACTGGGAGTCAGAGCGGAGCAGACCTGCAGGAGACAGTGGGGAGCTGAAGAGCACCAATAAATACAGACCAGGGATTTGAGTGAGGAGCGTCTATAAATACAGACCGGGGATTTGAGTGAGGAGCGTCTATAAATACAGACGGGGGATTTGAGTGAGGAGTGTCTATAAATACAGACCGAGGATTTGAGTGAGGAACGTCTATAAATACAGAGTGAGGATTTGTGTGAGGAGTGCCTATAAATACAGACCGAGGATTTGAGTGAGGAACGTCTATAAATACAGAGTGAGGATTTGTGTGAGGAGTGCCTATAAATACAGACCGAGGATTTGAGTGAGGAGCGTCTATAAATACAGACGGGGGATTTGAGTGAGGAGCGTCTATAAATACAGACCGGGGATTTGAGTGAGGAGCGTCTATAAATACAGACCGAGGATTTGAGTGAGGAACGTCTATAAATACAGAGTGAGGATTTGTGTGAGGAGTGCCTATAAATACAGACCGAGGATTTGAGTGAGGAGCGTCTATAAATACAGACGGGGGATTTGAGTGAGGAGTGTCTATAAATACAGACCGGGGATTTGAGTAAGGAGTGTCTATAAATACAGACGGGGGATCTGAGTGAGGAACGTCTATAAATAGAGACCGAGGATTTGAGTGAGGAACGTCTATAAATACAGACCGGGGATTTGAGTGAGGAGTGTCTATAAATACAGACGGGGGATTTGAGTGAGGAGCGCCTATAAATACAGGCCGAGGATTTGAGTGAGGAGCATCTATAAATACAGACGGGGGATTTGAGAGAGGAGCGTCTATAAATACAGACGGGGGATTTGAGTGAGGAACGCCTATAAATACAGACCGAGGATTTGAGTGAGGAACACCTATAAATACAGACCGGGGATTTGAGTGAGGAGCACCTATAAATACAGACTGGGGATTTGAGTGAGGAGCACCTATAAATACAGACGGGGGATTTGAGTGAGGAACGTCTATAAATACAGACCGGGGATTTGAGTGAGGAATGTGTATAAATACAGACGGGGGATTTGAGTGAGGAACGTCTATAAATAGAGACCGAGGATTTGAGTGAGGAGTGTCTATAAATACAGACCGGGGATTTGAGTGAGGAGCGCCTATAAATACAGACCGAGGATTTGAATGAGGAGCGTCTATAAACACAGACCGGGGATTTGAGTGAGGAGCGTCTATAAATACAGACAGGGGATTTGAGTGAGGAGTGAGGAACGTCTATAAATACAGACCGGGGATTTGAGTGAGGAGCGTCTATAAATACAGACAGGGGATTTGAGTGAGGAGCGTCTATAAATACAGACGGGGTATTTGTGTGAGGAGTGTCTATAAATACAGATGGGGGATTTGTGTGAGGAACGTCTATAAATATAGACGGGGGATTTGAGTGAGGAACGCCTATAAACACAGACAGGGTATTTGAGTGAGGAATGGGCTGTTTCACTGTTGCAGCTGCTGTGAGGCAGCAGGAGTGGGGGGAAAGAGGCAACTGTGATTTCACAGGAAGCTGGTATGTTGATTGGTCGGTAAGTGTTCAGTCTAAGGGACAGTGTGTGAGAAACCAGCTTAGGACAGGCGAGTTCAGGTAGATCTATAAATAAAAATAACTTTACAATAATAATCCAAAATTTGAAAACTTTAAAATTCAAATAAAAGAACAAAGATTTTAAACAAGCAATAAAATAGAGTTACTTAAATAAACATCTAATACACATCCCTTGTAGTTAAGAAGCATATAATCTTTAGTTGTCAGTGGTACTAGCATTCAGTAAACACAGTAAATTGTAGCATACATAGGAAGAAAGCAATTAAAGTAAATTAACTAAATAACATAAGTTAGAATGGTAGGACAGGGGTTATGTTGCAGCTGTGAGATGTGGGAGCTTTTGGATGCCAAAGCGATCCATGACAAACACGTCTGCAGGAAGTGTCAGCAGCTTGAGGAATTCCGGATCAGGATTATTGATCTGGAAACCAAAATGCAGACACTGTGCAACATAAGGGATGGGGAGAAATACCTGGATACTTTGTTCCAGAAGACAGTCACACCTCTTACAAGAGGGTCATCTGTTTTGATCAGCAGTGAGGGACAGGAAGATGTGACTGTCAGTGAGGCAGGTAATGGGACTGAGCAGGCAGTAGTGGAGGAGCCTCAGACTTTGCAAGTGTCAAACAGGTTTGAGGTGCTCACAACCTGTGTGGATGAAAGTGAAATGTGCAAGGTGGATGAGCTGGCTGGCCATGACACTGTGGTACAGGAAGCCATTCACGCAGGGGTAGCAAAAAGGAATGTAGTGGTAGTAGGGGATAGTATAGTGAGGGTATTGACACTGTTCTCTGCAGCAAAAACTGAGAGTCCAGACGGTTGTGTTGCCTGCCCAGTGCCAGGGTTCGGGACATCTGCTCAGGGCTGGAGAGGGACTTGCAATGGGAGAGGGAGAATCCAGTTGTCGTGGTCCATGTAAGTACCAATGACAAAGGTAGAACTAGGAAAGAGGTTCTGTAAAGTGAGTATGAGGAGCTAGGCACCAAATTATGTAGCAGAAACTCAAAGGTAATAATCTCTGGATTATTACCTGAGCCATGTGCAAATTGGCATTGCGCAAATAAGATTAGCGAGACCAATGCGTGGCTCAAAGATTGGCGTGGGAGAACTGGGTTCCGGTTTGTGGGGCACTGGTATCAGTGCTGGAGACATTGGGGGCTGTACCGTTGGGACGGTTTACACCTGAACCGTGCTGGGATGAATGTCCTCGCAAATCGCATAACCAGGGAAGCAGAGAGGGCTTTAAACTAAACAAGAGCGGTGAGGGATCAAGCTTGGGTAGAGGGAGCAATACAAGATGTAGAGTCAAGACAGGAGATCAAAATAGTAATATGAGAAACAAGGTCAGAGAATGGCAGGAAAGGACTGAGAGAAAAAAACCTGAGAATAAATCAACAGTCAAGACTAGATGTTACAACGGTAACAAAAAGACAAGACTGAAGGCTCTCTATCTGAATGCACATAGCATTCAAAACAAAGTAAATGAATTGATGACTCACACAGAAGTAAATAAATATGATCTGTTAGTAATTATGGAGACGTGGCTGCAGGACAACTAAGATTGGGTCCTTAATATTGAGGGGTACATGACATTCAAGGAGAATAGGAAGCTAGGTAAAGGTGGCGGGGTTGCATTGTTAATTAAATAGGGCATTGGTGCAATAGTTAGAGATGACCTTGGATCAGGAGATCAGGATGTAGAATCGGTTTGGGTGCAGATGAGGAATAGTAGGGGAAAAATAGTCATTAGTGGGAGTGGTTGATGGGCCCCTAACAGCAGCCATAGTGTAGGACAAAGTATTCAAGAGAAAATATTGTGTGCTTGTGATAAAGGGACGGCAATAATCGTGGGTGATTTTAATCTACACATTAACTGGAAAAATCAGATTGGCAGTAATAGCCTGGATAAGGAGTTCTTAGAATGCTTTTGAGATAGTTTCTTAGAGCAGCATGTTCAGGAGCCAATCAGAGAGCAGGTTATATTTGACTTGGTATTGTGAAATGTAACAGGATTAATTAATGACCCCAGAGTAAGGGCACTACTAGGTAGCAGCGAGCACAATATGGTTGAATTTTAATCCAGTTTGAAAGGGAGAAGAGTGGGTCAAAGACTAGTATCTTAAACTTAAATAAGGGCAACCATGTGGGGATGAAAGCTGAGCTAGCTGAAGTGAACTGGGAAACTAGCCTAGAGGATAGATGAATAGAGAAGCAGTGACAGATATTTAAGGGGATATTTCAAAGTATTCAGAATGAGTACATCCCGACCATAAAGAAAAATTATAAGGGGAGGACCCACCATCTGTGGTTAACTAAAAAAGTTAAAGAAAGCATCAGCTTAAGGAAAAAGCAGACAACTCCGCAAAGATGAGCAGCAGGACAGATGATTGGACAGAATATAAAGAACAGTCGAAAATGGCTAAAAGGTTAATCAGGAGAAAGAAATTAGAGTGTGAGAGGAAGTTTGCTAGAAATGTAAAAATGGATAGCAAGTGTTTCTACAGGTGCTTAAAAAGGAAAAGAGTGAGCAAAGTGAGTGTTGATCCTCTAGAGGGTGACAGTGGGGAGTTAATAGTAGATAAGGAAATGGTGGAAGAAATGAATAATATTTTGCTTCTGTGTTCAATATAAAGGATACAAAAAACATTCCAGTAATAGCTGCAAATCAGAAGGTGACAGGAGAAAGGAACTTGGTGAAATTGAAATCACTGGGGAAATGGTAGTGAGCAAATTGAAGGAGCTGCCGATGTCAAGTCTCTGGGACCCAATGAACTACATCCTTGGGTCTTAAAAGAGGCGGCTAATGCGGTAGTCGGTGCGCTGGTGTTAATTTTCCAAAAATCGCTCAATTCTGGAAAGGTTCTGTCAGATTGGAAAGCAGCAAATATAACCCCTCTATTCAAGAAGGGAGGGAGGCAGAAAACAGGAAACTATAGGCCAGTTAGCTTGACGTCTGTCGTGGGGAAGTTATCAGAATCAATCATTAAGGAGGTTATAGCTGGGCACTTAGAAGAGCTCAAGGCAATCGGGAAGAGTCAGCATGGTTTTGTGAAAGGAAAATCCTGTTTAAGCAACTGATTGGAGTTTTTGTGAAGGAGTAACATGCGCAATGGATAAAGTGGAGCCTGTAGATGTACTGTACTTGGATTTCCAGAAGGCATTTGATAAGGTGCCACATCAAAGATTATTACGGAAAATAAAAGTGCATGGTGTCGGGAGTAACTTATTAGCATGGATAGGAGATTGGCTGGCTGGCAGAAAGCAGGGAGTATGTGCAAATGGGTCTTTTTCTGATTGACAGGATGTGACGAATGGAGTCCCACAGGGGTCTGTGCTGGGGCCTCAACTTTTTATGATTTACATCAATGACTTAGATGAGGGGAGTGAAGATGTGGTCGCTAAATTGGCAGATGGCACAAAGATAGGCAGGAAAGTATGTTATGAAGAGGACATGAGGAGGTTGCAGATGGATATAGATAGGTTGAATGAGTGGCCAAAGATCTGGCAAATGGGGTGAAATGTGGGAAAATGTGAAGTTGGTCACTTTGGCAGGAAGAACAAAAAAGCAGAGTATTGCTTAAATGGAGAATGGCTGCATAATTCTGAGGTGCAGAGGGACCTAGGTGTTCTAGTAAATGAGTCACAAAAAGTTTGTATGCATGTACAGCAAGTAATTAATAAGGCTAATGGAATGCTATCCTTTGTTATGAGAGGGGTTGAACATAAAAGTAAGGATGTTATGCTTCAGTTATACAGGACCACACCTTGAATACTGTGTGCAGTTTTGGTCTCCTTATTTAAGGAAGGATATAAATGCATTGGAGGCGGTTCAAAGGATGTTCACTAGATTGATACCTGGAATGAGTGGGCTGTCTTATGAGGAGAGGTTGGACAGACTGGGCTTGTTTCCACTGGAGTTTAGAAGAGTGAGGGGTGATTTTATTGAAGTATACAAGATCCTGAAACGCCCTGACAAGGTGGACATCCAAAGGATGTTTCCTCTTGTGGGTGAGTCAAGAACTAGGGGGCACCGTTTCAAAATTAGGGGGTCGCCCTTTTAGGACAGAAATGAGGAGAATTTTTTTCACTCAGAGGATTGTACGACTTTGGAATTCTCTGCCTTAGAAGGCTGAGGAGGCGCGATCATTGAATATTTTTAAGACACAGGTAGATAGATTCTTGTTAGGCAAGGGAAACAAAGGTTATCGAGGTTAGATGGGAATGTGGAAATTCAAAGACATGAAGATCAGCCATGATCTTATTGAATGGCACAACAAGCTTGAGAGGCCAAATGGTCTGCTCCCGTTCCTATTCCATATGTTCTTATGGTGTCTCTCCAGTGGGAATTCGCTGGTGTATTCGTAAGTGGGATGACTGAGTGAATCCCTTCCCACACATGGAGCAGGTGAATGGTCTTTCCCCAGTATGAAACCGTTGGTGTCTCAGCAGGCTGGATGGCTGAGAGAATCCCTTCCCACACACGGAGCAGGTGAACGGTCTCTCTCCAGTGTGAAACCACTGGTGTGTTCGGAGCCCGGATGACTGAGTGAATTCCTTTCCACACTCGGAGCAGGTGAATGGTCTCTCCCCGTTGTGAAACCACTGGTGTGTTTGCAAGTGGGATGGCTGAGTGAATCCCTTCCCACACTCGGAGCAAGTGAACACTGTATCTTCAGTGTGAATTCGGTGTGTTTGCAGGTGGGATGATTGAGTGAAACCCTTCCCATGCTCGGAGCAGGTGGACGGCCTCTCTCCAACGTGTAGCTGCTGGTGTCTCAGCACGTCAGATGACTGACTGAATCCCTTCCCACATTCGGAGCAGGTGAATGGTCTCTCCCCACTGTGAACTCACCGGTGTATCAGCAGGTCAGATGACTGAGTGAATCCCTTCCCACACTCAGAGCAGACGAACGGTCACTCCCCATTGTGAATTCGCTGGTGTGTTCGCAGGTTGGCTGACAGAGTGAATCCCTTCCCACACTCGGAGCAGGTGAACAGCCTCTCCCCAGTGTGACTGCGTCGATGGATTTCCAGCTGGGATGGGTAATTGAATCCTTTCCCACAGTCCTCACATTTCCACAGTTTCTCCATGGTTCAAGTGCCCTGTGTCTCTCCAGGTTTGATGATCAGTTGAATCCTTGTCCACACATAGAACACGTGTACAATTTCCCCCCACTGTGAATGGTGTGATGTTATTTCATGCTGTGAAACTGGTTAAAGCTCTTTCCACAGTCAGTTCACTGGAACACTCTCACTCGGGTGTGTGTGTGTGTCTCGGTGCTTTTCCACTCACACTGATGTTTGAAATCTTTTCCCACAGACAGAACAACCACTTCTCCTTCCACGTTCAAAGACGATAATATTAAGGTTCTGATGAATCGAGTGACTCTGTCAGATCTTGATGTGATGTTTGGTTTGAGTTCCCCCTCTGTAAATCCTCCCCTTCCGATACCCTGTAAAAGGAGTTTACAAAAGTGATCACTGTAAGAACAGGATAGAAATTCAGAGCAGACAATTCTCATTTCTATGGAACATTATTTCCTGTCTTCTTCTCCAAAAGCTGCAAATCACTGTCCCACACATTCTCCCTCCTCCCTGTGCTGAAGCCAAACAGAGTTTTGGATAATTCTTCCTGTATCTTTTAAACAAATTTGTCCAGCTGAAGATAACAATATGTTTCATCATTCACTTCAGTCATGACTCGTGACAAAACATTAATCTGAAACCCCCTGACTGACCATACAGAATAGCAGACGTTAACCTTGTGTCCAAAACTTACTGTGTGGAGATTTAATGAGTGATTGTGAAGGTGGTTTCTCCAAACTTCCCAGGATTTCCTTCCTTCCTTCTCTCCCTCTCTAACTAAGTTAAACCTGGGATCAGTCTCATGGTCTATTCTCGTTACTGCTTCTCTTCCTGATGACTAATTAACTCCAACTAAACACCGAGAAGACTGAAGACACTGTTTTCAGTCCCTGCTACAATCTCCATTCCCTAGATACCAACTCCATCCTTCTCCCTGGGAACAGTCTGAGATTAAACCAGTCTGTTCACAACCTCGGTGTTACATTTGATCTCGAGATCAGATTCTGACCTCATATCTGTGCCATCACTAAAATCGCCTGTTTCCACCTCTGGAACATTACCCGCCCTCACCCTGTCTCAGTGCATCTGCTGCTGAAACCCTCATCACTGCCATTGTTACCTCCAGACTTGAACGACTATCCCAACACACTCCTGGCTGGTCTCGCACATTCTACTGTCCGTAAACGTGAAGCCATCCAAAGGTCTGCTGTCCATGTCTTCACTCGTAGCAAGTCCTGTTCCTCTGTCACCCATTTGCTTCCTGACCTGCCTTGGATCCTGGTCAAGCAATAGCTTGATTTTAAAATTCTCATCCTTGTTTTCAAATCCCTCCATGGCCTCACCCCTCCCTATCTCTGTAATCTCCTCCAGCCCTACAACCCTCTGAGATATCTGCACTGCTCGAATTCTGGAATCTTGTACATTCTCCATTTTAATCGCTCCAGCATTAATGACCTTGCCTTAAGTTCCCTCATTCCCAAACTCTGAAATCTCTACCTGCACCACTCCCTCTGTCGATCACATTTTCCCCCTTTAAGACACTTGAGTATTGCTAAAAAAAGAGACATTCTGTCAAAACCTTTTCTCTTGTACTCATCAGGACAGACGCAAGAACATCAAATTTCAAAGATTATCAGTCAGGCTCATAATGTGGCTCACTTATGCTTGCTAGAAGCTACATATATTCATACACAGGGAACTGCCCACTGCAGACAGAAGGTGCATGTCCAGGGATGGGGCCTTTTGTTGAATTTAACAAAAGCATGGAGGATGATGGCTCTTTGGTGCATTCTCCATGGTGATGCTTTGACCAATCAGAGCTGACTGGCCAAACCAGTCAACACCTTTCCTCGTGCAGCATAAATTGTTGTTCGCTAGGAAATTTTTTTTTTTGCATCTGTCCGGATGGGTGCAACATGAAATATCAGCAAAAGGTCTCCCTTTTTCAGCAATACTTAAATTCTGTACTGCTGAGTGACTGTGGGTTTATAATTCTATTGCTGCTGATCTAAAACTCCTGGTGAACACACATTTTATGAATGTCTCCCTCGGGCTGTTGCTCATTGTCCCCGTGAGGATGGCGGCTGCGCATGCGCCCTGTAGCACATTGGCCCATCAAGATGGCGACCGCGCATGCGCCCATCCCCACATTGCCCCTATAAAGATGGCGGCCGTTAACTCGGGCTTTTCTCCCGCAGCGCCGAGCAAACCCGGAGACGGTGGCTTCTTATTGAGGGATTGGGGCCGGTACCGTGAGTTTATGAAGCTTCCAAATTCATCCGCCGGCCCTATCTCTGTTCACGCTTTTATTTTCGGTTCTGGATCTGCATTCGGACTTTGTAAACCCCGCATTTTAAATCCGCTCGTTCGAGTTCATTTACCGTCTGTCTCCACGGACTGCGCATGTTCCGACTCCAAATGATTGGCGGCAGCTCCGGACCAATAGCAAGAAAGGGCGTGGTTGGAGGACCGAGCGGGAGCAACTGGTCCTCCAGCCAATCGGAGTGAGAGGGGCGGAGCCTGCTGGGAGTGGAGCATGCGCAGTGTGAGCGGGGGACCGGGATGAAGGCGGTGGATTTTTCCCCCCAATAATTTATTTAGATTTTTCTTTCCCCACCTATTTCCATTATTTTTAAATGTATTTCCATCCATTGTTTTATCTCTACCTTTTAGCCTATTTCAATCCCTTCACCCCACCCCCACTAGGTCTATCTGTACCTTGCTCGTCCTGCTTTCTACCCTTAATTAGCACATTCCTTAGATAATATCACCACCTTCAACACCTCTTTGCACTTTTGTCTGTGACATCTTTTGGTTATCTCCACCTATCACTGGCCCTCTATCCAGCTCTACTTGTCCCACCCCCCCTTAAACCAGCTAATATTTCACTTCTCTTCTATTTTTACTTAGTGCTGTTGAAGAGTCATATGGACTCGAGACGTTAACTGTGTTCCTCTCAGCAGATGCTGCCAGACCTGCTGAGTTTTTCCAGGTATTTTTGTTTTTGTTGCGGTGGAATTTAAAGTCCAGCGGGTGAGAAAGGGCCGAGTGCAGGAGAGGAATGGAGCCGGAGGGTGGACTGGGAGGATTCACAAACACCCGGTGTAGGACTCCAAACCCGGATTACAAACTCCCGGAGCCCAGTTTATACCGAGTGTTTGGAAACTCCTTTTACAGGGGGTTAGAAGGGTAGGATTTACACACAGCAAACTCATAATAAAGGGAAATATTTGTCTGTTTGGATTGACCTGCTGAAACACATTGAATTCTCACTGGCGAGAGGCTGTTCAGTTGCTCACAGTGTGGTAAGAGGTTCAGGACATCATCCCACCTGCTGGGACACCATTCGCACTGACAAGAGACCTTTTAATTTAAGTGTGAGAAGTGCTTTAAAAGGTGTGGGGAACCTGGCGGGGAGATTTGCTAATGCTGTCGGTGGGCTCTTAAACTAATTTGGCATGGGGGTGGGATACTGAGTAGAGGTATAGGAGGGGGTGATGTACAGACAAGTATATAAGAAAAAACAAGTCAGTCTGGAAGGCAGAGTGTACAAAGTCAAGTTAAGGCACAAGGCAACATGGCAAGGCTGGATGACATTTATTTTAATGTGAGGAGTGTTGTGAGGAAGGCAGATGAGTTGCAGATGCTGATTAACACATGGGGATATGATATCATTGCTATCACGGTGACATGGCTGAGGGAGGGGCAGGACTGGCAGCTCAATATTCCGTGGTATAGAATCTTCAGGTGAGACAGGAAGGGGGCGGAGGTTGTAAAAGAGATGGTGGTGTCACAATATTGATCAAGGAGTCAATTACTGCAGTAAGGAGGGATGGTATCTTAGAAGGTTCCTTAAATCAGGCCGTATAGGTAGAACTTAAAAACAGAAATGGGGCAATCACATTGTTGTGAGCATACTATAGACCCCCAAACAGTCAGGGAGAGATAGAAGGGCAGATATGTAGGCAAAATCTCAGAAGTGTTAAAATAATAGGGTAATAATAATCGGGGATTTCAACTTCCCCAATATTAACTGGGATAGACAAAGTGTGAAAGACTTTGAAGGGGCTGAATTCTTCAAATGTATCCAGGAGGGATTTTTAAGCCAGCACATAGAAAGTCCTACAAGAGAGGTGCTGGACCTATTAGAGAACAAAGCTGGGCAAGTTGTAGAAGTATCAGTGGGGGACCAGTTCAGTGATAATGACCATAACTCAGTAAGATTTAAGTAGTTATGGAAAAGGACGAAGATGGTTAGAAAATAAGGGTTTTGAATTGGGGAAGGCCAATTTCAATATGATAAGACAGGACCTGGCCAATGTGGACTGGGAGCAGCTACTTGTAGGAAAATCAACATCAGAGCAGTGGGAGTCATTCAAAAAGGAAATAGTGAGAGTACAGGGCCAACATTTTCCCACAAAGGACCAACAAGTCCAGAGAAACTGGGATGTTGAGGAATTGACAGGATTAGATAAGGGGGGAAAAAAAGGGAAGCTTTTAAGCCCTCGGTACATACCGAGGGCTTAAAACAGCAGGAGCCCTTGATGGGTACAGAACGTGTAGGGGGTTAAAGAAGAAATTAGGAAAGCGAAGAGGGGGCATGAAAAACACAGCTGGGTGAAATAAGTTAAAATCCAAAGGCATTTTATAAGTATATTCAGGGCAAGAGGATAACCAGGGAGAGATTAGGGGCCATCAGGGACCAAAATGGCAATCTGTGTGAGGAGTTGGAAGATGTAGATGAAGTTTTAAATGAGTACTTTGCATCTGTATTAACTATACAGAAGGACGATGTAGGTATAGAAATCAGGGAGGGGGACTGTGATATACTTGAACAAATGAGTATTGAGAGGGAGGAGGTATTAGCGGTTTTATTGGGCCTTAAAAGTCTATTAATCCCCAGGCCCAGATGAGATGTATCCCAGGTGCTGTGGGGGGCAAGGGAGGAGCTTTCAGGGGCCCTGACATTAATTTTCAAATCCTCTCTGGCCACAGGAGAAGTACCAGAGGACTGGAGGACAGCTAATGTGGTATCATTATTAAAGAAGAATGGTGGGGATAAACCAGGGAGCTAATAGGCCAGTGAGTCCAACATCACTGGTAGGGAAACTTTTGGAAACGTTCTGAGGGACAGAATTAATCCCCATGAGGAGAGGCAAGAATTAATCAAGGATAGTCAGCATGGCTTTGTCGGTGAGAGATCATGTCTAACAAATTTGATTGAATTTTTCGAGGAGGTGACGAGGTGTGTAGATGAGGGTAGTTCAGTTGATGTAGTCCACATGGAATTCTCTAAGGCTTTTGACAAGGTCTGGCATGGGAGACAGGTCCAGAAGGTAAGAGCCCATGTGATCCAGGGCAATTTGGCAAATTGGATCCAGAATTAGCTCAGTGTCAGGAGGCAGAGGGTGATGGTCAAAGGTTGTTTTTGTGACTGGAAGCCTGTGTCCAGTGGCATACTGCAGGGTTTGGTGCTGGGTCCCTTGTTGTTCTTCGTGGACATTAATGATGTAGACATGAATGTAGGAGGTATGATCAGTAAGTTCACAGGTAACACAAAAAAATCACTAGTGTGGTAAATAGCGAGGAGGAAACCCTTAGACATATAGACAGGCTGGTCAGATGGGCAGAACAGTGGAAAATGGAATTTAATCCCAAAAAGTGTGAGGTGATGCATTTTTGGAGGACTAACTGGACAAGGGAGTACATGATGAATGGTAGGACCCGAGGAAGTACAGAACCTTGGTGTGCATGTCCATAGATCCTTGAACATAAGAATATAAGAACTAGGAGCAGGAGTGGGCAATTCAGCCCCTCGAGCCTGCCCCACCATTCATTATGATCATGGCTGATCTCATTTTGGCCTCAACTCCAATTTCCCTCCCTCTCCCCATAACCTTTCAACCCATTACTAATTAAGTCCGTGTGGTGAAGGTGCTCGCACAATGCTGGTAGGTAAGGAGCAACAGGTTATTCACCCAGTGATGAGGAAGGGACATTGATATATGTCCAAATCAACAACAACAATTTGTGTTTATATCGCACATTTATTGTTATATAGTTTAGCAAGACATTTCACAGAAATGTTAGAAACCAAGGAGATACTCGGGCAGGTGGCCAATAATTTGGTCAAAGAGGTCGGTCTGAAGGAATATCTTAAAGGAAGCAAATGAGGTAGAGAGGCGGAGAGGTTTAGGGAGGGAATTCTAGAGTCTTGGAAACTGACAGAATGGCAACCAGTGATGGAATTATAAAAATCAGTTATTATCGAATTCAAGAAGAGCAGATATCTCGGGGGGATTGTGAGGCTGGAGGAGGTTACAGAGATAGGAATGATCACAACCATGGAGGAAAACAAGGATGAGAATGTGAAAATTTAGGTGCTGCTTAAATGAGTGCCTTCAAATCATTTGTATAGTTTGTGAATGGCTGTGGGCCAAGCACTGATCCTTGCAGTATCCCACAAAAACAGCCTGTCATCCTGAGAATGAGACATTTATTCCGACTCTCTGTTTTCTGTCTTTTCACCAATTCTCAAACTATAACAGGATATTACCCCAATCCCACGCACTTGAATTCTGTTTATCGACATCCTGTGCTTAGTTTAGTAACCTTCTCTCTGTCTCTCCCACTCCTCTCTCTTTCTCTCTCTGTCACATTGAATTCTCCAGCCCAGCGAATTGTGGATGCTCCATCACTGAATATATTTCCGGCTGAGATGGACAGATTTTTGGTCTCTCAGGGAGTCGAGGGATATGGGGAGTGGGTGGGAAAGTGGAGTTGAAGCCCAAGATCAGTCACGATCGTATTGAATTGTGGAGCAGGCTCGACAGGGTGTTAGGACTTCTCTTGTTCCTATTTCGTATGTTCTTGTAGAGGCCAGAGTCTTGTGTAGGCCCAGACCGGGTGGCAGGTTCCCTCCCCTGAAGGACATTAGTGAACCAGTTGGGTTTTTATGACGATCCAGCAGTTTTCATGGTCACTTTTTCCCAGTGCCGGCCCCACAAATTCCCAGATTCATTCAGCTCAATTTCACAACCTGCCTTTGTGTTTTTGTGGGTTCTCTCTCACTCCCCTTTTCCTGTTTTAAATCAATTCCACAGGGGATTAGAGGGGGAGGATTTGCATTCGGGAAACTGAAACCAAACATCACATCAGGATCTGATGGAATCGCTTAATTTATCTTAAACTGAGTATCTTCAGATTTTGAACATGGAAGGAAAAAGCACCGTTCACAGTGGGGAGAAACCGTACACGTGTTCTGTGTGTGGACGAGGCTTCATCCAATCATCTGACCTGACGGAGCATAAATGCAGTCACAATGGAGAGAAACCATCGAAATGTGGGGACTGTGGGAAGAGATTCAAATCCCCATTGAAACTGGGATCTCATTGGTGCACTCACACTGGGGAGAGACCATTCACTTGCTCTGAGCATGGGAAGGGATTCACTCAATTAGCCAACCTCATGGGACATCAGCAAGTTAACACAAATGAGAGACCTTTTAAATGCCCACAGTGTGAGATGTGCTTCAAAAGTTCTGTGGAACTAAAGTCTCATCAATGTTTTCACAATGATGAGAGACCGTTCAGGTGCTCTCACTGTGGGACTGGGTTCAGGCAATCATCTCATCTCATCGCACACCAGCGAGTCCACACTGGAGAGAGACCGTTCACCTGCTCCGAATGTGGGAAGGGATTCAGTCAGTCATCCGGCCTGCTGAGACACCAGAGAGTTCACACTGGAGAGAGGCCATTCACCTGCTCCGAATGTGGGAAGGGATTCAGTCAGTCATTCGACCTGCTGCTGCACCAGACAGTTCACACTGGAGAGAGGCCATTTACCTGCTCCGAATGTGGGAAGGGATTCAGTCAGTCATCTGACTGGCTAAGACACCAGGGAGTTTACACTGGAGAGAGGCCATTCACCTGCTCCGAATGTGGGAAGGGATTCAGTCAGTAATTCAACCTGCTGCTGCACCAGACAGTTCACACTGGAGAGAGGCCATTTACCTACTCCGAATGTGGGAAGGGATTCAGTCAGTCATCCGGCCTGCTGAGACACCAGAGAGTTCACACTGGAGAGAGGCCATTTACCTGCTCCGTATGTGGGAAGGGATTCAGTCAGTCATCCCACCGGCTAAGACACCAGCAAGTTCACAAGTAACTGTCGTGATGGGATTTTGCTCTTAATAACATTCAGGACTGAAGTATGTTCATTATAGTGTGTTTCTGTAGACATTAATAAACTCCAGCCCGCTTTGATAAAAGTCAAATAAATCAGCATTGTGTTAAACACAATGCGTTGAACCTTTTTACTATTTTTAACAAGATATTTGCTTTTTGATGTTAATAAACTCCAGTTCAGTTACAGATTCTGTATAAAATTGGAATAAATCAGCTTTGCGATGAACAGTTGAGTCGTTTTGATATTTCTAGCACAAGTTAGTTCCTTTTTAAGGGCTCTCCCTCTCCCCTGTCTCCTCCATCCTCACCTCCAGCAACAAGTGTGAGGAGCTCATGGAGCTTCCTTGTCACTAAGATTGAGACAATCTGATCAGCTGCCTCTGCTGTTTCCCTCCCCTCCACTAGCCCACTGGGACAAACTATCTCTAAAGATCCCCCTTGTCCGAGCCTGAACTCGTGATTAAATGACAAAGGGGATGATGGTGCAAGGCAGCATTGGGTGATAATGAGACAAGGAAATAAACTAATGGGACAAGTGGAGAAACAACACAGGCCCAGAGGAGGGATAAATGGTAAAAGAAGAACCATTACCAGCACCTACTGTCAGAAAAAATGGGAGCAGTAGTTATGATCTGAAATTGTCAAAATGAATGTTGAGTCCAGAAGGATGTAAAGTGTCCAATGAAAGATGGGCTGCTGTTCCTCGAGCTTCCATTGAGCTTCATTGGAACAGTGCAGGAGGGCGAGGTCAGAGTGGGAGTGGGTGGAGATTAAACTGGTAAATGACCAGGACCTCAGGGTCACACTTGGAGACTGAAAGGTGATGTTCCACAAAGCAGTTACCCAATTGGGATTTAATCTCCTCAATGTAGAGAAAACCGTACTGTGGTCAGTGAATAGACAATACTGAATAGCAAGAAGTACCAGTAAATCACTGTGCCCCTTGGAAAGTGTTTTGGGCCCTGGAATGAGGGAAGGGAGGAGGTGGATGGGTGCTGCTGCATCTGCTGTGCTTGAATGGAAATGATTCACACTGATGTTCATAAGAACACAAGAAATAGGAGCAGGGTTGGACTAAAAGGCCCCTTGAGCCTGCTCCACCATTAAATGTTCTTCCAGCTCAACTCCATTTTCCCATCCTATCACCATATCCCTTAGTGCCCAAATATTTATGGATTTCCATCTTGAACATATCAAGATGGAGAACAACAGACTCAGTGCAACTATTAATCTGGGAAATGCACAAACAAGGTGCATGTGAATTACAAATTCACCTCTTCACTGCTTGGTAATCATGTTAAATGAGCTTTACACTGGCCCCATGCTGAAATCTAGTCATTCTCTGACGGGTATTCTTAATGGTATAATTAGCAAATTTAGAATGAAAAATACCCTCTGCTTCACTGTAAGGCTGAGAGACAATTTTGTAATTGATTCATAATGTCACAGGCTGGCTCATGAGATCTGCTCATTTCATCTAATCTTATTTTCAGCTAATGGGAGAATGGCTGAAACAGGGGATGGTGAATAACAGCTCGAAACCACAGTCCCCTCTCCCACTGCCATAATGATCCTTACAACATACAGGAATTTGGGACAATGTGACTTAGATGCTCAGATTAGCTCTGCCTCCATATTATAGGAAGGAGCGAAGCACTGGGGATGGTGCAAAAAAGATTTACTGGAATGATGCCAGAATTGGAAAATATGTCAAATTCACAAAGATTTAACAGATTGAAAAGTTTTTTTCTCTGGAAAAGAAAGTGAGGGATGACTTGACTAAGGCCTTTAAGATAATGAAAGGGGTTGACAGGGTAGACAAGTGGAAGAGTTTTCCACTTGTAGATGGTTGAGAATAAATATACATTAGTCATCAATAAATCTAATGCACAATTCATATGCAACTTCTTCAATCAGAGATAAAAGCAGAAATTCATGGCAATACTCAGCACATCCAGGAGAATCTGTGAATTGAGAAATAGAGATAAGTTTTTAAGTCTGCTCACTGATGCAGTGCAGTTCTGATGGAAAGTCACAGCCCTGAAATTTAAATACATCTTTCACTCTCCACAGACACTGCCAGATCTGCTGAAAATTCAAATATTTTGTTTTTTTATTTCAAATTTACAACACCACCTTTCTCTAACTGTGGTTGCCAATGTAGAGCACATTCTTAGAAGAGTTTGAGATCCCAGTGTGAGCTGAAACTCATGTTGCAAAATCACACCATGAAATCACACCAGCTGAATGTGGAAATGGATTCACCTCGTTATTCCATTTTCTGACACAGCAGCACATTCATACCTGTGGGAGACCATTCAGATACTTCATGTGTGCAACCCTTTGCTCACTGCCCACCTGCTAACACTCCAGTTTTAGAAGGTCAAAGGATTAGATCCACAATTGCTACATTCCAACTGACAAGACAGAGTTTCAGTAGTCAGAATATGGGAAGAAAAATCACTTGTCTGTGCCGCTGCTGAGAGTCCAGTGAGTTCAGATCTAACTGTCAGGTTTTGTTCTGTTGTTAATTACACCCAGGACAGAACTATGGTGGAGGGGCCGTGCACTATGGTTGCCATATCAATATTAATAATTTTATGTATTGGCCCTATGGCGCCAATCATCATCGGATCATAAAACATAATTATCTTATCAGAAAAGGCCTTTCAATGGCGGTACGTTTACCCAGCATTCAGTGGGGGGCAGAATGTGCTCTATCCTCACTACAGGAGCTCTTGGCGCAGGCGCAGTAGCTGGCAGTGACTGGTACATGCGCATTGCGATCTCTGACTGGAGCATGCGCAGTACCGTCTGTACCTGCAGCTGGTGGAAGACGTTGACAAATGGCGAAGACAGGCGAGTAAAAGGAGCCGGTGAGTTGGGGAGGGATGGAGGCGGCGGAGTGGGCGGGGAGGCTTCATGAAGACCCTGTGAAGGTCTTAAATCTTGAATAAGAAGGTACCGGTCCTGCGGTTACACCGAATGGAGAGGGGACAATTCCGACCCGCGTCTCCTCTCGGAGACAGGCCCAAGTTAACAACCGCCATCTTCACAGGGGCAATGTGCAGCAGGGCGCATGCGCGGCCATCCTGGTCCAGGTAGCAGGAGCAGAGGATTTGCGCATTTCTATCCTGGACTGACAGGGATGGATTTTGGAAACTCCTTTTACAGGGGGTTAGAAGGGGAGGATTTACACACAGCAAACTCAAACCAAGAGTAATGTTTGTCTCATCTCAATTTCTATCTTGGAGTGACGGTTAGTGCTTTTGTAAATTTGTTTTACTGGATCTTAGAAGTTAAGGGTTGACAGATGGGAAACTCAAATCAAACATCAATTCAGATCTGGCAGAGTCACTCGATTCGTGAGGACCTGAATATCATCGGCCTTTAAATCTGGAAGGGAAACAGTTGGCCTGTCTTTCTGTGGGCAAAGGTTACTTGTAGGAGAAAGAATAATTAACTGGGGAAAGCCAACTTCAATAGGGTGAGAATGGATCTGACCCAGTAAAGTGGAATCAAAGGTTGGCAGGAGAAACTGTAATTGAGGAATGGGCTGCCTTAAAGAGGAAATAGGTCAGACATAGTAATGACATATTCTTACAAATGAGGAAGGTGTGGCTAACATATCCACAGCTCACTAAATAAGAGAAGAGATTAAGATGAAGATGAATAAATCTGCTAACAGAGATATCAGGTGACTAATACAACCGAGAGACAGGATAAAAAAAGAATATTCAGAGAGAAATTGGAAAAAGAAAGTAAGAGAAGCAAAGAGAGAGTATGAGAAGAAACTGGCAGCTAACATGGAAGGAAATCAAAACGCTTTCTCTGGCTTATACCTAGTAACAGGGTGGTAAAAGGAGAAAGAGGCTGATTAGGGATTTAAAAAAGGTGATTTACACATTGGGACAGGGGGTATGGATGAGGTATAAATGAATATTTGGCATCTGTCTTTACCAAAGAAGATGATGCTGCACAGGTCATGGTTAAAGAGGAGGGAGTTCAAACACTTGTGGTGTTTAATATTGATAAGGAGAAGGTATATAGGCTGTCTGATAAAGTTGACAAGACACCAGGATTGGATGAGATGTATCCAAGGATACTGAGGGATTTCAGAGTGGAAATTGTGGAGGCACTGACCATATTATTCCAATCTTCTTCAGACCCATGAGTGGTGACAGAGGACAGGAGAATTGCAAACCATACACCTTTGTTCAAAAAGGGTGTAATGATAAGCCCAGCAACTACCAGACCAGTCAGTTTAACCTTGGGAGTGATAATTCTGGACAAAATTAATAGTCACTTAAGCAAATGTGGGCTAATTCAGGAAAGCCAGCACAAGTTTGTTAAGGGAAAATCATGTTAAACTAACTTGCTTAAGGTTTTTCAAGAGTTAACAGTGTGGTTGATGAGGATAATGCTGTTAATGTGGTGTACATGGTCTTCCAAATGGCATTAGGTAAAGTGCCACATAACAGACTTGTGAGCAAAGTTATAGCTCACAGAACAAAATGGGCAGCAGCAACATGGGTACAAACTTAACTGATTGAAAGGAAACAGAGAGTAATGATTTTTCAGAATGGAGGAAGGTTGAAAGTGGATTTCCCCAGGAGTCAGTGTTAGGACTCCTGCTCCTATGACCTAGACCTTAGTGTTCAGGCACAATTTTGAAATTTATGGGCACAGACTGCGTAGAAGGTCCTTTCTCTGGTGGACCTTAGTGAACCAGTTGAGTTTTTGTGACAATCCAGCATCTTTCGTGGTCACTTTTTCCTCGTGCCGGCCCCACAAATTCCCAGATCCATTCAGCTCAGTTTCACAACCTGCCTTTGTGTTTTTGTGGGTTGTCCCTCGCTCCCTTTTTCCGTTTTAAATCAATTCCACAGGTTATTAGAAGGAGAGGATTTGCAGTCAGGAAACTGAAACCAAACATCACATCAGGATCTGGTGGAGTTGCACAGTTTATCGTAGCCTGAATATCATTGGATTTTGAACATGGAAGGAAAAAGCACCGTTCACAGTGGGGAGAAACCGTACACGTGTTCTGTGTGTGGACGAGGCTTCAGCCAATCATCTAATCTGGCAGGACATAAATGCAGTCCCAACAGGGAGAAACCGTGGAAATGTGGGGACTGTGGGATGGGATTCACTTGTTCATCCTACCTACTGAAACACCAGTGAGTTCACACTGACGAGAGACCTTTTAAATGCTTGGACTGTGGGAAGTGCTACAAAAGTTCCTGGGAACTGATGTCCCATCAACGCGTTCACACTGGTGAGAGACTGTTCAGCTGCGCTTACTGTGGGACTGGGTTCAGGCGATCATCTCATCTGACTGTGCACCAACGTATTCGCACTGGGGAGAAGCCATTTATCTGCTCCAAGTGTGGGAAGGGATTCACTCAGTCATCCAACCTGCTGAGACACCAGCATGGTCACACTGGAGAGAGGCATTTCACCTGTTCAGAATGTGGGAAGGGATTCACTGATTCATCCCATCAGTTGACGCACCAGCGAGTTCACAGTGAGGAGAGACCTTTTCAATGTCCAGACTGTGGGAAGTGCTATAAAAGTTCCGGGGACCTGATGTCCCATCAACGTGTTCACACTGACGAGAGACCGTTCAGGTGCTCTCACTGTGGGACTGGGTTCAGGTGATCAGCTAATCTTATTTCACACCAGCGAGTTCACACTGGGGAGAGGCCTTTCACCTGCTCCATGTGTGGGATGGGATTTACTCAGTCATCCAACCTCCTGAAACACCAGTGAGTTCACACTGGGGAGAGACCGTTCACCTGCTTTGAGTGTGGGAAAGGATTCACTCAGTCATCCAACCAGCTGAGACACCAGCGAGTTCACGAGTAACTACAGTGATTGAGTTTTGCAACTGAACCATGTTTCACTGGGGTGTGTTTCTGCTGATGTTAGTAAACTCCATCCCAGTTATAGGTGTTAATGTTCTGGATAAAAATAAAATCAATTAGCTTTCTATTAAATCGATGGTGTTGAATCTTTTTACTATCCCTAAGACATTAGTTCCTTTCGAAGGGCTCTCCCTCTCCCCTGTCTCCTCCATCTTCACCTCCAACAACAAGTGTGAGGAGCTCATGGAGCTTCTTTGTCACTAAGATTGAGACAATCCGATCAACTGCCTCTGCTGCTTTCTTCCCTTCCACTAGCCCATCGGGACAAACTTTCTCTAAAGATCCCCCATGTCTGAGCTCTGAACCCACATCTTTCTCCAGTTTGTCTCCCATCTCCCCTTCCTGCCCTCTCAGAGTTCACTTTGCCCATGAGACCCACCTCCTGCTCCATCGACCCTATTCCCGCTAAACTGCTGATCACCCAATATCCCCATGTTCACTGATATTAACGGTTCTCTATCTCCTGGTACTGCCCATCTCTCCTTCAAATCTGCCATCATCACCTGTCCTCAATAAAACCAACACTTGACCCCACTGTCCTGTTAAACTGCTGCTCCAACTCCAACCTCCTATCATTCTGCAAAGTCCTGATCGCCTCCCAAATCCATGCTCACATTTCCCAGAACTCCATGTTTAAATCCCTCCAATAAGATCTCTGTCCCTGTCACGGTATTGAAACAGCTCTTCCCAAAGTCACCAATGACACCCGATGTGAATGTGACAAAGGAAAACTCACTCATTGTCCTTCTCGGCCTGTCCACAGCCTCTAACAACGTGGACCAAACCGTCCTCCTCCAATGCCTCTGCACTGGTGGCCAGCTGGGTGGGACATGATGAAACAATGTACAAACAATTCAAAGGCTGAGTGACTTCAAGAAATAACCGGGCAGACAGAGAATGTCACTGTTACAACAAGGAAAGTCCGTGGTTTCAGTGAATGAACCAACAGAAGGGTGTTGTGGAGAATCAAAAACGCTCAACATGAGTCAGCTGTGTGATGGAAAAGCAACATTAATGACAAATATGGGGATACAGGAGAGTCCCAAAGACATCTCATCGATACAAGTTTCTCCCGTACGTTTGGAATATTTTGTAGACATTACAGCATTGATCATGATTACAGAATGAACCGTGTGCCCTTGTTTATAATTTCGATCCTGTACGTTCATGCCTATGTAGAAATGGTCTGCACCCATACCTGGTTCCTCTGTTATTCCCCTCCCACCCCACACCACAAGTGCACTTCCTCTGACCTCCTTGCCTTTCTAGCTCCTTCTCACTGTCTCCCTTTCCATCAAAAATCAGCAAATTGTTAAAAAAATGAATGTAAAAATAATGTCTAACCTTGTAATCCCGACATTAGCAAGAAGTCCCCTTATGACCCCGTTGGACATCTGTCCATTCGACCATACCCTAATCCTTCTGTTAGTCCTAAATTAACCATGTCAGTCAGGCTAAGCAGAATTATTAACTTGAAGCATATATGTGTTAATGACGCATTCCCTCCTTTCAAGGTTTAGGACAGGTTAGGAAGAAGGTTCATATTGTCATCATTCAGGACAACCCAGATTACAAAGGAACAACTGATCTCAAAGACAACCTCTTGTAGTGTGTGTGAAGGGGGTGTGCTGACTCAGGTTTAAATGGGTTAAATGATATATGTTTTCTATATTAGACAATCACATTAAAATCTGGAACTCAGATGGGGATGTGGATTTGTGTTAGGTGGGAAGATCTGGATCAGTGTATTACTCCAGGGAGCCTAATGATCAGAGGGACAGTATTTCAGAACTGATTTCTGTGATAGCAGCAATCCCATTGCTCTCTGTGAAAAAGACCGATGGAAATATTTAAAGTGGAAACCATAGGTGTGTTGGAGGATGATGTACACAAGGAATTTGTGAATTATCTGAGGGGAAAGGAATGGATCTGGAAAGCAGCAGACACATCATGTTGCTCCAGGAGAAGTGGGGCCTGGTTGTGTAGATGTCAGGTTTTACACAGCACACAGACAGCCTGTGGTTTCACCCTGGATGAAGGATCTCCGAATCGTACCATTCACATCACCGAATGGGATTCTCAGAAGCCATGTTGTCTGCTTGGAGAGGAAGGTTTGTGTTATAGCTAATGAGAAGCAGCACAGACAACCACACACAGAGACTCACACACACACGTTCTCTGTCTGTCTCACACACTCAGACAACCTCTCCACACCCACACATTTACACACACTTCCACACTCAGGGATACACCCGCATTCATACAAACAGACACGTGAGGACACATCCTGTCCTATCAGGTGGACAACACCAACCAAAGTGACTAATACTGGGGATAAAGTATTGGTGCCTGTGAAGAACACTGTTTTTGGCACATTCAAGTCAACATCACCCTCCATAGCCTGTGAGCGGTTTTGACCATCCAATCTCACCCCTTTCTCTGAACATTAAATCTATATTGAACAACATCTGGGACAGAGGCTACAACACAATTAGAACAATGAGCTGTCTATTGCCAGTGACAGTGGGAGGTAGTGTAAATTTCAGAACAACATCCCTGGATAATTACAGCCTCTAATTTCCTCTTGGAATGACTTAAAATGTCAATTCCTCTCATGTTGATGGTCTGTTTGATGAGAGAATTCTGAGACAGGTCACATGGAGAAAGAATATAATGTTGTTTTGACTCAGTATCCAATATTCCCCTGAGTTTGTTCATTGCTGCCCCAATGTCCTGAGACATGTTCCTATGTTCAAAAGGAACTATTTTGTGTCAGCAATATTAAAAAAGACTCGATACACCATGTGTTTAACACAAATCTGATTGTTATCCAGAATATAAACCCCTATAACTGGGCTGGAGTTTATTAACATCAGCAGAAACAGACCCCAATGAACATGGTTCAGACCTGGATGTGATTCACAGCAAAATCCAATCACTTGTTAATTGTGAACTCGCTGGTGTCTCAGCAGGTTAGTGACTGAATGAATCCCTTTCCACATGTGAATGGCCAGCATGTGAATGGCCTCTCTCCAGTGTGAATTCGCTGGTGTACAGTGAGTTGAGATGACCATCTGAACCCAGTCCCACAGTGAGAGCACCTGAATGGTCTCCCGTCAGTGTTAACATGTTGATGGGAGATCAGTTCACTGGAATTTTAGCACTTCTCACAGTCTGGGCATATAAAAGTCCACTCAGCAGTGTGAATTTGTTGATGTGTCTGTAGCTGGGGTGACTGAGTAAATCTCTTGCCACACTCGGAGCAGCTGAACAACTTCTCCCCAGTGTGAACCAGCTGGTGTCTCACAAGGTTGTTTGAATGGGTGAATCTTTTCCCACACTCGGAGCAGCTGAATGGCCTCCCCGCAGTGTGAGTTTGTTCGTGTCTCAGCAGGTTGGATAACTGAGTGAATCCCTTCCCACACTCCGTACAGGTGAATGGCCTCTCCCCAGTGTGAGTGTTCTGGTGTATTGTGAGTTCTGATAAATATATGCTTTCTTTACCACCTGATCCACCTGTCCTGCCACCTTCAGGGACCAGTGGACATGGACTCCGAGGTCTCTCACTTTTTCTACCCCTCCCAATATTCTCCTGTTTATTGTGTATTCTCCAGCTTTGTTTGCCCTCCCCAAATGCATTTGCATGAATTATCTTTCTGTTTTACAGCTGATTTAAAGTTGCAGATTTTGCTAAAAGTTTAAATTGGGATTGATATTCAAAGTTAACTATTTAACTGCAGAAATAACTTCAGCTGGGGGTCAGTGAATTAAGAGGAAAGATCCCAGACAGCGGTTCTTCAAGGTACACTGCAGGCCCGACAGCTCAATCAGCTCCACTCTCAGCTCAGGAGAGCTCAACAACTCCATATCCTGTCCACAGGGGAGTTCTCCTGGTGCAGTGGGACCAACATTCGTGCTTTAACTAACACCACCAAAAAAAACTGGATTAATCAGTTAGTCTGATTGCTGTTTGTGGAATCTTGCTGTGCACAAACAGGTTGTTCTGAAACAGGAACAACTTATATAAAACATCCCAAGGTGCTTCAGAAAAGTTTCCAAAAGAAAAAACTGACAAGTCACATAGGGAGATATCAGGGTCAATGGACAAAGCCATGATTGAAGAGGTAGATTTTAACCAACATCTTTAATCAGGAGAGAGAGGTGGAGGGGTGGAGAAGTTGAGGGAGAGAATTTCAAAGCTTCACACCAGGCACGGCCATCAATGGTGAAGTAATTAAAGTCAGGGATGCCAAAGAGGCCAGGAGGATGAGTGCTGAAATCTAGGAGGGTTGTAGTACTGGAGATTAGAGAGGGATGAGGCCATGGAGGGATTTGAAACAAGTATGCAATTTTAAAATGGAGACATTGCTTGACCAAGAGCCAATGTGGGTCAATGAGCACAGGGGTGATGGGTGAACGGGATTTGAGGTGAGAACACACAGGCACAGAGTTTTTGATGATCTCATGATTCCGTGTGGGACGGGGTGAATGTGAGAGCCTGGCCAGAAATGTATTGGAATCATCAAGTCTAAAGGTATCACAGACATGGATGAGAGTTTGAGCAGCAGATGAGTTGGGGGTGGGGTGGAGACAGGCGACGTTATGGAGATTGAAATATCTGGTGTTGGTGATGGTGTGGATATGTGGTCAGAAACTCATCTTGGAGTCAAATAAGACAGCAAGATTGTGAACAGTGTGGTTCAGCCTCAGACAGTTCCCAGGGAGAGGGATGGACTCGGTAGTTAGGGAACAGAATTTGTAGTGGTGACCGAAGACAATGGCTTTGGTCTTCCCAATTTTTAATTGGAGGAAATTTCTGCTCATCCAGTGCTGGATGTGGGATAAGCAGTTTGATCATTTAGTAACAGTGGAGGAATGGACAGGGATGGTGGTGAGGTAGAGCTGGGTGTTGTCAGTGTACATGTGAAAACTAACACGGTGCTTTTGGATGATGTCACCGAGTGGCAGCATGTAGATGAGAAATAGGAGGGGCCAAGAATAGATCCTTGGGGGACACCAAGTACAAGGACTTTGGAGAGGAAAGGGAGGTTGGAGATGGGGCAGTGGTTTGTGAAGACAATGGTGGATCAGAGATTGTTTTTTTAGGATGGGTGATGACGATGCATTGAAAGGTGAAGAGGGACAGTCCCAGGAGAGAGAGAGAACCATTAACAATATCAGCTACATGGAGAAATTAGATGATCAGCAGTTTAGTGGGAATAGGATCGATGGGGCAGGTGGTGGGTCTCATGGACAAGATGAGCGCTGAGAGGGCATGAGGGGAGATGGGAGAGAAACTAGAGGAAGATGCGAGTTCAGGGTTAAGACAAGGGGGATCTTTACTGAGTTTGTCCTGGTGGGCTAGTGAAAGGGAAGGAAGCAGCAGAGGCAGCTGATCGGATTGTCTCAATCTTAGTGACAAAGAAGCTCCATGAGCTCCTCACACTTGTTGGAGGTTAGGGTGGAGGAGGCAGGGGAGAGGGAGGGTCCTTCAACATGAACTAACTTGTGTTAGAGCCACTAAAAAGATACAACTCACTGTATTTCATACAAAGCTGATTTATTTGACTTTATCATATGATATACTTTTTTAATATTAACACCTATAACTGGGCTGATGTTTGCTAACATCAGCAGAAACAGACCCCAATGTACATGGTTCAGTCCTGGATGTGACTAACAGCAAAATCTAATCAATGTTCTGAGTTACTTGTGAACTCGCTGATGTCTCAGCAGGCTGGATCACCGAGTGAATCCCTTCCCACACTTGGAGCAGGTGAACGGTCTCTCCCCAGTGTGAGTTCGCTGGTGTGCAGTGAGTTGAGATGATTCCCTGAACCCAGTCCCACAGTGAGAGCAGCTGAACGGCCTCCCGTCAGTGTGAACACGTTGATGGTATGTCAGGTTCCCGGAGCTTTTGTAGCATTTCCCACAGTCTGGGCATTTAAAAGGTCTCTCGTCAGTGTGAACTCGCTGGTGTGTCAGCAGATGCGATAATTGCATGAATCCCTTCCCACACTGGGAGCAGGTGAACGGTCTCTCCCCTGTGTGAAGTTGCTGGTGTTGATGCAGCCCTGATGATCGGGTGAACTCCTGCCCACACTCGGGACAGGTGAACGGCTTCTCCCCAGTGTGAACTCGCTGGTGTGTCAGCAGGCTGGATGATCGAGTAAATCCCTTCCCACATAAGGAGCAGGTGAATGGTCTCTCCCCAGTGTGACTGCGTCGATGAGTTTCCAGCTCAGACGGGAATCTGAATCCCATTCCACAATCCCCACATTTCCACGGTATCTCCCCACTGTGAACGGTGCTTTGTCCGTCCATGTTCAATAGGGCGACTCCGTCAGATCCTGATGTGATGTTTGGTTTCAGTTTCCCGACTGCAAATCCTCCCCTTCTAATACCCTGTGAAATTGATTTAAAACAGAAAAAGGGGAGTGAGAGAGAACCCACAAAAACACAAAGGCAGGTTGTGAAATTGAGCTGAATGAATCTGGGAATTTGTGGGGCCGGCACGAGGAAAAAGTGACCATGAAAACTGCTGGATTGTCATAAAAACCCAACTGGTTCACTAATGTCCTTCAGGGAAGGGAACCTGCCACCCCGTCTGGGCCAACACAAGACTCTGGTCTCTATAAGAACATACGAAATAGGAACAAGAGAAGTCCTGACACCCTGTCGAGCCTGCTCCACCATTCAATATGATCGTGGCTGATCTTAGGTTTCCCGCCCACTCTCCATATCCCTCGACTCCCTGAGAGACCAAAAATCTCTCCATCTCAGCCGGAATATATTCAATGATGGAGCATCCACAACCCGCTGGGCTGGAGAATTCTATGTGACAGAGAGAGAGAGAAGGGGAGTGGGAGAGACAAGGAGAAGCGGACTAGGAGAGGCAGAGAGAGAAGCTGAGTGGGAGAGGCAGAGAGCGAAGGGGAGTAGGAGAGGCAGCGAGAGAAGGGGAGTGGGAGAGGCAGAGAAGGGGAGTGGGAGAGGCAGGGAGAGAAGGGGAGTGGGAGAGGCAGAGAGAGAAGGGGAGTGGGACAGTCAGAGAGAGAAGGGGAGTGGGAGAGGCAGAGGGAGAAGGGGAGTGGGAGAGGCAGAGAGAGAAGGGGATTGGGAGAGGCAGAGGGAGAAGGGGAGTGGGAGAGGCAGAGAGAGAAGGGGACTGGGAGAGGCAGAGAGAGAAGTGGAGTGGGAGAGGCAGAGAGAGAAGGGGAGAGGGAGAGGCAGAGGGAGAAGGGGAGTGGGAGAGGCAGAGAAAGAAGGGGAGTGGGAGGGGCAGAGAGAGAAGGGGAGTGGGAGAGGCAGAGGGAGAAGGGGAGTGGGAGAGGCAGGGAGAGAAGGGGATTAGGAGAGGCAGAGAGAGAAGGGAAATGGGAGAGGCAGAGAGAGAAGGGTAGTGGGAGAGGTAGGGGATGAGGGGGTTGTTATAGATCAACAACTAAACCAGAACTTTGACAAAACTTCCCAAACCCTCAACCTCCACTACCTAGAAGGACCAGGGTAACAGGTGTATGTGAACACCATCACCTCCAAGTTTCCGTCCAAGTCACACACCATCCTGGCTTGTCTGACATCCAGTACTGGATGTACAGAAATTTCCTCTATTCGAATATTGGGAAAACTGAATCCATTGTCTTCAGTCCCCACTACAAACTCCATTTCCTATCCACCGACTCCATCCCTCTCCCGACAACTGTCTGAGACTGAACCAGACTGTTCACAAACATGGTGAAATATTTCACCCCAAGATGACCTTCCAACCACATATCCACATCATCACCAAGACCGCCTATTTCCACCTCAGTAACATCGCCCGACTCCAGCCCAGTCTCAGCTCATCTGCTGCTGAAACTCTCATCCATTCCTTTGTTATCTCTAGACTTAACTATCCTAACACACTCCCGGCCGGCCTCCCACATTCAACCTCCCTGTAATCTTGAGGCCATCCAAAACTCTGCTGCCGGTGTGCTTACTCGCACCAAGTCTTGTTCACCCATCACCCCTGTGCTCACCGACCTACAAAAGCTCCGGGATAAGAAGCAAAATTTTAAATTTCTCATCCGTTTTTTCGAATCCCTCCAGGGTCTCACCCTCCCTATCTCTGTAATCCAGCCTCACAACACTCTGAGGTATCTCAGCTCCTCTAATTCCGGCCTCCTGAGAATTCCTGATTTTAATTGCTCCACCATTGGTGACCAATCTTTCATTTGCCTTGGCCACAAGCTCTGGAATTTCCTCCGTAAACTTCTCCACCTCTCTTTCTCCCCTGTAAGATGCTCCTTAAAACTGACCTATTTGACCAAGGTTTTGGTCACCTGCCCTAATATCTCCTCATGTGGCTCAGTGTTAAACCTTGCTTTGCAACGTTTCTGTGAAATGCCTTGGAATATTGTCTTACATTGAAAGTGCGACATAAATACAATAATTTGTCATATATCACTGTTCCTTCATCATCACTGGGTGAATAACCTGTAACTCCTTACCTAACAGCATTGTGGGAGCACCTTCACCACACGGACTGCAGCGGTTCAAGAAGATCAAACATCATCTTCCCCACAGGCAACTGGGGTTTGACAATATATGCTGGTATCTGTGGAGAGAGAAACAGAGTTAACATTTCAGGCCATGCAGAATGAATTACAGAGAATAAAAATTACACAGAATTTGATGGTCAATATAAGCTCAGAAGTGGAAGAGAAATGGACTATAGTGCAGGAAAAACAATTCCTGACTATGAAAGATGGGAATGTAAAGCTGGGAAGTCATCAGCACATGGTCGGGGTTGGGGAGCGATGGAAACTTCATTTAGACACTGTCCGCAGAAGTAACAGTAAAATCCCAAATGGAGTTAAAATACACCCATTATTAGAGACAGAGGAAGTTCGACAATGGCAGAGAGGTGATCAGGGAGGGCAGAGGTGAAACAGAGGAATGGATGAACATGGATTTAGATCCACAGTAAAGAAGTCACACCAGCCCTTGAGGCATGAAACCTCTTACAGATAACAGAGCACAGCACTAAAGGTCTCGATTGTAGATGAATGGGCAAAAACATGCAGCTCTGAAATAAGTTCAGAGTTTGCAATGTTAAACTCTCCTGCTGGATCCTGCAGCTAGAAAGATATCAGAAGCACTGGAGTCAGAGAAAAATCTCCCAGTTGAGGAAATACCCGGGGAGCGGGGTGATGTCACCGTGTAATTGTTGATGTGTGATGATGTCACAGTGTAATTGTCAAAGTGTGATGATGTCACAGACACGGACACAGAACATCTGGGTCTGTGCAAACCAGTGATCACCACACATTGTGCAGGATGTGGAGGGTCCTTGAGAGGAGGCAGAGGAGATTTACCAGAATGGGTCGAGGGATGAGGAACGTTGTAAGGTTAGTTTGGAGAAACTGGGGTTGTTCTCCTTGGAAGAAAGTAGATTGAGGGAAGATTTGATAGAGGTGTAGCAGTTTACAATTGGCTTACATAACGTAGTTAAAGCAAAGCTGTTCACAGTATCTGATTGTAAAGGATTACAGGACTACAGATTTAAGAGATTACAGATTTAAGATTTGGGCAAGATCTACAGGGAGCGTGTGAGGAAAAATTTTTACACAGTGAGTGGCAATGACCTGGAACGCAATGCTTATCCTGAGAGGCCGATAACATCAAGTTCCAATGAATCAAGTAATTCTGTCAGATTTTAATGTGATGTTTGGTTTCTGTTTCCAATCTGCAAATCCTTCCCATTTATTATACCAGGGTGTTGCCTGGGATGAAACATTTAAGTTGTGAAGAGAGGCTGGATAGACGTAGGTTGTTTTTGTTGGAGCAGAGAAGACTGAGTGGCGACCTGATCGAGGTGAACAAGATTATGAAGGGCATGGACAGGGTGGATAGGGAGCAGCTGTTCCCCTTAGTTGAAGGGTCAGTCATCAGGGGACATAAATTCAAAGTGAGGGGCAGGAGGTTTAGGGGGAATGTGAGGAAAAACTTTTTTACCCAGAGGGTGGTGACGGTCTGGAATGAGCTGCCTGCGAGGGTGGTGGAGGCAGGTTGCCTGACATTCTTTAAAAAGTACCTGGATGAGCAGTTGGCACGTCAGAACATTCAAGGCTATGGGCCAAGTGCTGGTAAATGCGATTAGGTAGGTAGGTCAGGTGCTTCTCACGTGTCGGTGCAGACTCGATGAGACGAATGGCCTCTTCAGCACTGTGTGATTCAGTGATTCTGTGAAAAAGTAGTTTACAAACAATCCATCACTGTTAATCCAGGACATAAATTGAGAAGAGACAAACATTTCTCTTGGCTTGAGTTTGCTGTGTGTAAATAATCCCCTTCTAACCCCCTGTAAAAGGAGTTTTCAAAATTCATCCCTGTCAGTCCAGGGCAGAAATTCACAACATTCTCTCCTCCTGCTACCTGGACCAAAATGACCGCACATGCGCCCTGCTGCACATTTCCCCCTAAAAGATGGCGGCCGTTACCCAGGGCCTGGCGAAGAGAGAAAATCAGAGCTTTCCGGCTCGTTCTCTGCAACCGCAAACCCCGTACCTTGTTATCAGGAGTCTGCAGCCTGCACTGTGTCTTTATGAAGCCTCCGTGCCCACTCCGCTGGCTCCATTCCTCCTCACACACCCACTAACTCTGTTAGTTTGCTCCGCTCGACATTCTCGCACCCACTCTGAGCAGCTTCAGTCACAGACCAGCACTGCGCATGCTCCTGAAACTGACCGCATTGCACACGCTCCAAGCATATACAACAATGCGCATGTGCGAGGAACTGTTGTTGTGAGAATAGGGCACATTCTCTCCCGCAACGAATGCTGGGTGACCGCTCCGCCATTGAAGGGCGAAAATGAGGGATAGAAACCTATGTCCTGTAATCAGATACGATGGGTGCCATTGGGGAAAGGCATCAAATTGTTGAATCAATTGATATAGCGACCAAATTACTCTGGACTCCACCATAATTCTCTCCTGGGTGTAATGACCAGCAGAACAAACCCCTAGAGTTAGAACTGAACTCAACGGAATCTCAGCAAATGGGGTGAGTTGGTGACGTTTAAACCGTATTTTGCCACTAGCAATCCCTTGATTGTGGATCAAATCCTTTGAACCTTTAAAGATGGAGTGTTAACATGTGGGCAAACTGAATAAAGCCCTTTGCTCACGTGAAGTATCTGAATGGCCTCCCACCGGTGTCATGAAGCTATTAATGTACATTATATTTTGGAAAATACTTTTCTTTTAAAATAGAGGTTTAGTCTGTGGGTGTGTCTTATTTGGATTAAGGCCAGCTAGCCTGGGTGCTTTGATGTGTGCTAGTTTTGAGATGTAAGAGGAATAGCGTGCATTTGCAATTTTGTAATAGAGCATTCAAGAAGTAGGGTGAAAATGGACACCTACCTAGCAGCTACCAAGCAATATATTTATATTTTTAAAATAAAATTGGTATTATGAAAGGACTTTCATTGTTTAAATGTGGTGTTCAAAGAGGCTGGTGGGAAAATGAGAATTTGCATTCAATCAGTGGTAGTAGGGATAACAAGACAATCATTTTGGGTGTGCAGAACAGAGGCAACGTGAGATCAAAAGGCAGCTGCAAGCCTCCAATTGACTCCACAAGGAACAAATGAAAAGAACCTCATTTTGAATTCGTACGGTGAAAATGCTTTGCCTGGTGTCTGGTTAAGTCTATGGGTTGCTGTTGCCTTAATGGAGATTAGTTTGGGAATTTGTTAAAAGTTCTGAGAGTAATAATTTGTAGCCATGTGTATATATATTTTAATCTGTGTAAATTAGTAAAATGTTTCATTTTGTTTAATTTAAAACTTCGAGAGCTGGTGGTCTGATTCCTGAATTTAGGGTCGCATCTCAAACATAATTATAGGCTGTGATAGTTGTTTAAGGTTTCCCTCTGGGAATTTTAAATAACTCCGCTTAACCAACTGCATCAGCCATAACACCGGCTAGACTGTGTTGCTGTGTCAGTAATTGGGATGATAGGGCGAATCCCTTTCCATCTCCACCTGGTGAACAATCTGTTTACAGTGTGAGCTTACCTGCACGTTTTCAGCTCAGACGTGGATCTCGAAATCTGCTGGTAATGGGTTCCACATCCTGAACACTACATAAGAACACGGAGCAGGAGTAGGCCATTAGGCCCCTCAAGCCTGCTCCATCATTTAATAAGATCATGGCTGACCTGACAGTAACCTGAAATCTGTACCCCGTCTACCCCTGATAACCTATCACGCCCTTGCTTACCAAGAATATATCCATCTCTGCCTTAAAAATATTCAAAGACTCTGCTTCCATAGTTTTTTCAGGAAGAGAGTTTCAATGACTCATGACTCTCTGAGAAAAAAAAACTTTGCCTCTCTGTTTTAAATGGGTGACCGCTTATATTTAAACAGTGACCCTAAGTTCTAGATTCTCCCACAAGAGGTAACATCCTCTCAACATCCACCCTGCCAGGTAAACTCAGAATCTTATATGTTTCACTCATCAGGTAAAGAAAAGCAACATATTGCAGATGCTGGTCATCTGAAATAAAAACAGAAAATACTAGAATTCTCAGCAGACCTGGTAGCCTCTGTGGAGAGATAAACATAGTTTTCATTTCAGATCTGTAATCTTTCATCGGAACTGCATTACATCTGAACTATAAATTATGCCTCTCAAATCAAAGATGCTGCCAGGTGTAGTCAGGGAACTCAAGGAGAAAATGAAAATCCGCTTTGAGGAATGGAATCAGAGAAGGAAGGGTGAACAGCCCGACTGACCAGAGACAGGCAAGACACCTTCCTCTTCTTTAAGACGATGGAACATTGACTCTGATGTTATCAGTGAAATTAACTGATCTGAGACATTTAAATGATTCTCGTTATTGCACATCAGGAATTCAAACCTAATATCGGCTTCGGGACAATCAGAATACTTGGTAACAGAAAAGAGACCGAGAGGCTTGAAGGGAGATGGCATCGGTTGTAGGAGAGCTGGTTCCCGGTGATATGGATGTGTCTGCAGTGGGCGGGATCAGACTGTTTCCATGTATCCACAATGAATGACCCAACTTTTAGTTTGGAAGCGCAAGACGGATAGAGAGTGACAGTTATCTGGGTAATAGCAATCTGAAGATTTGACTCACTGACACCCTGGTTAGGATACCTTGTAGACTGAACTTGTATAAGTCTCTGAGGCACAATTGGTCAGTGTGTTTTCTTGTTAACTGAAAGGTTGGTGATTCAAGACCATCCAGGAGTGAAGACTTTACTGTTTTCCCCCTATCAGCATTCTTTGTCACGCAGTTCAGGGTTGTCATTGGGTACGGTGGGCTACAAGATAATATCCCCAAAACGGTTCCAGATCTACTGTTGTCCAGTGAGCTCCCGCACAAACGGCTTTTTGAAAAATATTATTTTTTCTGTCCAATATAGTGAGAAAAGATTTGTACGAACTATGTACCTTCATCTAACCCAGTAGAAATGTAAGAAATTATTGGTTTCAGACAAACCCATCAATGATTCCCTCATCTTCAGCTCCACCGTGAGTGAGACAGGGAAAAGCAGCAATATTCCGGCCCTGCACTCTCCAATCACCCGCTGCCAGCAGAAAGCGGCGACTGCAGCTTCAATCAGCGGGTTACTGCCCATCCCTGGGACGCGAGATACTCTAACCCGGGCCAAACCTCCCAATACACCGAGCACAGGCTCAGGAAAACGCAGGTAAATTATATCCCAGTCACTGAACCTCGGAGCAGCATTTACAGAATTCCCGAGTGAGTGAGTCACAAATAAAAATCGCACCACCTTTCCAAGTCTTTTCACTGTAAAATTCCTTCATTTTATTGAAAATCTGACTGTTAAAGATCTGAAAATGAGCACCATGGGATTTGTGTAACTGAGTTACTTGTTTTCCATTGTTTGTCCGTCAGGTTTGCGATTCAATTTGTGTGGATGTTGAAGATAATCTGATTTCAAAATAAGTTCATAAAGCAGATAAATATTAAATCCAGGAACAAATCCTGAGGAAAATGGATCACAATGTTTGGAAGGGGGTGCAGCTAAGAAGTGGAAGATGTGAATGATGTTATTAATGATTGAGAGGAATGCATTGCAACCTTGGGGCTTTTGTAGGGTGATTACCTTACACACATTGATATTCGGAACAAGCTGAGGTATCAGGTTGAAAGCAACAAGTGTCTCCATGTGTGTTGGGATATGAAGCGGACCTTGATCACTTGCCCAGTTAGCTCAGTCGTTAGAACATGTGACTTTTAATCTCAGGGCCGTTGTTTTGAGCCCTCCGCTGGTCGCTGTGGGACTTTTAAAATCTTGCTTCTTTCAAAAAGGGGAAAAAAACCTCCAACTAATCGCTGCAAGGCAGGCATTCACCATTGAAAGCAACTGGCAGACAGCAAATTCGAAGCACATTCACGTCGCATCTCTTTCTGCTTCTGTCATTGTCTCGTGTCCAGCTCTCAGGTCAATTAGCTGCTGGCTGCAGACAGAGTCAGTTCGTGGGAAAATAAGATGCAAGGCGATAAGTTTGCAGACAATCTTGCAGGGTAAAGAGACACCAGGATCTCATCTTCCTGATACTCCCAGATTCTGATAACAGGAATGTCCACAGTGCCTATTATCCACAGTCACACTCTCCTTCTAGTCCATTTGTACTTTGTACGAGCACATTCTAGTACGTTGTTCAGCTTTGAACTTGTTCATATTTTCACACTGGTTTTCAATGTGAAGAAAGCAGAGCTGTGATAAGCTTATATTGTTCAGCAGATGCACTACAAGAAGGTACATAACAGGGTGATGGTAACAGTGCTCTTTGGACGTGGTGAGCTCCAGTGAAGAATTGGCACCATTCATGTGTCGTTCAATTAGTCTCGTAACAAACCTGGTACTAGAAATGACAAGAAAATTCGCTGAATTTTCTCCGTGTTTTGGTTTGTTAAGAGCCGAATACAAGGTAAGAAAGTACATCTCGCTCGAGTGGGTTAATGAATGGCAGAATGACCCGTGTTGTTGGGAAACATAAAATTATAAAAGTTAGAGCAAAGAAAGAGGCCATTCGTGCTGCTTTCAAAGAGCAGGGTGATTGATCAGGAGTGATAGTTGTGACGGTACAATCAGTAGGGAGCAAAATTTGTCCTTCTCCCAGCCATATTTTGCCTCGCACCAACATCTCTGGTCAATGCTTTACAACCAGCCCTACTCTTCAGCCATTCCCTCACTCCGCCTCTGTGTTATCCACTTGTTCCAAGTGTGATTTTTCCAGCTCCGAGGCGATACTCTCACTCTTCTGCTTCTGGCAGAGCTGCAAAATATTTTCAATCAGTAAGTTGTCAATACTTGCTTAAACAATTTCTCAAAATCCACAAACCTTCATTCTTTGACCGGGAATCAAACCCAGGCCGCAATAGTGAAAGCGCTAAATTCTAACCACTAGACCATCTTTTTGTCCCATCTCGAATCTCTTTAACCACAAAACTGCCTGTTTCGGTTCAATACAAACGACTTCTTCAGCCAATGAAAATAACGGTATCTGTGAGCTGGAACATGAAATTGACAGTGAAGTGAAATAGTCCCACAAGCTGCTCATGTGTAACTTTCAATTTCCAAAACCCTCCACCTATTCGCTGTTGGTCCAATGGAAGCGCCGATTCCTGTTCAGTTGTCATCAGGGAAACTACCAATAAACTGGACATTTGGCTTTTTTTTCATTCCCGATCTCTTCACCAGAGAAAACTTTCTCCGACTAAATGTCTTCTTAAACTTGAACACAAGTGACTTCTTCACTAATGAGAAGCACCATTGCTGTTAGCTGGAACATGAAGTCGATACTTTCCTACTTTAAGACAGTTCTTAAAGTCTCCCCCTTTGACCGAGATTTTAGTCCTCTGACTGAATATGTGGCTCGGTGTCACACTTTGTTATATAATGCTCCTGGGGAGCGCCTTGTGACGTTTCATTTGGTTAAAGGCGCTTTATAAATATAAGTTGTTGTTGTAGGATATACATAGAAAGGGCCAATCTCTTATTATATCTTTCATGCTGATATTTTTCTTTGTTTTATCCATTCTCGGGATGTGGGCATCGCTGGCTAGGCCAGCATTTATTGCCCATCCCTAGTTGTCCTTGAGAAGGTGGTGGTGAACTGCCTTCTTAAACCGCTGCAGTCCGTGTAGTGTAGGTACACCCACAGTGCTGTTAGAAAAGGAGTTCCAGGATTTTGACCCAGCGACAGTGAAGGAACGGCAATATATTTGCAATTCAGGATGGTAAGTGACTTGGCAGAGAACTTCCAGGTGGTGTCGTTCCCATCTAGCTGCTGCTCCTGTCCTTATGGATGGTTACGGTCGTGGGTTTGGAAGGTGCTGCCTAAGGAGCCTTGGTGAATTCCTGCAATGCATCTACAACGCTGCTACGGTGCGTCGGTGGAGGAGGGAGTGATTGTTTGTGGATGCGGTGCCAATCAATTGGGCTGCTTTGTCCTGGATGGTCTCAAGCTCCTTGAGTGTTGTGGGTGCTGCACTCAGCAAGGCAAGTGGAGAGTATTCCATCACACATCTGACTTATGCCTTGTAGATGGCTTTGGGAGAGTCAGGAGATGAGTTACACATCGCATGATTCCTAGCCTCTGACCTGTTCTTGTAGCTATAGTATTTATATGGCTAGTCCAGTTCAGTTTCTGGTCAATGGTAACAACGAGGATATTGACACTGGGGGATTCAGTGATGGTAATGCCTTGAACATCAAGGGGTGATGAATGAATTCTCTCTTGATGGAGATGGTCATTGCATGATACTTGTGTGGCACGAATGTTATCTGCCTCTCGTCATCCCAAGCCTGGATACTATCCAGGCCTTGCTGCATTTGGACATAGACTGCTTCAGTAACTGAGTAGTCGCGAATGGTGCTAAACATTGTGCAATCATCGGCGAACATCCCCTCTTCTGACCTTATGATGGGCGGAAAGTCATTGATGGAGTAGCTGAAGATGGTTGGGCTGAGGACACTACCCTGAGGAACTCCTGCAGTGATGTCCTGGAGCTGAGATGACTGACCTCGAACAAGCACAACCATTTTCCTTTGTGCTCGGCATGACACCAACTAGTGGAGAGTATTCCCCCCAGATTCCCATTGACTCCAGTTTTGCTAGGGCTCGTTGATGCCACACTCGGCCAAATGTTGCATTGATGTGAAGGGCAGTCACTCTCACCTCACCTCTGGAGTTCAGCTCTTTTGTCCATGTTTGAACTAAGGCTATAATGAGATCAGGAGCTGAGTGGCCCTGGCGGAACCCAAACCGGGCATCAGTGAGCAGGTTATGGCTAAGTAAGTGCTGTTTGATAGCACTGTCAGTGACCCCTTCCATTACTTTACTGATGGCAGAGAGTAGACTGATGGGGCGGTAATTGGCTGAGTTAGATTTGTCTTGCTTTTTGTGTACAGGACATACCTGGGCAATTTTCCACATAGCCAGATAGATGCCAGTGTTATAGCTGTACTGGAAGAGCATGGCTAAGGGCGCGGTAAGTTCTGGAGAACAAGTTTTCAGTACTATTGCCAGAATATTGTCAGGGTCCATAGCCTTTGAAGTACCCAGTGCCTTCAGTCGCTTCTTTATATCACATAGGGTGAATCGAATTGGCTGAAGACTGGCATCTGTGATGCTGGGGACCTCTGGGGGATGCCGATGGACCACCCACTCGGCACTTCTGGCTGAAGATTGTAGCAAATGCCTTATCTTTTCCACTGATGTACTAGGCTCCCCCATCATTGAGTTTGGGGATATTTGTGGAACCTCCAATTCCAGTGAGTCGCTTAATTGTCCACCACCATTCTCGACTGATTGTCACAGGACTTCAGAGCTTAGATCCGATTCATTTGTTGTGGGATCACTTAGCCCTGTCCATCATTTGCTGCTTATGCTGTTTGGCATGCAAGTAGCCCTTTGTTGTATCTTCACCAGGTTGACACCTCATGTTTAGGTATGCCTGGTGCTGCTCCTGACATGGCCTCCTGCACTCTTCACTGAACCAGGGTTGATCCCCTGGCTTGCTGGCGATGGTACAGTGAGGGATATGCAGGGCCATGAGGTTACAGATTATGTTCAAGTCCAATGGCCCACAGTGTCTCCTGGATTCCGAGTCTAGATCTATTCGAAATCTATCCCATTTAGCATGGTGGTAGTGCCACACAACACGATGGAGGATATTGTTAATGTGAAGACGGGGACTTCGTCTCCGCAATGACTGTGCAGCAGTCACCCCTGTCAATACTGTTATGGACAGATGCATCTGAGGCAGGCAGGTTGGTGAGGATGAGGTCAAGTATGTTTTTCGCTCACCACTTGCTATAGACCCAGTCTAGCATCTATGTTATTTAGGACTAAGCCAGCTCGGCCAGTAGTGGCACAACCGAGCCATGCTTGGCGAAGGACATTGAAGTCTCCCACCCAGAATACATTGTGCGCCCTTGCCACCTTCAAATGCTGTTCAACATGGAGGAGCACTGATTCATCAGCTGAGGGGAGATGATACGTGCTAATCAACACGAGGCTTTCCTTGCCCACAGTTGACCTGTTTCATGGAGACTTCATGGGGTCAGAATCAATATTGAGGACTCCTAGGGCAATTCCCTCCCGACTGTGCTGCCACCTCGGCTGGGCCTGTCCTCGGTGGGACAGGATATACCCAGAGATGGTGGTGTCTGAGGCATTATCTGTAAGGTACGCTTCCATATGTCAGGCTGTTTGCTTGACTAGTCTGTTAGGCAGATGTTGGTAAGGAGTACTTTGCAGGGTCGACAGGGCTGAGATTGCCATTGTCGCTTCCAGTGCCTTGGTCAAATACTGGGTAGTCAGTTCATTCCTTTTATGTATCTTTGTTACAATTGAGTGGTCATTTCAGGGGGTATTTTAAGAGTCAACCACAGTGCTGTGGGCCTGGAGTCACGTGTGGCCAGACGAGGTAAGATTTCCTTCCCTAAAGGGCATTAGTGAACCAGACAGGTATTTACAGCAATCCACACTCGTTTCACTAATTACAGTGGAAATACCACAGTCGAGAACAAACACAGAGGCAGAGTGTGGGAATGAAAGAGGCAGAGAAGGGCTGTTTGGGATTCGAACCCGGAGTGTTACCCTGGCTCCCTTGACTATTAGTCCAGCGACAATACCTTTCTATTAGCTTTCCGAATTACTTGCGATGTTTGCATGCTAACCATTACATCTCAGAGCCCGGAAATCTTTCACCATTTAGATAATATGTTTTTTCATTCTTCCTGACAAAATGGACAATTTCACATTTGCCCACATTATATTCCATTTACCAGATCTATCCATTCACTTAATCTATCTCTGTCCCTTTTCAGGTCCTTATGTCAACTCCACAAATTACTTTTCCAACTATCTTTCTGTCGTCAGCATATTTAGCAACCATTCCTTGGGCAATCATCCAACTCATTTATACATATTGTAAAAAGTCGAGGCCCCAGCACTGATCCCTGTGACATACCACTGATCCTGCCAACAAGAAAGTGAGCCATTTTTCTTAATCTCTGCTTCCTGTTAGCTAGCCAATCTTCTATCCATTCCAATCTGTTACCCCCTCCACTATGAACTTTTACTTTCCACAAAAAACACTTGATGTGTCACTTTATCAAATGCCTTCTGGAAACCTAAGCACAGCACATCCACCACTTCTCCATTATCCATAATATATGCTAGTTCAAAGAACTCTAACAAATTGGTCAAAGACGATTTTCCTTTAACAAAACCATGTTGACTCTGCCTGATTACCTTGGATTTTTTAATGTGTCCTGCCATAACGTCACTAAAAATAGCACCAAACATTTTTCTTCTGACAGATGTTAAACTGACTGCCCTGCAGTTTCGTGTTTCCTGTTTCTCTCACTTTTTGAGCCAACGTATTACATTTTTTGTTTTCCAATCTCATGGAATCTTGCCCAAATATAGGGAATTTGCAAAATTAAAACGAATACATCAAATATCTCACTCGTCACTTCTTTTAAGATGCTACGATAAAGCCCATCAGGACCCGAGGGTTTGTAAACCCGCACCTCCAACAGTATACTCGGTATCACTTCCCTGGTGATTGTAATTTTCTTGAGTTTCCCCCGCTTCAATTTCCTGAGTTACAGATAAATCTGGGATGTTCCTTGTCTCCTCTGAACTGCGCAGGCACCTGGATGGAATGTTAAACGGTGACGTCATGCAGCAGCACTTTGGGTCTTTGTCTTGAAGAAATGGAATTCGGCTGTTCTCATTAGGAATGCTGGGGACAGACTGATCAACAATGTCATCATCAAATGGCACAGCGCAGTAAGAGAGCCTCCCACTCATCCTTTCTATGCCTAAGCTTTTTACAAAGAGCCTCCTCATTCATCCGATTTTCCTTCCTTCTCTGCATAACCCCGATTTCCCCCTCTCAACTCATTCTTCAATTTCACTTGGAAAATACTGATTTAATAAAAATGATATTGAAAGATGAGAAGGAGGTTCTATCGTGCCCAGTCTGCTAAATTCTGCAGCGTTACCAAAGTTTCCTTCACCCAATGACACCAAGAATTGCACTTATGATTATTACATAGTTTTTGAACAAAAAAAGTACTTAAACTGTTGATTTGGGTTTAATTTTTTTAACGAAATTTATTCCGATCAAGCATTTCCTCATTTTCTCAGTCGATATATACAATCTTATTCCTCTGCTGTACAACCTGTTGCAGAGGCTGTTATAGAAGAGAGGGAAAGCTTTGCTACAGCTATACAAAGCCCTCTTTAGGTCACAACTGGAGGACTGTGTATAGTTCTGGGAACAGCACCTTATAAAGGATCAATATTTGCATTGAAAGTTTCAGAGAAGCCGCATTGATTAAGTTGGTGGGTTTTGGAAATAGGAAGTTGTACATCTGCAACTATTACATTGAGGAAACCAAACGCAGACTGGGTGACCACTTTGCGGAACACCTTCAATCTGTCCGCAAGCATCACCCAGGCCTTCCTGCTGGTTACTATTTCAACACCCCACCCTGCTCTCATGCCCACATGTCTGTCCTTGGCCTGCTGCAATGTTCCAGTGAAGCCCAACGCAAACTGGAGGAACAGCACCTCATCTTCCGAATAGGCACTTTGCAGCCTTCTGGACTTAACATTGAGTTGAACAACTTCAGACGATGAATTCTCTCCTCCATTTACACACTTTTTAAAATCCCTTTATAAAAATGTATTTTATTTACTTATTTTTTATTCATTTATTCATTATTTAATCCCCCTTTTTATCCCCTTTTTAATCCTTTTTTCCCAACTACCTCCCTTTCCTCCCACCCCACCCCAACTCCAAAAGCGCCATCTGTTGCTCGTTCCATGTTGTTCTTTCATAGAGTGCTGACCCTTGTTCTGCTATTCACACATTCTGCTTTCGTACTTTTATGCAACTATCAGCACCTTCTTTAGCCTTCACCACTGCCATTAACACTCCCTTTTTCTTGTGTCCATGATACGTTTGTCAGTCTCTCCTTAGCTCCCACCTCTCGCTGACCTTCGACCCAGCTTCACCTGCTCTACCTTCCCCGCCCCCTCCCCACCCTGCCCCACTTGAACAGTATAAACCCCATCACTTTTTGCTTCTCTTCAGCTCTGAAGAGGGGTCACATGGAAACGAAACGTTAACACTGTTTCCCTCTCCACAGATGCTGTCAGACCAGCTGAGTTTTTCCATCATTTTCTGTTTTTATAATATATAAGAGGTGCTTGGCTAACAAGACGGCAGATGGAGGAAAATGTAGCAAAGACTGAAGTAACTTACTTGGTCGTAAAAGTAATTTTTAAAAAGCAACAAAGCAGAACATGTATCAAAAGGTGAGAAAGTTGTGCATTGATGTGCAAAGAGACTTGGCTGTGCTTGTACAAGGAAGACAGGAAGTTGTATCAGTTCCTGCAGCAAAATTGATTAGCGTGTTTGAGCAACTGAAAATTTGGTGGTTCAAAACCACTCAGGGACGAAACTTCCGGTCCGTCCGTCCGTTCGTCCCCACCCCCCGGGGGGGTCCAATAACAGTCATTGCCATACAGATCCGGGTTGTCAATGGCAGCAGGAAAGTTTTCTACAAATGTTGCCAGACCTAATGTTCTGCAGAGAGTTTCCAACCAGAGAATCTTCCACGTGTAAAGGAAATGTGATAACTACTAGGATACGAAAGCAACATGAAGCTCCTTGCAGAATATCAAACTGTGCTGTCTTATTGCACTGCGGGACCTTGTTTTGTGGAAGTATAATTCGGCAGAAAACCTGAGCCCTGTGGCAGAGAAATTGATCTAACATTAGAATCATCAGGTGACAGAGCACATCAGCAGCTCATTCAACACCTCACACATGTGCGAACAACCTTACAGCAAATCCGCCCCCATCTTTCCCTCTAATTTCCGAACCATACATTTTTCAGAAGATCATTCAAAACCTGGAGAAGTATAAATGTCACTTTGTTTTGAGATGATGCATACACTTACTATTTAACAACAAAAAGGGGAACGATGCAACCTTTCCCTACATATAATACTGTTAATGCTTCAAGCGGGGAAACTTTCCGTGTGTGAGAGACCGTGATCCCTATTACCCTACACAAACCCTGCAATGTAGCGGGGAAACTTTCCGTGTGTGAGAGACCGTGATCCCTATTACCCTACACAAACCCTGCAATGTAGCGGGGAAACTTTCCCTGTGTGAGAGACCGTGATCCCTATTACCCTACACAGACCCTGCAATGTAGCGGGGAAACTTTCCCTGTGTGAGAGACCGTGATCCCTATTACCCTACACAAACCCTGCAATGTAAAGAGCCCAATTTAACACACAGAAGACAGAGAGTCAGGATTTTTCAGGTTCGAAAGGCATAACTATTGGAGTGCCACAAGGATCAATCCTAGGGCCTCAATTATTTACTATCTATATTAATAACTTGGAGGAGGGGGCAGAGTGTAACGTATCCAAATTTTCTGAGGATACAAAAATAGGTGGGAGTGCATTTTGTGATGAGGACATAAGGAATCTGCAAGGGGGTATAGATAGGTTGAGTGAGTGGGCAAAAAACTTGGCAGATGGAGTTTAATGTAGGAAAGTGTGAGGTGATGCGCTTTGGACGGAAGAATCAAAAGGCAGACTATTATTTAAATGGAGAGAGACTCCAAAAAAGTGCAGCACAAAGGGATCTGGGTGTTCTTGTGCATTAAACACAATAGGTTAGCATGCAGGTGCAGCAAGTAATTAAGAAGGTAAATGGAATTTTGTCCTGTTTTGCTCGTGGTTGGAGTTTAAAAATCTGAAAGTCTTGTTACAGCTGTGCAGGGTGTTGGTGAGGCCGCATCTGGAGTACTGTGTACAATTTTGGCCCCCGTATGTAAGAAAGGATATACTGGCATTGGAGGCAGTTCAAAATAGATTCAGCAGGCTCATTTTTGGTATAAAAAGCCTTTATTCATTAGAGTTTAGAAGAATGAGGGGTGATCTTATTGAAACCTACAAGATTCTGAGGAGGCTTGACAGGTTCATGTAGAGAAGGCGTTTCCACTCGATCTAGGGAACATAGTTACAGAATAAGGGGGCACTCATTTAAAACTGAGATGCGAAGGAATTTCTTCTCTCAGAGGGTAGTAAATGTCTGGAATTCTCTACCCCAGAGAGTTGTAGAGGCTAGATCACTGAAAGTATTTAAAGAGGAGGTAGATAGATTTTTGAAATATCGGGGAGTTGGGGGCTATGAGGAGCTGGCACAAAAGAGGAGTTGAGGCCTGGGCAGATCATCCCATCATCTTATTGAATGGCAGTGCAGGCTTGAGGGGCCGAATGGTCGATTCCTGCTCCTTTATCTCATGTTCTTATATTCGTTTGAAACGTGTCTCTGGTGAAAGGGGTCGGAAATAACAATAAAAGACACAGGTAGCATAGATAACCCAGGTTGTATAAATTAGGTGAAGCTTCCCTGGTGGTCTAGTGGTCAGGATTCGGCGCTTTCATCGCCGCGGCCAGGGGTTCGATTCCCGGTCAGGGAATGATAATTTGCTGACCTCGTGCAAACTATGGAAATGAGTTTGGATAATTTCCTGAGAGAAATGCAGATCACCTTTTGCCGGAATCAGTGGAAGCTCGAGTTTTGCATCGGAGTTGGAAATGTCATCCGGTCACAACCGGTAAGGAACAAACACAGAGGTGAAGATAGGGAATGAGAGAAGGGCTG